>NC_133327.1:392111331-392711331 GCF_042186555.1 Aquarana catesbeiana | reverse complement strand
GCAGTAATCCTACTTTGATTTTATTTCCAAATACTAATAGCAGCAGGAGGGGAAGGGGGAGAGGAGAGCAGCAGGATCACAGAGGCATGTAAACTGACCATGGTATCATGGATCAGCAGCCATGATTACCATGTTCAGTTTACTTAGGGGAACACAGGAATGGGCAGGATCAACCAGTTTTTTTTAGGCTTACAACCCCTTTAAGAGACAAATAAATCTACGACAACATGTAAATACAACGTTTCAACAATCGAAAGCCATGAGGCTTTTGTAATTGATATTCGGTTCCCTCCTTATAACTTGAATTGTGTATGTTTGTTATTAAAAGTATTATTAAGCTTTGAAAGCCAGTGTCATATTGCCTCCTGAACTTTTTACTAAATCTTTAAATGAAATATTGGAAAGCCATGGAACTTTTAACAAATAAATCACAAAGATCAGTGGATGCCTTAGATACTGATTTAGTGGTCTGTCTACTTTTTGTAAACCTACTGAGAAATAAGGTCAGGTTTAAAAACAGGTTTGTTACACATATGACTTTTAAACAACAGTGACAACTCAAGAACTTCTGGGTTTTGTAAGAATATGAAGTACTTTAAAATGAAAGATGTCTGCAATGGTAAGCTCTCTTTAGATTTTCTAATACAAATACAAAATTAACAAAGTTTAAAGCACACGTATGGTAAAAAAAAAAAAATTATTCTGTGATAAAGAAAAGTGTTGGCATGTGTATATTTTCTGCAGTGCATTAAAAATGTTCCCCTTGTGACAACACAAAAATGCCCCCATATACCCCATTTTCTGCAGGACACATTGAGGTTGATTTACTAAAAGCAAATAGACTGTTCACTTTGCAAAGTGGAGGTTGCACTGTGCAATTGCTGTTGCTCCAGAGCTTAGTAAATTAGGTAAAGTTTCACTCTGCAAAGAATACCCAGTGACCCCTCAACCTCGGTTTTCTGCTACAGTACAGCCAGTGGTAAAAACTGATGTTTCAGCTAACAAATTTGTGGTTCTCTAGGAGCAGCTTACTATCTGTTGTAGAAATAAAGTCCCTGTCTATTTTCCCGTTTCATGGTTGAATTTCCCTCACTGGAGCCATTTGGTACAAAACATTAGGCAAAAGCTTACTGCATGTGATTGCAGATCCAGCCCTGCTTCTACTGCATGGAGAGGTCAGAGGAGATTAGGTTCTTCTAAACCCAAAAAGGGTGTTTAACATTTGTGTATAACAAAAATAATTCCGCTACCCAAACAATGTGAATCTGTTGCTGTCCAAAGACTACTGTGCAAAATATAAATACCAAAATTAACATATAGTGGAAAGACAAAGTGCTATGAAAATATGAATCTAATAGTCCATTGAAGCTATTTAGTGCCCAGTGACAAATCGGAATAAAAAAAAACAGCTTGTCAGAAGATTAATCATATGTTCTGTTCATCAGACACACAACAATCGTGGCTGCTTACCGAATGTGTGTCGGAAAATCCGATGGAAAATGTCCGATGGAGCCCACACACGGTCGGAATTTCCGACAACAAGCTCCGATCGGACATTTTCCATCGGAAAATCCGACCGTGTGTGCGGGGCATTACAGGAGAGAATTTCCCTTTCTAGGGGTAGATTTCCCTCTAACTTCCTGTTGTCTCTCTCCGTTTGTAAATAGGAGTTGTTTGTAAGTCTGATGTTTGAAAATAGGGGACCGCCTGTATATACTATACGGCCTGCCCTATACACTCTGCAGGAAAATTGGGCCTTAAGTGTTGGTGGTACCAGAACACTGTAAGCCCTCACGGTTACTCTTGGTGGGCGCTGGAACGAGCCCTGCTGTGAAATATTATATCAAGAATTGTAATTACATGCCCCTTTTAAACAGGGGCAGAAAAATTGGGCCTTAGGAGGATGTGGTGGCACAACACTGTAAAGCCTCACATATACTTTTGTTGAGCGCAGGAACAGGCTCTGCTGTGAAATATTAGTTCAAAAATTGTAATTACATGCCCCTGGTAGCCTCCCTGACGGTTTTCTCGAGTGTGGCTTGGGGTTAAAATTCAGCACCATTAGCGGTAACCCCGAGCCACACTCGGGATTACATTGAAGGATCCTGGTGCGGTGTTACTTACCTTGTCCCCAGGATCCTGCGATGTCCCCTGCTGTGTCTGCGGGCTCTGTCTCCTCCGAAGCCTCTCTGTGCCAGTGTTCAATGCGAGTGTCGCAACACACGGGGGCAGAGCCTGGTGGCAAATTGAAAAAAAAAGTAAAAATCATAACACATACAGTACTATAATCTTACAGATGCCAGTACTGTATGAAATTATTTCACATCCCTTTTGTCCCCAGTGCTTTGTCCAGTGCCCTGCATGCAGTTTTATATTATATATACTGTTCTTTCTGAGTGGAAACTGGAGATTGTCCATAGCAACCAAAAAGTGTCCCTTTACGTCAAAAGTGGCTTTAGACAGCTAGAAAACAGCGATAGTAAATTAGAACACTTGCAGAATTGAGCGATAGTGAATCGTGAGGAGATTTATTTTATTATTATTATATTATTTTTTTTTAATTATTTAGAAATATATTCTCTTTTCCTGCGGCCTGCCAGGTTGAGTGCTTGGATAAGGGTCTGGTATGGATTTTTGGGGGGACCCCACGTCGTTTTTTTTTTTAATTTTAGCGCGGGGTTCCCCTTAAAATCTGTACCAGACCTGAAGGGTCTGGTATAGATTTTGAGGGGGACCCCATGCCATTTTTTTTTTTTAATTTTGGGCGGGTTTCCCCTTAATATCCATACCAGACCTGAAAGGCCTGGTATGGAATTTAGGGGGACCCCCCACGTCATTTTTTTTATTGAATTTTGGCCGGGGTTCCCCTTAATATCCATACCAGACCTGAAGGGCCGTTTTTTTTTTAAATTTTGGCACGGGGTTCCCCTTAAAATCCATATCAGACCTGAAGGGTCTGGTATAGATTTTAAGGGGGACCCCATGACATTTTTTTTTTTAAATTTTGGCCGGGGTTCCCCTTAATATCCATACCAGACCTGAAGGGCCTGGTATGGAATTTAGGGGGACCCCCACGTCATTTTTTTAATTAAATTTTGGCCAGGGTTCCCCTTAATATCCATACCAGACCTGAAGGGCCTGGTATGGAATTTAGGGGGACCCCCACGTAATTTTTTTTTTAAATTTTGGTTAGGGGTTCCCCTGTGGGGAATTCCCATGCCGTTTTTATCAATGAACTTCTATGTGTATTGTCGGACCGGCAATGCATTAATAGCCGCGAGTAGTTTTAAATGACTTTTTTTCCTTTGAAATGTCATTTTGCTGTCAGACTGTTCTAAACACGGGAAACATGCGCCCCTTTACAGGCATACTATAGACACCCCCAGGTATGAAATTTAAAGGGATATTACACTTTTATTGTTTCACTTTAAGCATTATTAAAATTACTGCTCCCGAAAAAACGGCCGTTTTTAAAACTTTTTTTTTCATTGATCCATGTCCCCTGGGGCAGGACCCAGGTCCCCAAACGCTTTTTATGACAATACCATGAATATAAGCCTTTAAAATTAGCACTTTTGATTTCTCCCATAGACTTTTAAAGGGTGTTCCGCGGCACCCCAACACCCCAAATTGTTCGTTGTTCGGCAAACTTGCGAACAGCCGATGTTCGAGTCGAATATGAGTTTGAGTCAAACTCGAAGCTCATCCCTATTACATAGTGGGTGAGGTTGAAAAAGACACAAGTCCATCAAGTCCAACCTATGTGTGCGATTATATGTCAGTATTACATTGTATATATGTTGCAGTCGTTCAGGTGCTTATCTAATAGTTTCTTGAATCTGTTGATGCCCCCCCGCTGAGACCACTGCCTGTGGAAGGGAATTCCACATCCTTGCCGCTGCCGCTCTTACAGTAAAGAACCCTCTACGTAGTTTCAGGTTAAACCACTGCTTAGAGGACAGGAGTCACACTGGAGCAGAGATTCTGTCAGCTCTGCAGGGGCAGGCTCAGAGGTGGTTGACGCCATGCCAGCTTCAGCCAGGAATGGTTGTATGCGACAATGGCACCAACCTTCTCTCCACCCTGCGACGGGGACACTTGACCCATGTTCCATGTTTGGCACACATCCTGAATTTGGTGGCGCAGCGGTTCTTGAGCAGGTACCCAGGCTTACAAGATCTCCTGAGGCAGGCCAGAAAAGTCTGTGGTCATTTCCACGGTCATACAATGCCAGTGCTCGGCTGGCTGACATTCAAAGAGAATGCAACCTGCCCACCAATCGCCTCATTTGTGACATGTCCACCAGGTGGAAGTCAACGTAGGCAAAGCTGCAGCAGCTGTACACGCAGCAGAGGGCCATCAATGAGTACCTGTGTGAGTATGGCACCAGGACAGGGTCAGGGCAGCTTGGCTTCTTTTCGTCATGCCAGAGGCTACTGATCAAGGATGCATGCACTGTCCTGTCACCATTTGATGAGGCCACGAGGATGGTGAGCAGCGACAATGCATGCATCAGTGATACTGTCCCTCTTGTCTTCCTGTTGGAGCACACGCTTCATAGAATAATGGACAGGGCACTTGAGGCAGAACAGTGTGAGGAAGAGGAGGACTTGCTTACCTCTCAAGGCCCCTTTTATCCAGATATTATTCCTGCAGGCCTGCCAAACACACAGGAAGAAGAGGAAGAGGATTGTGTCAGCATGGACGTGGAGAATAACACTCAGCAGCAGTCTTCAAGGGATAGTTTTCAGTCCCAAGAAACCCAAGGAGTTGTACGTGGCTGGGAGGAGGTTGTTTCGGATCATGTGATCATTAGTGACCCAGAGGACTCAGAATCGAATGCCTCTGCAAACTTTCGCAGGCTTTGCAGAATCAGGGAGGCCATGCAGCATAAGGACCCTAGGATTCGTGGTATCAAAGAGAAGGAATCATTACTGGCTGGCAACCCTTCTTGATCCACGTTACAAGGGTAAGGTTGCAGAACTCATCCTGCCTTCTCAGAGGGAGCAGAGGATGAAACATCTTGAGGAGGCCTTGAAGAAAGGTTTGTGCAATGCATTTTTAGACCCTGTGAGGTTACAATTTCCTGGTGCTGGACAACGTGTTGAGAGAGGGGTAGAGAAGGAAGCACCACCTGAGTGTAGTATTAACAAATGATGTTTAATGACACCAGGTAAAAACACACTTACAGGATAAAAACATATAAAAGGCTCATCTGTATAGATATGTGGTCCTCGGTGTTCCCTCTGATCCTATGGTGGTGACGCTGCAGGGATGCTGGGCTGCAGAAGGTGGATTACCAGCCGGGAGCGCCTTCTGTGGCCATCAGGAAGAAGGCTACGCGCTTGAGAGAAGGCTACGCGCTCGGAGCCACTGCTCCTTCAAGAGGCCTCTTGAAGGAGCAGTGGCTCAGAGCGGGTAGCCTTCTCTCAAACCTCGCTGATAGCACTCCTCCCTGGACGATCCCTCCCCTGGATACTGAACCCGGAAGCAGACGGACGACCTGTGATGTCATGCACGCTTCATGTGCGCTCCACGCCGGCCCCTAGTCTCTTCCTGATGGCCACAGAAGGAGCTCCTGGCTGGTAATCCACCTTCTGCAGCCCAGCATTCCTGCAGCGTCACCACCATAGGATCAGAGGGAACACCGAGGACCACATACCTATACAGATGAGCCTTTTATATGTTTTTATCCTGTAAGTGTGTTTTTACCTGGTGTCATTAAACATCATTTGTTAATACTACACTCAGGTGGCGCTTCCTTCTCTACCCCTCTCTCATCCATCACAGAGCCAGCTCTCTGAGGAAACAGCAGCCGCCTAGCCTACCAGCCTACTTTAACCATTACATTACCGGTTACCACTTAACCCTTGAACTTCCAGCCTGTCCCCTATGGACTAAGTTGCTCAGCCTTTTATATCTCCTGTTATATATGGACTTGTGTGTTTGCGCTTACAGTTACCAATACTCTGTTTGTCTGGACAACGTGTTGCTGAGGCTTCTGTCAGGTCACCTGAGGCCAGGTGACAGATGCACACCATTGGGGTCAGGAGTGCACTGCAAATGTAGTGGACCCTATGGCTGACTGCTGTGGATGGGAGTCTAGGTGGTTAAGGAAGGCAGGTCCGCTGGAACACCAACATGGATCCCACAGGGACTAGAGCATTAGATTCCCCAGGGAGCGGAGTCTAAGAGCCAGCAGGTGTTCACCAGAGCCTCTAGTGGTGAGGATGAACTGGGCTGCAACTGGCTCCAGCTCGCGACCCTCAGGGTCTCCCAGCTCACGCCCACAGTAGGCTACAGGAGGACAGAGATAGTAAGGGAATAAGCCAAAGGTCGGGGCGACTAGCAGGCAAGGATAAACATAGAACACGTCAAAGGTCAGGGTCACAAGCAGGCGGGGATAGTTGAGAACAAGCCAAGATTGGTAGCTGGAATCAGACATAGAAGACACAGCAAGATGCACACGGAAGCTAAACACACAAAGGTTGATCAGCAAGACAGGCTTGCAGTGCACAGGTTATTATAGAGTTACCTGATAGGGGCTGGGGTGGAGCCATGCTTTGAGGAGAGATTATTTAAGTAGCCAGGTGAGAGTGGCTGGCCTCTAAAGGTGAACACGCGGAGGAGAGGTAAGCTGACAAAGATTACTGCATAACCATGGCAGCTTCATTCAGTTAGAGGAAGAGCAGTGGAGAAGGTGGCCAGCTGACCGATGCCTTTAGACAATTTTTCAGTCCTCAGCACCAAGGTCTGATCGGTTCAAGCAACCATCGCCAGCGTCTGCATTACATGGTGCAGGAATATCTAGGGGCAAGAGCAGACTTGGAGACCTTTCCAACAGAGCATCCACTGGGTTACTGGGTCTTGAGGATCTACTGGCCTGTCCTGCATCCAGCGTTCTTTCTGAATGCACATTCAGTGCTGCTGGAGGGTTTTTAATGGAGTGCGCCTATTCACAGATTCCCTTGATAGGCTCACATTCATAAAAATGAATCAGTCTTGGATCAGCAGTAGCTATCATGCTGAGGTAACTGATTGATTTTTCTATGGATGTGGGATCCCTTGAAGACTGTCTAAGCTGAGTGACTATCCTATTCCTCCTCTTGATGATGCTAGCTTCCAACAATATTTTTGGTTTAGGACACCACCATCACTGCCTAAGGCCCAATTGTTCTGTTCCTGTTTAACAGGGGCATGTAATTACAATTTCTGATCTAATATTTCACAGCAGGGCCCGTTCCTGCGCCCAACAAGGGTATCTGTGAGGGGTTACAGTGTTGTGGCACCACCACCACCAAAGGCCCAATTTTTCTGCCCCTGTCCCAGCAGCAGAAAAAAAGGACAAGTGTGCCCCACGGCCACCTGCAGAAGATGCACCATGTCCATGACGAGCACTATGGACTGTAGATACAGAGCCTGCTTGCCCTCTTTTAGTGGCCTGTGAGCGCAGGGGCGGATCCAGGGGGGGGGGGCAACAGGGCAATTGCCCCCCCCTGAAAATACCACACTGACATGTCTCTTGCACTTGCTCTGCCCGAGTCTCTCTCTCACATCAGCCGATCAGCGGCGCCGAGAGAGACTCATCTAGTGTTATTACGGCTACGCCACGGCCGCACTGACCAGGAGGAGGTGGGTGGAGTCTCTTCCCTGCTCTTGTTGCTAGCGCCTGGGCCGCCTGGCATCTAGCAACGAGTGATGTCAGAGTCATGTCGGACTCGAGTCGCAGACAAGTGATGTCAGTGAGTCACATCGGACTCGAGTTTCAGACAAGTGACGTCAGTGAGTCACGTCGGACTCGAGTCTCAGAGCCGACGTGACAGGAGCTGGAGCCTCAAACAGGGGAACAGTTGCTGCTGCAGTTTAGAGTTTAGACAGATAGATAGAGTTAGATATAGTTTAGATAGACTAGTTAAAATGTCCAGCGTCCACTGTCAGTGGCAGAGCACCAGCATTATTCCTTCTCCGCCCCCAACTTGTGGCAAGTGACAATCCACAACATGTGGCAGGTGACGTGGCAAGTGGACAATCCGCAACGTGTGGCAGGTGACATGGCAAGTGACAATCCGCAATGTGTGGCAGGTGACGTGGCACATGACAATCCGCAACGTGTGTCAGGTGAAATGGCAGGTGCACAATCCACAACGTGTGGCAGGTGACGTGGCTGGTGCACAATCCGCAACGTGTGGCAGGTGACGCGGCAAGTGGACAATCCGCAACGTGTGGCAGGTGAGGTGGCAAGTGACAATCCGCAACATGTGGCAGGTGAGGTGGCAAGTGTAATCCGCAACGTGTGGCAGGTGACGTGGAAAGTGACACACTCAGGGCTCCCACTGATTCTGCATTATGGTGAGTTGAACCATTTCATTTTATATTACAATGTAATAATAGAAATAATGCGCTTCAATCATCCTGACACCATAACAACCATGGTGCTGTGATGATTGAAGCACCAACACCAGCCATTTCCCAGATAAATTGCCCGCAAAAAAAAAATATTTTCTGGCAGTGCCCCTCCCAAGGCTGGACTCTGGATCCGCCCCTGTGTGAGCGTCTGCCTCTCCTTGGTGGCCTTCCGGAAATGATGGCGATGTTGTTTGCAACACCACACTACAGTGTATTGTTTACTGTGTATACCACCAGAAAAGTAGTAGCAACTGCACTATGGCTGCACAGTATTGTGTACACCACCAGAAGTCTAATAGCAACTATGGGTGCACTGTATCTATTGTGTACTGTGTACACCACCAGAAAAGTAGTAGCAACTGCACTATGGGTGCACGGTATTGTGTACACCACCAGAAGTCTAATAGCAACTATGGGTGCACTGTATGTATTGTGTACTGTGTACACCACCAGAAAAGTAGTAGCAACTGCACTATGGGTGCACGGTACTGTGTACACCAACAGAAGTCTAATAACAACTATGAGTGTACTGTATTGTGTACACCACCAGAAAAGTAGTAGCAACTGCACGGTATTGTGTACGCCACCAGACATCTAATAGCAACTATGGGTGCACTGTATGTATTGTGTATATATATATATATATTAAATACACTGCAGCTAACTGAATCACCTGCCTGCCAGAAGTATATTAGAAACAGTACACCAGGAATGGACTGCAGTCAGATCTAGCTAAACTAGATACAGTGGATATACACACACATACATATATATATATATATATATATATATATATATATATATATATATATATGACTGCCTGTATATGTATATATATATATATATATATATATATTAAATAAACTGCAGCTAACTGAATAATCTGCCTGCCTGCTCAATCTAAATGGGTAAAACGTGCAGCGCTTATGTGATCATATAAACCATAACAAATAATATGAGTACAAAAACCGTGAATAATAAATGATGTGCTCAAAAATACTCCAAGCAGTCCTCTATTATGACATGTGATGTCTATCAACAGAGGAACTTGGACGTGTGATGTCCAAAAAAGAAAAAAGTCAGTCACAAGCTTCAATTATGTGTGATGATAATCCTCAACCACATGTGGATATAATATAGTGACAGTCTTTCACTTCAAATAAGTATGATGTAATAACAGTTGATAGTGTTAGACTTAGAAGTCATCACCCCAGATGATGACTTCTAAGTTGAAACGCGTCAGTAGGATATGCTGAGACCACTGTTTTCTTTTATACAAGTGCTTGATTTTACTGCTAAACATGTGAGTGTATTTCCTTTGCTTTTGGGCTGACTGCCTATATCTATACCTTACACCTGTTCGGAGGTCCATCTGGAGGTCATATCTGGATAGAGCATCTGATCCCCTTGGTACATTATACCACAAAGCTTGATTGACTCACTAGGTATACACCTATTTGAGTTCAATCCCTCCGGTAAGCAGCTTCTGGTGTCTTTGGTGGTGGATCTACCATCAACTGTTATTACATCATACTTATTTGAAGTTAAAGACTGTCACTATATTATATCCACATGTGGTTGAGGAGTATCATCACACATGATTGAAGCTTGTCACTGACTTTTTTCTTTTTTGGACATCACAAGTCCAAGTTCCTCTGTTTATAGACATCATATGTCATAATAGAGGACTGCTTGGAGTATTTTTGAGCACATCATTTATTATTCACGTTTTTTGTACTCATATTATTTGTTATGGTTTATATGATCACATAAGCGCTGCACATTTCACCCAATTTGTCATTTGTGCAACTTTATCCACTGCTGTGCTGGCTGCTTTTATTTTTATTTATTTTTTTTAATTTCTTTTATAGCGGTATATATTAGTTTATAATTTACAGTACTGCTCAATCTAAATGACACTCTCTCTCTGTCCACGCCAACGACACACTACCCTAGGCCAACGTGCAGGTGGCCTTATATAGTGTGGGGCATGGACTTAGTGCCCCTGAGCCATGATTAGCCAAAGGCACCCTGCCTTTGGCCAATTATGGCTCTCTTAGCTGAGGGCGCTGTGATTGGCTAAAGCATGCAGGTCATGGTGCATGCTCTGGCCAATCATCATACAGCAATGCACTGCGCTCCCGCAGTGCATTATGGGCCGTTATGCGCCAATTTGGCGCGAACGGCCCATAATGTTCAGTTTTCAACGAACTTGTGAACGGCCAATGTTCGAGTTGAACTTATGTTCGACCCGAACAGAAAGCTCATCCCTACTCTGCAGTCTCTTGAATCCGGGGGATTTACAGTAAGAGGTCTTTGAGCCCCCAAAAAATAGGAAAGATGTGTCAGCAAAGGTGTCCAAATGTGAGGAAGAAGCTGAGAAGTGGATTCCTAAAAAATTTGATATTTATTGCTGTCCAGCACACTAATAAACAGCAGGAGAGAAAGAATACAGCCGTATAAAGTGTTTTATGCACCATCCTGAGGAAGTGGACAGTGTAGTGCCACTAAATGCATTGGCGGTGTTTTGTACTATTTTGTGAGCAATAAATATAAAATTTATGAAGAGTGGACTTCTCAGCTTCTTCACATTTGGGCACCTCTGCTGACACCACTTTTTCCATTTTTTGGGGCTCAAAGACCTCTTACTGTAAATGTAAAAGTTGGCCTTTGTATAAACACAGCTTAAGATTAATATTCAAAAAAGAACTGAAATAAGTTCAGAGTTTTCAACGGGACATCCATTGTTTATGGATGATAAATATAATGTAAGTACAAACAGAGAACCACCTTTAAACCTGCAACACTATAGGATCTATTTCAAAAGCTGAGAATGTGTGTTTCAGCAAATATTCTCTTGTGGAAAGTTAGTCACTGCCTGGAAGATTCACCTGCATAAAATGTTTGCTGAATTTCAGAATTTCTAAATCATAAATATGCCCCAACAAATAAAAATTGACAAATAACATACTGCCGATACCCACATCGAAAACAGACATATACAGTCTCAAGCATTTTGGCATCATGTGATTTTTGTTTTTTTCCCCATCACTTAAGGCTCCCAAAGGGGAAAATAAACAGGCTGCAGATGTGTTCAAACTAACACTGTTATTGTTTATGCTGCAGAGCAACGTTCAAATTGTCTTGGCCATACAGTTCAGGGATTTGGGTGAGATAAAGCATGAATTGATCCAATCTGAGCTAAATGTGTTATGGAAACTCTTGCATTACCACATGGGGATGTACCAGCAAGTTCTTATAACCATACCTCCCATTGTGTGATGATTCTGCTAAAAACAAAACTCAGATGTAAGAACAAACTTTGAATGCTCTATAAACAATAACTTTTGTTAGAAAGATGTCTAGTTGCATCACTTCCCTAACTACTTCAATACAGGGCACAAAACCCCTTTCCTGCCCAGGCCATTTTTCAGCTGTCAGCACTGTCACACTTTGAATGACAATTGCGCAGTCATGCTACACTGACCATGTGAAATTTTTATAATTTTCTTCACACAAATAGAGCTTTCTTTTGGTGGTATTTAATCACTTCTGGGTTTTTTATTTTTTCCTAAAACAAAAAGACTGAAAATTTTGAAAAAAATAAAAGTTTTTCTTAGTTTCTGTCAGTAAATTTTGTAAATAAGTAATTTTTCTCCTTCATTGATGGGCGCTGATGAGGCTGCACTGATGGGCACTTATAGGGTGCACTGATGGGCACTGATGAGGTGGCACTTATGGGCACTATGAGGAGGCACTTATGGGCACTGATTAGGTGGCACTGATGAGGAGGCATGAATATGTCGCACTTATGGGCACTGATAGGTGGCACTGATATGTGGCACTGATAAGCACTGATAGATGGCACTGATGGGTGGCACTGGTGGGCACTGGTGGGTGGCACTGATGGGCACAGATAGGCGGCACTGGTGGGCACAGATAGGCAACACCAATAGGCGGCACTGATGGGCGGCACTGATGGGCATTGATGGGCAGCAGTGATAGGTATTGATGGGCAGCAGTGGTGGGCAGCAGTGATAGCCAGCACTCACTGGCATCACTAATGGGTACTGATTGCTTACACTTGTGAGCACTGTTTGCTGGCACTGGTGGACACTCACTGCTGGCACTGGCGAGCACTCTCTGCTGGCACTGGTGGGCACACTGCTGGCACTGGTGGGCACACTGCTGGCACTGTGGGTGCTTTATTGTAATCAGGGCACTGATTATCAGTGCCCTGATTACATGCCTAGATGTCCTCTGTGAGGCGATAATGTTGATTGGCTCTCCTCTCCTCACATTCTGTCAGTGTGAGGCGAGCCGATTACCAGCATCTCCGTGTATACATATGACTGGCTGTGATTGGACACAGCTGATCACATGGTTAGAGAGCCGCGGCTTTACAGAGATCGGGGTCGTGCTGTGTCGTAGCAAGATGGCGAGGCCGCAATCACCGCGCTGTGGGTCAATAGTTGTAGAATTTCTCCTTCAAAAGAAAAGTTCATTATATTCCTCTACCTAGAAGAAATGGCTGCAGGTCTTCTCCACCCAAAAGTGGAAGCTCCGCTTATTTGCCTTATCGCCCCTCCGCTGCCACATTTGGCACCTTCCGGGGGGGGGGGTCAAAACCAGGTACCCGCTCCCACTTCTGGCTGACTTCGCCACGGCGATGTCATCCGGAACTTTGGTCCCCTTCTCCTTCCCCCACTTCCAGGTCATTCACAAAGCGCAGCGCCGTAAGGCTTCACTGCCGGTTTCCCTTACCTGAGATGGTGGCGGCAGCACCCGAGAGCCGACTGAAAAATCGGCTTGGGTGAAGACACTGCTGGATTTGTGGACAGGTAAGTGTCCTAATATTAAAAGTCAGCAGCTACAGTATTTGTAACTGCTGACTTTTATTTTTTTCTGAAGGAGCCTGGAGCTCTGCTGGTGTTTCTCCTTAGCTAAAGTTAAGTAAATGCTGGTTGGATGCTGGTTTTCAAGCAAGATCATTTGATAAGAGCTGGCCACACTGTCCGAATATTTGGATCGTATGTTACTCAGCTTACGTGCCTATAAATATTGGATGAACCCTTTGCACACTGCTATACTCTTTCAAGCAAACGTTGCAATAAAAAAATAGGGTTATTTAGTTCACACAAAAGTCGTATACATCATATATATGAAGAAATATGATTCATATTCTTACACCCACTCTTTATAAGTTCCTCACTTTACAGTCTAGGTTAGTAAGGATTGCTCATAGTTCAGAAGCATGGAATACGTGCCCTAATTTGCTTGTCAAATTTGTGGATTTTTGTATTTTCTTTAAAGCATACTGTATGTTTAATGCTTAGTATCAGCATACCTACTAAGGATCGCTTAAACAGATGCTACAAGTTTTTTTTATTTCCCACTTAAAGTTAATGTGGCAAATCAGACAAAATATTATTTTACTCTGTGACCCTTTTTTTAGCTTCTAATACTTAATCAGGTTATATATAAAAGCACTGTTGAGGCAGGTTCAACCATTTTGGCATGAAAACAGGGATCTTATAATCCAATAATTCATCAAAAAGTATTCAGCATTAGGCCACGCAGTAGAGACATGATCTCAATGTAAATCCTTAGTTTTGGACTTCAGCCCTTGTACAGAAAGGATACCGGAAAAAAACAAAAAACTTTTTTTAAATGTATTTCAAGCTCCTTTAATTAGATTTTAACAGATTTCCAGAAGTATAAAAAAAGCCAATATATGCTACAATGTTTAGTATATGTTTTAATAAATGAGTCATTTTATACTGTCCTTGCGAATCTGTGTTTTTTCATAGGGTAAATCAATTTAGGGAAATTTGCTACTCTGAACTAGTTTGAATAAAATGTGTTTAAAAATGCTTATCCATTGGGCACATGTAGAAATATATATATATATATATATATATATATATATATATATATATATATATAGATAGATAGATAGATAGATAGATAGATAGATAGATAGATAGATAGATAGATAGATAGATCTATATCTATAGATATATAGATATATATCTATATCTATCTATCTATATATATATATATATATATATAGCTATGTATATCTATATACTGTATATACAGTATATATATATATATATATATATATATATATATATATATATATATATATATATATATATATATATATATATATATAGTGGTTAGGTGTTATTGCATATTATTGCTTTTCACCCTCAGTATAGTTCTTTGCTAATCAGGGTGCTACATATTAGATTTTTTTTTAAATACTTAATTGTCTATAACACATATAGATTATAATTAATTTATTTAGTTATAATTTTGGGAATTGGTGATTCCACTTGTAAGATCTTTAGAGTTTGACACTCTGCATAGGTGCTGTGGGTTATATTGCATGGGTGTCTCGCTCTCCTTGTTCGATTTTTTAACTTTTTTAACTATAGAGAATAGAAAGGAGAGACCCCCACTATTCCAGCATCCAATAATTGTATGAAAGGATTGAATGAGTTATAAACTCGATCAAAACATAAAGGACTTTATCGGCACAACATGAGGCGGTAACTTAGTAAAAAGTCTTTATTACAATCAATTAAAATCACATATAACAGACAAAAACACCCTACTAACTGACAAGGTCAACAGATACCCATATAGACATAGAAGTTAGGATCTAGTTGTATCAAAAACTGTATAAACATTGAATGTGTGAGGATATCAATGTAGAGTCCATAGACTCTGTCATGTCTTCTTGTCAACACGTTTCACAACTTCATTAGATTCCTCAGGACATTTTGGGTAGGTGCTCGTAAACCCTGAGACCAATTAATGGTGACACCACAATAAGAGATAGACTGCGGAACCAAAGTCAATCCTTCCCACCGAATGAATGAAGAGAGTGAACCAGTTTTGTGATCCTTAAGTTGAGGAGGAGAGACTGAATTACCAACAGAATTATCGGTCTCCTTGGTTACATTGGAGGCGAGATTCTCTCCTCCTAATCTTAAGGGTCACAAAACTGGTTCACTCTCTTCATCCATTCGGTGGGAAGGATTGACTTTGGTTCCACAGCATGTCTCTATGTGGTGTCACCCTTAATTGGTCTCGGGGTTTACCAGCACCTACCCAAAATGTCCTGAAGAATCTATTAAAGTTGTGAAATGCGTTGATATGCAATATTGCGATACGGGACTGCATTACTTTAACTGACAATTGTGCAGTCGTGCGACACTGTACTCAAATAAAATTGATGCCTTTTTTTCCCACAAGTAGAGCTTTCTTTTGGCGGTATTTGATCACCTCTGCGATTTACATTTTTTGCTCTATAAACAAAAAAGGCTGACAATATTGAAAAAAAAACATTTTTTTACTTTCTGCTATGAAACATACCCAGCAAAAAAAATAAAAAAACAAAATGTCTTCATCAGTTCAGGCCAATATGTATTCTGCTACATGTTTTTGGTAAAAAGAAATCTCAATAAGCGTATATTGATTGGTTTGCACAAAAGTTATCGCATCTACGATCTATGGGATATTTTTATGACATGTTTATTTTTTAATTTTTTTTTACTAGCGATACAGGCAGCAGATACCTAGTTTTGACAGATATCCATTCCCACTTCTGCTTGGCTTGCCTACGTGAGCAGAGTGGACGTTTGGCCCCCCTCCCCCATTTTCCCTCCCTCACTGTCATGGTGAGAATTGTTTCACTGGACACGAAGTGAGGGAAATTTGCAACTGGGCACAGACAGCAATAAAAATCTATAGAGGGTTCTAGCTTTCCTCTACTCTTTTTTTTCTGCCTATGTAGCTGTTGGAGAGGTTGCCTGGTGAAACTGTTGTGAAAACATTGTCATCATGACAGTAGGGCCAGCCATACATGGTTCTTGCTGAACCTGCTGAGATTCAAACTATTAGTGGGCAGGCTGCATGTACCAAGTTGACAGATCAATCAACTTAGGTATGACCAGCCTACCCGATTCGCTTGTGATTATCGCAAGTGGCTACAGGAGCCACTTGCGATAATCACTGTCTTCTCCCTGCTGGGACGGCTCCACCACTCCCCCACCAGTAGAAGACAATTGCTCAGCAGGAGGGATTCCCCTGTTAAAACTGTCTGGAGGATCGTGCAAATCTCTTTCTGCAACCCATGGTGGCAGGAAAGAAATTTGCACCATCTATGGCCTGCCTAAAGCTACTTTCACACTGGGGCAGGGGGCATTCACGGTAAAGCACTGCTAGTTTTAGCAGTGCTTTACCATTGTTTTAGCAGCACTTTTCGGCAGCGGCGCTTTGCGGGCGCTTTTAACCCTTTTTCAGCCGCTAACGGGGATTAAAAGCGCCCCGTTAGCGCCCGAAAAAGGGCTAAAAGCGTTCGCAAAGCGCCGCTGCCGAAGTGTTTTACAGGCACTTCGGCAGTGCTGGCCATCGATTTCAATGGACAGGGGTGTTTTAGGAGCGGTGAATTAACCGCTACCTCAACGTCCCAAAGATGCTGCTTGCAGGACTTTTTTTCCCGTCCTGCAAGCGCACCGCTCCAATGTGAAAGCACTCAGGCTCTCACACTGGGGCCGCAGGTGAGGTGTTTTTTAGGCGCTTTACAGGTGCAATTTTTAGCTCAAAAGCACCTGAAAAACTCCCCAGTGTGAAAGTGGCCTTAGTGAGGGGAAAATCTCTCTTAGCCTGGATAGCAGTAAAAGCCCAACACAGGTTTTAATCCTTTCCCACTCTATACAAAACTGAAAAAAACTTTATGGGTGAACATACATTTTAACATTTTAGTAAAGTGCACCATACATACCATTATAATTGATCAACATTTAATAATCATTATTACCTATTACTTCTATAAAGTACAAACTGCCATTTAAGAAATATTATTGTTTTTAAAACATTAAACATAAGACTTGTTCCACACTGCTGCTATGGCAAAGTCGAACGACTTTGCCCTGCGACTTCCTTTTGACTTGACCTGACTTGGATGCTATTTAGGAGCCTTTACATGGGCTGAAATCGCACCCAAGTCAGACCAATGTACTGCAGGAACCTTTTCTAAAGTCAGAGCGAGTTGTGTTGTCTAAGTTAAGACAGTTCTTATAGGGAAACAATAAATAAGACATGTAATACGACTTGGGGTCTCACAAGTCAGATCCCATGTCGTAGCAGTGGGGAATAAAAATAATTAAGAGATGTTTGACCCCGTGGCTTTCCTAACCAGTCGTCATATATCCCAACTCACAAATGCCTATCACATTAAAAAAAAATGTTTTTCCAATATGTTCTTTGCTAATGTATGAATGTTTTTTTTTTCTCAATTCATCAAACTGATCTGCTATAACCACTTCAGCCCCTGAAGGATTTACCCCCTTCCTGACCAGAGCACTTTTTACAATTTGGCACTGTGTCACTTTAACTGCTAATTGCGCGGTCATGCAATGCTGTACCCAAACGAAATTTGCATCCTTTTTTTCCCACAAATAGAGCTTTCTTTTGATGGTATTTTATCACTTCTGCGTTTTTTATTTTTTGTGCTATAAACGGAAAAAGACCGAAAAATTAAAAAAAAAAATGATATTTTCTACTTTTTGTTATAAAAAAAATCCAATAAACTCAATTTTATTCATACATTTAGGCCAAAATGTATTCGGCCACGCGTCTTTGGTAAAAAAAATGTCAATAAGCGTATATTTTTGGTTTGCGCAAAAGTTATAGCATCTACAAACTAGGGTACATTTTCTGGAATTTATACAGCTTTTAGTTTATGACTGCCTATATCATTTCTTGATGCTAAAATGGCAGGGCAGTACAACCCCCCCCCCCCAAATGACCCCATTTTGGAAAGTAGACACCCCAAGGAAATTGCTGAGAGGCATGTTGAGGCCATTAAATATTAATTTTGTTTGTCCCAAGTGATTGAATAATGATAAAAAAAAAAAAAAATTACAAAAAGTTGTTACTAAATGATATATTGCTCACATATGCCATGGTTATATGTGAAATTGGTCCCCTAGCCGCGTACGGGGCACCGAAAACCAAGCACCGCCTTCAGGATTTCTAAGGGCGTAAATTTTTGATTTCACTCCTCACCTATCACAGTTTTGAAGGCCATAAAATGCCAAGATGACACAAACCCCCCAAATGGCCCCATTTTGGAAAGTAGACACCCAAAGCTATTTGTTGAAAGGCATGTTGATTCCCTGGAATATTTTATATTTTGACACAAGTTGCGGGAAAATTACAAACTTTTTTTTTTTTTTTTTGCACAAAGTTGTCACTCAATGATATATTGCTCAAACATGCCATGGGTATATGTGGAATTACACTCCAAAATATATTCTGCTGCTTCTCCTGAGTACGGGGATACCACATGTGTGGGACTTTTTGGGAGCCTAGCTGCGTACGGGGCCCCAAAAACCAAGGATTTCTAAGGGCGTAAATTTTTGATTTTACTCCTCACTACCTATCACAGTTTTGAAGGCCATAAATTGCCAAGATGGCACAAACCCCCCCCCCCCCAAATGACCCCATTTTGGAAAGTAGACTTCTTGGTGGCAGCGGGACACTACTTGTGCTTGCCACCTCACCAGCTTGAACTGCACTTATGGGACTCGCCACGTCACCACGTGAAACTGCAGTGCTGGATTGACTAAGACCAGGGTGTACTAGGCCGCTGGTGCTTTCCAGTTCACCAGAAGGAATAGTGGCGCTAGTACTGCTCTGCTACATACGAGGGACCTGCGGTTCTTGCACATCAACAGCAGAAGAAGAAGTTCGGGGTCTGGTACGCCTGACCTTGGCAGGGACCACAACTCCGTCATCAGAGCTATCTGTCATAGAGCCGCTGTCTGTTACAGGATCGGATTCTGAGCCTGCATTTGACAGATGAGGGACTTCCTCTTCACTATCTGTCATGCTCAGAAATGTGTAGGCCTCTTCACTAGTGTACCTTCGATTTGCCACAAAAAAAACTGTTAGCGATCGCAGGGATCAGGCCTGACTCTGTGAATGCTGCAGTTATGTGTGTTTAGTGTTCTGTGACAGTGATCGATCGATACTGCACTTGGTGGGCTGGGCTGGGCTGGGCGGAGGGGCAAAACGCAGGTGTTAGCAGGTATCTGGGCTGATCCCGCTAACACTGCATTTTTGGAAACCCTAAACTGCTGGGGATGCTAGTATAGATCTGATCAGATATTGATCCGTTCAGATACTATACCACTAAGGGAGGTGTATGCTGCGTGCGTGGGTGTTAGCGGTACTGGCACTAACCTGGCGCTGCCTGGGGCAACGCAGACCCTATCTGACCCTAAAACCTAACTTGTATCACCCGCCGGATGATCAGGGGGCTAAACCTTTATTAGGTAATAAATGGCGGGTGCCCTGACACTATAAAAAATAAACTAACTAACCAGCGTCACCCGTAACAGTTACGGTGATCACTGGTGAAAGGGTTAACTAGGGGGCAATCAGGGGGTTAAAACCTTTACTAGGTAGTATATGGGGGTCCTTGATAATATAAAACGCTGACGGCGAACCTAAATACTTACCTCCCTAACTAGCGTCACCTGTGACACTAATACAGCGATCAGAAAAACAATCGCTTAGTGACACTGGCGACGGGGGGTGATCACGGGGTTAAACCTTTATTAGGGGGGGTTAGGGGGGTAACCTAGACCTAAAAGGGCCTACCACTAACTGCCCTACCACTGCCCTACTACCAAAAAAAAAAAACTGCTATTGGTGTCACTGTGACAGGGGGTGCAGGGGGGTGATCGGGGGGTGATCGGGGGGTGATCGGGGGGTGAAAAGTGTGCCTAGAGTGTTCTACCGTTAGTGTAGTGTTGGTTCACTTACTTGTATGTCTTCTCTCCTTGGCGCCGGAACGAAAAGACCGACACGAGGAGAGATGACATCACTTCCTCTGCCGCTGTTTACATTACAGCAGCAGAGGAAGATTTTCATTCGTTGGGAGCGATTGCGAGGGGGTGGCCATGAATGAGTGGCCTCCCCCTCAGCACAGATCGCTCCCCTAATGATGCCGACCTCCTCGGGCACCGGGGAGGGGGCGCGATGGAGGCAAATCATGTATCAGATACGTGATTTTGCCTGCCCGTGCCATTCTGCCGTTCTGCCGCAGTATATCTGCGTTAGGCGGTCGGCAAGTGGATAATGACACATTTGTGTTGCGTTATTTTGTTGTATATTGTATTATATTATGCTTGAGTCATATAGTAAATGTTTTTTTTTTAACCACCAATATGTTAACACACCATTAACATGTAATTCCACTGCCAGCTGACTTAGGCTATCAGTAACCTTGCTAAATAGATACTATTTTTTAGGACATTTGCACATTGCCTTTGCACTTTATACATCCATAAATAAGCCCAAGGGTCTCTTTTCCTGTTTTTCTCCTTTTGCTGTTTATGCTTGTCTCACTTGTCTCAAAATTACACCTTACTTTTTTCAGAAATTCTGGTTTGTGATACATATAGAAATGAATCTACAGTTAAAGCATCTTACGGGTCATTTGAGGAAACCAATGTAGCAATGCCTCTGCAGCCATGCCAGGCCAGGAGTGGCTTGGTTTTATAGTGTAATAACAGAGACTACAGAAATACACATTGCTTGTCTTGGATACACATTTTAGAACTAACTTCACATTAAGATAATAACTAATGAATGTCACACTTTATTTGTCTCTGAGAGCAACTACAGTTAGACTGAATTAATCATGTAAATTTAGCTTTTGAAATGTTAGTACCTCTAAAATTTAGTTTTTCCTATAAAGTTGAGCTGAATAGAGGAGTTAATTGTGAATGTAATCGTAAAAATATATACATAATGTTTTTATTATATTTTTGAGCTTGCTGCAATCCTATAACATTTAAACATTTACCCGATGTTTGCTGTTACAGTATAGGTAACATTTGTTATGTTAAAGTAATTACTTAGACAAAATTACAGCCTGTTAGTAAAAATGTGAAATAAAATCATACATTAATTACAGTAGAAAGGACACTGGCACAAATTCATCCAGATGCATTAGTATTTAAAGTACCTTAAATTTTAAAATGTAATTATGGGAAAAATAAAAATATACACTGTATACAATGTGCAATGTTACTGGCATTAACACAGCAGTTTTTTTTTCTGAACCTCTTTAAGATCCATTTTTTGGTATATTTGGAATCATTATATACAGTATTTTGGCCTTACTAAATACAGCTTTCGTAATACCTTCCTGCCCAGCCCTCTGCATCCCTTTACGAGGGACTTTATGCTTGGGGGGCTGTGATTGGTTTACAACATGTTCAAAAGCCAGTCCTGCCAGCTCCAAATCATTAGTAGAGCCAGAGAGCTGTCTTGGACAGCTCAGTAATTATGCTGGAAGCATGCAGCGAGTGCGCTATCAGAACAGACATCTTTGCTTTTTATGGATGTATGCGCGCAGCATGTGGGCATTAAAGCCCGCCTTCACTGCCACAGCATGTATACATTATGTGGATGACAAGAGTTTAAAGTGATCCTGTTGTCATATTCATGTCAGTGGAAGGAATCACATTGGTTTAGCAGGTATTCTAACACCAAATCTCATGAATACCGAGTATCAAAGTATCAGAGTCTAAAGATGGCCCAAAGGAAAAATAAGTATTAATTTTTTTTTTAGGTTACTCGCTGTTTAAAAAAATACCCCATGGTGATGCAAGGTTTCTTATCTGGAGATCGAGCCAGTAATATCACTTTATGGCATTCAGACTCTTTAAAACAAAAATGTGATTTTCTTTTTTCTTTTTTAATGGCTGCTTTTTTTTATTTTTTTATTGCTTACATTTCGGCCTTGCCCTCTCCTCCAGTATGGCCTAGGCCATAGTGACATGCTGTGCACATAAAGCCTCCTTAGATATGATGGAAGTGAGCCTGGGAAGTCATCGGGAGGCAGTTTGCTTGACCTGGAAGAGACAGCCTCCTGCTGATGATGTCACAGAGAAAGATGGTGGCACATTACCTGCCATTACCTGCGCAGTGGCAGTGGAGGTGCAGATTATAGCAGGACAATACTGGATCCACTGGATGGGTAAGTATCTGAATTGAGAACAACCCAGAATTAGGTAAGCAGAGATTTCAAAAATAGGGGTGGGGTAGAATTAACTTCCTTTTTTAGCTAATCATTGAAAGAACTGATAGTCAGTCCAACAGCCATGTAAAGGAATGCAGACTGCAAGCTGATAACACTTTTGCTAGTTGTGCGACGGTGGCTTAGTATCTGAAACTGGAAATGCTGTTACTGGCAGGAACTTTATCTTTATGAACATCATGAAGTTATATTAAACCTTAATGCCACTTCCATACCACAGTAACAATAATATCCTCCACAAGCATCTTCCCCAGGTTGCACCTCATTTTGCACTAACAATAACTATATCCCCAGGCAGCAATAAATTTGAAATTTTTCCTTGACAAGGAGTAGTAAATTATCAGACCCACCCTCCCCATGCATTGATAAATTATACTATCCCTCCATGTCTTAATCTTTTGTCATAATCCTCCCCAAGTGGCAATAAATTATAATAGCACTCCCGTCAGGCACAAACAAAAGTGAATTCCTTAAGCAGCAATAAGGTATATTATACATGCATAGCCAGGCCAGAGCTGCAGTGATCCGCACAGACAGCTACCTATCTCTGTTATGCTGCTTGTGTAGCGATACCCCCAAAGGAGCCACTGGAAATTGTTCAGGTTCTTTTCCCAGTAGATTCCCCCCACAGCCAGGCACACATTCATAGTCACTCTTTGGTTCAATAACAAGTTTAGGGGTGTTCTTTTTGTAGTTTTTATTTTTGAGGGAAACTGGAATAGGCTTGAGGGAATTCAGTGGGATACTCCAAGAAGAGAACTATGTACAGGTTTTTGGAAAGTAAACACCTTTCTCAATAGCTGAAGCAGAAGTCCTTGCAATAGCAAACTGTGGACTTGGCTTGATAGTAGAAACAGTTAAAAGCAAGCTTCTTCTTTAGAGCACAGAGAGGAGAGACCCTTCACAAAGAACTGAATAGACTGAGTTCTTCAGGACACCAGCTGAACACACACACAGCTGACTCTCTAAAACAAAAGGGGTGGAAGAAGTACTCACAAATGTCCAGGGAAGGTTGGCTGCCATCTTCCAACATCCATGTGACACATTTATCCTGTGATACCAGACTGGATCTTCAGCAGACAGCCCCTCAGTCAGCTCTCTGTAGCTTCAACATCCAGGCCCTCAGGTCACCCATCTGAAGCCTCAGGAACAGCAGAAAACCCTCCAGGCTGGACCTTTCCTCTACAGGCAAAGACCCAGAAGCTCTGTACCTCAGAGTATTTACACAGACTCCCAGCAGCCTTCATGCTCCCTGGGATTGGCTATATAAATACTCAGGCTGCTATTTGCATTTCTTCACACCTACAGTATGTTCCAGAGAATTCTCCAGCTTTCTGGAAAGCAGAGGAAACAGTTCAAACCAGCAACAGCTGAAACACTGCGCAGACCTAATTAATCACATGCAGCTTCACTGATTACAGAGAGCACAACTAAATTTACCTAACACAACAATTACAACCACACTGGTTACAGCCACACAACCTAATTTACCTAGCTAACAAATACACAGCTCCACTGAACACAGTGCCAGCACTAACTATAACTAAACCTAGCACCTATCTAGGAGGGTGCTACACTTGCATTGCTTCTGATCACTGCTCTGCATAGTGTGGCATGGAGCAATACTTTCTGTCTGTATACAAATTCTTGCAGCCAGTATTTGATGCTGCAGGTAAGGCACACTGAAGAGATGTGACATTTTTGCATCTTATTTCCTAGCTCATGGAGGGTTATATGGGGAACAACCAGATTAGAAACACAGTATAAATTAACAAAGGACAGAATTTATACAGTTTCATAAGGCACAATTTAAAGAAATATAGCAATCACAAGGTCAAGACTTGAGGCATCAGGCAGAATAAACCAGGGCATATCCCCAGATTGCCTGGATCTAACAAGGCCACCACTGCTAAGAATAGGCTTAAAGGCTAAGTTCACCTTTTTTTCCAAATTCCAGCTTCCCTATGTACTGATATACTATTGATATACCTCTGATGCAGAAAAGAAAAAGCTCTCTCTGTCCTTTAGGACAGGCCTACCCTCAGCCTCCAATGTGTTCCATAGAAAATTCCTCCATCACTTCCAGCTCCACCCCGAAATTCGGTATTTGGAAAATAAAAAGCGTTAGAAGAAAGTACTTCATCAGCTGACCTCACTAACACACACCCTGCACCTGTCCCTCCTCCAGGAGATTGTTCCCATCCACCTTTGTACTCTCATACAATCACTATCAGTCTGTATATCACTATCTGTTCTCACAAAATACACAGCCAGTGATTGATTGTTCTGTACCTTCATCTTGCACAGATTGTTTATTTGACAGAGTGTGCAGAAGCTGAGTGATCACATAACAGCTTATGTAGAGTAGAGCTTTAGTACTGAAAACAGGAAAAGTGTGTCCCTGGAATGCTGTAAAGCTCACCATACATTATACAATCTGATTATATACTCTACTTTAAATCTACCATCAACTATGTAGTGCAAGGGCCTGCCTGATTAAATACAGAGTGAATGGATTGATTGGTGTGTCCTCTAATTATATAATTTTGGTAAATCCAAAGGAGATCATATAGAGATTGTACAGAATATGGCCATGTTTATATACCTTATATGAACAAGTCTAGCTTTCTGTGCCATTAATTGTTAACAGAACCCCAAATGCAGAACTAATGCCGCATACACACGACCGGACTTTACGGCAGACTTTGTCCGGCGGACATTTCTACGGACTTTCCGAATGAACGGACTTGCCTACACACGATCAACCAAAGTCCGACGGATTTGTACGTGATGACGTACGACCGGACTAAAACAAGGAAGTTCATAGCCAGTAGCCAATAGCTGCCTTAGCGTCGGTTTTTGTCTGTCGGACTAGAATACAGACGAGCGGACTTTTCGACCGGACTCGAGTTCATCGAAAAGATTTGAAACATGTTTAATTTCTACGTCCGTCGAACTTTTGGGGAAAAAAGGTGAACTGGAGCCCACACACGATCGAATTGTCCGACGGACTCCGGTCCGCAGGACCAAGTATGCCGTAAAGTCCGGTCGTGTGTATGTGGCATAACACACATTTTGCTATGTGAAAAAATGAGTGTCAAATTCAGCAAACCGCACTGCAAAAAACTGTAAAACCACAACACAACAAAATGTTCCATGAGTTACGTTGTCATTAGGTGTGACTGGGGTCTAAAAGTGAAATTGGTGTGTTTACACAAGAACAACGAGGCTCCATTCACACCTGCACCTTTCCAAATACACAGTAAACTGCACAGAAAACACATGATTAGCTACACGTTTAGGAAACCTGCTGCAAATGTGCATCACACTTGCATTGCCATTAAATGTTAATGGCACTCCAAGTGCAGGTAGCAGGCACGTGTCTGCTGTGTGTCAAATGTGCTGCAAATGTACCAGGAAGAGTGGTAATAAAAGCACCATGCTCCACTCTAAAAAAAGTTCGGCCACTCCTTTGGGGTGCTTGTCACACGCAGGGCAGGTCATTCAAGTTAATGGGCTGCCCAATGCATGGTGAGTGGAAACACTCAAAAACACCCAAAAGTTGCAGTAATGCAAGTTCCCACTATGTGGAGATGTGAACGGGGGCCTGACAGCTGCCTCGCCCTCATATATACTTGTATAAAGATGACCATACACTGTCCAATCTGATTGTACAATCTCTGCACAGATTTACCAAAACTATGGAATAGGAGGGCCTAATTAAATAATCCATTCAATTTGGATCAAATCAGAGAGTCCTTTGCACTACATAGCTGTTATGTTAGATCTAAAGGAGATGGTACAATCAGATTGTACAGAAAGTGGGTGGAAATAAAACAAGGGGTGGTATAGTAATAAGGGAAGTGTGGTCCAGAGTGATAATACACACTTATTCTCTGATGTATAAGCCAGTGCATTATAGGATATGATCTATAGGAAGTGATGAAATCAGAAAGCATTTTTTTATATTTCAAACAGAAATGTGAAAATGCAAAGCTTCTGTGGATGAGGTAAGTAAGAGATAAGCACACTGGGATGGCTTGGGCAGAAAGGACAATAGAAGAAGCTTCTACTTATTATCAAAAGTCACATTCTGTCTGAAATGGTGTACTTAGCCTTTAACCACTTCACATCCCACATATAGTCATATGATGTCTGCAGGAGGGATCTCCCATCCTGGGCGGGCGTCATATGATGTCCTGGGCTTCCCGGCCCTCTGGGGGGCGCACGCGCCCCTGCCACATCACTCAGGACCCGATGCACGTGCCAGGTGGCCACGATGTCTGCCGGGCACCCATGATTGCCCATTAAACAAGCAGGACCGTGGATCTGTGTGTGTAAACACACAGATCCACATCCTGTCAGGTGAGAGGAGACCGATCATGTGTTCCCAGTACAGAGGAACACCGAGTCCCCGCCCCCTACAGTTGGAATCACTCCTTATGACACACAGTTAACCCTTTGATCGCCCCCTAGTGTTAACCCCTTCCCTATCAGTGACATTTATACAGTAATCAATGCATTTGTATAGCACTAAACCTCTTCAACCTGACTGGAAATACTCTAATAGACCACTGACTAATGCAGTACAAGTGTAACCACTGGAAAATTGTCACTCATATCAAAATTTTCCAATTATCTTTTTTTTTCACCATGCTTTTGGTTTACATCTACCCTGACATGAGAGTTGAAGGTGGAATGCAGACAGAATACTATAACAGATGTATAATTAGCCATTAAAATTACTCTTTGCCTACGCAGGTTTATTAAAAATCCAAACCTTTATTTATCCTAATTAGTGCCTGACTTTGATCACTGAAATCTATTGCACATGATGCTAACCTTTTTCTATTGCTTTGTTAAACATCAATTTCAATGTACTACTAGACATAACCCTGCATGTTTTTTAATGAGGTAAAAAGCAATCTTTAAAATAAAATTTTCACCTCCGATACCAGCATCTGCTGTTTTTCAAGTAAGAAAAACTATGTAACATTTCAGAGCGCATCCCCACCCTACGAGATTTGGCCCTTACTATCTCACTAGACAGTAACAATTCATTTGGCAGTGACGTGTTGCTGTCCTAAAGTCCCATTCTTACGTTTGAACTTGGCTAATTTACTAAAGCCATCTTTTAAAAATAACTGATGGAAAATTACTGGATTTCAGAACTCATCTTAGTGCAAATAATATCCATTATGTAAATTACAATGTGCATATTTGTTATTGTTTACTAATGTAGCTGCCTTGATTCCACATGTGTTTTTATCTAATTACCTTCTTTTAGATTACTTTCATATATCATATACTTATATGTCAAAGACTTCTAATAAAACAAAAATACACATTTTTACTTTACTTCTTTTAAACTACTTTCATATGTCATATACTTATGAAATATTACTTTTTTTATTAGAAGTCTTTGACATAAGACTTCTAATAAAAAAAATTACACATTTTTAACTTTTTGTGATTTGCAATTTTCACGTCCTTGGAGTGCTACACTTTGCCACGTAATTTAAATCCATATCAATTGAACAAATAAAACTGCTTTAAATATATCTAAACCATAACTGGGTGGTTTTTAGTTTGTAACAGAACTGGGTATCATAAACAACTGCCATTTTGTTTTAATAAAAAACTGCCAATATGTATCAGTTTATCCACATTTAGTTTCCATTGGAAAAGTGTGTGACAGGTAACAACACACAGGTTTAGTTGAAGATAAGGACAGCGTGTTCTCACTCAATTCTTCAATACAGCCCCCCATGATTATCCATTTTTTCAGCTCATAAAATCATGTTAGAGAATCGCATCACAATCCTCCTCCAACAAACCAAGGTCTGACTCCACTCCACGGGAATCTATGGGCACCAACCCCAATGGCATAAAAACATTAATGCAATTGTGCTATTTGCATGTTATATAGCTGTAACCTGTGAAAATGTTAATATAACTAGACTATTTAAATGCATCCTCATATGGGTCATAAATATACAGATAAACATACCTCTCATGTATTGAATGACGAGTTAAGCAGTTGCTCCCAGAAAGTGAATCCTACCCTAATTCCCATCAGGTTTCATATAAGGGAATAAAGGCAGACAGTCCTAAAGGCTCAAGGCTGGAAAGATATAGCAACAAAATATAGTTCCCTTTAACCTAATTGTGACTATCCAAATGAACTCCCAGCAAATCCATCTGCCACTCTCTACTTACTTTAAATCACCAACACAGATTCCCACTACCATCCAAGAAGTAGTCTATGGCCTTATGACTCTAACAAGGGATTTTTGTAGAGCCCATTGAATCCTAATTAATGTGATAATGCCTCCCCCAGTGATAATAGCTTGCGGGTGCATAATATTGGCAACTATTTGCAGTATTCCTGCCAAAATGGTAAAACAAAGATGGCGCCCATGCTGTCAGACCCCCGCTGTGCATGTGCGAGATGGATGACATCATCATGCATGGCAGTGCTGGCACAGTAATGTACTTTGGGCAGGAAGCCACCGGCACCATCCTGACAGAGGGCCAGTGCTAGGTGATCATAGCCAGGAGGGAAGGGATGCTGAGAAGGAAAAAAAAAACACAGACCAAACCCATCAGTGTCACATAGATCCAGACTAGCACACCAAAATCCCCCCAGCACCTCCACGTGCCCCCGATGATGGGGATCAGCCACCAGACCCACCCCTGGTGGAACTACATGTGATTCACAATACAACATATGTAACATCATTGTGTAATAAATCCAAATTAATGAGAAATAACAATTAACAATAACATACTACATTAATTCACAGTAATCAAATGAGATGTGTAATACAAAGGCTGAAGAATATTGGCCATATAATTACATACAAATATGCATATGTTTATACAAGAATTCACCACAATTACATACAAATAACCCATACACATAAACATTTATTACAGAAACCATCATCAGAGTACCCCAAGAGGACATAGTTCTCTTAAACCCTAGGGAGTTTAATAGAAGTTGGCCAGCAGCAGGGAAGTTTTCTATCAGCAAGGACAGGCTGCCAGAAGTGACACAATCATATACTAGAAGTGCCATTGCAGCCATCTTAATTGAGGTTTATAGGCGTCTTTACAAGCTGTTGTTTGTAAGTAGGTTTTTGCACAATAAACATTGGATTTTAACTTGTACTGCTGCACTATGGGCCTTTTTAATGTCTTGCAGTCCTAACACTGGAGTATGGTGGATCGGGAAGATTGTTGATGATACAATTTTATCCATGATACATGGTGTAACCATAGGCTGTTCTGCTGGTTGGAGACACTGTTTCACATTGGGTTATTGCACTTGAGCATGCACAATAAGGTGAGTTGTATGACATTTTTCACACAGTTTATTATTTAAAGCGGTAATACACTATTTTCATTTTCCATCCTTTGGAGGTTGTATGTGTCTTGGATGTAAGAGCAAGTAATTCTTATCAGAGAGGACTATCTAATGGTGCATTATTAATTTTGCATTTGGATAACCTAGATCGTCCTCTCAGCTCTTCTCAAGACCTCCTACTCTCAAGCTCTCTCGTCTCCTACTCCCATGCTAGGCTCCATTATTTCTCCAGAGCCTCTCCCATCTTCTGGAACTCGCTACCTCCACCTGTCCGGCTATCCCCTACTCTTGCTACCTTCAGGTGATCCCTGAAAACTCATCTCTTCAGAAAAGCCTATCACGTCTCCAACTAATCTTCTAATGCCCTGTACACACGATAGGATTTTCAGATGGAAAATGTGTGATAGGACCTTGTTGTCGGAAATTCCGACCGTGTGTGGGCTTCATCACACATTTCATCACACATTTCCCATAGGAATTTCTGACACACAAAGTTTGAGAGCTTGCTATAAAATTTTCCGACAACAAAATCCATTGTTGGAAATTCCGATCGTGTCCGACGGAATCGTTCCGATTCGTGTCCGAATCCGACGCACAAAATGCCACGCATGCTCAGAATAAATTAAGAGATGAAAGCTATTGGCTACTGCCCCGTTTATAGTCCCAACATACGTGTTTTACGTCACTGCATTCAGAATGATCAGATTTTCCAACAACTTTGTGTGACCGTGTGTATGCAAGACAAGTTTGAGCCAACATCCGTCGGAAGAAATCCATGGATTTTGTTGTCGGAATGTCCGATCAATGTCCGATCGTGTGTACAGGGCATAACACTTCCATCAGCTCATTCCCCACAGTTACAATCTTTTGTACCACCTGCCCCACCCTATTAGATTGTAAGCTCTTCTGAGCAGGGCCCTCTTAATCCTCTTGTATTTTATTGTATTATAACAGTATTGTCTCCATTTATATTGTAAAGCACTGTGTAAACTGTTGGCGCTATATAAATCCTGTATAATAATAATAATAATAATAATAATGTAGGTTTGTATTTGTATTGTCACAGATCAGATGCAGATTAGAATTCACAGGTACCTTGACACCACAGGTACATAAACACCACCGATGTATTCCATGTGTAAGATTCAAAATATTATTGCATTCATTTTATCAACAATATCAGAAGAGTGGACTTATTTTTATTTTAGGGGCTGTGGGTTTCAGGTGTTGAGGTACTAACTTTACTTCCCTTTTCTGTAGAACAGAGCCACTACAGAGTGTCATGACAGTTGGACAGTTTGCTCACAGAATAGAAACAGAAAACTGCAAAATTGATGTAATATACTAATCTAAATGAATGAGAAAAAGAAATTAAGGAAGTACATTAAAGCAAAGTAAGATAATCAAATGAGTGAAAAATGGATCTTGTACTGTATAGTGCCCAACTTATAGATTTTTCATAAACACCTGTCATCTTCTCTTCTACATTTATAACTGTTGCAACATTTTCATGACAAAACATCCTAGGGATAGAATGTTTAAAAATAAATTTTTACGGGAGTGCGCATGCGCAGGACTTCCAGAGCGCCACGCTAGCCGGGAGCTCCGCACCACTCTGGCCCTCCAGTGCACCTAACGCCAGCTATATTCAGCACACGATCTCCGGACAGCGCTGGGCATCCTCCTGGATGTCGGGAGGTCACCCTAAGAAGGACGTGAATCGCCAGCTAAACTTTGGCCTGGGCTCCTCCATGCAGAGACACAGAAGCTATGTACAGTATAGCAGACCCTCCACCTCCTTCCCTGCCTTCTTCAGCAACAGTGAGTAATACCCAGGGAATCCAAGGCTTCCTGGCATCCCCAGCCTCTACTGCTTCACTTCTGGGCAGAATACAGATCGGCAACCCATATTCTCCCCTGATTAACACTCCATACAGCCTGACTGACTCATTATAGGCCTCTCCCATGCCGCCCAATTACCCCCAGATATGGCTCAGCTATTAAGCAGCTTCTCTGATTGCAGATTACATCCTCAATCAAAGCAGACCTTCAGAGGATAGGGGCCAGAATGGATGCAATTGAACAGGCAGTAGATGATTCTGCACGCACAAATCAGAACACCTCATGCATCCAGTCCCTGCAAGAACAACTTGAAACAGCACTCTCTAAAGTAGACGATTTATAGAACAGGAGCAGATGGTATAACTTCCGTGTCCGAGGAATACCCGAATCTAACATTGACGTACATGACACCGTTAAATCTTTAATCAAGGATATTATCCCAGACATCCCGGAACACAGGCTTGAATTAGACAGGGCCCACAGAGTGCTGCAACCCTGGATGGTGTAATGGCTACTCCTACACCCTCTTAGTCCTTCACGGGACTTGCTGGACCTGTCCCCCCCTGGTAACCATGCCATTTTCTTCACCCCACCTCCCTAACCCTTCCCATTGGTGTTTTCTCTCTCCCAAGACCCACTTTCCTACTCTCCCCTCTATTCCACGATAACTGCAGTTACCCAGTCATGTTGTGGACTTGGACTGAAAAGACTGGTACAGTTCTCAACCCAGGATTTCATTACCCAACTCCCCCTATCCTCTACCCACTCCTCCCCTCCCCTTTCCCCCCAACCTTCTCCTTCCTCTCCCCTACCCCTTCCCCCATCACTACCCCTGGTACTGTGCCCAAAAGGCTGATTTAAATGCTTGCTTTATGTTTTTTGCTCTCCTTTTATTGTTTTTGTCTCAGTTCAGTAGATACAGGTTTCTTCGTATGTTTTGATTACACCTCCTGCTTAACATATGTTTAACTCTTATGGGGATCATCCCCTGACTATATTTACTAAGGTTCCCTGCGGCCGGAGTGGGGCTGCTTGGCACTCCACCTGCTGTGACCTTGAGGAGTTTCCCTCCCGCGGTGACACCAGGTTTGCAACCCAATATTGGGTTGCCCTCTATCCGCACCCTACAAATTTTTAGGGCTTCAGAGCAGGTCTTGGCCTCCCAACCCTGCTATTGGAGAGTCCAGGATATTTCATATGCTGAACTTATCCTCTCTCATTCTCTTCCTCTCTCTTTTTCCTTCCTGGTCTTCCCTTACTTGCTCTGCTTTTCTTTCTCCCCCTCCAGGTGCCTTCAAGGAGAGCTTACCGAATCAGGCTTTCGCATATCCCAGGCTTGCTCTATTCTACCCAGCCGATTAAACCCACTCGAACGGACCGGGTAAGAAGTATGTACACGCACTCGCTCTCATCCCCTTGTGTCCATGGTCGATAACACCCCCAAACAGATGTCTCTCAAAATAGCATCCCATAACACACAGGATCTAAATTCCCCAATCAAAAGACGTAAGGCCTTCCATAACTACCACTCGGGGGCTAGACATCATCTTAATCCAGGAGACCCACTTCCCAAAGAGCTCTGACCCTTCCTTCTTGCACCATAGTTACCCTACTTTTTTTCTTGCCAATGCAGATGACAAAAAGAGAGGGGTTGCCGTCCTTATTTCCAAACGCACCCATTCACTCTTTCCCAAACTATCAAGGACAGAGAAGGAAGGTACATCCTAGTCAAAGGTTATATAAATGGGACAATATTCTCCCTCATTTCGTATTATGCCCCTAACAAAGGCCAAGCTTCCTTTTTTGTCTTCCATGCTAACCTTCCTCTCCCCCCATCTTGAAGGCAAGGTGATCATGGGTGGCGTCTCCAACGTCGCTTTTGACCATCTACTAGATAAATCAACACGAGACAAAACCCAACTCAAACGACCCCCCAAACAGAGCCTTCGGATAGCTAGGCTCTTTCACTCATTAGGCATGATAGACTCTTGGAGGGAACTACATCCTACAGCTACGTAATGGATTACACCCATTTCTCTGCTCCTCATAGGACTTATGCTCACATAGACCATATTTTCCTACATACCTCAGATATCCACTTAGCTTCTCAGGCCTCTATAAATGAAGTCCCCTGGTTGGATCACTCATTGGTATCCATTAAAATCATTGGTTTCTTAAATCAAGCGAGCCCCCCACAATGGTGCCTTAATGAAACTCTCCTTACCAATCCTATACACTGCTCTACGATCGAAAGAGATTTAAAGGAATACTTCCGCTTTAACGACACCCCGGACATTTCTCCAAGCTAGTTATGGGGAGCCCATAAAGCGGTTGTAAGGGGTAATCTTATTCAGCTAGCATCACGCTTCAAACGCGAGAAGCAAATGAACATAGTCAATCTAGAGAAAAACTTTCAATCCATAAGTAAGACACACAAAAACAATCCCTCACCCACCTCCCTGGCTCTCTTAGATGCTGCTAGGATTGCCCTAAACACAGCTCTCACTTCTAGCGCAGAGAAACACTTAAGATGGGTGAGTGGGAGATTTTATTTCCACTCAGACAAATTTGGCCCCCAGCTTGCAGCAAAGCTCTCGCCTAAACATAGAGCTCACACCCTGCCCAAAATTAAATCATTAACAGGTACTCTGACCCAAAACCCAAAACAAATCCTCGAAGCCTTCCATTCATTCTACTCAAACCTATATTCTGGGCCGAATACTGACACCACCTATTCATTTAACTCTTTCCTTGATAACATCCCCCTCCCCAAAATCTCTGACCAACATTGCTCTATAATGGAAGACCCCGTTTCTGAAGAAGGAGTTAGAAAGGTTATATAAGAGCTAAAAAGAGGCTCAACCCCAGGCCCTGATGGTCTATCGACACAGTACTACAAGACTTTTTCTGAGGTACTGACCCCTTATCTGGTCGAGTTTTTCAATTCCCTTGACAAAGATTCTCCCTTAGACTCAACAGCGAATTTAGCTTACATTACTGTCATCCCCAAACCTGTTAAGGATCAGAGATTAGTGTGTAATTACAGACCTATATCATTAATTGATAATGACTTAAAATAATGACAAAAATTCTTTCCAATAGATTAGGCTCCTTCATAGGGTCCTATGTGCATAAAGACCAGGTAGGCTTCATACCGGGGAGGCAGGGCCCGGACCAGATAAGGAGAGCTATAGACATCATTTCCCTACTGAAGTCAGGCTGGGATGGCAATCCTGCACAAGAAGGCTTTCTCTTATCCATTGACCTCCAGAAGGCCTTTGATACCGTTACATGGCCTTACCTTTTCAATATCTTAGAAAAGTGGGGCTTTGGCTCACACTTCATTAACCTTCTAGAAGCCCTTTACTCCCACCCAAAGGCCCAGATCAGACTCCAGGGACACCTCTCTGACCCCTTTCCCATCACCAAGGGAACGAGACAAGGCTTCCCACTACCCCCCCTCCTTTTTGCCATAGGAATAGAAACGTTAGCCATTGCCATTAGGAATCACCCAGACATTCACGGAGTCAAATGTGGCCACTCAACACACAAATGCGCGCTCTTCGTGGACGACGTCCTTCTTTTTATAACCTCCCCTCTCATTTCCACCCGTAATGTCTTAAAGCTCCTTCACAAATTTGGTCAGGTGTCGGGATTGCTAGTTAATATGTCTAAATCAGTTGCCCTTAATATTTCAGCTCCCACGTCCCTGGTTGATAGACTACAGAACCACTTCCCCTTCGCTTGGAGTAATTCCTCCATACTTTACCTGGGCGTCCACCTGACTTCCAATATTGACCAACTTTATAAATACAATTACCCACCCATGTTTAAAAAGCTTAAGAATGATCTTGATCAATGGTCACTACACAAACTGTCCTGGCTAGGTAAGATAAATGCTATCAAAATGACCCTCCTCCCAAGGTTACTATACCTATTTTGCTCCCTTCCTATACCGATCCCCAAACTCCATATCCAGAACCTACAATCATCAATAATTCAATTTACCTGGGGCAAATCAAATCACAGACTTTCTAAAAAGACCCTCTTCAGGCCCAGATGGAAAGGAGGCTTAGGTTTTCCCAATATCTGGTGGTACTACCAGGCAGCTCAGCTAAGCCAAATATCAGCTATTTACTCCAGAGGACCTAAACCCGACTGGATAGGAATGGAGAGACAGGCTGTCCCCAACTTTACTATTGACTACCTTATTTGGCACCCCCCTAAACCCCCGATCCTATCCCCCCTACCCTTTCTCATTCCTTAGCATTATGCAACTCTTTACATGAAATACCATAACATCCAGGTGGCAACCCCTAGCCCACATTTTCAATAACCCACTATTCCCGCCAGGGATGGATATCAAGGCATTTCAATGGTGGCTTGATAAAGGTCTATATCAAATAGGACACTTTGTTAATTCAAGTGGCCCTCTTAAACTGACCCAATGCATCTCGAAACTTGAAATGCCCGCCACAGAAAAATTTCGCTTCCACCAGTTAGCCCACTTTCTACATTAAATTTCCTCCCAAGAATCGCTACCTTAACTGTTACCCCTTACGAACAGTGGTGTTCCACAGCCATGGACATGGGGGGGGGTATCTCCCTGATTTACTCAGCCTTAGCTGAACCGCTTGAGAAAGCGTCATATATGCAGAGCTGGGAGCGTGAACCTTGAGTTCAAATGGGACCTAGACACCTGGCACTCCCACAAGCACCTACAAAGGGATTCTAAACACTTCCCTAATTGAAGCAGACCTCAAGGTCTTATCACGCTGGTACCTGGTTCCAACACGCCTAGCTAAATTTTATCCACAGTCTTCCCCCCTATGCTTCAGGGGATGTGGACATCTGAGATCTCTCCTCCATATTTTATGGGAATGCCCCAGGATTAGGGGCTACTGGAATAAACTTTTCCAGATAATCCGCAGAGTCACAGGCTCTGTGGTCCCCCAAATCCCGACAATAGCCCTCCTGAACCAGAAAATTCCCAAACTCTTTAAAAACAACCAAATTTTGTCCCACTATATCCTCACTGGAGCTAAACTGACAATAGCTCAGGTCTGGAAGTCCCCAAAGGTCTCCATACATTTAACCAAACAGAAAGTTTGCTGGATCAGGTATCAGGAAAAAACCTCTAACACTATCCTTGATAAAATTGAAAAATTCAAACAAATATGGGAACCCTGGGCCCGATATATTGGGGTTTCCCTTTAATACCGGTTCCACTCATATTCTCAGAAGATTTTCCGAAAGTAAACCTCCATACTCACTCTAGCTCTCCTTGAAGCAGGCACCTCTACCACCATAACCCCTCCTAGCTCCCCCCCTTATCCTTTTTCTCTCTTCTCACTCTACCTTAATCTATTTTTCTCTCTCTTCTTTTCTTTACCTCAATATCCACTCTCCTTATCAGCACCTGCTGGTGAGTAGACTGGATGTGAATGTTACAAGAATCCCTCTCTCCAGTATTATTGCACTGAGTTGTTTTTGGCATAAGTTGTTGTGGCTTTGCCGCTTTGCATTTCCTCAGTTACCCCTGGAACAGATCCATTTTTTTTTGTTTTTTTTTATTCATGAGGAAGATTCTCTTTTCAGGTTTTCAACGGGGGTTCATGTGTTATTATGTTCCCCCCTATTAATGTACTTTGACATGTTCTGTATCCAAAAGCCAGGAGACCTTGAGGCCCTCACACAGTCTGATCCCATTTGGGGTGTTGGGGCTCCAAGGCAGATGGCGGTTTATTTCCCAACTGTCTAGGTGCATTTTGCTTCTTCAACATTTATGTCTCCCTCAGTTCTATCCTTGTTAAAGACAGCAGATCTGTCCAAGCGATATTTGGTATTTGGTATCCTTGTCCTGTTGGGATATTTTGTGTCAACATGTATACCACTATTAACTTTTATTTTCCTTCGATTCCCCTGCAAGGGATAATTCATGTTACATTTATTCTTTTCTTACAATAAAAATTTTAAATTAAATAAATAAATAAATAAATAATTTTTTACCTAACATTGAATTTTGACCTCCAACAATATTTTGTCCTGTAACTACACATAAGACAAAAAAAGGCATCATATTTTTATTTTACACTTTTTCCACAGGAACTTTTTTTTTTTTTTAAATGAAAAGTCAGTTTGTCTTTTTTATTTGACCCTTATTTCTCAAATTAGAAAAAAAAAAAAAAAAATACATGACAAAGTCATCCTGCACGTCTTACTTGTCTGCTTGGCAAGATGTTTGCCAGAACAGAATCACAATGTGTTTGGCAGGTTTCTTGGTTCCTAATGTAATTTCAATCTGTATAAATATGTATGTGAGCCCAGCACTAAACTGGTTTATACAAATGTTTAGCAAACAAGTAGTAAAGTTAAATGTCTCTCATCACCCTTTAACAATTGATGATACACTATGCCAATTGCCAACTACTTTTTCAGAGACAAGCACTGCATTTAATATTGCTAGATTTGGTTAACATCTTTTATTGTTATTGAATAAGTAGTTGAAGGAAAAATATCTGATATTTAGTTAAAGCAAAATATTGAATAAAAAAACAGACATTAAAATGATTCTTTCCCATAAAAGATAGTTGCGTACCAATAAATTAATGCTATAGTTAAGAAGAAACAAGAGAAAGTATTTTGAAAAGGAAATGCACTTATTTAATTTATACAGCATACAAATCTATATATATGCCTAAATAAAATTCTTGCCTACTACATTTTTAGAATTACCACTTAAGTACAAATGGTATTTATAAGATCATTAGTGTAAAATCTTCAAAGTATTTCATGACTTCAAAGCTCTCTGAGTGATGTGATAATCAGTTTTTTGCATGTCCACAATTTCCTGACTGTTACTGCTAAAGCTTGATGTCAGTCTTTAGCTGGAAGACAATAATTTGAAGAAACTTCAAACTGGCAGTGTAAAAGGAAGTTAAAAGGTCCTTACTGCTTACTCACTGCTTCTTTAGTCAGTCAGCTAAAATACTAATATACATGTAAAGAACCAGGCTATATAATACATAAACATATTATTAATAATAATAATAATAATAATAATAATAATAATAATAAAGCATTGGGAAAAACAAGGAAATAATAATCACTATACGTCTGGCTTCCGGTTACTTTGCTCTTTGATAAGCAAGGTTGATGTCACTTGGTCTTCTACCAAATCTTGCACGAATGCTTTTCTCCATAATGCAGGAGCACATTTTTGAGAAGGCCAAGTAATATTATCCTCCCCCAAGAGGGTGTGCTGCAGTCCAGGGTGTGGGGTGAGTATTTTTTCATTTTTTTCTCTGTTTTAATAGCTTGACAGTTGCTAAAATATAAAAAATCATACAGCCCTTTAAACTTTGTATACTAGTTACCCTGGTATACTGCTCTAACTAGAATCAGATAAAATGACATTGAATTATGAGAAACTGGTGCTGAAAAATTAATTACAGTATTACGTATTGATGGTAGAAAGTATAAGACCACAAAAAAAAAAGTTTAGACTATAATGTGTATATCATTACTGCTACAATCAAGACTTTCAACAAAGCAATTATTTATATAACATAGATATAATTAGTAGTCATTCTAACAGTAGGTAACTTTATTATAGTCTTTAAAAACTGCTGAAACTTAAACATTTAAAGGTATAATTTTCTGCCATTATCTGCTAGTTTAGGTTTATGTAATTGCCCCTAAGTAACATGTTTCAAGAAGATGAGGTATGTAAGAAATATACTTGTAGTCTGAAGTTTGTGTATAATTTATGTCACGTATAAACAGAGACGCAATATCAGTAAGCTGAAATTACTGTTAATTCCATTATAGCCAAAGGAAATAAAATGCGTAAAGTAGTATGTGCACTCTCAGATGAAGTAAAACCAGGAAGGCAATAACAATCAATCATGAAAAACTAATTTCAGTATACAGTAAATGTATTAATATTTTTATAACTATCTAGCTTTTTTATTGGCTATATAATTTTTGGAATCCATGATCAGATAAAAACCATGCTTAAAGTGGTTCTAAAGTCAAAAGTTTTTTTTTATCCTAAACCTAATGCATTACCTGCATTAAGGTAAAAAAAAAACTCTTCACCTTGCTTTTTGTCCCCCTAAATACTTGCCTGAGCCCTCTCTTTTCGATCCAGAGCTGTGCCTGTCTGCAGCAGTGCTGGTCTTACTCCATTGACTTCTGCTGCTCTCAATCAATTCAATTGTGGAGGGAGTGGGGGTGTCTATGGGCACACACAGTCAGACTCGAGAGTGTGCTAACATGTGTGCCACATAACGCATAAAAAGTGATGCAGCGCTGATCCACACTAAACAACCATGTGTAAAAAAATGAATATAAAATCACAGTGTCAAATATTAATATCATAGGAACATTTCAGAAAATAAGTAAAACAAAAATGGGTGCCAACACGTGACTCAATAACAAACCTAATAAAAATAGTGAAAAATATCAAAATCATCAGTGGATGTGGATCAATAGAGACCCCATATAAGGGGGTACAAACTAACAGTACAGTGGTAAAAACCTCAAATAGGCATATAAAAATAAATAAAATAAATAACAAGGAATGGTATACAGTATGTGCAAATAGCGCTCAAAAAAGTGACAATGTGAAATCAATGTGAAATTAACAATAGCAATCATAAGGGTCGAGTACCCTTACAAATAAGTGACAAGTGTGCAAAGAACACCCATCCAAGTGGGTAGAGGATAATAAATAATAAATGTCCCAAACAGTAAAGTGCAAAAGTGTTAGACACAAAGGGTCCTTCATGAACTGAAATAAGTGACAACAACGGTTTAACATGCGGCCGTTGTAAAAAACATGCTCAGCGTGGGTAACATCACAGGTGTCTTCATGTGCAGGCACACAGGTGAGTAATGGCCCCTTACCTTAAGGTAATAGGGCATGCGCATATGGTCAATCAGCCTCTGGGGTGTCCACCTAAGGGCTCCAGCGCGTTCCTCACAGTCCTGGGTCCGGGATATAATCCCTCAGATGTGATGCAGGGGGGGGAGTATATGAAAAGCAGGAAGAGTCCCAATAGTGTGATACTGTTTAATCAAAACACTTTTATTTGTAAAGTAAAATAGGGTACTCATATCATAAGTTAAAAACAGCGCTTTGTATCAGACGAGCGGCGAGCTCGTAAGCTTCTGGCAGTCTCTGTAGCCTGTCTCGTCCCTACGCGTGACGTCACACCTCACGTGACTTCATCAAGGGAGGTGTGACGTCACGCGTAGGGACGAGACAGGCTACAGAGACTGCCAGAGGCTTACGAGCTCGCCGCTCGTCTGATACAAAGCACTGTTTTTAACTTATGATGTGAGTACCCTATTTTACTTTACAAATAAAAAAGTGGTTTGATTAAACGGTATCACACTATTGGGACTCTTCCTGCTTTTCATATACTCCCCCCCCTGCATCACATCTGAGGGATTATATCCTGGACCCAGGACTGTGAGGGACGCGCTGGAGCCCTTAGGTGGACACCCCAAAGGCTGATTGACCATATGCGCATGCCCTATTACCTTAAGGTAAGGGGCCATTACTCACCTGTGTGCCTGCACACGAAGACACCTGTGATGTTACCCACGCTGAGCATGTTTTTTACAACGGCCGCATGTTAAACCGTTGCTGTCACTTATTTCAGTTCATGAAGGACCCTTTGTGTCTAGCACTTTTGCACTTTACTGTTTGGGACATTTATTATCCTCTACCCACTTGGATGGGTGTTCTTTGCACACTTGTCACTTATTTGTAAGGGTACTCGACCCTTATGATTGCTATTGTTCATTTCACATTTATTTCACATTGTCACTTTTTTGAGCGCTATTTGCACATACTGTATACCATTCCTTGTTATTTATTTTATTTATTTTTATATGCCTATTTGAGGTTTTTACCACTGTACTGTTAGTTTGTACCCCTTTGTGGGGTCTCTATTGATCCACATCCACTGATGATTTTGATATTTTTCACTATTTTTATTAGGTTTGTTATTGAGTCACGTGTTGGCACCCATTTTTGTTTTACTTATTTTCTGAAATGTTCCTATGATATTAATATTTGACACTGTGATTTTATATTCATTTTTTTACACATGGTTGTTTAGTGTGGATCAGCGCTGCATCACTTTTTATGCGTTTTACTTTGAAGGTTAGGTGTGTACCCTTATCGATGCTAGCAGCTTTTCCCGTTTTAGCCGTCCTCCATATTTGATAGCGCGGGAATAACTTTATTCTTTTCATGTGTGCCGCATAGCACATGGCTTGCTATGGGAGCACACTCAGGAGAACAGGAGCGGACAATGCCAGTGGGGAACCCTGGAAGAGGAGGTAAGGGGCTGTTCTATGCAATATCCTTACACAGAGCAGATACATGTAAACATATTTTATCATATTAGGGAAACAAAATACCAGCCTTTAATATAACTTTAAAAATAACTTGTGTTTAACTCTAACCATGTAAAAAATCTTTTGTGAAGAGCAAGTATTATAAGCACTACAGCACATCACCCCTGAATACAGATGAGTGAACTGGTTTGTGTGGAGCATATAGTAGAGAATAGATCCACCATGGTAGAGATGAGCTTTGGGAGGCTATATATAGATACCTCATCCAAACATAGATTAAAATAAAAGGAGTTTATGGACTTTAACAGTTTCAGAAAGAGATGCAACAACCAAAATGATATCAAAAAATATTTATTAAAAAGTTTGTTAAAATTACATAGATAAAATGATGGTATGTGACCTAGTTATCCTTGATAAGAATGGACAGCAAGAGTGTGTACCTCTCCAGAACCATGCATGAACTGATCCCTCTGGTAAGGCACCATGTTGATGGGGTCAAAGACCTAATCCCCACATCCCTGTTCCAGTGGATGTGGGGATTTGAGTGGAGAATTCTTTGGAATCTGGAAGTCCTTTTTAAAATAAGGGTGACACCAGATATCTGCCCTACAATCTTCTACTGCCAGACTGTTGCTACAAATGTCAGCTTTCCAGCCACCTGTCAAGTGTTTACATGTTGCTCGATGATGCTGGCTGAGATCATTGACCAACTGTGTTAACAAACATATTGGTATTTTAGAAAAAAAAAGGAGCAATTTTACGGACTTTAACGGTATCAGAAAGAGACGCAGCAACCAAAATTATATCAAAAATGATTTATTACAAAATTTGTTAAAATCACATAGATAAAACCATTAAGACCAAAAAGCTATTGTGTAAATATAAGCTATGTTGGCTTGTACTATTCTGTCAAGAGGTTGACACGTTTCGCAATCTGCTTCCTCAGGACCAATATATCTAAACAGACAACAGTAGGCCTATCCAAAAGAAACAACAAAATGAATTAAATCCAAGCATACAAGGTGAACAGCATTGCATGTATAACATAATCTCAAGGGTTGAGAAGAGAGGGAAATCACCACTTACATGCCCTCCAGCTAAGACAGAGTAATTGCGCACAATGCAGATGCAGCTCATGATTGATATGATACCATCAACAATTAATTGATAATCTCAAATGGAGGAAAAAAAATGGGAAAAAAGGAAAAAAAATGGAGGTTAGCTATCTTGTTCTATATATCTTCTAATTTTAGCTTGGTCAGAGCCATACAAGGAGAGGGAAGGGGGGATGGGCAGTAGGGAACACTTACCGAGAATAAGGGGTCCAATGGAAAGAGGTACACAGAAAACAGCCAGGTCAAATCGTGAAATAACCTTCTATGCAGTCATAGGGAATCTCTCCTATGATAGTAGAAACAAAATGACAATTTCAACATCATGCAATAGCACATAGAACCCCAATCTTCAAATTGCCTCTCATAATTACCATAGTCAATAAGTCAGTCAGCTCACAGGGTATCCCCAAAATGTTCTCCTTCATCCCTCCTGGGTGAGTAGTACAAAATATTCCCAGTATCTAGAAAAACACAAACAATGTCTTCATCTATCACTCAGCAGGTACATATAAAATCCACCCTAGTGAACCAGACATCCAAATTAAATTCTATTGCAGTGGGAAAAGTTACTCACCCACGCATAAGAAAGGATCCATTTAATATGGTCTGTTGTTTTCTTAAAGCATCTCACATAACACAGAGCCTGAACCCACTTCAACCAGATATCTGCAAACAATATACAAACAGTGCTCCAATCTAGTATTCCAAGCAGTCAATTAGCTTACCACAATCATCCAGTAAGACTACCTACAAGACTGTCATCTCCTGCACAGCATCAGCCACCATTGTCTCATTACAAACCAGTGATCTTATATAGCTGTGTTTGGCATTAAACAACAGTCTAATCATCTAATGAATCCATCTGTGCTGAAAAAATCCTATCCCATGTGAATGTGGGAGTATGGGAGACCCGCCCTCACATGTTAATAAGACCCCTACCTGCAATCAGTGGAGTCAGCAGGTCCCTCTACTCGCATAGTAAATCCATCCCATATCCTTTGCATCATTGCAACAGACACGCAGGGATCATTTAAAGTGAAGGTACGTGCATGTGTGGTGAATGTCATTTTTCAACCAGATTCAGCAGGGGGACATCTTCCCACAGATTCAGCACAGGTCCCTCTACTCACTCATAGTAAATCCATCCCTTATCCCTCACATCATTGCAACAGACATGCAGTGAAAGTACATGCATGCGTGGTGAATGCCGTTTTTCAAACAGATTCAGCAGGGGGACATCTCTCCTCACATTCAACCCAGGTCCCTCTACTCTCTCATAGTAAATCCATCCCCTATCCCTCGCATCATCGCAACAGACATGCATTGATCATTTATAGCGAAAGTACGCACATATGTGGTGAATGTCGTTTTTCAACCAGATTCAGCAAGGGGACATCAAGCCCCAGAGAGACCAAATCGGAGGAATAACCCCTTCCTTTCCCTAACATCACATCAAATAAACAGCCACAATTTAATCATCTCAAATGCATCATTATGCTTATGTATTAAACACAACAAATACATCTTTTTGTTCTTTTCACCATTAAGCATAGGAAACAAGGGAACATTGAGGGACCCAGGACTAGGTATTCAGGAACCATAGATATGGGGGTACCCCATAAATCCAACCACCTCAACTCCACCACTTTGGCCAGGCTAGGGTCTGCAACCAGACCCTTCACCCCCAGATATTATCCATATATGGGACCAAATACAATTGGATGAATCTGCATCAAACATAAGATACATGGCGCGCCACTCCCCTGGTTCCAAATCCAGGAAGCATCATTGGTCCCTCATGTAAAACATGTGCTGTCACATTGTATGTAGGAAAATATAGCGCTATCATTTTAAAAACATATAAAAAATATCCAAATATCCCATATTCAATATCTAACAGAAAAATATATCTATATAAACATCTATACATAGCACGTTTCTTTTCTAATTAAACCTTGACACATCCCCATTTCTCATCACACATATTTCAAAGGAAAGGCTTACAGCTTAGGGCTTCATTAACGGTGACAAAATTGCATCAAGCATTAATATCCACCGTGCCTCATGTTGCAGCAGTTTCTTATCAAAATCACCCCTTCTGGGGTCCTCTGCAACTTTCTCTAAGACCGTGAATTGGATCGATCATAGATGTATCATGTTTGTGTTTGAGAGCCACATGTCTCCCAATAGGAGTATAGAGAAGATTCTTTCTAATATAATATATATGGTCATTAATTCTTCTCCAAAAATTCCTAAATGTCTTACCAACATAAAATACGTCACATTTACAGAAAGCAATTTAAACAACCCTCTTTGTTTGGCAGTCAACATAGCTGCCAATATTGTGTATGCAGCCATGCGATCAAACAAAGGATACCTCTTCCAGAATCTACCCACAGTATTCATATGTACCACATTTATACATGCCTAGAGTCCTGAGAATCTGACGATTCCTGAAAATGAAGTTTAACTAATTGAATCTTTAATGATCTACACTTCCTGTAGGTGAGTTGGGGATAATCCTTAATAGGGATGAACTTCGAGTTCGAGTCGAACTCATGTTCGACTCGAACATTGGCTGTTCGCAAGTTCGCCGAACAGCGAACAATTTGGGGTGTTCGCGGCAAATTCGAATGCCGTGGAACACCCTTTAAAAGTCTATGGGAGAAATCAAAAGTGCTAATTTTAAAGGCTAATATGCAAGTTATTGTCATAAAAAGTGTTTGGGGACCCAGGTCCTGCCCCAGGGGACATGGATCAATACAAAAAAAAGTTTTAAAAATGGACGTTTTTTCAGGAGCAGTGATTTTAATAATGCTTAAAGTCAAACAATAAAAGTGTAATATCCCTTTAAATTTCGTAGCTGGGGGGTGTCTATAGTATGCCTGTAAAGGGGCGCATGTTTCCTGTGTTTAGAACAGTCTGACAGCAAAATGACATTTTGAAGGAAAAAACTCATTTAAAACTACCCGCGGCTATTGCATTGCCGACAATACACATAGAAGTTCATTGATAAAAACGGCATGGGAATTCCCCAAAGGGGAACCCCGAACCAAAATTAAAAAAAAAAAATGACGTGGGAGTCCCCCTAAATTCCATACCAGGCCCTTCAGGTCTGATATGGATATTAAGGGGAACCCCGGCCAAAATTAAAAAAAAAAATGACGTGGGGTTCCCCCTAAATTCCATACCAGACCCTTCAGGTCTGGTATGGATTTTAAGGGGAACCCGCGCCAAAAAAAAAAAAAAAATGGCGTGGGGTCCCCCCAAAAATCCATACCAGACCCTTATCCGAGCACGCAACCTGGCAGGCCGCAGGAAAAGAGGAGGGGACGAGAGTGCGGCCCCCCCCTCCTAAACCGTACCAGGCCACATGCCCTCAACATTGGGAGGGTGCTTTGGGGTAGCCCCCCAAAACACCTTGTCCCCATGTTGATGAGGACAAGGGCCTCATCCCCACAACCCTGGCCGGTGGTTGTGGGGGTCTGCGGGCGGGGGGCTTATCGGAATCTGGAAGCCCCCTTTAACAAGGGGACCCCCAGATCCCGCCCCCCCCTGTGTGAAATGGTAAGGGGGTACAAAAGTACCCCTACCATTTCACTAAAAAACTGTCAAAAATGTTAAAAATGACAAGAGTCAGTTTTTGACAATTCCTTTATTTAAATACTTCTTCTTTCTTCTATCTTCCTTCATCTTCTGGTTCTTCTGGTTCTTCCTCCGGCGTTCTCGTCCAGCATCTCCTACGCGGCGTCTTCTATCTTCTTCTCCTCGGGCCGCTCCGCACCCATGGCATGGGGGGGGCTCCCGCTCTTCTCTTCTTCTTCATCTTCTTCTCTTCTTCTCTTCTTCTTTTCTTCTCTTCTTCATTTTCTTCTCCGGGCCGCTCCGCACCCATGCTGGCATGGAGGGAGGCTCCCGCTGTGTGACGGCGCTCCTCGTCTGACAGTTCTTAAATAACGGGGGGCGGGGCCCCCCGGTGACCCTGCCCCCCTCTGACGCACGGTGACTTGACGGGACTTCCCTGTGACGTCACGGGGAATGCCACAGGGAAGTCCCGTCATGTCCCGTGCGTCAGAGGGGGGCGGGGTCACCGGGCGGCCCCGCCCCCCGTTATTTAAGAACTGTCAGACGAGGAGCGCCGTCCCACAGCGGGAGCCTCCCTCCATGCCAGCATGGGTGCGGAGCGGCCCGGAGAAGAAAATCAAGAAGAGAAGAAAAGAAGAAGAGAAGAAGATGAAGAAGATGAAGAGAAGAGCGGGAGCCTCCCCCCCATGCCATGGGTGCGGAGCGGCCCGAGGAGAAGAAGATAGAAGACGCCGCGGAGGAGATGCTGGACAAGAACCCCGGAGGAAGAACCAGAAGAGCCAGAAGAACCAGAAGAACCAGAAGATGAAGGAAGATAGAAGAAAGAAGAAGTATTTAAATAAAGGAATTGTCAAAAACTGTCTCTTGTCATTTTTAACATTTTTGACAGTTTTTTAGTGAAATGGTAGGGGTAAGTACCCCCTTACCATTTCACACAGGGGGGGGGCGGGATCTGGGGGTCCCCTTGTTAAAGGGGGCTTCCAGATTCCGATAAGCCCCCCGCCCGCAGACCCCCACAACCACCGGCCAGGGTTGTGGGGATGAGGCCCTTGTCCTCATCAACATGGGGACAAGGTGTTTTGGGGGGCTACCCCAAAGCACCCTCCCAATGTTGAGGGCATGTGGCCTGGTACGGTTCAGGAGGGGGGGCGCACTCTCGTCCCCCCCTCTTTTCCTGTGGCCTGCCAGGTTGCGTGCTCGGATAAGGGTCTGGTATGGATTTTTGGGGGGACCCCACGCCGGTTTTTTTTTTTTTTGGTGCGGGGTTCCCCTTAATATCCATACCAGACCTGAAGGGCCTGGTATGGAATTTAGGGGGACTCCCACGTCATTTTTTTTTTTAATTTTGGTTCGGGGTTCCCCTTTGGGGAATTCCCATGCCGTTTTTATCAATGAACTTCTATGTGTATTGTCGGCAATGCAATAGCCGCGGGTAGTTTTAAATGAGTTTTTTCCTTCAAAATATCATTTTGCTGTCAGACTGTTCTAAACACAGGAAACATGCGCCCCTTTACAGGCATACTATAGACACCCCCCAGGTACGAAATTTAAAGGGATATTACACTTTTATTGTTTGACTTTAAGCATTATTAAAATCACTGCTCCTGAAAAAAACGGCCGTTTTTAAAACTTTTTTTTGCATTGATCCATGTCCCCTGGGGCAGGACCCAGGTCCCCAAACACTTTTTATGACAATAACTTGCATATTAGCCTTTAAAATTAGCACTTTTGATTATTCATGTTCGTGTCCCATAGACTTTAACGGTGTTCGCGTGTTCGAACGAACTTTTTTCCTGTTCGCATGTTCTGGTGCGAACCGAACAGGGGGGTGTTCGGCTCATCCCTAATCCTTAATATATTTTTAGAAAATGGGATCTCCAGTACGGAGATGCCAATGTGTTCCTATGGCTTCTTTAACTGAGCGATGGTTTTAATGATCCTTACTGTTTCCATTTGTTTCTTAGTTCTATTTCCAAATAACAGATCATGTCTAGTTTTTTGACAGGCTCTATTATAAGCCTTTTTCAGTGTGGTCTTTGTATATCACCCTCTGGAGAAGTCTAGATCGTAAAAGCTTTGATTCTCTTTCAAAACCCTCCGTATTTGAGCAGTTCCTCTTAATCCGCAGATACTGTGAGTAAGGTATGCTTTTTATCAGGAATTGGGGATATGCACTAGAAGCGTGGAGTATGGTATTCCCTGCGGTGGGTTTTCTATACGGCGATGTGCCCAATGTTTCATGTGCCTGTTTAAAGATGTTTACATCGAAAAAGGATATGGATATCTCACTGCTTTGCATGGTAAATTTACGATTGTAAGTATTTTTTGCCAGATGATCCATAAACTTCAATAGATTGGTTTAACTTGAGTTCCACAACGTAAAAAAATATTGTCTATATACCTGTACCAGCATAATATGCTGGACAGGTATTGAGACATCGATTCATCTGAAAACAGGGTGCGCTCCCACCCCCCCAGGTACAGGTTGGCATACGATGGGGCACAACAAGTCCCCATCGCAACCCCCTCCACCTGGAGGTAGTGGGAGCCATCAAAGGTGACATTTTTTGTGAATATGATAAAGCTGTTGATGGTATTGTGAAGGAATGTGATGTAGATAATAATAATAGTAATCTGAAAATGTCTATTTTATTATGTGCATAAATATTTTTCTCCTTACTCATTATATAAGTATACAGATTTGCTCTGTTCCTATATTTTCTCAAAATGGCGTGTACCCCCTACCTCCCACACACAGAAGAACGCGGAACTGGAGATAAGAACAAAGAGAGCCAAACCTCGTTATGAAAATTATCCATCTTCTTTTCTATCTTGACCAATGAGATGTACCTATTAGACTGACATAGCAATGACGTATTTGTGTGTATAAAACATTAACACCGCCTTGAATAAATTAGAAGTGTAACAGTAACGAAACTGAGCGTGTCTCAGTGTGTTTACTTTTATATGCATGCATATCAACACTTTTCAAATTAGAGACAGCAGCAGATAACCTTGAGCTCGATTGGAGCTCTTAATCATTTCCATAACAGATGGTGCCGAAACCCGGGATCTCAGGCTATGGTCGAAGTTATACCGCGACAAGCATTCGGGCGTTAACTGATTAATGAGAGTGGGGTTTGCGCAGCCCTAACAGTACCGGTGAGTTGATTGATATTCTTACCACTGTACGACTCTCTTATCTTTCGGTTGACGGCTGGATTCTGTCGGTATGCTGAGACTGTTTTAGAGGCAGGTATTTCCTCGCCTGAGGTTGTTTTAACGAACCTGCCAATGGGTTTCTGCTGACTGTATTCTTTGTTCACTGTCTGCCATTCTTTGGGCTACGAAACTCAGCAGTCTAAGGGTGCTACATGTGTGAATGGGTAGTCTCATCTCCAGATGAGCTTTTGGCCTCTGGCATGAGATTGTTTCCCGTGTAGCAAACGTTGTAGACTTGTTACTCTAGGTTCGACGAACCTTTGAGGGGAATTTCAGCTGCTGGCTTTGCAGCCTGAAGTGCTACATGTGTGAATGGGTAGTCTCATCTCCAGATGAGCTTTTGGCCTCTGAGATGAGATTGTTTCCCTTGTGGCAAATGTCTATAAACGTGTTTATTTTGCAGGGTGGTCTGCCCTTGTGGTTATTTTAGCCTGCTGAAATTTTGCAGTTCGAAGAGTGGCAGGTGTAATGTCCTGTCGTGATTGTATTTGTGGTTTATTGTTTGATATACACGAGAGGGGGAGGGGGGCTGCCCGGGGGATCTGTTGGGTCGCGGGCCGTTGCTCCTCACTACCCCTGATGTGTTTGTTCTTGTTCTGAGATTAACAGTACATTAGTCTTATGTGCCCACACCGAAGGAATTTGCTGATAAGAACGCTGAGAAAAATATTAACTCCTTGGTTGTATGTATTCCCCTCTCAAGCCGTTAGCCGAGAAACAGAAAGTGATATTGTAATGAAAGTGATATTGTAAAGAAGGAGAGAAGAAGATGTTGAAATAGTTAACAAAGTTGAAAGAAATGGTGAAAGTTATGTTGCAGAAGAAACAGGGAGAAAAATCCTGTGTGATAAAGAAAATTGGATAAAGGAAGTTAAGAAAGATGGCGATTGTATTATGTATGTATAGCTGATGATATGTTGGAACTTTAAACAAAGGAGGGGAGGGACAGCACTGCCCTCCGTCTAACAACCACTCCTTTCTCACCACCCAAGCACAACCCACTGTGACAACTCAGCCCGGCGGCCATCTTAGTGCACCCATGCCTTCACTTTCTACCCAGTCCAGTGCACTTCCTGCCGGCGGCCATCTTGGTACACCCAGTAAGCTTAAACAGCCTGTACCCAGCCCTCGCTGTTTTAAACCAAGATGGTTCATACCACACACCTGTCTTCCCCAATACGGGAGCATCACATTCCCAGGCTGGATATGTTAATGATGAAGAAGCATCTGAGTGGGAAGCCCGACAGCAGGCAGCAAGGCCACCCACTGATTTAACCCCCAATCCGGCTCCAGACTCTCAGTTCCGAGAGGATCTCAAACACATGCTGGCAACCGTAAAGAACAGTGCCTCTTGTCAGCCCCCGCCCCAACAACAGTCTCGGTTACCAGAAGGGGCACCAGTGATGTATGTCGCTTTTACTCTATCACAAGCAGCGGCCTTAGTGACAAGTCTGCCTGACCCAGAGAAGCAGCCAATTCCCTTCTACCACAGGATAGTGCAAATACAAGAAACTTACTCAGCTGCCTGGAGAGACTTGATCAGCCTATGCCAAATCAAAGCAGGATATGTCTTTTGGCCAGTCATGCAGATGGCCTTCAATGATGCCTGCCTGACAAGTGCCACTTCCTACACCTCAGGCGTGGAGTTCTGTGCACAACTCCACGACTGGGCAAAGGAGAAGTTGACGGATCAGAAGACCACAATCCAAGATATTACCCAAGATAAAGGGGAGTCTGTGAAGAAGTATCATGCTAGACTCATAAAGGCACACACACACATGTTATCAACTGCTTTTGTTTCAGGGCTCAGAGAGGATATCAGAAAAGGCCTGATGGTGGCCCGCCCTGAATACTATTCAATGAAAATGTCTGATTTATTGTTGGTGGCCAGAGGTATAGAAAATCAAAAAGGTAAAAAACCAACGCCCCTCATGGTAACCCATGACGAAGATCCCACCTACACTAGTCCACCACCACTGCCCAATACCAGGGAAAGGATCACCTGTTACAACTGTGGGAAACGGGGTCACTTCAAAAAAGAATGCAGAGCCCCAAGATGTCCCAGACGAAAAACCTACCACTTTCCTCATTGACAGGGGTGCAGCCAAAAGTGTGTTGAGAGCGGTGAACCTGCCTAATAATTCTTTCCTTTCCACTTCCTGATTTGCTTGCCAGATTTGTGGTGTCCTCTACATGTCCCTTGAATCTACTAGGAGCTGATGTGTTGTCCAGACTACAGGCCTCAATCAGGACACGCCTGAAGGGGGGTGAAGTTACATACTCCCCTATCTTTAGAAGACTCATCTGCTTTGTGTTCTCTGCCTCTCCTGATGACACTTAATGAAGAAAAAAAAAAAAACTTCAAGTTCAATACTGCAGGAAGTACTTGACAGAATCCCTGCGTGCCTATGGTCCACAGGACCGGGAGACAACGGTAACTTAAAGGTGCCACCAGTTTCAGTCAAGCTAAAAGAGGGCGCTTCATTGCCCCGGAAACCACAATAACCCCAAGAAGAGAATCCTAAAAAGAGAACCAGGTACCTACTGTGGATGCCTTTGACTGCAAAATACCTCACAGAGGTGGACCTTACAAACGTTTTCTTCAGTGTCCACCCTCACCCCTTCTGCTGGTACCTTTTCGCATTCATCCACGGAAAGAAACGGCAACATACCTAAACAGTTGTGCCACAAGGGGCACAGAACTTTCCAAGCCAGTTTGCAAAAGCTATGGCTATCATCCTTAACACATGACAAAAGGAACACCCGGAAGTGATTCTCTTCCAACATGTTGATGACCTTCTCTTTTGTGCAGCTGACTTACCCCCTGTTGAAGTCACCTCAGAAAGCCTGTTGTGCTATCTTGCCAACCAGGGCTGCAGAGCCTCAAAGCCCAAATTGCAGTGGTGCTCAACACCTGTCATTTTCCTTGGACTAATTTCCTAGTGCAGAGCATGGATTCCAGAAGCCTTCCTACTGATGCTCTGCAATCAGACCCTTCCAGATGTCTCCTGAAGAAATATCTAAAGTTTGAAACCCTTGAGTGCGCCACCCCCGGCGCTAGGGCTCCCAGCCTACGACAAAACGCTCAAGCTCTTTGTATCCGAACGTCTGGGACATGCTGCAGGTGTACTCACCCAATCACACGGCATCAGCCTACGCCCCATAGGATATTATTCCTGTCGGCTGGATGCGGTAGCAAGAGGAGGCCTATTGTGTCTGCGAGCTGGATTTGCTACACAAGACTTGCTTGACAAAACTTTGAACTTGGTCCTCGGACACTGCCTCGTTCTGCTTGTTCCCCATGACGTTGTTGCCATATTCAACCAAGATCCAGCCGAAACACTTGTCCACTACCAGACACTTGAGACTCCTGTGTTCCCTCCTACTGGACAGCATTACTCTATTAAGTTGTCAAACACTGAACCCTACCACCCTTCTTCCACTTCTCGAGGGGGGAAAGGAGGAGGAGGAGTAGAGTCTTGACTTGTTACCCCCGTGACCGCACAGGACACGCGGTCACCACTGAAAACACTGTTCTACAAGCTGAAGCCTTAACACCGGTGATGTCTACACAGGAGGCAGAGCTATAAGCACTTACTACAGCACGTAAATGGGCAGAGGGAAAAAGAGCCAACATTTATATGGACTCAAGATATGCTTTCAACATTGCCCATGATTATGGTGTTATCTAGAACAGAGGATTCCTGATGGCTGCAGGAACACCTGTGAAAACTTGATTGATGCCTTGCTTCTCACAACCCAAGTGACTATTCTGAGTAAAAGCACACGACAAAATGAACTCAAAGGAAGCTTAAGACAATCATCGAGCCAATACAGCTGCTAAACAGACAGCTGGTGGTCCGCGGGAAGTGGACAGCAGGGTGGTAGAAGAAAACCACCCCGTGCTTACCTTACAGACTTTCCCAGTGGACAGAGTTTATCTAAAAGAACTACAGGAAACAACAAGTCCGGATAAGAAGGAAAGCTGGAAATGGAGAAAAGGAGCAACTCTCAGAAATGGACTATTCGAGTGCAACAAGAAGCCTTGTCTACTCAGGAGTATGTACCCAGCCGTGGTGCAATGGGCACATGGAGCTGCCCACTTGACAAAGACTTTTATGAACTCTCTTATCAACAAGTGTTGCACCGAGAGTTACTCCACTGACCGACAGCTTCTGCAGATCATGCATTATCTGCACCAAATGTAACCCAGAATGCACAGAAGAAGCACCTGGCAAAAGCCCTATACCCCATTCCAGAGGATGCAAATTGATCATTCTCAAGTGCCAAGAAGTGGCAGATTCGAATACGCCCTAGTGGAAGTGGTCATGACTGCCAGGACCACAGCTAAGAAATTACTGAGTGAGATAGTATGTAGATTTGGGGTCCCAGAGGTGATATTGAGAGATCAGGGACCAGCCCTAACAACAACCCTTACTAAAGAGATTTGGGCAGCACTGGGGGTTCAGTTGGCACTACACATCCCATACCACCCTCAAAGTAGCGGGAAGGTAGAAAGGATGAATGGGACACTAAAAACAGGATGTTAAAGATGGCCCAATAGACTAACATGAGTTGGCCCATTGCCCTGTTCAGTGTCAGACACACCCCCAGGGGAAACATGCCCTATCCCCTTATGAAATTTTGTTTGGTTCAGCTCCCAGACTTGGTTGTTACTTTCCACAACAGTTACAGTTACAGTCTGATGTGTTGACTAATTATGTAACCACATTATCACGAGAATTAACCTGAATGCATGTCCAGGTGTTTTCTTCCATTCCAGATCCTGAATTAGATACAGGAACACACCAACTACTGTCTGGAGATCCTTGAGCCAAGTTATGATGGTCCATTCCAAGTTTTGCTGACCACAGCCACCTCAGTCAAGTTGGCCAGGAAGAACACCTGAATGCACGCTTATCACTGCAGGAGAGCGTGTTTTCGGGTGCTGCATATCCTTTTTCTGTTTGATCTAGGGGGGAGGGGCCCAGGAGGTGGCCATCACAAAAATGATAACATAATTACGTTTTGGTGTAACTCTTCAGGTACACATGTGACCACCTTTACCTTAGATTACTGTGACATAGTACCTTGTCCGTTTGACCCTTCATGGTGATGCCATTGGTACAGTGATATCCTGACGGTAAGGACATATATGTATGCCACACAGACAGTTACTGGGGACAGAGTTGTGGTTTCTGTGGGGGCCAGTGGGTTGGAACACAGGGCCAGAATGGGCGACCACAGAGTGCATTAGACAAAAAAGATGAAAATAGAAAGCCCCCATATCCTAACCAAAGATATCCCTGATACATACACTGACCCAGCACACAGTCAGAGGAGGAAGCGAGCAGCTCTCTCCGGAAGCTTTGATCCTCATGTATACATACATGTCATAGGGGTTACAAGGGGGGTCCCTGATGAGTTTAAAGGCAGGGATCAGGTAAAAGCTGGTTTTGAGTCTTTGATCCCCATAACAACTGTCAGCAAGAATGTAGATTGGATTAACTACATGTCATGGTTATGCAATAGAGTTTGTCGATCAGCATACCTGTCTCCATGTGTTCATCTCTAGAGACCAGCTGACCCTCACCTGACTGCTTTTGTGACCTCCCCTCTAAGCATGACCCCACCCCAGGCCCTATCAGGGAACCCTATATTAACCTGTGCACTGCAAGCCAGCAGTGCTGATCAACCACTGTGTGTTAGCCTCTATGTGTACTTGCTGTGTTTCCTACATCTGATTCCTGTTACCGACTTTGGCCTGTTCCCGACCATCCCTGTTTGCCTGTGACCCTGATGTTCCAGCCAGCTCCCTCCTTCCTCATCTCCTGTAGTCTACCGTGAGCGTGAGCTGTGAGACCCTGGGGACCGCGACCTGGAGCCAGACTGCAGCGCAGTCCATCCTCACCACTAGAGGCTCTGGTGAACACCCGCTGGCTCTTAGACTCCGCGCCCTGGGGAATCTATGCTCTAGCTCCCAGTGGGATCTGTGTCAGTGATCCAGTAGACCTGATTCCTGAACCTCCCAGGGTACAATCCGCAGCAGTCAGCCGTAGGGTCTACTACCTTGCGGTGCACTCCTGATCCCAACGGTGTGCATCTGTCACCCAGCCTCTAGGTGACCTGACACTACACATATTATAACCAACAGAGATTTGTAAATTACACTAAAGATGCCCTCCAGGGAATTTCTGATCAGTTAGCCCCCACTTCCTACATGACATTCCAGGACCGGATGGCCTTAGACATGGTGCTAGTGGGGAAAGGAGGTGTTTTGTAAAATCATAGGAAAAACCGGGAACCTGTTGTACATACATTCCTGATAATACTGGCCCAAATGGTAAGGTTACTTTAGCTATAAAGAAATTAGAAGATCTGTCACTAGAGTTGAAGAAGAACTCAGGTATCACAGACCCATGGGACCAATATTTTAGCTGGATGAGTGGGTGGCAGAAGGTGCTCGCCCAGATACGGGTAACGGTATTAATAATCCTGGTCCTTTTAGCCCTGATTATATGCTGTATTCTACCTTTTGTAAAAAAGTTAATGAGCAAGGCTGTAGACAATAGCACACCTACATTTCTCCACCAAGAAGAAGAGGACCTCCTTATGATGGAAGATGACAAACCCTTCACTCCTCTACAGTCACTCCCTGTCCATAATCTCACAATCCTATAGGGTTATAGGGATAGATAGCGCCTGACTGCACCTCTCCAGCTGTATCGAGGAGGGAAGTGAACAGTTGCTGCCCAATTCTATATACAGCCTAAAAGAGTTGCTGAGGAGAAGGGCCAGGCTAAAAAGTAGGACCTTTAGTATTAGGGACAGAAAAGAGAAAATAGTCATTTTAGGGGGGATTGTGAAGGAATGTGATGTAGATAATAATAATAGTAATCTGAAAATGTCTATTTTATTATGTGCATAAATATTTTTCTCCTTACTCATTATATAAGTATACAGATTTGCTCTGTTCCTATATTTTCTCAAAATGGCGTGTACCCCCTACCTCCCACACACAGAAGAACGCGGAACTGGAGATAAGAACAAAGAGAGCCAAACCTCGTTATGAAAATTATCCATCTTCTTTTCTATCTTGACCAATGAGATGTACCTATTAGACTGACATAGCAATGACGTATTTGTGTGTATAAAACATTAACACCGCCTTGAATAAATTAGAAGTGTAACAGTAACGAAACTGAGCGTGTCTCAGTGTGTTTACTTTTATATGCATGCATATCAACACTTTTCAAATTAGAGACAGCAGCAGATAACCTTGAGCTCGATTGGAGCTCTTAATCATTTCCATAACAGTATCATAACAATCATGAGCTGCATCTACATTGTGCATGGCGCGCCATTACTCTGTCTAAGCTAGAGGGCATGTAAGTGGTGATTCCCCTCTCTTCTCAACCCTTGAGATTATGTTATACACGCAATGCTGTTCACCTTGTATGTTTGGATTTAATTAATTTTGTTATGTTTCTTTTGGATAGGCCTACTGTTGTCTGCTAAGGTATAACGGTCCTGAGGAAGCAGATTGTGAAACACGTCAACCTCTTGACAGAACAGTACAAGCCAACATAGCTTATATTTACACATTAGCTTTTTGGTCTTAATGGTTTTATCTATGTTATTTTAAGAAATTTTGTAATAAATAATTAATAAAGTCCGTAAAATTGCTCCTTTTTTTTCTAAAATACCAAATATGTTTGTTAACACAGTTGGTCAATGATCTCAGCCAGCATCATTGGGCAGCATGTTAACACTTGGCAGGTGGCTGGAAAGCTGACATTTGTAGCATGAGTCCGGCAGTATAAGATTGTCATGCGTGATTTTGATGTGAGTGATGATAGTTCTACATTGCTGGATGACAATATTGATATTGATATTTGATATTGATATTTATTTACATTGTACATTTTTGTGAGATAATAATAAGCAGCACTATGTACCCTCTACCCATAAACACGGAGGGCAGATATCTGGCGTCACCCTTATTTTAAAAAAAATTTCCAGATTCCAAAGAATTCCTAAATATGGGTGTAACATGTAACATGCTCCTAAAGGTATACTTTAAATCCCGTGTCAAGGCTGGCTCAGCCCTTCCTTCTCTGAGCTGGCCGCTCAGCTGTCGGTTGATTGCCAGCTTTCTTCTCTCTCCACAGTTAACCAGCTGTTGTGGATCTGCTTGTCAGTCCCGCTTACTTAAAGACATCCGGCTCACTTCTTTCCTGCCTTCGCCTTGGTCACATCACAAGAAACCATCTCCTGTGTTCCTGTTTAAAGACTGGCTTGCTGACATCCCTTCTGGCTCCTTATCCTGCTTGCTGTTCCTCCACTTGGATCCCTGACTTCTGGCCTGGTTGATTACCCCGATCTGGTTACTGAACTCTGGTTTGGCTGACTACCCGATCTGGTTACGTGACTCTGGCTATGCTTTGACTATGCTTACTCTATTTACCTTTTTATTTTTATTAATAAACAAGTGTGATTTAACTGTACTTCTGTCTCGGTCTGGTTCATGGTTTCTGAAAGTAGGAGAAGGCCATGAATTCAGAAGATACAGTCAATCCACTTGTTGGTAATATTTTTTCCAGATTGGATGAGCAAGATCACCGCATGGATCAGTTTGCCATTGCGTTACAAACGCTCTTGAATCACACGGCTCACCTGGAATCCCCCACTGTGGCTGCTCTGGTACAACCTGTGTTGCAGGCCACCCCTGCTGCTGCGTCAGTCTCTGTGCAGGCACCCGCCGTGATTATTACCTCTATAAGAGGTATGTCTGGTTCCAACCCGCTTCCCCAACAATTTGGGGGCGATCCAGTTCAATGCAGAGGGTTTCTCAACCAAGTTGAGATATACTTTGAGATGCTGCCCCAGGCATTTCCCAGGGACAGAAGCAAAGTAGGGTTTGTGATATCTTTGCTTTCCGAGAGAGCCTTGGCCTGGGCTAACCCTCTATGGGAGACGCAAAAACCTGTTGTCTTGAGTTGCCCTGAGTTTGTGGCCTCCTTTAAAAGGGTATTTAATGTTCTTGCACGCTCCGCTTCTGCTGCCAAGTGCCTTATGTCCATCAGAGTACGAGAACTGTTGCCGACTACGCCATTGAGTTCCACACTCTGGCAGCAGAGGTTGCTTGGAACAATGAGGCCCTCGTGGCTGCTTTTTCTCATGGTCTCTCGGAATCCATCAAAGATGAGATAGCAGCCCGAGATATACCCACTGAGCTGGAGAGCTTGATTTCCTTTGCCATCCTCATTGATTACAGACTCAGAGAAAGACTTTCTCTTAAGGAGTGCTTGCGGAAGCCTCCTGTATGTTTGCCTCCGAGCTTTGCAGTCCCACCCATGCCTCCCTCACCTCCCATGCCTCCTGGTACCAAGTCGATCAGTGAAGACGAACCCATGCACTTGGGCTTCACGCGCCTCTCTGCGGATGAGAGAGCCTTTAGGAGGAGGGAGAGATTGTGCCTTTATTGTGGCCAGGCAGGTCACTTTTGGAAGTCTTGTCCTACCCGTCCTGTGAACACCCGAACCTTGAGGTCCTGTCATGGACAGACCTTAGGTGGTGTTGTGTTGTCCCCAGTTATCCAGAAGGATAAGCCCCTGGTTTCGGTCACCCTTTCTTGGGCTAAGTCATCTATCCAGATACAGGCTCTAATCGACTCTGGGGCTGCAGGCCTGTTCAAAGTATCGCCTTTGTATCAAAGCACTCGATTCCACTGCAGCTGCGTGACACTCCACTTGCCATTGAGGTTCTTGACGGGAGACCTCTACAGCCTGCCCATGTGACTCATGAGACAGTTCCATTGTCCATGGCCGTAGGGGCTCTTTATCATGAGATAATCCAATTCCAAGTGATTTCCTCTCCTAAGTTTCCGCTGGTTATTGGTTATCCTTGGTTACCCTTCAACCCCCCTTTTGATTGGGTCCGTGCTGAGCTTCTCTCCTGGTCACCACAATGCAGTGAAACATGCTTCCAGAGGGTAGCCAAGGTCCTGTGTACCTCTTCACTCTCCTCCCTGCCAGAGGAGTACCGTGATTTTAGCGATGTCTTTGACAAAGGTCAAGCGGGTAGTTTGCCTCCACACCGGCCATATGATTGCGCAATTGACCTTCAACCTGATGCCACTCCTCCTCGTGGTCAGGTTTAACCTTTGTCAGTCCTGGAGGATAAAGCCATGGAGGAGTATGTTGCAGACACACTTTCTCGAGGTTTCATCCGCAAATCCTCGTCTGCTGCTGGTTTCTTCTTTGTGAAGAAGAGGAACGGTGAACTAAGACCTTGCATTGATTATCGGGGTCTCAATCGTTTCACGACTAAGAAAGCCTACCTGATCCCGTTGATTACAGAGTTATTTGACTGCCTCAAGTGAGCAGCGGTTTTCACTAAGCTTGATCTGAGAGGGGATTACAATCTCGTGAGGATTAAGGAGAGCGACGAGTGGAAAACTGCGTTTAATATCAGAACAGGCCATTATGAGTACCTCGTAATGCCCTTTGGCCTTTGTAATGCCCCGGCAGTTTTCCAGGAATTTATTAACGATGTCCTCTGAGATTTATTGCAGTTATGTGTGGTGGTTTATCTTGATGATATCCTCATATTTTCCAAGTCCCTGGAGAGCCACCACACAGATGTTTGTCGTGTGCTTCAGAAATTAAGAGAGAACAATCTCTATTGTAAACTGGAGAAGTATGAGTTCCATCTGGAACAGGTTAAATTCCTGTGTCATTTCCACTGCTGGTTTTTTGATGGACCCAGAGAAACTTTCGGCAGTCCTACAGTGGCCACGACCTGTGGGGTTACGTCCTCTGCAGCGTTTCCTGGGTTTTGCCAATTATTAGCGGAAGTTTATTCGTAACTTCTTGTCTCTGGTCAAGCCCCTGACCAATATGACCAGAAAGAAAGGTAACCCACAGAGATGGTCTCCGCAGTCCATTTAGGCCTTTGAAAGTCTCAAGGCTGCCTTTGTTTCTGCTCCTGTGTTGGCACATCCTGATCCTACGTTACCTTTTATCCCTTTCATGACTAAGCCTATTTTTGAAATTTGGTGTTTACAAGTTAAAATCCGTATTTTTTGCTAGAAAATTACTTAAAACCCCCAAACATTATATATATATTTTTTAGCAGAGAATCTAGAGAATAAAATGTAGATTGTTGCAAAATTTTATATAACACGGTATTTGTGCAGCGGTGTTTTAAACGCAAATTTTTTGGGAAAAGGGACACTTTCATGAATTTTAAAAAATCCAAACAGTTACCCCATTTTTTTTGTATAATGTGAAAGATGATGTCACGCCGAGTAAATAGATACCAAACTTGTCACGCTTTATAATTGCACGCACTCGTGGGAATGGCGACAAACTACGGTACCTAAGAATTTCCATAGGCGACGCTTTAAATTTTTTACGGTTACCAGGTTAGAGTTACAGAGGAGGTCTAGTGCTAGAATTATTGCTCTTGCTCTGACAATCATGGCGATACCTCACATGTGTGATTTGAACACCGTTTACATATGCGGGCGCGACTTTTTTTCTTATTTATTTTATTTAATTATATATTTATAAATTGTGTTTAAAAAAAAAATGTTTTTGATGACTTTTATTGCTGTCACAAGGAATGTAAACATCCCTTGTGACAGTAATGGTGACAGGTACTCTTTATGGAGGGATCGGGGGTCTAAAAGACCCCCGATCCCTCCTTTGCACTTCAAAGTATTCAGATCGCCGAAAACGGTGATTCTGAATATTGTGTACTTTTTTAAAACTGGCGCCATTAGCGGTCGAGTAAACGGGAAGTGACGTCATGACGTCGCTTCCGCGTTTACAATTAGAAGGCTGGAACGAAGCCGCCCACAGCTTCGTTCCACCCGCCCCCAGCCGCCAGAGCCAGCCGATTGGTCACAGGGCCTACCGATCGAACGGGAAGCCCGGTAAGAGCGGCGGGAGGCGACGGGAGGGGGGACGCCCCCTCCCGCTCCTCCGGTATAACAGCCGAGCGGCTTTTAGCCGGATCGGTTGTTATATTCGGATAGCCGATTGCCGGCTCTAAACAACGGTACTGGGATGATGCCTGCAGCTGCGGGTATCATCCCGGTATAACCCCCGAAAGCCGAGTACGCACATCTGCGTACGATCGGCGGGAAGGGGTTAACCTTGAGGTTGATGCTTCTGAGACTGGTGTTGGTGCCCTTCTGTCTCCACGTCCTACCTCTGAGAGTGCTATGCATCCTTGTGGCTACTCTTCCAAGAAATTGTCACCTGCGGAGTGCAATTACGAGATTGGTGACAGAGAGCTATTGGCGATCATTTTAGCCCTGAAAGAATGAAGACATCTCCTCGAAGGTACCACTGTGCCGGTTCTCATTCTCACTGACCATAAGAATCTCACATTCTTGTCTGAGGCTAAACTCTCTCCCAGAAGGGCACGATGGGCTCTTTTCTTGTCAAGTTTCAATTACATTGTCTCATTCTTACCCTGTACTAAGAATGTAAGGGCTGACGCCTTGTCACGACAGTTTTCCTCCACTTCCAAGTTGGAGTCGGTTCTGGTTCCTATGATTCCTCCTGATCGTATTCTGGCTACAGTTCGCACCAGTCTTACTTCTCCTTTGGGTGACAAAAATCTTGCTGCTCAGGTCCATGCCCCTCCTGAGAAACCTTGTGACCGCTGCTTTGTCCCAGAGAGTCTCCGTACTGCCGTGCTCCAGACTTACCATTCACCCAAGGCAGCTGGCCACCCTGGGAAGAATCGACTCATTTGGGCCATTTCCCAACAATTCTGGTGGCCTAGTCTACGTGCTGATGTAACTGCCTTCATAGCTGCCTGTTCCGTGTGTGCTCAGAGTAAGACTCCACGACACCTTCCAGAGGCCCTGGACCCACCTGTCTATGGATTTCATTGTGGAGGTGTCCAGCTCCCAAGGCAACATGGTTATCCTTATGGTGGTTGACCGGTTCTCAAAGATGTTTCATTGTATTCCACTTAAAAAGTTGCCCACTTCTAAGGAACTGGCTTCCATTTTTGCTCAGGAGATCTTTCGCTTACCTGGGCTACCCAAGGTAGCCGGGGTAGTCAGTTTGTGTCCCGGTTCTGGCGAGCCTTCTGGGCTACCCCTCGGACAGGGGTAGTCAGTTTGTGTCTCGGTTCTGGCGAGCCTTTTGTGCACAGCTGGGAATTCAGCTTGCTTTCTCCTCTACGTATCACCCGCAATCTAATGGGGCCGCAGAACGAGCCAATCCTTGGAGCAATTCCTACGTTGCTATATTTCTGACCATCACAACAACTGGTCAGACCTATTACCATGGGCAGAGTTTGCTCACAACAGTGCCTTGAATTCAGCTTCCCGATTGTCCCCGTTTATGGCGAGTTATGGTTTCCAACCTTCCATGTTGCCTGACTCGTTTGTTCCGCAGAGTATTCCTGCGCTAGAGGAGCATCACCATGGTCTTCATTCCACTTGGGCACAAGTCCAGGAGGCTTTGCGTCATGCTAATGATAGGTACAGACCCCATGCTGACCGCAGAAGCCTGCCTGCACCTTCCTACCAGGTTGGGGACAGGGTCTGGCTGTCATCTCGCAACCTCCGACTTCGTGTTCCCTCACTGAAGCTCGCACCTCGGTTTATTGGGCCTTTCCGTATCCTTCGCAGAATTAACCCAGTGGCTTACGCGTTGGACCTTCCTCCTAGTATGCGCTTCTCAAATGTGTTTCATGTCTCCTTATTGAAACCATTGGTCTGCAACTGCTTTACCACCTCGGTGTCACGTCTTCATCCTATACAGGTTGAGAACCATGAGGAGTATGACGTACAATCCATTGTTGACTCCCGTAGGTTCCGTGGGCTCATACAGTACCTGGTGCATTGGAAGGGGGTACGGTCCGGAGGAACCCTCCTGGGTCTCATCTTCGGATGTACATGCCCCTGCCCTCCTCCGTAATTTCCATAGACATTTTCCCCTCAAGCCCGGTGGTCTTCTGAGGGGGAGGGGTCGTTGAGGAGGGGGTACTGTCAGGGCTGGCTCGGCCCTTCCTTTTCTGAGCTGGCCGCTCAGCTGTCGGCTAATTGCCAGCTCTCTTCTCTCTCCACAGTTAACCAGCTGTTGTGGATCTGCTCTTCAGTCCCGTCTACTTAAAGACGCCCAGCTCACTTCTTTCCTGCCTTCGCCTTGGTCACATCACAAGAAACCATCTCCTGCGTTCCTGTTTAAAGACTGGCTTGCTGACATCCCTTCTGGCTCCTTATCCTGCTTGCTGTTCCTCCACTTGGATCCCTGACTTCTGGCCTGGCTGATTACCCGATCTGGTTACTGAACTCTGGTTTGGCTGACTACCCGATCCGGTTACTGGACTCTGGCTATGCTTTGACTACGCTTGCTCTATTTACCTTTTTATTTTTATTAATAAACAAGTGTGATTTAACTGTACTTCTGTCTCAGTCTGGTTCATGGTTTCTGACACCCTGAAAATATTTTTTTCTTTGTAAATGTCAGTGCTATTGCAGCACTTTTTGCTTCATCTTCATGGGAAGGATTAGGGAACCCCCCAGGTGTGTAATTTAAAGGAATTGGGCATTTTAATGTTTCACTTTAAGTATTTAAAACAATTAAGACACCTGGCCTAATGTAAGTTAAAAAAGTTTTTTTCTGGGTTTTATTGGGTTTCCTGATCCAGTCAAATATTGTGCTGCTGTTCATCTAATGAGACTCATAGACTGGTGTACCCAAAAAGATTGTAAACCCTGGCTAGACCTAGAACAAGCTTTATTTTCCCCACCTCTTAAGGATTTGCCCTGGATACCACTTCCAACCACCAGTAAACAAATGATTTCTTACCATCCCTTAATTGAGTCCACTATTAAATTAATTAAAACAAATTTCAAGACAACCTCTCTTTCCCAAAACCCTAGCCCACTTCTACCTATTATTAGCTCACCCCAATTCCCGCTTTATTCTTCAGACTCTCAGGCCCCTTTCACACTGGGGCGGTTTGCAGGCGTTAATGCGCTAAAAATACCGCCTGCAAACCGCCCCTAAACAGCCTCCGCTGTTTGTTCAGTGTGAAAGCCCGAGGGCTTTCACACTGAAGCGGTGCGCTGGCAGGAGAAGAAAAAATCTCCTGTCAGCCGCATCTTTGGAGCGGTGAAGGAGCGGTGTATTCACCGCTCCTAAACCGCTCCTGCCCATTGAAATCAATGGGACAGCGCGGCTATACCGCGGTAATACCGCGCTATACGAGGGGTTTTAACCCTTTTTCAGCCGCCAGCGGGGGGTTAAAACCGCACCGCTAGCGGCCGAATACCGCGGTAAAACAGCGCTAAAAATAGCACTGTTTTACCGCCGACGCCCCCTACCGCCCCAGTGTGAAAGGGGCCTCAGTGTAATATTTTGTCTGCCATAGGTATATTTTGACTGCCACTTTTCCTATCAGAATAAAACAATGACTGAAGCAAGAATTAAAGCCTCTTGTAACCCTGATCTAGATTATATCTGTTACTCATGACTTGGATCTTTCCTAAGATTACTAACTCCTACAGTACATATCAAACTATTTGAGTGCTCATGCCATTTCAGAATCTTTGTGAAGAAGCTGTCCCTATTAGACATGCATTATCACAATCATATTCCATGTTAATTTCTGGAGAACATAAAAAAAAACTAAATTCTTAATTAAGTGGGAGAAAGACCTACGCAGAAAATTTTCCCAAGCCCAAAAAGACAAAATAATTTTTTTGTCCAAAACTATTTTGCCCATTAACTAATAATTATCAAGGAAATGGGTATAAAATACTGGTAGATGGTATAGGACTCCCAAAAGTTTACATAAAATCAATCCCCAGGTGTCCCCTTTATGCTGGCGATGCTTCAAAATGGAGGGATCTCTCATACATATTTTCTGGGACTGCCCAGTTTTAGCCGATTTTTGGTTTGGTGTCAAGACTTACATTAAAGATGACAGGCTGGTCTCTTCCAAATACGCCAGCCACCTACCTTGTGCACGATACACAAATATTATTCAAACATTATAAAAACTCACTTCTTAAACACCTCCTGGAGGCTTGCATATCTGCTCTCTAAAAAAAAAAACAGACCCACCAACTTTGTTATAACCCATGCCAATGACCCACAACTGTGAACCAAAGGAAATGATCAAATCTAAGGAAACATATGGCTCTGCCAACTTCACTCCCCAAACAAAAAGCATATTTGGCACTAACCCTTTTAGATTTCATGTGTGTTGACAATCCACTAGCTTTACATTTTTCATATTATAGTCTTTATATATTCTTTTTATGGCTTTATATGTTCTCTTAAACCTTTACCTAACATCAAAAAGGTCTGACCAACCGACAGTTACATTTCAGTAACAAGTTAGGTCTAGTTGACTGTATTATGCCATTTTTATTATTCTCTTTGGTTTCTGAATTTCAGCAGTTCTCACTGTCATAGTTCCTGGCTCTCTTATTGACCACCTTAGTCCACATTAAGGGTGGGTGAACGGTTCGGCCCGAGCATATGTTCGGGCTGAACTTTCGCTGTTCGGACATTTGGCACTGTTGCTATCTGCAAACTGTTTCTCAGGCACATCAAACGTGGCAAAAATGCCAACCATTTGGGTACCACATGCTTAACAAGGTATTTAACGTCCAATCACTCAGCCCATTGGCAAGAGCACCTAAAAGCCACACAAAAGGGACAAAAATTTCAGTCTGCCCTTGCGATACCAAGTCATTACCTCTCAGCAGCCTCCACTGAAAGGGATGATGGTACAGAAAAGGGTGTCCCAGGTCCTAGCAGCACATCTGCCAGCAGCACACCACCAGCTGTAGACTGTAGCTGGCAAATTTCTCTGCCCCATCTGCTGCAGCAGAAAAAAAATATAGTCTCTCTGCCACCTACATGCCCAGCGTCTGAATGCAAGCTTGTCAAAGCTGTTGGCTCCCCAATTTCTACCTTTCAGCCTGGTGGATTCTGCCCCCTTCTGCGAATTCGCACAATGTGCTGTACCACAATGGCAGGTGCCCAGTCACTACTACTTTTCACGTAAGGCCATTCCATCTCTCTACCATCACGTGGAAGGGAATGTTCTGGCATCGTTGGGCAAGGCAGTCAGCCGTAACATCCACCTTACTTCTGACACATGGTCCAGCAAGCATGGGCAGGGACGATATATTTCGTTCACAGCACACTGGGTATTGCTGCTTGCAACTCGAAAGGATGTAGGACAGGGTTCGGTGCTGCAGTTTGTTGTGCCCTCACGTCTCCATACAGCTGGTGGTGATGATGTCAGACCTGTGAGCTCTATCCCCTGCTCCTCCTCCTCCGCCACGTCCATGCCCTCCTCTGCATAATTGTTCTATGAACATCAGGTACCCCCTAAGCATTCAAAGGACTATTCCCAGAGTCAGGCTAAAAGGTGCCATGTAGTGCTTCAGCTGGCGTGTTTAGGGGACAGAAACCACACCAGAGCAGAGATTCTTGCAGCTCTGCAGGGACAGGCCCAGAGGTGGTTCACACCACGCCAGCTGGAGCAAGGAATGGTGGTGTCCGATAATGGCTCAAACCTCCTGTCCGCCCTTAGACAGGGAAAGTTGACACATGTGCCATGCCTGGCACATGTCCTCAATTTGGTGGTGCAGCATTTTCTAAGTATGTACCCAGGGTTGCAAGATGTACTATAGCAGGCCAGAAGTGTCTGTAGCCATTTCAGGCGGTCATACACAGCCAGTGCTCGGTTGGCTGAAATTCAGCAGGAATTCCACCTGCCTGTAAACCACCTGATTTGTGACATGCCCACCAGGTGGAACTCAACTTAGGCAATGCTGCAGCGGCTATACATGCAGCAGAGGGCCGTCAACGAGTACCTGTGCCAGTACGGCATGACGACAGGCTCAGGCTGCCTCTGCTTTTTTTCCCCACGGCAATGGCTGATCAATAAGGATGCATGCACTGTATTGTCACCATTTGAGGAGGCCACAAGGATGGTGAGCTGTGACAGTGCATGCATCAGTGACACAATCCCTGTTGTGTTCTTGCTGGAGCAGACTCTGCGTGGCATTATGGAAAGGGAACTGGAGGCAGAGCAGCAGGAGGAAGAGGAGGACTTCCTTTCCTCTCAAGGCCCACTTTATCCAGACACCATCATTCCTATGTCACAAAACACACAGGAGGAGAGAGGGGAGGAGGATGAGGATTCTGGCACTTTCATAGGCTTCGAAAAAGAGGAAGACATGCGTCAATCTGTAAGCGATGGCTTTCCAACCCATTAACCTTCGGGAGTAGTACTTGGCTGGGAGGAGGAAGTTCGGGATGCTATCATCCTGAGTGACCCAGAGGAGTCTGCTTCTCAAGCTGCGGCAAATTTGAGGCACATGGGCAACCTCATGCTTCAAAGCCTGCGAAAGGACTCAAGAATACATGGCATAAAGGAGAAGGATGATTACTGGTTGGCAACCCTCCTTGACCACCGTTATAAGGGGAAGGTCTTAAAACTTATCCCGTCCCCACAGAGAGTGCAGAAGATAAAATCTCTTGAGGACACGTTAAAGAGGATTTTCTTTAACGTTTTTCCTGACTCCAGTAGGTTACAGTGTCATGGAAAATGTAGTTTTGAGTCCTCTGTTGGTCAAGAGAGGAGCGTTGGAGAAAGCGCCCGCCTAAGTGAGGCATTCCGGAATTTCTTTAGTCCTTGCTGCCCAGGGCTGTCAGCTTCCACATCCCATTGGCAGCGTCTGCATCACATAGTGGATGATTACCTCGGGGCCAAAACAGAGATGGAGAGCTTTCCAGCTGAAGATTCACTGACTTACTGGGTCATGAGAATAGACCACTGGCCAGAGCTTGCCCAGTATGCTATTGAGTTGTTGGGCTTCCCTGCATCCAGCGTGCTTTCAGTGCTGCAGGAGGTTTCGTTACTGAATGCGTTTGTCCACAAACTCTGTGGACCGTTTGACTTTTATAAAAATGAATCATTCCTGGATTACCAGCTATGAAGCCCTTGATGCCGATGTCACTGATTAAGTCTTTTTGGGATGTGGAATCTCTGCAGGACTTCGAGGCTGCCTAGCTTTGAGGGTGTTTAATCATTTCATCTGGAAGAATGTTTTTGGTATAGGTTTCATGGGCACAATTAATACCCAAAGACCAATTTTTGTGCGCCTGTTTGAAAGGTGCATATCATTGCAATTTTTTACAGCAAGCCCAATACTTTCTTTCATCAAGATTACCTCTATAGGGTTACGGTGGGAAGGCGCCACCGACTCCCAAAGACCAATTTTTACGCACCAAAGTCAAAGTTACACCAGAATGTATCCAAAAAAATCTCTAATCTAAAAATCTCTAATCTTGTTCCCAGTGCACTACATTGTGGCCTCATCATACACACTGGCTCCCCAGCTGTTGCTGAGCAAAATAAAGGCAGCTTGCAGGGAAAATGTCATTTTTTTTCACTTTATAAATGCAATTATTGCTGCTGCAGATTCTAGACATGGTACAGATCTGCCACTTTACAGGTAGACTAAGGGGACCCCCAGGCACTATATTGGAAGGAATTTTTAATTTTTATGCTTTCACTTTAAAAATCAAAAAATCACTGCTCATTTAAAAAAGTTTTTCACAAACTTTTTTTTATTAATACAGTACATGTCCCCCAGGGCAGGACCCGAACCCCTATAACCATTGTATGCCCAATTATTTGCATTTAGGCCTTCAAAATGGGCACTTTTGATTTTTGATGTTCGGGTCCCATTGACTTTAATGGGGTTTGTTTTTTGAATCTGAACTTTTGCGGTGTTCGTAATTTCTGTTGCGAAAACGAACAGGGGTCCATTCGGCCATCCCTAGTCCACATGCAAGGTTGTATTCAAGATGGATACAGTATATTAAAATGACCATTTTCCTTCTTTTTCCTTTTCTTTTCTATCCTATAAAAATGTGTTATTCTTCAATCTTCCATGAATACATCATACATCAGGATAGGTAGATATTAGGGATAAGCAGAACATATGTGGGTTCTGCAACAATTAGAAAAGTTCAGGTGTCAATTCCAAACCCCACTGAAGTTAATGGGAACCAAACATTAAAAAACAGCAATGGCCATTGTGCTTCACAACTCCAGTTCTCAAGGTGACCCAACAGGTCATGTTTTCAGGATTTCCCTCAGATGAAATGGCTAAGGTAGTGAAACTGATCAAATCACCTGTGCAAAATAATGGGAAGACTGAAAACATGACCTGTTGGGGTGCCTTGAGGACTGGAGTTGAGAAACACTGGTCTAGGATAATAGGCAAACCCCAGCTGAAAGTACTTTTTATTTATTTTGTTAGGTAAGGTTAAAGGATAAGTTCACCTTTTGGAGCATGTTTCATCCATATTTAGGGTGGAACATGTAACATGTTCCAGCAGCTGCAGTCTCTCCCTTTCAATGACAGCAATAGAGATCTTCTCCTGACAACTGCTGTCACTTTTTGACAGCTGTGTCATTCATTCACAGTTTCCTTTGAATGACTTGAACTACAAGTACAATCAGCCTTTGCAGCTGACAGCTTGTACTTCTGAATGGACTCCAAGGTCGCTGATAAGGTGCCTTGTGGTTCATTCACAAGCCCTGCAACTTGCAAACAGCCAGTATGTATGCAGGGCTTATCTACAGGAGTCTGCCATTGCACTCCTGATCCACTGATCACAGGTGCAATGCTTTCCAGGCTACTTAGGGAAAAAAATAATAAATGCACATTTTCTTTCCTGCAAAAATATTGGCATTTATTATTTTTTTCCCAAAAGGTGAACTTATGCATTACAAAGTTGGTCAGATTTTTATTGCTGTCTGTTTTGTAATTATAAACATTTTCTCTAATACCTGTGTGGTCTCAGAACAAAAAGTCAGGGTACATTTTCCTAATGGGGGAGACAGCAAAAAAAATAGATGTAATGCTTCTTCCCTCAACTATAAAGGTGCTTGTATTGCTCTCTGTGTCCACCTTATCCAAAACAAAAAAGTTTCTTCATTTACCTCTTTTATATTTTATTGCTTTTTTCCAACCATTTTTATGTATTATATTTTCTTGACCCCCTTATAAACACATTGGATTTTCACATGAATAAAGAATACATGTGTTTGCTATTGTACCAATCAACTGTCCAGTGATAGAGACACTGAAACTCTGGCATTGTACTCTTAAATGGCATGCTGAAGTGTAGCTCCAAGGGATATGGAGCCTAGAGGTGACTTGAGCAGAAATCAAACCCAATGTACAGTTTGTGCATGGGATCTGCAAACTCCCCATGTCTGTAGGATGCCTACAGTTTAGTAGAGCTGTATGTTGGGGTTTTGAAGTCTCCTAGTGAGACCTAATGGCAGGAGCATAGTTGGAATCCAGGTCAGAGCAGGAACAGATAGCAGTCAGGGAAGTTAGACCGACGTAAACCATGTTGCCAGCTAGGTCCTTTCACACAAGTAGACCGTTCATTTCATCAGCTCAGTCACGTTTTTTCAAACAAAAAAGAGATTAAAATCACATCAGTTTTTCATCCGTTTTTCATCTGTTTTTCATTTGTTTTTCATCAGTTTTTAACATCTGCCAGCTAGAGTTTTTATCCACTTGAGTACTGAAGCCATTTTTTTCATGTAAAAATGAACCGTTAGTCCGTTTACATCCATTTTTAGTCCGAACTGTTTTTTAACAGAAGAAAAAAAGGGCTTTGATCCATTCCAAAAAATGGATGTTGATGGAAGAGAATGTAAAAGAATGATCATTCATTTACATCAGTTTTTCCATAAAGATGCATTGATGTCTGTTTTTCGTCCATCAACGGATGGATGAAAAATTGACAAATGGTCTGCATGTATGAAAGGGGCCTTAAAGGGGTTGTAAAGCTTTGTTTTTTTTGTTTTTTAAAGAACAAACATGGTATACTTACCTCCTCTGTGCAAGGGCTCGTTCTCATTGATGGAACTATCGGGTTCAGGTAAGTAAAAGGGGGGCTATGGGGGGCTGCTGCACTACAGAAGTTTTTTCTCCTTAATGATTGGAATGCATTAAGGCAAAAAACCTTGAGGGTTTACACCCACTTTAATGGGGAATGACTTGCTGGAAAACTGCAAACAGACAAAGGACAGGAGCAAAGTGCAGTACACAGGTGGGACAGGTGAGAGTAAATGGAGTGAAAATTAGGAGCAACAGGATACAAATGTGAACAGATTGAAAAAATCAAGCCGGGGGGGGGAGATGGGCGGAGCCTAGCGGAGCAGACATGCATTGTTAGGGCTCCACACCGCTGAGGAGAGAAGAGAAGGACAAAGCGGAGCCTGCAGGCTCAAAAGGTATCCATTTGAACCTTTTTGCCCCAGGGAACAAACTGTGAAAGTTTGGGCAGGAAATATGGTACTGGGAGGAAACCGTGGCAGAAATAAAAATCACCTCACAAAGAGCTCACAGGCACTCACTGCAGCTGAAGCAGCTCCAGTCACCTCACAAGATACAGCATCAGGGCGCTCTCACAGACAGAAAATGTCACAGCAAGACTCTCCATTTGAGTCAGATACAGAACAAATCCTCTCACAAACTTCTCCACAAGCCTCCTCAGCATCCCCAGTAATATTATTACAATTTGAAAAGATGCTTCATAAGGCTTTAAAACAAACCTCAGACCAAATAACAAAAAGACTAACCAAAGAAATAAGAGAGCTGGGAAACCGCACCGCAGCCTTAGAAATAAAAATGGTTGAAATTGAAATTACAACCCAAGAAAATATAACAGAATTGGAACAATTAAAAGAAGAGAATTTAATACTTCAAACTAAGCTCGAAGATTACGAAAATAGAGCCAGACGTTCAAACTTGCGCATAAGGGGAATACCCGAAACTGTGACAGACCTGCAATCTACTATTACTGCTCTATTACAAGAACTAAAGCCAGATATCCCTATTGAACGTTTAGAACTGGACAGAGTACACAGAGCCCTCACAGCCAAAAAGAAAGACGGACCCCCACATGATATAATCACAAAATTTCATTATTACAGAACGAAAGAACAAATACTAATTGCTGCAAGAGAAAAAAAGGAACTTAATTTTCAAGGACACAATTATCAAATTTTTGCTGACCTATCCCAACTTACTATTACTAAAAGACGATTCATGAAACCCCAACTAATGGCACTGCAACGCCACAACATTATCCCCTTCCCGCCGACCGTACGCAGATATGCGTACTCGGCTTTCCGGGGTTATACCGGGATGATGCCCGCAGCTGCAGGCATCATCCCGGTACCGTTGTTTACAGCGGGCGATCGGCTACCCGTGTATAACAACCGATGCGGCTAAAAGCCGCTCGGCTGTTATACCGGAGGAGCGGGAGGGGACATCCCCCCCCTCCCGCCGCCTCCCGCCGCTGTTACCGGGCCTCCCGTGCGATCGGGAGGCCCGGTGTCCATTCGGCTGCCTTCAGCAGCTGGGGGCGGGCTGGAACGAAGCTGCGAGCCGAATTTAAAAAAGTACACAGTATTCAGAATCGCCGTTTTCGGCGATCTGAATACTTTGAAGTGTAAAGGAAGGATGGGGGGTCTTTTAGACCCCCCATCCCTCCATAAAGAGTACCTGTCACCACATATTACTGTCACAAGGGATGTTTACATTGCTTGTGACAGCAATAAAAGTAAAAAAAAAAAAAAAAAAATTTTTAAACACAATTTATAAAGTACAAAAATAAATAAAATAAATAAAAAAAAAAAAAAAAATGTTTAAAGTGCCCCTGCGCAGCGAAGAAAACGCATACGGAAGTCGTGCCCGCATATGTAAACGGTGTTCAAACCACACATGTGAGGTATCGCCGCCATCATCAGAGCGAGAGCAATAATTCTAGCCCTAGACCTCCTCTGTAGCTCAAACCTGGTAACCGTAAAAAATTTTTAAAGCGTCGCCTATGGAAATTCAAAGGTACCGTAGTTCGTCGCCATTCCACGAGTGCGTGCAATTATAAAGGGTGACATGTTTGGTATCTATTTACTCGGCGTAACATCATCTTTCACATTATACAAAAAAATTGGGGTAACTTTACTGTTTGGATTTTTTAAAATTCATGAAAGTGTCACTTTTCCAAAAATTTGCGTTTAAAACACCGCTGCACAAATACCGTGTAATAAAAAATATTGCAACAATTGCCATTTTATTCTCTAGATTCTCTGCTAAAAAAATATATATAATGTTTGGGGGCTCTAAGTAATTTTCTAGCCAAAAATACGGATTTTAACTTGTAAACACCAAATTTCAAAAATAGGCTTAGTCATGAAAGGGTTAAGTATCAATGGGGCAAAAAAAGAGAAAAGAGTTCCCCAGTGGGGTTTTTAGGCAGCACAAAAGAAGGTGGTAGGCCAATGTATGTAAAAATAAATTTTATTATACAAAAATAGCTTAAACACATAGGTTAAAAAAATGAGCTCCAATACAGAGTGTGTACAATCTAATGACACTCAGTACATGCAATATAGGCACATAATGATATTATTTGTACATTGACAGTATTAGAGATATGGACCTGACGCGTTTCGACCTATAGGTTCCAGGTCTTCTTCAAAGGTCAATCTGCTAAAATTGTACAGTAAAGGTACATATGTCAGAAAAGATTAAATATATAAATTTCACAACGGATATGCCATATATTAACATAACATAATTACCCAATGATGAGTGTCCTATGCGAGAGGCTTTCTGTAAGAGAGGTCCTCTTAAAAACAAAGGATAGCCTGTTCGTTTTCCCCTAGAGATCCCATGGCACCACCGCTACAGCCTCCAATCTCAGGGGAAGGTCCCAAGGATGCGGCTTACGAGAGATCACACAATGAAGCGCCCCCTATCTAAAGCACGGACTTCACGGCCAATCAGGTGGGGGGAGCATCTGCAGCAATCAACCCAAGAAGGAAAAGACAATTTGGAACAATATGCATTGTATGCACTCCAAAGTTGAATCCAGAGAATATATCCATATATCAGCCCAGGTTTAGGATATCACAAATACATGTGTACACCCATTGGGCGAGTCAGAATCTTATTGTGCTGAATATGTGTGTGTGTATAAAATCAACACACATATATCTATATACACATACATGTATGTCCATGCATATGTCCATGCATATAATTTATAATTAACTTTTATATGGAAAAAGTCTCTAGATATATACATAAAGTATATCAGGGTAGTAAAGGAAAAAGGAAATTAGTTTTGTAGAAACACCTCAGCCATATGGGTGAGGGGTATGGATAGACTAATCAATGCTGGTGGTGGGGGGTGGCAATTGGGTGAAGTGTTAGGAAAAGTGTGAAAACAGAAACAGACCGTGGGTCCCTAGTGGGTGCAGCTAAAATATGTGGAAGGTGAACACACAAAAAGTGTCATGCAGTGCAGAAATGGGTGATGGGTGGATGGAACAAAGGAATAATTGGTGAAAAAGTGCCCACGTGTAGGGAAACCAGGTGAATAAAATATATTACCTAATGAACCAGTGAAGATAACATGTAAAAACCGCACTGCGTAGCCCTATGCGCTTGCAATCATTTGTGACCTTAACCCGGGATTGGTCACAACTTTGAACTGGGCTCAGTGAACGCCCGTCCAAGCTGACATTTAGCAAGTCTGAAAGTATAAAGTAAAAAGAATTGTATTGTATACATTCAGGCATTTAGAGTGGGTGTGGGGTCATTATAGTAGACCGAGTATTATATCAATATGGACAGCGGCAGTGCGGAAACAAATTATCATATTGTATACTTACAGAGTGAGACTGCTGGAGAAACCACCAACCAGACAGAAAGATCCGGAATGAGATATGAAGAGTGAGAGGGTATATATGCCCCAGATAGGGGGCGTGTATCCGACGAGGGTTGATTAGCGACAGGTGCGGCCACCTCCCCATCCGATCAGACCGAAGGAGAAAGCCGCGCTGAGGGGCATGGCGGCCAAATGGCAGCCTCGTGTGGCCCCCCCGGCGTTCGGGGCGGGTCGAAACTCCGTCAGCTGACGTCATCGCCGTCGCAATCGCGTGACGCGTCCGCATCACGTGGTACGCGCGGGGCCCCGCGCATGCGCAGTGAGCGGAAACGTCCGGGGATGTCCCCGAACGCCGCCGGCAAGGGAGAAATCCCCACCGTGGTAGCCAGGACCAGCCTGGGTATCCAATGGGGGAAGGGGGGAGGCAGGCGCCGGCTATGCCGATGGCCCTCCCTCCCCCCCCACCTTGCCGGGAAGACACATCTGGGGAAAAAGAACCCTGATGAGAGGGCAGCAGCAGCGGTCAAGATGACAGCTCTTATAAAGGGGGCGGGCAGAGCACAAGGCTCAATTGATGTATAAAGTTAAAGGGAAAATACATATGAATAAACGGTCCATCGCATATGTGGACACATCATCCCATATTAATACATACATTAATTGGCAGAAAAAATTATAAATTATTAACATGAGGTATCCATATATGTAGAATCAATTTGCATGCCTAGGTGTCTGAAAAACACATAATAGAAAATAGAAAAAGGTATATATATAAAAAAGGAGGAAAACGTATATTAAAGAATAAGAAATAAAATATAAAGAATAGATTATATGCAAAAAAAGGGGAGAAGTATTTTAAAAGTATATAAATATGATAAATACCATTGGACTGCCAGGGAAAAAGGGGAAAGGGGAGGGAGTCAGAAACAGAATGTTCGGAGATGGAACAAGGGGGAGGGGGGGCTCATAACAGACAAGATTGCTCTATGTTACCTACAAAGGACCAAAAAGACTTTACTGGGTTTTGCCCGAAACAAACCCTTTTAGGAACGGGGCAAATGAGATGGCCTCATTTAGTCCCGGGGGCAAGGTGGCATTTAATTTGTATATCCACTTCTGTTCATGTTGCAGCAGGATTTTGTTCCAATCACCGCCTCGATTTGGTATATGTACCCGATCGAGAGCGGTGAAGGACACTTTGGGCATTCTATAGTTGTGTACTGACACTACATGTCGGCCTAATGGTAAATAGTAGTTGCCAATCTGCATGTGATAGATGTGCTTAGACATCCGGCGATGGAATTCCTGCTTGGTCTTACCAACATAGTAAGCACCGCACTCACATGACATAAGGTATACAATACCTCGTGTTTGGCAATTAGTGAAGTGTTTAGGCTTGAATAGTGCCCCATTTGGAAGACGGAAGTTTTTATCACGTCTGATGTATTGGCAAACTGAACAGTGTCCGCAGGGAAACGACCCCAAAATTGAACAGTGTTTAGATCTTTTTTGTTCATCCCTAAACTCGCTTTGAACCAGTTTATCCCTTAGCGACAAAGCGCGCTTATAGGTAATTGATGGCCTGTTAGAGATGAAGTTGCAGACCTTTGGATCATTCATCAGTATGGGCCAATGTTTTTGAATGATGTTACTGACCGCCTGATGTTGCCTGGAAAAACGTAAAATGATCCTAGTGGGGCCGGTGTTAGGGCCATCCATGGACCTTTTTTTGGAAAGGAGTTCGGAACGGCACTGTACAGCCGCTCTGTTATATGCCTTCCGTAGGCAGGAGCGGCTGTAGCCTCGTGCTAGCAATCTAGTTTGTAATTTGTAAGCTTCCTGTTTAAAGAGGGCATCATCCGAACAGTTCCTACGTAGACGCAGGTACTGTCCATATGGAATTGACCTCTTCAAAGTTGTAGGGTGAAAACTCTCGGCGTGCAACACTGTGTTGCCAGCCGTGCTTTTTCGGAAGAGGGTGCTCGAGATTTTATTATCAGGGGTGCGTTTCAGCTTAACATCCAAAAATGTCATTAGATCACGATTGTAGGTCGTGGTAAATTTAAGATTGTATTTGTTCTGATTAATACAGTTCAAAAATTGAAGTAGCATTTCCTCTGAGCCCTCCCAGATGATGAGGACATCATCGATGTACCGTAACCACAAAAGTATGTGGCCCGTGTACACCGCGAGGTCCCCATCATCTAGGAGGGTCTTCTCCCACTCCCCCAGGTACAGATTGGCGTAGGCCGGGGCACAGCAGGTGCCCATGGCCACGCCCTGCACCTGGAGGTAGTGGGAGTTGTTGAAACAAAAAAAGTTGTGATGCAGGATATAATCGAGTCCATCAATGATGAACTCGTTCAATACCTCATCATATTTTTGGTCTCTGTGCAGGAGCGCCCGTACAGCAGCGATCCCCTGAACATGGGGGATCGAGCTGTACAGGGCCTCGACATCGATAGCCACCAAAAACGAATCCGCTGGGAGAGTGAGCCCTTCGATTGATTGTAACAGGTGTATTGTGTCCTTCAAAAACGAGGGCATACTCAAGACGAAGGGCTGTAAAAAGGAGTCAATGACTCGGCTCAGGTTTTCCGATATGCCTCCATTCCCAGAGACAATTGGTCGTCCGGGGGGGTCTGTCTGGCTTTTGTGTATCTTGGGCAAACTATAAAATGTTGCCACCCTTGGGTGTTTAATCCAGATGAACTCATATTGGTCCTTGGTGATTGCTCCTTTTTCAAATGCTGATTGAATCATTTTGTAAAATTCAGTATAGGAGGCTTGTATGAGTCTAGTGGGAATGGTTTTATACCATTCACCATTGTCAAGAATGTTTTGACACATACGTACGTAGTCCTCGTTGTTCATCAGGACTACGTTGCCTCCCTTATCGGATGGTTTAATTGTGATTTTGGTGTTATTGCATAAGGAGTCAAGGGCTTGAGATTCTTCTATAGTTATATTTTGGGGGCGTGCATTTCTATTAAATGGGAGCTTTTGAAGATCTCTTAATGTTTGTTTGACAAAAATCTCTATGCTTGGGTTCAAATGAGGCAAGTATCAATGGGGCTTCCCCTTTTCAGTCAGATTTAACTACCAAGGTACAATTTACAGAAGCAGATCAGCAGATGAACTACAACAAACCCTTTTAAAATTAAATCTGACAGAAAAAATCAAGCCAATAAAGAAAGTCAAACAGTACCCAACACACAAAATAGATTCATGAAATCTGACCTGGGCACACATATCTGTAGTGTTTATTTATCTCTCACCAAAACTGAGTGCTGTGTCTTTCTGCTGCTCTGTTCCTCTGTTATCAACATGATAACTTCTGACAAGCTCTCAGACATAAAAGCAGCTGGAAATTTGTGTTGGGGAAGGAACTTAGAGATAGATAAGCAGAGAGCTGGTCTACTGAAACAACAGCTCTGCAAGTTTCTTCATTCCTCTGCCTATGTGGAGGGGGGTGTGCCTTTCCTCCAATGATCTCACACACAGTGTATGCCCAGACTTCACTCCCAGTGCTGAAACAGGAAGAAAGATTTGTAACAAGATGTGCACTTTCTAAGGTAAAGGAAAAGACAGCAGATATACATGTAAAACTTATGTAGGTAGATTTGTTTCAACTCTGTGTATCATCTGAGGCTGTTCGCTTCACTGGGTATATGTGAAAGTCATAAATAGTGAAAAACAACGTGAAATTTAAATCCTAGATCCACAAAGAGTGATGCACCCACAGGGTTAAGCTAACCCCTCATAATATCCTATATATGTGTATGTGGAATTTGAGACTGCTGGCATTTCACGCTGCTATCCAGGGAGGCTGTAAGTTATCAGCTGAAAACCATGTGTTTTATGTTGATTGATTTTACAATAAAACCTTTTAATGCTGCTCTATGAGAGAGCCCTTTTTTTATCTTGCCATGCATGCGTATGATGATACTGAGCGGCTTTTGACCAAAAAGGCAAGGAGACAACAGAAGGGCTGCTGTGTGGGAAGTGTTTGTGGATCAGACTGCAGTGTTCTCGAGACACAGAGAGATACATCCATCCATTGTACTACGTGTGTTGTCTGCTTCTATTTGAGAGTTTGAAAGTCTGATAAGCTTAATACTTACCTCTGGGTGAAGGGTGCCCCATTTCCACTGTTTGCAGATCCAAGATTTGGATGTCACATTGTTTTTCACTCTGTATATATTGGTGGATGATTTTTTGCACTTTAATAAACTGATTTGTGGACATTTTTCTAATTATTTAAAACATTTTATTTTTGACACGATTTTTTAAATTTTTATTAAGCACTTTTATATTAAGTATTATATCATTTTTTTTTTTTTTAATAGGCACTGCATATATTTTGTGATGTGCTTGGAATTGACATATATTGGTTCCTTGCTAGCTCCATATATTTTTTTTTTTTTCCATTAGCACAGACTGTATTTTATATAAACAGCATCCAAAGCTGAAGCCAATTAAAGTGTCATTAAACTCATCATCAAAAACTATCAATTAATTCTGTTTTACATGCTGTTCATACTTAGTCAATATGGGAGTTGTTTTCTGTGTTCTGCAAAAAAAACTGGTTGATCCTGCTGTTCTCTGTCTCCCCTTCCTGTCCATGTCCCCACTGCAGTTGTGGATTTTGCAGGGCAGCGTTGGCAACTAGTGCATATGCTATGTTTTCAGTGATTTTCTATGTTGAGCATTTCCTCCCTATCACATCTAAGTAACTCATGTGACTATAGAGTCACACATGTGGGGTATACACAGTGGCAGGGCTTTTTTTCTCAGATAATAGATGCAGGAACTCCCCCTTTTGGGAGTTACCCATTGTCTTTGCCCCTACCTACCTCTGAGCACCAGTCCTTGGTTCCACCCCTACCCACCTCCCAGCATTGCCACTTTTAGAAAATACAGAACCAAGTAACATTTGTGGTACTAAGTAATTTGCATGGAATTTGTTATTGATAACAAGAAAAGCAGTAAAATAGACCCCCCACAGCCAACAACAATAGACCCACCAGCAACAATAGATCCCTCCCCTGAAACAATAGACCACCTACAACAAAATACCACCCAGTAACAATAGACCCTCTAGCAGCCAGCTATAATAGACTGCTCCCTCAACAGTAGATCCCTCCCAGTGACAACTGACCCCCCAGCAACATAAGACCCACCCCAGCAACAATATATCCCCCACCAGCAACAATAGACTTCCCCAGCAGCAATCAACCCTTCTGCAGAAATAGATCCCCACCAGCAACAATAGATCCATCAGCAGCCAGCATCAATAGACACTGTAGCACAACCCAGCACTCCTTGCCATTACATACAATCAGTGATGGAGGTGCCGGAACTGTGTTCCCCCGCGTTCCCGCTGAAAAAGAGCCCTGCACAGTAGTAAATAACAGCCCACTCCCTACCTCCTCTATACCCACTAACCAACTAAACACAATGGACGTGGGATAATATATCTTGATTGATGGCGGCTTCACCTCCCTGTTATTCTAAAACACAGGCTGGAGACACAGCCAGTGACTGGCAGAAATCCTCCCACACCATGTTATTTCCCCCCAAAAAATAACAATTTAATTTCAAATATATACAGTGGGGATGGAAAGTATTCAGACCCCCTTAAATTTTTCATTCTTTGTTATATTGCAGCCATTTACTAAAATCATTTAAGTTCATTTTTTTCCTCATTAATGTACACACAGCACCCCATATTGACAGAAAAACACAGAGTTGTTGACATTTTTGCAGATTTATTAAAAAAGAAAAACTGAAACATCACATGGTCCTAAGTATTGAGACCCTTTGCTCAGTATTTAGTAGAAGCACCCTTTTGATCTAATACAGCCATGAGTCTTTTTGGGAAGGATGCAAGAGGTTTTTCACACCTGGATTTGGGGATCCTCTGCCATTCCTCCTTGCAGATCCTCTCCAGTTCTATCAGGTTGGATGGTAAACGTTGGTGGACAGCCATTTTTAGTTCTCTACAGAGATGCTCAATTGGGTTTAAGTCAGGGCTCTGGCTGGGCCATTCAAGAACAGTCACGGAGTTGTTGTGAAGCCACTCCTTTATTATTTTAGCTGTGTGCTTAGGGTCATTGTCTTGTTGGAAGGTAAACCTTCAGCCCAGTCTGAGGTCCTGAGCACTCTGGAGAAGGTTTTCATCCAGGATATCCCTGTATTTGGCCACATTCATCTTTCCCTCGATTGCAACCAGTCGTCCTGTCCCTGCAGCTGAAAAACACCCCCACAGCATGATGCTGCCACCACCATGCTTCACTGTTGGGACTGTATTAGACAAGTGATGAGCAGTGCCTGGTTTCTCCACACACACCACTTAGAATTAAGGCCAAAAAGTTCTATCTTAGTCTCATCAGACCAGAGAATCTTATTTCTCACCATCTTGGAGTCCTTCAGGTGTTTTTTAGCAAACTCCATGCGGGCTTTCATGTGTCTTGCACTGAGGAGAGGCTTCCGTTGGGGCCACTTTGCCATAAAGCCCTGACTGGTGGAGGGCTGCAGTGATGGTTGACTTTCTACAATTTTCTCCCATCTCCCGGCTGCATCTCTGGAGCTCAGCCACAGTGATCTTTGGGTTCTTCTTTACCTCTCTCACCAATGCTCTTCTCCCCGATAGCTCAGTTTGGCTGGACGGCCAGCTCTAGGAAGGGTTCTGGTCGTCCCAAATGTCTTCCATTTAAGGATTATGGAGGCCACTGTGCTCTTAGGAACCTTAAGTGCAGCAGAAATTTTTGTAACCTTGGCCAGATCTGTGCCTTGATACAATTCTGGCTCTGAGCTCTTCAGGCAGTTCCTTTGACCTCATGATTCTCATTTGCTCTGATATGCACTGTGAGCTGTAAGGTCTTATATAGACAGGTGTGTGGCTTTCCTAATCAAGTCCAATCAATATAATCAAACACAGCTGGACTCAAATGAAGGTGTAGAACCATCTCAATGATGATCAGAAGAAATGGACAGCACCTGAGTTAAATATATGAGTGTCACAGTAAAGGGTCTGAATACTTAGGACCATGTGATATTTCAGTTTTTCTTTTTTAATCTGCAAAAATGTCAACAATTCTGTGTTTTTCTGTCAATATGGGGTGCTATGTGTACATTGATGAGTAAAAAATGAACCTAAATGATTCTAGCAAATGGCTGCAATATAACAAAGAGTGAAAAATTTAAGGGGGTCTGAATACTTTCCGTCCCCACTGTATATTGGTATGACAATTTAACGTTTATTGATATAAATTATTCATTTTTATTCTGTATCCCAAAGGCTGTTTTTTTTTTTTTTTTAATTTGAACATGTGACCAGTAACAGAGGACTAGAAGCTCCTCCTGCCACTGTTTCCCTGCAGACAGGCTGGGAAAGATCTGGGTCATGTGACAGCTGTATATCAATTAGGAAAAAGGTACCAGTACTTAAATGTTTTTTTTTTATTATTAAATTAACGTGCCATCATTCACATACATGAATAGAAGGGAATTATGTAAATTAAACATTGTGTGTTTACTAGCCCCGGCCTTACTCAAGGTTATCCTTCTTGCTACATGAGTTTTTTGGATATGTAACCCTATGCATCTGAGGGGGGCAGGTAAATGGTCTTTCTGCGATAATAATAGTGGACCTCATAGTTTACACCCTCTGGAGAGTGTGGGTGGTTTCTACTTATAGCTTGTTTTATCTTGGTTGGTTGTGTGTGTGTGAGGGAGGTTGTGTTTCTTCTGAGGAAACAATGTGGGTCGTATTGGCTAGCTTCACAGGCAATGTACATGTACATGTCTAATGCAATGCACTTGTTTTTTGTGTAATAATTGTTTTGTCTACTTTTTGGGATGGCTTATCGTATTGTGCTGGGCGCTCCCTAATGTTTCTCTTTTATTGTATACTATACTTGTTTATTGAAAATAATAAAAATAATTTTCCAAAAAAAGAAAAAAACATTGTGTGTTTAGTATCACTTTAAGGCTGGGTTCACACCTATGCGAATTGGATGCGGCTTACACCGCAGAACAAATTTAAAACCTATTAGTTTGAATCAGTCTGGTTCACATATGTGCATTGCATTCGCATTCCGCATTGCCCAAAAAAACATTTTCTAGGCATTGCGGTGTGAATTACAGCCACATAATCTTCTATGGGAGAGCATCTGATCCGCAGATGCGTTCCGTTCTGAACACAAATTCTCTCCCCCCTCCTCACTACACTTCCCCCTCTCTGTGCTCAGCTGATCCGCAGCTACAATGGAGAGGAAGCGCTGAACAGCTGCTTTTTCTCTTCGCACAGAGAACAGAGCTGGAATTCGCACCAGACTGGTGTGAATACAGCCTAAAGCTGGCCATAGAGTACATTATACAATTCTCTTATTCAATTTCCTTTAGACCTCTTTCACACTGAAGCAGTTTTCAGGCGTTTTAGCGCTAGAAATAGTGCCTATAAAGCGCCTGAAAACTGCCTCCCATTCACTGCAATAGATGCTTTCACACCCAGGCGGCGCGCTTGCAGAACGTTCGAAAAAGTCCAGCAAGCAGCATCTTCGGGAAGGTTTTGCAAAGAATGGGCAGTGCTTTGGAAAGCGCCTGAAAAGCGATTCGGAAGTGCCGCAACACAGGAATTTTTAACCCCTTTTTTGGGGTTAAAAGCGTCCCACTAGCAGCCGAAAAGCACCGCTTAAATAGCGGTAGAGCACCGCTAAAACGAGCGCCGCTTTACAGCGAACGCACGAGTGGCCCCAGTGTGAAAGGGGTCTTAGATTTACCTTCAACGATGTAGTGCAAGGGCATACAAATTGAAAGTGTTTAGATTTGACCTCATATTATATGGTTTTGGTAAATCTAAAGGAAAATTGTACAAGAAAATGGTATAGAAAAAGAGATCGCTCACAGGTGATGCAATCGATAACACTCCAATGTTGCTTCTGTGAGGTGGGGTGCACGCCCTACCACTGCAGCAGAAAACATGGAACAGATAATCTTCGGATCAAGAGCACACCCACACAGAAAGATGATTTTGACAAAACACTTCTATAGTCTAAAACATGTCAACCTACCTGCATTTCCCCTGCCTGTACCCATCCAGTGCTTTTAATATTTATGCTTCAATAAAGACTTTATACTTTGCTTTCTGTGTGGGTGTGCTGCCAATCTGAAGATTCTCTGTTCCAAGAAAATGGTATAATGTATGGCCAGCCTAAGACAAAAAAATTATTAGAAGCTGAAGACAATACAAACAGTTACAAAAACCAAGGCAATATAAGTGAAATATACTTCTATACTTATCAGAAGTCGAAGCAAACATAGCTCAGATAAACTGAATCAGAAGCCAATGAAGGTCAGTTCAGAATATATAAGAGCCTACCTTAAATATAAAAACAGCCAGGGGATATTAAAGTGGAGTTCCACCCAAAAAAAAAACGCCATTTATGTGCATAAAAAAAAAAAAAAACATTTGGAGAAATTTTTTTTTTTACTCACCTCTAAATGCCTGTTGCTAGGGGGTCCCTCATAGTCTGCCTCCTTCAGCGCCTGGGCACTTCCCTCGGTGCAGGAAGGGAGATCAACATTGCGCCCTCCCTCTTGTTAATCATCTGGGACACGTCACAGGTCCCAGATGATTGCGCGGTGAATCACGGCGCGCGGCGCCGCTTGCGCATGCACATGCGCAGTGGGTGCACGGCTGTGAAGCCACAGCTGGGCGCCCACAGTTACAATGCCGGCGCCGCCGAGCAGAGGGGGAGATGAGCGGGGCCTGGGACAGGTAAGTGTCCAATTATTAAAAGTCAGCAGCTGCAGTATTTATAGTATTTATTATATATATTTTAAGCGGAACACCGCTTTAAGATGTAAAAGTCATTTAAATCAACCTAGGCTGGTGAGAGCAATGCCACTAAACAAACAATCACATACCTCCCAACTTTTTGAGATGGGAATGAGGGACACCTATCAGCAAAAGTATGCAGGCATAGGACACACCCCCTGCCACACCCCCTTAAAAGAGAATTGTACAAAAAAAAACCAAGATTGATTAAACCCACAAGTGCTTTTTTACCACTACTATTCCTTTATATTGGCCTTTGGAATTTACAAATGCAGCAATTATAGAATTCAGATGAAAGGTTTAGCGCTGGGAAACATTTTATGATGGATAAAAAGTGCATTTTATATACATCTATATGGATCAGACCAAAATGAGGGACAAATGAGGAGGAATGATGGACAGAGGGACATTGCTCCAAATCAGGGACAGTCCCTCGAAATCAGGGACAGTTGGGAGCTATGCAGTCATAAATACAAAACCGATAGGGCACAGAGGGAAGAAACCCAGATTGACAGAAAAGCCCTAATAGAAAATGCAAAAACAATTAAGACTGAGAAAACAGCAAAACTCAGAACAGTAGGATCATAAGCTTGTGGGCTGATTTGGGCTTTTGAGTGCGTTTTGTTTTATGTGCTGTTTTTCTCATATCAAACTTTCAGTAAAAGAGCTGCCTGCTAAACCATTGTCAGGTCTTGCTGACCAAAATGAACTTGCTGAAGTGATCCTGCACAGTCGAGAGTGACGTGCTATAGTAAAAATATAACAAACAGAAGTATTTGGTCAAACATACAGGAAATGTACTGTACCCTATGACAGTGCTGTGTACCACATTAAGAGACTGCAGGAATAGGTCACGACCCGTTCAAACCTCAGGTTTTCAGATGAGCAATTCCTTCAGTATTTTTAAACAACATAAATATCAGCGTGTGTTGAGTTCAGCTAGAGAGCTGTAATTTGAGACTATTACACAGCATTCTATTATTCTGAAACTTGTGGCAGAGATAAAAAAAAATATTATTCCAGCTGTTTTGGGATTTTTAAAACTAGTGACCTTAGGTTGCAGATAACCAAAATTAATTTGCTTAAGTTTTTATTTTTATGAGATTTTTTTAAAAGAATTATGTGGGGGATAAAAGATGCAATTAAAAAAATAAAATAACACACAATTAAAATACATTATATAATCGACCCTTTGCCCCTCCACCTTGCTCCATTACTTTCTGTTTATATACTGAGCCTACTATTATATACCTTGAATCCTGTATTGTAAAGACAAAATGGGGAAGGTTTCTTCGTATTATAAAGATTTTTTATTTTTATGATTGCTTAAAGTGATTGTAAATGATCACCTTGTAAAACAATCCACTCAGTTTGAAATAGAAATGAAAGGCAAAACATTTGTGTATAGATTTAAAAAAAATGATAAATACCTTTTTTCCCCTTTTTATAAGTGATCACATTCTCTCTGTTCTCAGCTGCATAAGAGCTGGAGGAAGAGAAGTAGCAGAACACTGAGCTTCCCACTGAATGGTTGTGCAGGGGGGTGGGGGGAGGGGAGGCGTGTCAGGGCATGTCTGATCATTGGAGGAGAGTACACTGAGTTCCCAGCACAGCTAGAGGACTGACCACAGTGTGCTCTCATGTTTAGTATGGTCGGTTTTTAATAGGAATGCAGAGGGACTGGCAGGAACGCCAGGGATTTCACACAAAGGAAGTAATACAAAGATAAAAAGATATTTTCTCATACAAGTACATTGTACAGCAGGCACATATCAGGAATATGAAATGTTGGAATAACAAACACTTTAAGGCCCCTTTCACGCTGGGGCGGGGATAGCGTCGGCAGTAAAGTGCCGCTATTTTTAGCGGCTCTTTACCATCATATTTGCGGAGGTATTCAAGCGCTAGCGGGGCGCTTTTAAGCCCCGCTAGTGGCCAAAAAAGGGTGAAAACCACCGGCAAAGCTGCGCTGCCCATTGATTTCAATGGGTAGGAGCGGTGGAGGAGCGGTATACACGCCGCCCCTTCACCGCTCCAAAGATGCTGCTTGCAGGACTTTTTTTAGTGTCCTGCCAGAGCACCGCTCCAGTGTGAAAGCCCTCTGGCTTTCACATTGGAGATACAGAAGCGGCTCTTTCAGGGCGATTTGCAGGTGCTATTTTTAGTGCTGTAGCGCCTGAAAAGCGCTCCAGTGTGAAAGGGGTCTAAAGAAAAAAGCAGACATTTTGTGATCTTTTTTTTTTTTTTTTAACATCTTTAACGGGCCGAGCCTGCACTGCAAGGCTAAAGGAGAGTAGAAGTTGAGCCTGCACTGCTTAGTCTAAGGCTCGGTTCACACTTCCACAACTCGTCATGCTACTTGAGAGTTCAAAGTCGCATGACAAGTCGCACCCAATTAACTGCAATGGAACCATTGTAATCAGTGCGACTCAAGTCACAGCGAAAAAGGTCCCTGTACTACTTTGGGGCAACTTCATCACAACTTGCATTGACTTCTGTTATTGAAGTCGCAAGCAAGCCGCAATGAAGTCGTGCGACTTTCCAGTCGTGGCAGTGTGAACCCAGTCTAAAGGAGTGCGGGCAAACCAAAGGACAGTTTTAAGTTTTCTGAAGTTGATTTTCAACCACCTCCAATCCATATACTTTCACTTTCACCCCCTTCCAGTCCCAGCCAAATTTAAGCTTTCAACACTGTCACACTTTGAATGACAATTATTAAGGCATGTAATACTGCACCCAAATTAACTTTTTATCATTTTTTTGAGACAGATAGAGCTTTCTTTTGAAATATTTAATCACCGCTGTTTTTTTTTCTTTTTTGCTACATAAATGAAAAAATACCAAAAAGTATGGAAAAAAGGTGTTTTTTTAATTTTAGTTTTAATTTTTGTAATAAAATTTTGCAAATAAATAATATGTCTTCATAAATTTAGGCCAAAATGTATTCTTCTACCTTTTTTTGTAAAAATAGCCAAAATCAGTGAATATTATTTAGTCTTTGTGAAATTTATAGAGTCTACAAACTATGGTATATATATTTGAAAATTGATCAGGCCTGATGTACCGATACCATTTCTTGAGGCCTTAAAATGCCAGTACAGTACAAATACGCCCTAAATGAGGTATGTAGTAAGAGGCATGGTGAGTTTTTTGAAGTTGTCATTTTTTTGCAAAAATGTTTTGGAAAATAAAGAACGTAAATAAAATGTGTTTTTCTTTTCCACAAAGTTGCCATTTTAACAAAGTTGTCTTTTGTAATACACAGCAAATGCATACTTAACCACTTCAATTCAGGGCACATATACACCTTCCTGCCCAGACCAATTTTCAGCTTTCAGCACTATCACATATTGAATGACTATTGCGCGGCCATGCAACACTGTAGCCAAACAAAATTTTTGTTTAATCATTTTTTTTCCCACAAATAGAGCTTTCTTTTGGTGGTATTGGATCACCAATGGGGTTTTTATTTTTTGCCCTACAAATAAAAACAGACCAAAAATGCTGAAAAAAAGTTTTTCTTTGTTTCTGTTACAAAACTTTGTAAATAATTAAGTTTTCTCCTTCACTGGTGGGCACTGATGAGACTGCACTGATGGGCAATGATGAGGCAGTACTGATTGGCACTGATGAGGTGGCACTGATGGGCACTGATGATGAGGCACTTAAATGCAGCACTGATGGGCACTGATATGCGGCACTGATAAGCAGCACAGGCGGGCACTGATAGGGTACTGATCTCAAAATTTTATTGTAACATCATTAAAAGGAAAAAAACTATTAAAATTGTTACATATTTGGCTGTATATACAAAATGATCCAACATAAAGTGGCATATTTATGTTACAGTCCTGTTGGTCCCACTACCAACGATTGGAGTTGGAGTCAGACCTGAGATCCTGTGATGTACAGAAAGCACTGCAGCAGCACTGACATTTACAAAAGAGAAAAGTTTTACAGTTGCCAGCAAAGGACTTTGACGGCTGTCACTGCTAACTTCTTTTAGCACACAGACCTTTCCAAGAGTTTGCTTTGTATTTTGGGAGACCTTTGGAGTGATTTGGGTGCTGTTTTTATTTTTTAAGCTGGTAATAAATGTCATTTGTTGGCAATTTCAACTGTATCATTTTCTTGTAAATGCCACTTTTGCTGTAGAAAATCCCACAGCAAGAATGTAAGAAATGCAGAGACACTGCTTGTTCTGGTGAATATATATATATATATATATATATATATATATATATACATACATATATATAAATTTACAGTACTGTCTTAAGCAGATGTGAAATGTGCTGTGAATTAAGAATGCTTTCAGAAATAAAAGAGTTATTCATTTATGTTTATCAATTAACAATTAAGTGGAAAGTAAATGAACAGAAGAGAAATCCAAATCAAATCGATAATTGGTGCGACCACCCTTTGCCTTCCAAACACCATCAATTTTTCTATGTACACTTGCACACAGTTTTTAAAGGAACTCAGTAAGTAGGTTGGAGAACTAGCCACAGATCTTCTGTGGATGAAGGTTGTCTCAAATCCTTCTGTAATCCCAGACAGACTCAATGATGTTGCGATCAGGGCTCTGAGGAAGCCAAACCATTACTTCAAGACCTCCTTGTATGACATGATGGATAAGTATCTACCAGCATTGAGGACACCATTGATCCTGACCAAATCTCCATTTGCAGAAATGCATCCCCAAACTTGCAAGGAACTTTCATCATGCTTCATTGTTGCCTGCAGGCACTCATTATTGTACCGCACCCTAGCTCTTTGGTGAACAAACTCCCTTTTGCTACAGCCAAATATTTCAAAATTTGACTCATTAGTCCAGAGCACCTGCTGCCATTTTTCTGCACCCCAATTCCTATGTTTTCATGCATAATTCTTAGCCTTGTTTCCATGTCCTATGTGGTGACCTGTGATAACTAAATACCACCAAAAGAAATCTCTATTTGTTTTATTAAAAAAAAAAAAAAAACATATAACCTAGAAATAAAAACACCCAAATGTTTGACTTCATTAACCGCTTGCGACCAGCCGCCGTCAATATACTGCGGCAGGTCGGTACGCTCCCGCGTTTCGGCGGTTCGGAGGAGTGCGCACGCACGCACTTCATTACGGGGGTGCCGATGCTCGTCGCTGATGGTCGCGATGAACGCCGGCTAATAGCGATCGCGGGCACGAGAGGCAGAACAGAGACGTCTGTGTGTAAACACACAAATGTTTTGTTCTGTGAGGAGAGACAGATCGTGAGTTCCTAATAGCTAGGAACCATGATCTGTCATCCCTTCTAGTCAGTCCCCTCCCCCTACAGTTAGAACACACAGTCAGGGAACACAGTTAACCCCTTGATTGCCCCCTAGTGTTAACCACTTCCCTGCCAGTGATATTTATACAGTAATCAGTGCATTTTTATAGCACTGATCGCTGTATAATTTTCAATCGTCCCAAAAATGTATCAAAAGTGTCCGATGTGTCTGCCCGAATGTCGCAGTCATGGTAAAAATCACAGATCACCGCCATTACTAGTAAAAAAAAATAATAATAAAAATGCCATAAATCTATCCTCTATTTTGTAGACACTATAACTTTTGCACAAACCAATCAATATACGCTAATTGCGATTTTTATTACCAAAAATATTTAGAAGAATACATATCGGCCTAAACTGAGGGGAAAAAAATGTTTTTGTTTAAAAAAATTGGGGATATTTATTATAGCAAAAAGTTCAAAATATTATTTTTTTCAAAATTGTCGCACTTTTTTGTTTATAGCGCAAAAAATAAAAACCGCAGAATTACCTAATTTGTGCCATGAATAAAAAACTTGCTCTGAGCTCCATTATACTGTATTACTTACATCCAAAGCAAAGATGACGTGCATTGTGGCTGTATAACTTTATTAGACGCTGGTGATAATTTATTTAGAGAGTCTTTGCTTTTCTTGTGAAGTTCATTCTCATTTTCTATTTCTATGTTGTCAGCACAAGAAATGAAAGGAATGATAGTCACCAGGCAAGAAAGGCACAAATAGCAATGTAAGATGTTTTGTTCAATTCCTAACATCTAAAAAAACATTTTTGTTACTGTTTATGTCCCCATTTTAAAGAATATCTGACATTTCCTGTAATTCTGAAACCCTCAAACCAAGAAACGAAGTCAGGGGAAATCTCTCTTAGATACGAACATTGTTTTGTTGTAACATTTTGGCCTACTTCTGTCCTTAAAGTGGTATATCTGTTGTGTTTACTTGTCTATCTCCAAAGCATCAGCATCAGTGTAATTTCTCTCTCGTGCTTCATTCCTCTGTTATTAGCATGTGTCACTTCTGACAAGTTGTCCCAACGCCAGAGAAAAAATGGAGATGGTGGGGGGGGGGAGAGCTCAGCACACAGCTTGTCTATTCACAACACAGCTCTTCAAAGTTCCTTTATCCCTGTGCCATGTGTGAAGGGGGGGGGGGGGGGTCCTTTTCCTCCAATCAACTCTTACACACTGTACAAGAGCTCTAACTGCAGTTTCCTGCCCTATCCTTTGTGCTGCTGACAGATTTTTAGCACTTTGAAGGAATGTAAAAAAGAGGAGACTGCAGATAAAGACGTAAAGCTTTTGTAGAAGGATTTGTTCATCTTTGTTTATATAACAAATAATTTCAAATCTTGTGACGTGCTAGTGGTGTACTACACCCACGTGAAGAATCAAAAATTGTGGCGCTATCCTAAACACACTTGTGTTAACACTGTGTCCAGTGCAAAAAAAAACTAATCTAGTGAACCCATTATTTCAGGTGTAAATAAGAAAATCAAAAATGAATACTAAATGAATAAAATAAATGCATCAAATAACTGCCATACCAATAGTGACTTAGTGCTGATGATAACAAATTATATATGTGACACCTTCTTATAGATAATAAACAAATATATATATAACTTAATATAAATAACTAGCACCTTGCTCATTAACAACGTGACTGATGAATAAAGTCTGTGGAAGATACACACATATGTGTGAAAAAAAGTCTGTGATAGTGGTTTAATAAAGAGCAACAACTGTGCCACAGCAAGTCCTTAGTGTATCTTGATGATAAATGGAACCTTCCACCACACCTCTGTGTTCAGTGCTCCCTCTCCCAATAGACAGTCTCTCACCAGCTCTCTCTGCCTCCACTCTCGTATGAGGCTATAAAGCATAGGAGTATCCAGGCTACCAGCAGGGGTTAGGTCTATTCCATCCAGGGATTTGCTCCATATAAGAATGAAAAAAACTCCCAATAGTGTGATAACGTAACAACTTTTAATAACACACACTTCAAGTAACACTTCAAAGGATGCACTCACATTGTATAAAAACTGTAAAAGCACAGCACAAATCCACAGCAATCTGCACACAGCAATATCAACACAGCGATCTGGACAAGCCTCCCTGGGGGGTATGCGGTCACGGCGGACCCTGTCACGGCTGGCGTGTAAGAAGACTCTCTCACCCTCTCCTCACTTGCTCATCCACCGGACCCACCGTCTCCCCTGTTAGGCAAACCTCAGCGATGAGAGGGTTTACAACAACATGATGTCCACCGGCACCCGCCGATTACACAGGCAGAATGACAACCTGCCTGTGTAAACAAGGCAGATTGTTGTTCTTTCAGGAGGGAAGGCACTGATCCTGTGTTTCTGCTAAGCAGGAACACAAATCTTTGCCTTCCCCTAGTCAAAGCACCTTCCCCACATTGAGTAAGCTCAACCTAGGCACACAGTAACCCTTTGACAGCCAGTGTTATTAGTACAGTGACAGTGCATAATTTTAAGCTTAACTTAGTGTCACTGGTCCCCAAAAAGTGTAAAAAGTGTCAGTTAGGTTTCCGATTTATTTTTCTGTCGCAATATCGCCCCATTATAAGTCACCGATCGCCGCCAAAAAGTAAAAAATAAATGAATAAAAATATCCCATAGATTGTAGACGCAATAACTTTTGCGCAAACCAACCAATATACGCTTATTAGGAGTTTTTTTAACAAAAGCATGTAGCAGAATACATATTGGCCTAAATTGATGAAAAAATGTGATGTTTTACATTTTTTATTGGGTATGTTTTATAGCAGAAAATAAAAAATATTGTTTTTTTTTTTTCAAAATTGACAGTCTTTTTTTTGCTTATAGCGCAGTAAGATAAAAACTGCAGAGGTGATCAAATGCCACCAAAAGACAGCTCTATTTGTGGGAAAAAAAGGACAAAAATATTATTTGGGCACAGTGTTGCACAACCACACAATTGTCAGTTAAATGTAGTGCCATATCGCAAAAAATGGCCTGGTTATCAAGGGGTGGTAAACCTTCCGGAGCTGAAGTGGTAAAAAAAAAGGAAAACATTTTAACCAAAATGGCTAAAGTGTCTTGACTAGAAGTGCTCTGGTCTTAAAGGCACACCATATTATCATCACAAAGGTGTTTAACAGTAGCTAAGTGGTTAGCACTTTTGCCTGGAAGAACTAGGGTCATTGATTGGAATCCCAGCCACGGTGCTAACTGCACTGAGTTTGCATGTTCTCCATGTGCCTGCGTGGATTTCCTCCCACACACTAAAGACATTCTAGTAGGTTAATTAGGTCCTGTCTAAATTGACTCTAGCATGTATGTATAAATGTCAGTTAGGGACCCCTGCATTGTAAGCTCCTTGAGGGCAGGGACTGATGTCAATGTATAATAAGAAAACAAACATTTTTTATTCTACTCTTATTGTCACTTACAGTGATTGATAGCATAAAATCACATTTTCTATGGTAATATTTGAATATACATATAAAGCAGAAACCCCCTCTAAAAAAAATGTTTTTTGATGTTAATTGTTTTTGGTGCTAGAAGGTGTGGGATGTACTGTAGGCATCTAAACATTTGCCATCAGCAGTGCAGGCACTAGTATTACACAATTACCCTAGACTTTTAAAAATGTTACAGAACTGCATAACAAAGTCTAAACTTTGTGACATTAACAGTATAAAGGAAAATGCTAGGAGTAATTAATATTTATATAGTCACCACATTCACTCTGTGCGGCAACAAAATAAAACTTTTATAAGTGATCTGTTCTCTGTTAATCCAATGTCAAAAAATAGCAGATTCATTGTAAAATTACTTGCATTCTTCAACATATACAGTAAGTAGCATTTTCTAAAAAAAAAAACATTTTTTTCTTTGAATGTGAGCAAAACATGGGTTTAGGATAATACACAATGTTGGGTTTATTATTGTAATGAAAATAGTACAATTGTAGTAAAATAAACAAGCTAAAAACCCAAGAAACGAAACTATGCTGTAAACAGATTGTGATGTCTATGGAAAATATTACTACATACTCCAATGTTTGTTTACATACTTAAGGAGCCAATGTGAAAATGATAACTTACAGCCAGACCGCTAGCCATGCTCTGATTGGTTACTACACTAAAGATTTTCCATCCTCCTAAGCACTACAGTGGTGTGAAAAGAAAGACCAGGAATATATAAACCTTTTTCCCAAAGTTCACAAACTTTTATAAATCAATCTTTTAGTATATTGTTTCCTTTTTTAGACTTTTTTTTAAATGATTAGAGGATTTGACAGGTATTCCATAGGGTGATTCTTTTGGCCTAAATCACCTACTTGCTTCCTTTACTTCTTGGTGAATCCTGTAAATGGATTTCCCTACTATAGTTCCCTTATACAGTATTTTTCTGTTGTATGCACCTACCTTGGTCGGTTCCTATGCATTGTCTGTTGCATTTTCATTAATATATAAAAAAATGAAAAATAAAAAATTGAAAGTAGAACTCTCTTTTAACAGTTTGAGGTAGCATGCTAGCATAGAAACTTATGTACACAGATTTTAGCTTTGGAATCCATGATAAATAAAATGTTATGTGATTTAACGGTTCATATTTTATTTTTTTTTACCGCAATTAAGTTTTACTCTAAGTTGCTAAGCTTAACCTACGTTTCAGTGAGTAGGGTGGAAGGTGTTTATTGTTGAGACATAGACCATATGAGTTGATTTTTCCCTGGGTACCCAGCTGCTTTAGGAGAATGATAGGTCTGGAGCAAAGCCATGCGGAGATTCTTGGGGACAAAGCAACGGTCATCAGGTTTTCCAGAAGCAGAATGGATCTGAGAGGTCAGTGAGACTAGTGCGAATAGTGACCAAAATGCAGTATGGGGAAGTAGAAATCAACTCAATTTTGAAAGAGGAGGAAAACTGCTGTGATAATGCATCTGCCCTTATATTCTTCATATCTGATAAAAATGAGACTATAAGCAATAGTACTCAAAAAAACTGCACGCCCTCCTTGAGTCCCTACCACTGCGCTCAGGAAAAGTATATAGTGTATATCTCACCCCTGTGTATAAATCAATAAAGCCTGTGGAGTATGTGAGACCCCGTGAGATTTCCAAAGCTGCCACTTTAAATGTGAAAAATGAGTAACCTCTATTAATTTGCAAAAGATAAAAAATTTGAAAATTAATATAAGCGGCGCTAATACCAGTGATATAACACAATCCAGTGTCCAAAATGTGTGACCAGTGCACTGTGGTAATATCAAATACGACCTATATATATCACTCAAAAATATATATATATATATAATTCATCAAAAATGCATCAAATGCGAAACAAAAAGTAGATAGTAAGATCCATCCATAAAGAAAACACAGTTTTAGCAGAGTGTGACGGAGGAGATGCTGCATCTTATCTCCGTGTGTGAGCGGAGGATCCTTGCTCGATTCAGACGAGATTCAGCGAGTGGTGGTGAGAGCTTGCTTCCGCTTACCTTGGGTCCGCCGCGACCATCTTTACACTGGTGCTGGGCGTTTACATAGGAGGATTGAGAACTCAGATTGCTATGTTGTTTTGGCTTGACTCAAAGAGTTTGTTGTGTGAGTGCAATGATTGAAGTTTACCTAGTTCAATACATTTTGTGTTTTTACGGTATTACACTATTTGCGCATTTTTATTTGCATATGGAATGAAATTATATTTGGATGGATGGAACGTGGATTTTTCACCCTAAACTGATTATACATATTACCATGCGCATTTGCCAAAACACGAGAGTGTGAGGCATATTCATCCGGTGAGTGTTGAATCCAAAGGGAGAGGAATCACTGGCACGTTTGATTTGGTGGACATTTCAGAAATGCGCACACTATTTCACAGTGTTTTCTTTATGGACATTTCTATGGATGGATCTTACTATCTACTTTTTGTTTCGCATTTGATGCATTTTTGATGAATTATATATATATTATATATATATTTTTTGAGTGATATATATAGGTGGTATTTGATATCACCACAGTGCACTGGTCACACATTTTGGACACTGGGCTGTGTTATATCACTGGTATTAGCTCCACTTATATTAATTTTCAAATTTTTTATCTTTTGCAAATTAATAGAGGTTACTCAAAAATGAGACTATGTAATTGAAGCTTGACAAAAAAAGGTCCCACTAAGCCCTTCTAGAAGATAAGCGTTTAGCCTCAGACAAAAAATGTGAGATTTTTATGGTCAGTCAAAATGAGGACATGCACAGTAGTACCCTCGAGGAGATGCTTCCATTCTTTAAGAGTTAAAATAATAACTAATCATTTTCCCCAATTTGGTAATTGCATTCTGCGGCAGACAATGTTTTAGAAAAGCAGCCACAAGGATGCATAGAGCTCTCAGAAGTAGGATGTTGAGACAGGATTGAAGACTAATGTAGGATCGGGATGTGCCAACACTGGAGCTGCAGAAAAAGCGGCCTTGAGGTATTCAAAGGCTTTAATGGAATCCGGGGAGCAATTCTGTGGGTTGCACAGGCAACAGATATGACAACCCAAAAATTGAACCTGTTAATGGTGAAACTCGCTCTTCTCCAACTTGCAATACAGGTTGTTCTCTCTCCACCTCTGCAGCACATGGGAAACGTCTGTGTGGTGGTTTTAAGTAAATGAGAAGGTGCAGGCATTTCTCAGATGGGTTGGACAAGACTTCAATAAGTGACTTGCTTGGTCACATTAAAGGCACAATCTCTCCTAAAGGCCCTCTCTTCAGCAGAGAGAAGTGAAGCCGAGCTGCATGGGCTTTACTTCACTAGAGGACTCAGGCCCAGGAGGCATGGGAGGTTAGGAAGGCATGGGTGGGAATGCAAAACTTAGAGCCAAAGGTACAAGAGGCTTCTGCAAACGCTTCTCAAAGGAAGGTCTCTCTCAGAGGCTGGTATCAATGAGAATGGAAAACAAGATCAACTCCTCAGGGCTCCCAGGTATAGCTCCAGCCACAATCTCATCTTTACTTTTATCAGAGAGTTCACGGGTAAAGGCAGCCATAAGAGCCTCAGTGTTTCAACCAAACTCTGCTGCCAGAGTGCCAGAGCCCTCAGAGATCATAGACCACGCAAGGGCAAGGAGGAAATGAGCTAAGCTGTTTAAATAGCAAAAAGGGGCTGGCTGTAGGCTGGACTAATGAGGCAGGTTAATGGTAACTAGGTGGTAACTGTGATAACAATTAGTGGCTGGTGTTTAACCTACAGATGAGCAGCATCTGAGCACTGAAAGAAAAGAGCTGTTTGTTAAGTAGCAGGAGCCAGTGCTGACAATTAGCCTGTGAATCCTCAAAGCTTACAATAGAGGATGACTTCCCTCACTTATTATGAAGAAGACATATGCAGGCCATAAACATTAGGATATCCCTGGTTCAGCCCCACTGGCTCAACGAGAGAAATAACTTGATTCCGACATACATGCTAAACAGTGTGTATGGACAGATCTGCAGTTCCAGCTATTGTTTTCTGACAGCCAACACCTGCAGCTTACATAATACCCTAACAGTGGCTACATCTGATTGGATGCAGACACGATTATGACAACTAGTTTCTACCTGGCTCCTTCAGCACATGTCAAGGAAAACTGAAACCTAGTGACTTATCAAAAGCACCGTTAGCATCATCTCATTCTCCATCCAAATGTTATTTGTTCATACTTACATTTAGATCACTGTCTACATAGAGACATGCTCCTTCAGGGTTTCTATTGACAGCATCACCCCAAGAGATATTAATTGGCCAGATGTGTGAAAAAAATGGACAAGAAGGGGGGGTAGATAGATAGGGAAAGGTAGAATGGTGGACGAAGAACATATACCAGCTCAACAATCAATCTTATAATTCAGATTGATTGACGAACACATGTTCTAGGTACCCACCATAGATTTTTGTATTCTTCAAAGCTGACAAAATAGTACCATATTTTTTTGAAAATGTTCTTCTCAATGATATAATGTTGCTGTCAGATTCTCCATTTGGTGGATATCTCCAAGTTTGGATAGCCATAACTGAATAATAGACAGTGGGGGTTATTTACTAAAGGCAAATCCACTTTAAAATAAAAAACAGCATTTTAGCTTGCACATGATTGAATAATAAAAGTAGCAGAGCTTCTACTCATTTCAGATCTACCCCTTAGATTTTGAGAGACTGCACTTCCAAGTGCACTTTCAAGTGCACTTGCAGTGCAAAGTGGATTTGCCTTTCGTAAATAACCCCCAGTGTATCCATAATAAGGGAACACATGTCCTACCTGCATTTACCAGGTGAATCAATAAAGATTGTTTGTAATGTTTCCTTTAAAGGTAAAGCAAAAAAGCAGCTTGAATTATCCCCCAGGTCAATATTGGTTAGTGTATGTGTTTGTGCCTTTTTTAGCTCTAGAAATGTCCTAATTTAGGGCAGGAACAAAAGATGTACACAAGAGTCCCCAATTGCTGTTTACATCTCCAACAAAGTGATTATTGAATTTTTTTTACAGATGAAAGTGGTGAGCAAAATATAAGATTTTGTAAGTATATAGCCTAGTGCTCCTAGTGTTATCAAATGTAATACATAATAACTATGTACTCAATAAGAAATAGAATTGCGCCTCCTGTATGCCTCCAAATTTTTTATCAACCAGCTGCCATCAATTTTGGTAGAAGTCCAAAAAGGTATATGAACTTATAGGTTGAGGTGCTAGCTATTAATGTTTACACCATGAATCTTAACATATGTATCCACTTCAAAAATAAAAAAAAACACACACACAAGTGAATTGAAATAAAAATAAAATAAAACAATTCCTTGCTATTGATAGTAGTGAGAAAATGACCTGTAATTAATTACAGCAATAACAGTCCTTTTTGCAATTTCTTTATTGTCACCATGTGTTCATTTGTGAACCATGCTCTTCTTACTTAAAAGTGCTCCTTTTTACAAATGTGTACCACCACCTGTAGTAAAGGGGTAACTCACCAGATAGCTTTGGGCCACCAGGGGAATTCCTTAATATTGGCTAGGGATGAGCCGAACACCCCCCGGTTCGGTTCGCACCAGAACCCGCGAACGGACCGAAAGTTCGCACGAACGTTAGAACCCCATTGACGTCTATGGGACTCGAACGTTCGAAATCAAAAGTGCTCATTTTAAAGGCTAATTTGCATGGTATTGTCCTAAAAAGGGTTTGGGGACCCGGGTCCTACCCCAGGGGACATGTATCAATGCAAAAAAAACTTTTAAAAACGGCCGTTTTTTCGGGAGCAGTGATTTTAATGATGCTTAAAGTAAAAAAAAAAAGTGAAATATTCCTTTAAATATCGTACCTGGGGGGTGTCTATAGTATGCCTGTAAAGTGACGCGTGTTTCCCATGTTTAGAACAGTCCCTGCACCAAATGTCATTTTTAAAGGAAAAAATCTCATTTAAAACTGCTTGCGGGTTTAATGTCATGTCGGGTCATGGCAATATGGATGAAAATCAGTGAGACAAACGGCATGGGTACCCCCCAGTCCATTACCAGGCCCTTTGGGTCTTGTATGGATATTAAGGGGAACCCCGCACCCAAATTAAAATAAGGAAAGGTGTGGGGCCACCAGGCCCTATATACTCTGAACAGCAGTGCAAACAAGACAGGGACTGTAGGTTTGTTGTTAAGTAGAATCTGTTTGTAATTTTGAACATTTTTAACGTGTTTAGCTCCAGCCAAAAAATCTTTTCTAAGCTTTTTGGAAAACATAGGGAAGGGTTATCACCCCTGTGACATTTGTTTTGCTGTCTTTCCTCCTCTTCAGAAGATTTCACCTCACTTTTTTGTCCCAATGAAAAATGTTTTTTGAAAATTTGGGTTTTTTTGTGGAACAAGGATTGGAAAGCATCAGTGGAAAGGAGAAATTGTTTTCCCATATTAACTCTTACAGGAGAGAATTTCCCTTCCTAGGGGTAGATTTCATCTCACTTCCTGTTGTCTCCTTCCGTTTGCAAGTAGGAGTCATTTGTAAGTTAGATGTTTGAAAGTAGGGTCCTGCCCTATATACTCAGCAGAAATTTGGGCCTTAGGTATTGCTGTGGCCACAGCACTGTAAGCCCTCACAGGGCCCTGCTGTGAAATATTAGATCAAGAATTGTAATTACATGCCCCTGTTGAACAGGAGCTGAAAAATTAGGCCTTAGGCACTGGTGCTGGTGCCACAACACTGCAACCCCTCACAGACACTCTAGTTGGAACGCAGGAATGAGCCCTGCTGCAAAGTATTGCTTCAAAAATTGTAATTACACGCCCCTGTTAGACAGGGGCAGAAAAATTGGGCCTTAGGCACTGGTGCTGGTGCCACAACACTGCAACCCCTCACAGACACTCTAGTTGGAACGCAGGAACGAGCCCTGCTGCAAAGTATTGCTTCAAAAATTGTAATTACACGCCCCTGTTAGACAGGGGCAGAAAAATTGGGCCTTAGGCACTGGTGCTGGTGCCACAACACTGCAACCCCTCACAGACACTCTAGTTGGAACGCAGGAACGATCCCTGCTGCAAAGTATTGCATCAAAAATTGTAATTACACGCCCCTGTTAGACAGGGGCAGAAAAATTGGGCCTTAGGCACTGGTGCTGGTGCCACAACACTGCAACCCCTCACAGACACTCTAGTTGGAATGCAGGAACGAGCCCTGCTGCAAAGTATTACATCAAAAATTGTAATTACACGCCCCTGTTAAACAGGGGCTGAAAAATTGGGCCTTAGGCACTGGTGGTGGCGCCCAGAACCAAAAATGTTCTTACAAGCTATCAGCGTGATGATTGAGGAGGAAGAGGATAATTACTCAGGGATAGTCACTCAGCATCAGCATAGGCAGTCTTTGAAGGGATCTGAGATTTCAAAAAAAATTATTCGGTTACATCAGCATCAGGTGCTTGGTAGCTGGTGGTGATCCAAGACTCATTCATTTTTATGAAGGTCAGCCGATCGACCGAGTCGGTGGACAGACGCACCCTGTGATCGGTTACCACGCCTCCAGCAGCACTGAATGTGCGTTCCGAAAGAACGCTGGATGCAGGACAGGCCAGTAGCTCAATTGCATACTGTGCAAGCTCTGGCCAGTGATCCATCCTCAAGACCCAGTAACCCAGAGGATTTTCGGTGGGAAAGGTGTCCAAGTCTGATCTTGCCCCTAGGTATTCCTGCACCATATAAAACAGACGCTGGCGATGGTTGCTGGAACCGATCATACCTTGGGGCTGCGGACCAAAAAATTGTCTGAACGCATCGGTCAGACGGCCACCTTCTCCACCGCTCCTTCTTTGACTGACCGAAGCCTCAGCAACACGTTGTCCAGAAACAGGAGTTTGTAACCTCCCAGTCTCTGGGAACGCGTTGCACAGACCTTTCTGCAAGGCCTCCCGAAGATGTTTCATCCTCTGCTCCCTCTGCGATGGCAAGATAAGGTCCGCAACCTTACCCTTGTAACGTGGATCAAGGAGGGTTGCCAGCCAGTATTGGTCCTTCTCCTTGATACCACGAATACGAGGATCCTTACGCAGGCTTTGCAGGATCAGGGAGGCCATGCAGCGTAGGTTTGCTGAGGCATTCGGTCCGGAGTCCTCTGGGTCACTAAGAACGACATGGTCCGCAGCCACCTCCTCCCAGCCACGTACAAGTCCATGTGTTTCTTGGGACTGATCCCTTAAAGACTGCTGCTGATGCTGAGTGCCAGGCTCCACCTCCATACTGACACAATCTTCCTCCTCCTCCTCTTCCTCCTCGTCCTCTTCCTGTGTGATCGGCGGGCACGCAGGAACACTGTCTGGATAAAGGGGGCCTTGAGAGCTAAGGAAGTCCTCCTCTTCCTGCCTCTGTTCTGCCTCAAGTGCCCTGTCCATTATTCCACGCAGCGTGTGCTCCAACAGGTGGACAAGGGGGACAGTGTCACTGATGCATGCACTGTCACTGCTCACCATCCTCGTGGCCTCCTCGAATGGTGACAGGACAGTGCATGCATCCCTGATCATGGCCCACTGGCGTGGGGAAAAAAAACCAAGCTCCCCTGACCCTGTCCTGGTGCCATAGTCGCACAGGTACTCATTGATGGCCCTCTGCTGCGTGTGCAGCCGCTGCAGCATGGCCAACGTTGAGTTCCACCTGGTGGGCATGTCACAGATTAGGCGGTTCTTGGGCAGGTTAAACTCCTTTTGGAGGTCCGTCAGCCGAGCACTGGCATTATATGACCGGCGGAAATGCACACAGACTTTCCTGGCCTGCCTCAGGACATCCTGTAAGCCCGGGTACCTGCCCAAGAACCGCTGCACCACCAAGTTAAGGACGTGAGCCAAACAGGGCACATGGGTCATTTGTCCCTGTCGGAGGGCAGAGAGGAGGTTGGTGCCATTGTCGCAAACCACCATTCCTGCCTTAAGTTGGCGTGGCGTCAACCACCTCTGAACCTGCCCCTGCAGAGCTGACAAAACCTCTGCCCCAGTGTGGCTCCTGTCCCCCAAGCACACCAGCTCAAGCACCGCATGGCATCTTTTGGCCTGCGTACTTGCGTAGCCCCTTGAACGCCTACGGAGCACCGCTGGTTCCGAGGAAGAGGCCATAGAGGAAGAAGAAGAGGAGGGGGTGGAGGAGAGAGGTGTGTCACAATCAGCATTTTGGAGGCGTGGTGGCGGAACAACCTCCAACACTACTGCACCTTGTCCTGCATCCTTCCCAGCTGCCAGCAGAGTCACCCAATGCGCCGTGAAACTTAGGTAACGTCCCTGTCCATGCCTGCTGGACCATGAGTCAGCGGTAATATGCACCTTACCGCTGACCGCCCTGTCCAGCGAGGCATGGACATTGCCTTCCACATGCCGGTAGAGAGCCGGAATCGCCTTCCGTGAGAAAAAGTGGCGTTTGGGTACCTGCCACTGAGGAACCGCACATTCCACAAACTCACGGAAGGGGGCAGAGTCTACCAACTGAAAAGGCAGCAGTTGAAGTGCTAGCAATTTTGCCAAGCTAGCATTCAACCGCTGGGCATGTGGATGGCTGGGAGCAAACTTCTTTCGGCGGTGCAGCAGCTGGGGCAGGGAAATTTGCCTGGTACAATCTGACGTCGGTGTACCAAAAGCAGATTGCCCACAAGTACTTGGCTGTGACACACCTAATTCTACACCTTCATTCCTCTCACTGCAGGTCTCAGAGAGGACTGAAGGTCTAGTGGGGTTGGAAATCTCAGCTGATGAGGAGCAAGGAGAGATCCTCTTTGTTCTTTGGTGTGGGTCTTTTAGATACGCTTGCCAACGAACTGCATGGCAGGTCAACATATGTCTGGTCAAGCATGTGGTACCCAAGCGGGAGATGTTTTGGCCACGCGAGATACGCTTGAGACATATGTTGCAAATAGCAGCGGTGCGATCTGATGCACTCGTCTCAAAAAAGGCCCACACCAAAGAACTTTTTGAATAACGCGCAGAGACTGCAGCGCCCTGCACATGTGGAGCTTTGGGGTGTGATGCAGTCAATGTGCTGCCCTTAGGCTGGCCCCTGGAGGGCATCCTGCCTCGTTGGTGATGTGCCGCCGCCTCCTCCTCCTCCTCCTCCTCCTCCTCCTCCTCTCTCCTATCAGGCACCCACGTTGAGTCAGTGACCTCATCATCCCCTCCCTCCTCATCACTGGAGCAAACCTGGCAGTATGCTGCAGCAGGGGGAGCATGACTGCCAGATTGCTGTCCTTCTTGGGCACCCCCTCTGTCCGTGCTCATGTTACTGCCTTCATCGAGCTCAGTATCGTCATCAGAGCCTTCCAAACGCTGGGCATCCTCCTGGAGCATGTACCCAACACTGTGGTCAAACAGTTCGAGGGAATCCTCATGAGGACATGGTGGAGCTAGGGAAGGAGTCACTGATGACATTGAGCTGAGGGAAGAGGCCGCTGCTTTGCCAGACAAAGCACCCTGGGCATGGGTGAGAGAGGATGAGGAGGATGAGGACGGCTTGGTCATCCACTCGACCAAGTCTTCCGCATGTTGCGGCTCAACACGGCCAGCTGCCGAAAAAAAGGCCAAGCGTGTCCCATGGCCACGTGCTGATGAGGATGCACCGTCTCCACGACCAGCACTAGACACAGAGCCTGCTTGCCCTCTCTTATTGGCTTGTGACTGTCTGCCTCTCCTTCTTGGCCTTCCAGACATACTAATGGCCTGTAGCTGCACTAAGCTGGGATAGAACACCTGTAATTTTCTTCAAGTAGCTTTATATACTGTAACCAGACAAGCCTGCCTGTCAGTAGGAAGATAACAGGAACGGATCTAGCTGAACACTGTGAGCAGGACGCACTGTACTAAATGTAAATAGTCTAGCTGCCTGACCGTGGTACTAATAGGATCAAATAGAACACCTGTAATTTTCTTCAGGTAGCTTTATATACTGTAACCAGACAAGCCTGCCTGTCAGTAGGAAGATAACAGGAACGGATCTAGCTGTACACTGTGAGCAGGACGCACTGTACTAAATGTAAATAGTCTAGCTGCCTGACCGTGGTACTAATAGGATCAAATAGAACACCTGTAATTTTCTTCAGGTAGCTTTATATACTGTAACCAGACAAGCCTGACTGTCAGTAGGAAGATAACAGGAACGGATCTAGCTGAACACTGTGAGCAGGACGCACTGTACTAAATGTAAATAGTCTAGCTGCCTGACCGTGGTACTAATAGGATCAAATAGAACACCTGTAATTTTCTTCAGGTAGCTTTATATACTGTAACCAGACAAGCCTGCCTGTCAGTAGGAAGATAACAGGAACGGATCTAGCTGAACACTGTGAGCAGGACGCACTGCACTAAATGTAAATAGCAGGAACGGATCTAGCTGAACACTGTGAGCAGGACGCACTGCACTAAATGTAAATAGCAGGAACGGATCTAGCTGAACACTGTGAGCAGGACGCACTGCACTAAATGTAAATAGCAGGAACGGATCTAGCTGAACACTGTGAGCAGGACGCACTGCACTAAATGTAAATAACAGGAACGGATCTAGCTGAACACTGTGAGCAGGACGCACTGTACTAAATGTAAATAGTCTAGCTGCCTGACCGTGGTACTAATAGGATCAAATAGAACACCTGTAATTTTCTTCAGGTAGCTTTATATACTGTAACCAGACAAGCCTGCCTGTCAGTAGGAAGATAACAGGAACGGATCTAGCTGTACACTGTGAGCAGGACGCACTGTACTAAATGTAAATAGTCTAGCTGCCTGACCGTGGTACTAATAGGATCAAATAGAACACCTGTAATTTTCTTCAGGTAGCTTTATATACTGTAACCAGACAAGCCTGCCTGTCAGTAGGAAGATAACAGGAACGGATCTAGCTGAACACTGTGAGCAGGACGCACTGTACTAAATGTAAATAGTCTAGCTGCCTGACCGTGGTACTAATAGGATCAAATAGAACACCTGTAATTTTCTTCAGGTAGCTTTATATACTGTAACCAGACAAGCCTGCCTGTCAGTAGGAAGATAACAGGAACGGATCTAGCTGAACACTGTGAGCAGGACGCACTGCACTAAATGTAAATAGCAGGAACGGATCTAGCTGAACACTGTGAGCAGGACGCACTGCACTAAATGTAAATAGCAGGAACGGATCTAGCTGAACACTGTGAGCAGGACGCACTGCACTAAATGTAAATAGCAGGAACGGATCTAGCTGAACACTGTGAGCAGGACGCACTGCACTAAATGTAAATAACAGGAACGGATCTAGCTGAACACTGTGAGCAGGACGCACTGCACTAAATGTAAATAGCAGGAACGGATCTAGCTGAACACTGTGAGCAGGACGCACTGCACTAAATGTAAATAGCAGGAACGGATCTAGCTGAACACTGTGAGCAGGACGCACTGCACTAAATGTAAATTGCAGGAACGGATCTAGCTGAACACTGTGAGCAGGACGCACTGCACTAAATGTAAATAGTCTAGAAGATAACAGGAACGGATCTAGCTGAACACTGTGAGCAGGACGCACTGCACTAAATGTAAATAGCAGGAACGGATCTAGCTGAACACTGTGAGCAGGACGCACTGCACTAAATGTAAATAGCAGGAACGGATCTAGCTGAACACTGTGAGCAGGACGCACTGCACTAAATGTAAATAGCAGGAACGGATCTAGCTGAACACTGTGAGCAGGACGCACTGCACTAAATGTAAATTGCAGGAACGGATCTAGCTGAACACTGTGAGCAGGACGCACTGCACTAAATGTAAATAGTCTAGAAGATAACAGGAACGGATCTAGCTGAACACTGTGAGCAGGACGCACTGCACTAAATGTAAATAGCAGGAACGGATCTAGCTGAACACTGTGAGCAGGACGCACTGCACTAAATGTAAATAGCAGGAACGGATCTAGCTGAACACTGTGAGCAGGACGCACTGCACTAAATGTAAATAGCAGGAACGGATCTAGCTGAACACTGTGAGCAGGACGCACTGCACTAAATGTAAATAACAGGAACGGATCTAGCTGAACACTGTGAGCAGGACGCACTGCACTAAATGTAAATAGCAGGAACGGATCTAGCTGAACACTGTGAGCAGGACGCACTGCACTAAATGTAAATAGCAGGAACGGATCTAGCTGAACACTGTGAGCAGGACGCACTGCACTAAATGTAAATTGCAGGAACGGATCTAGCTGAACACTGTGAGCAGGACGCACTGCACTAAATGTAAATAGTCTAGAAGATAACAGGAACGGATCTAGCTGAACACTGTGAGCAGGACGCACTGCACTAAATGTAAATAGCAGGAACGGATCTAGCTGAACACTGTGAGCAGGACGCACTGCATTAAATGTAAATAGTCTAGATAGAAGATAACAGGAACGGATCTAGCTAAACTGAATACAGTGTATATATATATATGCAACACCTGGGATGCATATATATACACAATACACTGTAAGTGCAGCTAACTGACTGACTGTTCTGCCTAATCTATCTAACTCAAATCAAATGACACTGTCTCTCTCTCTCTCTATCTCTCAGCACACCGGAACACACACTACACAGGGCCGCCGTGCAGGCGGCCTTATATAGTGTGGGGTGTGTACTAAATCCCCTGAGCCATAATTGGCCAAAGCCACCCTGGCTTTGGCCAATTACAGCTCTCTCTACTGACGGCGCTGTGATTGGCCAAGCATGCGGGTCATAGTGCATGCTTGGCCAATCATCAGCCAGCAATGCACTGCGATGCCGCAGTGAATTATGGGCCGTGACGCGCCACACGAATTTAGCGCGAACGGCCCATAACGTTCGCAATTCGGCGAACGATCGAACAGCCGATGTTCGAGTCGAACATGGGTTCGACTCGAACACGAAGCTCATCCCTAATATTGGCATGGGCTCAGCATCCATCCAGTTTCACCAGCAAGGATACCCAGATAACTTTTGGCCATCAGGACCCTCACAGCTTGTGTAGTAGTTTAAAAAACACTGATAGGCCTGGAAATCCTTAGGTGGACACTAAGGATTTCCAGGCCTATCAGTGTTTTTAAACTACTACACTATGGGAGCCCTGTCTTTTCCTATGAGGATGTAACCTTAAGAAGCCGGTGTACCATTTCTTGGACATGGTGTTGGAGGCTGTGCTGAGTAGAGGATCCATGTGGACGTTCTGACCCGATACAGGAGGCCATCCATCTTCATTGACACATGCCTATCACCCCTGTAGGGGTGTCAAGAGCTGGTGAGTGGGGACCCTCGAAGGGGGATCACAGAAGTCACTGGATTTTGATGAAGCACAAGAGTCACATTTTTGTATGAACACTTTGCCATGTTGGAGCTTCACTTTTACTTTATTTTTGCTATCCATCATTTATATTTTTTATCATTTTGTTTTTTTTCACATTGCTGATTTGGACACTTACCACTTAGAACTAGTTTTGTTACTTACGGGTATATTTTGAATGTTATTATCTCTGCTGATTAGGGGAATTTTTGGATGATACCCCCCTTTTTTTGCTGTTTTTTATTTATTGAACACATTGCAATACTAGTTTAGCCTGATGCATTGTCTACACTATATTAATTGATACACAGTCATTGTGGTACATATACATTCATTTTTTATTTTCTGGATTACACTTATTTATTTCACTTTAATTACTTTAGGTGGTTTAGAGCACTACACACTTAGGTGGTGAATTTATGTTTGTGTCTATATAGGGAGTCCATTCCCACTAGTAGAGGGAGCGCCACTTACCCCATACCCTGTTTCCCCGAAAATAAGACCTAGCGTGATTGTCGGGGATGGCTGCAATATAAGCCCTACCCCCCCAAAAAAGGTCTACCCTGAAAATAAGACCTACAAGGACTTTAACTAGGGCTTATTTGGGGGGTAGGGCTTATATTGCAGCCATCACCGACAATCACGCTAGGTCTTATTTTTGGGGTAACAAGGTACCTTCATTTATTTATATATCACCCCCTACTCTGGGGGGTGTAATTAGGGGAGGCTGCATACCTTTTTTATCCTTAAGTGCGGAACTATTTCTATTTTTATTTTATAACCCTGAGTAAAACAGACAGGTCACACAGACATTTCCCTCATAAGGGTATAACAGGTGGATCACTGGATGTGCTAAATGCTGGGGAGGAGAGTACACAGATGGTAATGAGATCCCTTGCGCTCTGACCATGAGCTCTGATTCACAGGTACATGAAATAAAAGTGGCAGAATATAGTGCTCTCCATTTGATAAAAGCATTTATTCAAGTAAAAAAGTCCAAGAAGTCCAAAATAAGAAAAAAGAAGAAATACATCAGGGATCTTGATGATTTTAATATTGTTAATATATTTAAATGGCAGCTTGCCAACCTTCCCACTCAACCTATCCCTGATAAAGCACCTAATCAGGGAGTCACTAATTCCCCTTTACCAACCCCAAGAGGGAACCCCAAACATATGTATGACTACCCTGAACAGGATTTCACCCCTCAGGGGAATTATCAAGTCCCTAGAGGGAACAATAAAATGGGAAAGAATAGGAGGGGAAGGAGAGGAGGACACTATCAGTCTTCCTTTGGAAATAACACCCAGCATCAATATAATTATCTCAGAATTGGGAAAATTACCGGTAGGATGCAGACCACCATATAAATCATCCACCATATAAATCATCATGGTAAATGAGGTAAATCTCATTATCCTCGAGGTGGACAAGTTCCCATTTCTAACAGGTTTGCTCCCCTGCAAAATCATGCAACATATGAAGGTGGGGATTTTTCAGGGGCACAGAGTGGCCCAGAGAGGGGCCCCCCCACTGTACTAGTCAAACCCTGGGCAATGGTGGAGACACTCGTCTCAACAAACCCCTCAAGGAAATGGCCAATCACGAAAAAGAAAAGAAAGAGAGGAAGGAGAGGGGGTAGGAGAATACAAATGACCAAAACCCAAATAGGAACAGGTATTTACAACTTAAACAGTAGCTCATTAAGTGAGGACGAGATGCGTGTTCTGGACAGAAGGCTTAAATTTGCTCCCACTCAGAACCTCAACAAATTTCATATGTGAATATCCATAAATACATCAGGAGCTTAAACATCAAAAAATATATTTCATGTCCAATCCCATCAGAACCCTTGCAGTAGATGTGGGTATCCACTCAAATCTTCGCAATAAGTCTTTCAATCCTCTAAACACAGATAACAAATACTTGGAAGTGTTCAAAAACATGGTGTTTAATGATCTGGATAGGATGAGGGTAAGGAAGGTGGTGGACCCCAGTATATTAGGAATGGTATGAAGCTACTTGAGGAGTGAAAAGAGATTATCATACGCCCGGCTGATAAGGGAGGAGATTTGGTAATTTTTGGACAAAACCTATTATCAAGCTGAGATGAGTCGATTATTGAGTGACCGTGACACTTATAAAATTCTTACTAAGGATCCGATGTCAGATTACGAGGATGAATTGCATGTGTTAGTAGAGGAAGGTAAGGCCAAGGGTGTCCTGACTAAGAAGGAGGCAGCTTATTTAGACCCTTTGTTTTGTAGGACTCCTACAATATACTGTCTACCCAAAATTCACAAAGATGGTGCCAACCCTCCTGGTAGACCTATCGTGAATGGATTTGACTTAATTTCATCTAGAGTAGGACAGTATATTGACTCTTTTCTCCAAACATTAGTCCTCAAAACAGATGCCTTTCTCAAAGACACTAAACACAAATACAAATTCTTGAATTGTTTTGCTGTACTCCATCCAGTGTCCTTGTTACCGCTGATGTAAGTTTATTATACACCATTATTGGACATGAGGACACATTGGCATCAGTGCAATGGGCCTTATCCACTTCAGACCTTCCAAGGAAACACAAGAAATTTCTTTCAAAAGGTTTGAATTTCTTTTTATCCAGAAACTACTTTTGGTATGATCAGCAGTTCTACTTGCAGACAAGAGGGGTTGCAATGGGAGCCCAGTTTGCTCCCAGTGTGGCCAATTTGTTTATTGCCTACTGGGAAGAAGAGGCTGTCTTCAGAAATCGCCCCCCCCTGAGCTTGTCTGCTACAGGAGATTCATAGATTATCTAATCTTAGTTTGGGAAGGAGACAGATCTAGTCTGGATAGTTTTATTCAGACATTGAATAGCAATACTAAAAATATCCATCTAACATGGAATATAATTATGGAACGTATGATCTTTCTTGATCTTGAGATTTGTAAGGACAGTGATCACTTTTTCTTGTGCAATTATTTCAAACCGACAAACCGGAATGCCTATATACCCCTGGAGAGTTGCCACCATAGGTCATGGTTGTGCAACATCCCCAGGGGTCAATTCATTAGGCTTAGGCGTAATTGCACTCGCAAGGAGGATTGTGTGTCTCAATCCCAGGTTCTCTCGTCTAGATTCCAGCAAAAGGGGTATGAGAAATCTACCCTGGATAGTGAAATATAGAGAGTGTGTAATATGGACAGACAGACATTGGTATCAAATCAGAATAAAGAAAACAGTAATGACATCTCAAATTTTAAGATGGTGTTGAACTACAACGTCCAACACAAAAAGTTTGAGAAGATATTACAAAACAACTAGTCCATTCTAAAGGTGTTAGGCCCTCTATTGCCACAACGACCATCATTTATACATAAAAAGGCTCTATCTCTGCTTGATCGTTTGGCTCCAGGAGTCATTGATCCACAGGATCAACAAGGACGCAATTGATGGGTAATTATAATGAATTTTTCATTATTTATTATTATACATTTTTATTTTTTATGACAGATTTTTAAATATTTTGTATAGTATGTGCATTTATGGCCTTTTTAAGATGGAGTCTATATTGTGTTATTTTTCCTCTTCATAGGTTTTTTATGGCCATTAGACAGGTGCAATATACACTATTTTCATCTTGATGGGCTATGTATTGTTCACCAACAATATCCTGACAGTCTGTTATGGACGTTGTGTGTGAGTCTGACTCATATGTTAGGTCACTTCCTGGCTGGTTCCGGGAGTGCGCAGGGTTTCCATGGAGATCAATCATGAGTTAAACCCCTAGCGTCTTTAGATGTCAGCTCACAACATATAAAGCGGGTGTCTCACATTATTCCTTCACCGCTGATGAAGTCTCGCCCCCTGGGACGCAACGCATATGGAACCACGTGACTTGCGTGATGTCACCAACATCTATCATTGATCCTCATGGATTTGTTTGTTATCTGCCTTATCACCCTGCACTGGGAATAGTGCTTGACTTGTAAGTGCAACTTTTTTACTTGAATAAATGCTTTTATCAAACAGAGAGCTGCTTTTGTTCCATGTACCTGTGAATCAGAGCTCATGGCCAGAGCGCAAGGGATCTCATTACCATCCACATTCTCTCCTCCCCAGCGTTTAGCACATCCAGTGATCCACCTGTTATACCCTTATGAGGGAAATGTCTGTGTGACCTGTCTGATTTACTCAGGGGTCCATTCAATGAGGTGAGCTGCTAGACTTGTCACCGGTGGAAGTTGTCACATGAGTAGTTGAGCACCTTGTATCACGTCCATAGAAGCACATATTTGGACACTCTGTGGTGTTCTGTCATCTATTTTATCATGAACTCTATGGACTTTATTATTCTTACATAATTTATTATGAGAATTTGTGTTTCTTGAGCTGCACTGCTTTTTACTTTTATTGTTATCTGGGATTTGATAATTTGATCCTCAGTGTTCAGCTGCTGTTGCTAAGTTTTTTTTATTGCGCTGATTGATCTATACTGTTGTACAATTTCAAATAACCATGTACTGTATTTAAATGATTAAAAACAAATACATATAAAAAGAACTCATTTCCATGTGTTTTACAGCACCGTTTAACAAGCGCCCTACTAGACAATTCTACATCCGTGCCTCTGGAGTGGAAGCACTGATATTAGCCTGTTAGATGTGAGGACATAACATTTAATATGTTTCATCAAAAATAACTTCCTCGGGAATGGTGTCTGTGCTGTCATCTAAGCAACCTTACATACAAAAAAAAACCAAAAAAAAACAGTATTGTCCAAAAGTTTTAGGCAGGTGTGAGGAAATGCTGTAAAGTAAGAATGCTTTCCAAAATATATATATTTTTATTTTTTTATCAATTTACAAAATGCAAAGTCAGTGAACAGAAGAAAAATCTATATTAAATCAATATTATTAAGAACTATCTTCAGGGTAAATAAGAACAAGGAATCCTGGAAGTGATGGTTTAGCCCCTACAGAGCCCTGATTTTAAAATTATCAAGTCTGTCTGGGATTACATGAAGAGATAGAAGGATTTGAGGCAGCCTACATCCACAGAATATCTCTGGTTAGTTCTCCAAGCTATGGAACAACCTATCCGCCAAGTTCCTTTAAAAACTGTGTGCAAGTGTACCTAGAAAAATGTATGTTGTTTTGAAGGCAAAGTGTGGTCACACCAAATATTAATTTGATTTGGATTTCTCTTCTGTTCATTCTTTCCATTTTGCTAATTGATAAAAAGTAAACTATTAATTCTTCTCTTTTTGAAAGCATCCCTAATTTACAGCATTTTTTCACACCTGCCTAAAACATTTGCGTGTGTATGTATATGTAAAAGTACTTGAAAATTGTTGTTACCCCAGTTGATACTCTGGGAGGGATTACTGGATGGCGTATAGGCCTGAGAGGGGGATCCATCGCTGAGTTTTTAAAATATTACGTAGTGGTCTATTATGAATGCTCACTGGACAGAGTACCAGTGAACTCCCAATTGAATGTTCTTCTGTATTTTGTTTAGATAATTAAGGATGTGGGTACTGAGCTTAAGCTCAAAATTCTAGAAACCCCATATGGTCTTCTAATGCTTACTGTAAAAAAACATTTTTATGTCATATTAAAGTAGAACCAAAAGATACATTTTTCATTCATTTTGGATAGAATAAGGGATGTTTTAATCCAATACAGTTTTTTCCTGTCATTTGTGTCCAGTTGGTGAGATTTGATTCACTTCTTGTCCCACCACCAAAACAGGTAGTAAGAAGAAAGCCATTGTTGTCACCATATTTACCAAAACTAGTGTCCCCATTGAAAGATTTTCCCTCTATTCATGTTCTTGTAACAACCCAAAATGTGGGCTTTTCTTATTAAGAATGGTTGCCAGGGCTAATGCAAATGGTGAATATCCCTAAGGGGAACACAGGCACAAAAAAAAGAAAAACCTGACAGGTTACCCCCCTTTTTACATCTGCAGTTTTTATTGTAATACGACCTGTTAAAACTGACATGAATTTCCTTGGTCAGGTACTTCCTATTATGGGGTGACAACTGTTCCCCAACAGTGTCATTTAGTACCCGGTATAGAGTATAAGGCCTCATGCACATTGGATGTTTTTTCATATGCTTCTAAGGGCGTCTGGCATTTTTTTTTTTGTCTCCAAACACCCCTGAATGTTAGCCTATGTGACCATGCACATATAGGCTTTTAGAGGAATTTAAAGGCAGGGGCATTTAGAGGCAGGAAAAAACTCACTGCCTGTGTATCCAGGAACAGCAGCGTTTTGGAACCTGTTTGACAGGTGCTTATCATTGCAATTTTTTACAGCAAGGGCAATTCTTGCTTTCATCAAGATTACCTCTATAGGGTTATGGTGGGAAGGCGCCAACGACACCCACATTTTTACGCACACGTTACTTCTATCCAAAGTCAAAGTGACACCAGAATATATCCATAAAATCTCTAATCTTGTTCCCAGTGCACTACATTGTGGCTTCACCATACACACTGGCTCCCCAGCTGTTGCTGAGCAAAATAAAGGCAGCTTACAGGAAAAATGTCATTTTTTGGGCTTTATAAATGCAATTATTGCTGCAGCAGATTCTAGACATGGTAGAGACCTGCCACTTTACAGATAGACTAAGGGGACACCCCTAGGCACTATATTGGAAGGAATTTTTCATTTTTATGCTTTCACTTTAAAAATCAAAAAATCACTGCTCATTTAAAAATGATGTTTTTCACAAACTTTTTTGTTATTGATACATGCCCCCCATGGCAGAACCCGGACCCTATAACCATTGTATGCCCAATTACTTGTATATAAGCCTTCAAAATGGGCACTTTTGATTTTAGGCGTTCGGGTCCCATTGATTTTAATGGGGTTCGTTATTCGGGTCTGAACTTTCGCAGTGTTTGAAAGTTTTTCTGCGAACCGAACAGGGGTCCATTCGGCCCATCCCTAATCCCAATATGAAGATGCATTTACAGCATTGCCATTATAAAAAATAACTATGGCAGTGAACTCTTGATTTTACTGTGAAGCTGCTCTCTATTTAGACATACACTTCTGTCTCTGCTGCAATAACAAAATATGTAAGAGTTGAAATTTTGTGCCGATATGATTAATTTAGTAGACAATTCCAGCCAAGTAGTTGATAGACTCACGCAACTACGTAATCACTTATGCTATAATTTTATTTTTAAAATGCTTCACTAATATACAGCTCTATATATGGACAGAACATTTTTCTACATCATAAGTTATATGCTAGTCAGGAGATGCCCAACATAAAGTGCTTTATCATATTTTAAATACAGTGTGCTAAGTCTCATGTCTCAAAAACAGTATAATTTTGGTCTGACTCATTTGCCAGATAGCAAAAGTTTTGACATGTTCAGTCAGAACAAAATTAGCCTTAAAAAAGCGGGGTTCCACCCAAATTTTGAACATTATCTCTATGCATTCTCTTCCTTGCCTAGATGCTGACATGCTGTGTAAAAAAATTGAAATCGCCGTAATTACCTTTTTTTTCTAATCTTCTTAGCACTTCCTGGTTTTCCTCCCATGGGAGTAGGCGTGTTTCTAGCCTCTCCCAGACCTCCCACAGTCTCAGGCTTCCCAGCATGCATTGTGCAACAGCGTCATCACAACATCTCGGTGAATGCTGGGAGCACAGCATTCACCGCATCCAGGAAATACATGCTTGTGGGCTTCAAATGCCCACAATGAAGATGGAAACTGCCTTCAGTGAATTTTATAAGTTATTCTTTACAACGAAATCGGACACAGGCGGACTTATTACACAGAACATATGAGTAGATAATCATGAGAAGAAAGGTTTGTGAATGAACTCAAAAAAAAAAAAAAACGATAGATAGGTGGACCCCCGGTTTAAAGTATATCTAAAGCCAAAACTTTTTTTTTAAGATATACAAGGTAACCATAAAAATCATTTTCCATTTTTTTTTTCCTACTTATAGGAGATTTTCCTTCACTTCCTTCCAGCAAATACAACAGCAAGTGAAAAGAAATTTCTTTAAAGTGGACCATTTGCACTAAAAAAAGATGTTTCCATTGGAGACCTTTCTCTTTATTCCTGATCTGATTTAAAAACTAAACAAAACAAAACAAAAAAAAAACTCCCTTACTTTTGTGTTTCAATGACAATGGTCAGCAGGGCAAATATAGATAGCAAATCTCCCCAGTGTCACTGACAGCATTAAAAACCTGACAGACATTCTAACTCCCCCGTCCCCCCCTCCCCCCCACTGTATTGAAGACTAAAAAAATATTGCTTTGCATATGCTATAAAGTCCTTTTTATATATTTATAAATATATAAATGTGCCTAACGTGCGTCATGGAGCAACATCTACTTCTTTTTTTTTTTTAATTGGAGAAAAACAACTTTATTTAAATGAAAATCATGTTACAATGTAGTTACTTATGCGAAGTAGTAAACATTACATTTTTATAGGCATTTTGTGTGAGATTCTTCTTACATACAAACATGTTAAGGTACAAGGTTATGATGGTGAATACATCCAGTATATAAGAGACTTCATGTCATTCTACTACCAATATATTTTTAATTGAGATTTACCTGTTTTAGACCTTCATTAGAACAGTCATCTTCTACTTTTATCTAAGTAGGTCTGTCTGCAAAGCATTAGGGTGTTTTAAGCACATGTTTCTCCATCCTCTAACCATCTATCCCACACCTTTGAGTACTTATGTGCACATTTCCTATGTGCATAGACTAACTTTTTAAATGGCAGTGCATCATTAACATCCCTCTTATATTGGTGTGTGGAGGGAGGCTGAGCCTGCATCCATACCTTAGCTATGCCTTTACGCGCCATAAACAGAGTCTCCCTTAGAAATGTAGCTTGATATTTGTCAATTTCTACATCTGGCAAAAGTCCTAAGAGACATAGTTTGGGGTCCAATACCACCGGGGATCCCATATTGTCATGTAAGAATCGGACAATCCATGTCCAATATGTATGTATATTTGGGCAGCTCCATATGAGATGGAAGAACGTACCTGGTGCTGCGTGACACAAATGGCATGACGGGTCATATGTACGGAGAAATTTTGCCTTTTTAAGGGGAGTCAAGTATGCTTTGTGTATAATGTATATTTGTGTCAGTCTGTCTGATAGCTTAGGGGATGTCAATCTGGTCCCTTCCATTATTTCATCCCAGTCTTCTTCCCCTATGGGGCCTATGTCTTTTTCCCATTCCATTTTTGCCTTCTGTGTAGTAGCATTTGATCTACTGTTTCTAATCTGCATGTACAGAGTTGAAATGAGTCTAGAGGGTTCCTCTCCCAGAATTACATCCAGGACTGGGGGAGAATCCGACACCACCTCCATATTTGGTATTTGTGTTTTTAGTGCATGGCGAAGTTGCAAGTACTTAAAAGCCATCTGGTTAGGGAGGGTATATTCTTCCTTAGGCACCTGAAACTGCTTGAGTCTGGAGTCAGATAGCACCTGATGAATGTATATTATGCCATATGTAGCCCATACTGTTGAGTCTGACAGGTATTCTAACTCCTGGAGGTGTTTGTTAAACCGTAGTGGGGTGTGGGTATGAATTTTCCCAATGTTTTGCTTTTTCAACGTGGTTTCCCATATTCTTTGATGATGGAGCAACATTCCCATATTATACCTTGGGAGTTTTTTAGTAATTTGTTTCCCTCTAAGAATAGCTTGTATCGGGGTACACGCTGGGTGTCCCGGTTTGTTGCATACCAGGGATCTATACCGTTGCATTTCCTCTTTATTAAAGTGGTATATATGGGAGAGTTGAGCTGCTAAGTAATAACCTTGAAGATCAGGAAGGGACACTCCTCCCCTATCTGTGGGGTTCTTTAAAACATGCCAAGCCAGTTTATGTCTGCCATTACCCCATACAAATGAGTTCAATATGGCTTCCATTTGTTTAAAGACTTTTAAAGGAATATAAAGAGGGGCATGCCAAACCATATATAGTATTTTGGGTAGCAAAATCATTTTTATTATATTTATACGTCCCATCACCCCCAGTGGCAACCTGGACCATGTCTGGGTTTTGGACTTTATTAGGTCAAATAGGGGTGTAACATTTAAGTGTGTGTAGTCTGTCAAAGTCCTAGTGACCTCTACCCCTAGGTACTTAATTTTAGATACTCTGGGTAATGAAAGAGTTGGGATTGTTTTGGGGGGGGGAAAGATGTCCAGTGGGAGAATTTGAGATTTGTCCCAGTTAATACGCAATCCCGAGTAGCTACCCATTTTCTCAATAATTTCGAGTGCAGCCTGCAGTGAAGGTCATTGGTCCGCCAGATACAGAATTGTGTCATCAGTATATAGACCTATTTTATCTACTGTATGACCTTTTCTCAGTCCCTTTATATTAGAGTCTGCTCTAATGGCAATTGCCAGTGGCTCCGCCGCCAGGGCATATAGTAGGGGGGACAGGGGGCATCCCTGTCGTGTTCCCCTCTCCAGAGGGAATTGCTCCGAAAGCCAGCCATTAACAAACACCCTTGCTTTAGGTGTCTGGTAAAGAAGCTTAACCCACTGCATAAACTGTGGACCAAAGCCATAATTATGTAGACACTCCCACAGATACGGCCATTCTACGGAATCAAAGGCTTGGGCAGTGTCAAGTGCTACCACCACCCTGGTTCCGGAATTGTCATGCTGAACCTGTATGTTCATATATAATCTCCTAATGTTCATGGCAGTGTTTTTCCCTGGCATAAATCCTGTTTGGTCAGGATGTATTAACGTGAGTATACCTGTGTTCAATCTATTGACCAGTATTTTAGCTAGTATCTTTATATCCACCTGTAGGAGTGATATAGGCCTATATGACTCAGGGTAATGGGGATCCTTGCCCGGCTTAGGGAGTACAATTATCTGGGCCTCCTGCATGGATAGAGGGAGCAAATTTGTGTCAAATATGGATTGATAAAGATCCTTGAGTTTAGGTATGAGCGTTTCTGAATATGTTGCATAGAACTCCAGGGGTAGACCATCTAGTTCAGGAGCTCTAGACTTAGCCAGTTGGGCAATCACATCGGAAATATCCTGTGTAGTTATGGGCGCATCTAGTAATTTCACTTGTTCTGGTTTTAATCTAGGGAATTGGATAGTGTTTAAGTACGTCTGAAGTTCCGCTTGTGTATGTGTTGTACGGGATTTATATAGGTTTTTATAGAAATGTAAAAACCGGGATGCTACTTGGAAGGGGTCTGTTAGGGAAACTACTACCGGGGCCTGTCGTCCATATGAGCTAGATAGGCTAATAACCTGCCTGCCCTCTCCCCCTGTTCATATATTCTCTGCCTACAGAAAAAAATACTTTGCTTGGCCTTTTCAGTGCATAATTGTGTTACCATGCGGGACTGTAATTTTACCCTGCCTAGGTTTTCGGAAGTGGGATTGGAGTTATAAATTGTTTCCAGTTCTTGTAGCTTGTCAGTTGTTAATTGTAGTGATAGATTGGATGTCTGTTTTAGTTTATTTATTCTGGTATTAAGAATCCAACGGGCCTGTTCCTTAAAGTCATCCCAGAATGCGTTGAGAGAGGGTGGGATTCTAGGTCTATCCAGGAAATATTTAATCTCTCTTTCAATGGATTCATGGTCTGTAAGGGCTGACAGCCAGTGGGGGTTTAATCTCCATATACGTATAGGGTGGGTATTTCCCAGAAATACTGTCACCCAACATGGGGAATGATCTGATAATAACCTTGGTGCAATCCCTGACCCCGTGACTTTAGGTAGTAGAATCTGGGACACCAGTACAAAGTCTATTCTAGACATGGTATTATGGCTTGTGGAATGGCACGTATCTGCTCTGGTTGTTGGGTTACTGTGCCTCAACACATCTATGAGGGCAAACTCCGTCATGGTGCGAGATAGTCTGGTCTGCGTGGGTGCGCCTAGTGAAACCCCTATTTGTGCCGGTCGGTCTAGATATGGAGACATTGTCCTGTTAAAGTCTCCCATCAAAATTGCTGGTATTGTCGGGTGTTGCACTATAAACGCTAGGCCCCCTGCTACAACATCAGATTTATATGGGGGAGGAATGTAGCTGGCTATGATTAGCAAGGGGGTTCCTCCAACAAGTGCATGTATAAAAATATACAACGAAAATCAAAAGAAAAAACGAAATTGCGCTAGGTGCATAAAACTTGTGATAAAGTAAAAAAGGTCCTGCTGCTGTGCACTATAACCCCGATATAAGGGTACAAAAAACTAGATATAATACAGAAAGTGCAGCGCTGGACATATGAAGTGAATGGTGAAATATTACTAAACCATGTAGTAAAAATTAATCAACAACAATATATACAAATAGTGACCTATAACTATAGGTAGTGAATTATTTATGACCGTGGATATATGAAATTACAGAAAAAATTCCTGGAAATGAAACTTTTTAAAGGTGCATAAACGTCCAAAGCAATATATTAAATGCAATGTGGGTTTCAGAGGTGCATCTTCGATAATCAGTATTGCCCACCACCGAATAGGTGAATGAATAAAAGGCTTACCAGAAAGCCTGTGACCGCCCTTATTCAGGGGGGTCAAAACAGGCTTAGTAGATATGGGGGGACCACCACACGGATACTCCAGTTGACACCTGATGGACCAATGAGTCCAGACTCCTTGCTAGGTAACTCGCCAGCCGACAACCACTGTGGATGTTCTCCCAAATCCTGTCCTCTCATGGGGCAAACTTGAGGTATCCACGGATTCAGTGCAGGAAGATGTAATATAAAATTGCCAAAAAAAGGGGAATAAACAGAAATGCTCCGCTGGTGCAGATAACTTTGGGTTTCCTTTATTGGTATATTACGATCTCAAATATTAAAAAGCAAAAAGAACGAAATAAAACAAACAAGATAAAAAAACGACACTACCGCCGCTTGTTTAAAGATCGCGCATGCGCGGTGCGTGCAATGTTGTGACCCTACGGCCGTTTCGTCACAACTGACGTCATCAGGGGTACGCACCGACGCACGCGCATGCGCATTAAATACACAAGCGTCAAGACGGAGGACGCTATGATTGGTTCACACCGGGCTATGCTTCATGTGGGAAATCATCTACAAGGAAATTTACCATAGACATAAACCTACTTAATCAATTAAGCAAAGGGAACGTCAAGCTGTTGGGTTACACCCCATCGAAGCGACAGCATGTAAACACTCAACCGATGCCATCTAGTGTTTTTTTTTAAAAATTACACCAGAAATTCAACAGCGGCATGTAACCAAGTTGCATTATAAAAAATAATGAAGTTAAAAATAACATAAAAAATGAGAAATATAAAAAAATTAAAAAAAAAAAAAAAAAACAATTATATATGTATATGTAAAGCTATTGACATATTTATTATTATAATGTCCACAGACATCTATAATATTGTACAGCTATGTTAGTTGATTAAAAAATTATCAAAACAACAAACCTAATGTGATAAAGGCAACAACAAATGACGTCACTTCCAGTGCCATCTAGTAGGGTATTAGAAAATTATTGTACCCAAATTAATGTCAGCCTTAATGTTCACAATTAAATGAAATCAGATAACAATATACCACTATATAAGGGGAAAGTTTATATAATATATTGAGGAAAAAATAAGAGGGTAAAACTGAAGCCTGTTAGTGCCCATTGTGAAACCAATAACATAGCCTACTCCTTACAATAATTCTAAAACAATAATACATGAAAATACCACCCCTATTCAGGACCAGAACTAAATCAGTATATAGAAAATATAAAGAGAATTATAAAAAGAATTCAATAAAAGTTTTAGAAATTCTTTAAATTCCCTTCACCATCAGGGGGCATATACCTGATATTCAGCTTTTATCATTAGAAGTACATTAGATAATCAAGACATGGTTAAACTTAGAAAATATACCAGAGTGGGACATCAACTTCACCAACCACCTCATCTTTTCAGCTGTTGTTGATAAAACAGTTAATGTCCCACTCTATATTTAAACCATTAGGGGCATGGGAACCAAGCCTAAAGATCCAGTTAGTTTCTGATCTCGATATGGTTCGCTTCCCATTACTGCCTCGCCAATGTGGAACATACTTTTCTATCCCTATAAAGGTGGTGCCACTAGGGTCTCTATTGTGCACTTCGTCATAGTGTCTAGAGACACTATGTTTATCGAACCCTTGTTTGATATTAGTGATATGCTCCCCTAACCTTACGCTAAGTTTCCTGGTGGTGCGCCCCACGTACTCCAAACCACAGGGACACCTAAGAAGGTACACCACACACTTGGAGGCGCATGTTATGAGAGAGTTAATAGGGTAAGTAACTCCTGTGCCTGCTGATGTAAATTCTGTAAGGCGGAGCTATTGTCATTTTAGACAAAGACTCCTATAACAATGAGATGCAGAGAATCCTTTCTGATGCTGACACCTATTTACCCTTGCAATCTGACCCAACTCTCAGTTTTAAACGGGAATTGAAAGGTTTGATTGACAAGGGTTACAATATGGGGATTCTCAATAAAAAAGAGAGGGATCACCTTATTCCTTTGGCCCCCAGGCTGCCAGTCATGTACATCTTGCCAAAGATTCACAAGACTTTGATTAACCCTCCGGGAAGGCCCATCATCAGTGGTATAGATTCTATCACTTCACGTGTTGGTAAATATATTGATTTTTATCTGCAGCCACTGGTGATGGGCACCCCCGCTTTCCTTAAGGACACTAAACACGTCCTTAATATATTGGGTAGCATAGAGTGGAAAGATACATATATGCTAGCGACTGCGGATGTCGCATCGCTTTATACATCCATATCCCATCAATTGGGTCATGAAGCGGTGCGGCATTTCCTTTATCGTGACTCCAACATCTCCATCACACAATGTAATTTTGTGATGGAGCTGTTGGACTTTTCGATGGCACATAATCATTTCTGGCATAATAACAAGCATTACTTACAAACAAGGGGAGTGGCCATGGGAGCGAAATTCGCTCCCTCTATGGCTAACCTCTTTATGGCCAAATGGGAGGAGGACGTAGTTTTATATGATAAACCTCCCCAACTCGTTATGTGGAGAAGATTCATTGACGACGTCCTATTTATTTGGGACGGCGACTCTGAATCTTTGTCCAACTTCCTCCTCTCCCTTACTGGAAATGATAGGGGTATAGTTCTGACACATGAGGCTAGCTCAGTACAGATCCATTTTCTGGACCTACTTATAACTATAGTGGATGGGAGAATTACTACATCTACTTTCTTCAAATCCACCGATAGGAATAGTTTTATTCCCCTTAACTCTTGCCATCATCAATCGTGGCTGTCTGCGGTCCCTAAGGGCCAATTTTTACGCTTAAGGCGGAATTGTTCAAATCTGGATGAGTATTTTAGAGAGGCCTCATCCCTTAAATCGAAATTTCTTGATAAAGGCTATGAGGCAACTATGTTAGAAACCTTAATCGTGGAAGTCAGAAACAGAGACCGTATGGAACTTCTAAGTGACAAACCCCCCCAGGTTAACAACGGTGAGGACTTCAGTTTGGCTTTCCTTACCACTTATTCCAGCCAACACTGGGCCATTAAGAGAATCATTAAAAGACATTGGCCGGTCATTAAAAACGACCGCGTTCTTGGCCCTTTATTGCCTAACAACCCTCGTGTCTTATTTAGAGGCGCCATGAGCTTGAGGCATACTCTGGCACCAAATGTCCCCGATCCACCTCAGCGTTCGACCTTCTTTGGTGACCTAAAGGGTTTCTCCCCCTGTAGAAGATGTAGGGTTTGTAGAGTGAATGCATTACGCCAAAGAAGGCTTACAGAATTTACATCAGCAGGCACAGGAGTTACTTACCCTATTAACTCTCTCATAACATGCGCCTCCAAGTGTGTGGTGTACCTTCTTAGGTGTCCCTGTGGTTTGGAGTACGTGGGGCGCACCACCAGGAAACTTAGCGTAAGGTTAGGGGAGCATATCACTAATATCAAACAAGGGTTCGATAAACATAGTGTCTCTAGACCATTTGGCCATAAAGAGGTTAGCCATAGAGGGAGCGAATTTCGCTCCCATGGCCACTCCCCTTGTTTGTAAGTAATGCTTGTTATTATGCCAGAAATGATTATGTGCCATCGAAAAGTCCAACAGCTCCATCACAAAATTACATTGTGTGATGGAGATGTTGGAGTCACGATAAAGGAAATGCCGCACCGCTTCATGACCCAATTGATGGGATATGGATGTATAAAGCGATGCGACATCCGCAGTCGCTAGCATATATGTATCTTTCCACTCTATGCTACCCAATATATTAAGGACGTGTTTAGTGTCCTTAAGGAAAGCGGGGGTGCCCATCACCAGTGGCTGCAGATAAAAATCAATATATTTACCAACACGTGAAGTGATAGAATCTATACCACTGATGATGGGCCTTCCCGGAGGGTTAATCAAAGTCTTGTGAATCTTTGGCAAGATGTACATGACTGGCAGCCTGGGGGCCAAAGGAATAAGGTGATCCCTCTCTTTTTTATTGAGAATCCCCATATTGTAACCCTTGTCAATCAAACCTTTCAATTCCCGTTTAAAACTGAGAGTTGGGTCAGATTGCAAGGGTAAATAGGTGTCAGCATCAGAAAGGATTCTCTGCATCTCATTGTTATAGGAGTCTTTGTCTAAAATGACAATAGCTCCGCCTTACAGAATTTACATCAGCAGGCACAGGAGTTACTTACCCTATTAACTCTCTCATAACATGCGCCTCCAAGTGTGTGGTGTACCTTCTTAGGTGTCCCTGTGGTTTGGAGTACGTGGGGCGCACCACCAGGAAACTTAGCGTAAGGTTAGGGGAGCATATCACTAATATCAAACAAGGGTTCGATAAACATAGTGTCTCTAGACACTATGACGAAGTGCACAATAGAGACCCTAGTGGCACCACCTTTATAGGGATAGAAAAGTATGTTCCACATTGGCGAGGCAGTAATGGGAAGCGAACCATATCGAGATCAGAAACTAACTGGATCTTTAGGCTTGGTTCCCATGCCCCTAATGGTTTAAATATAGAGTGGGACATTAACTGTTTTATCAACAACAGCTGAAAAGATGAGGTGGTTGGTGAAGTTGATGTCCCACTCTGGTATATTTTCTAAGTTTAACCATGTCTTGATTATCTAATGTACTTCTAATGATAAAAGCTGAATATCAGGTATATGCCCCCTGATGGTGAAGGGAATTTAAAGAATTTCTAAAACTTTTATTGAATTCTTTTTATAATTCTCTTTATATTTTCTATATACTGATTTAGTTCTGGTCCTGAATAGGGGTGGTATTTTCATGTATTATTGTTTTAGAATTATTGTAAGGAGTAGGCTATGTTATTGGTTTCACAATGGGCACTAACAGGCTTCAGTTTTACCCTCTTATTTTTTCCTCAATATATTATATAAACTTTCCCCTTATATAGTGGTATATTGTTATCTGATTTCATTTAATTGTGAACATTAAGGCTGACATTAATTTGGGTACAATAATTTTCTAATACCCTACTAGATGGCACTGGAAGTGACGTCATTTGTTGTTGCCTTTATCACATTAGGTTTGTTGTTTTGATAATTTTTTAATCAACTAACATAGCTGTACAATATTATAGATGTCTGTGGACATTATAATAATAAATATGTCAATAGCTTTACATATACATATATAATTGTTTTTTTTTTTTTTTTTTTAATTTTTTTATATTTCTCATTTTTTATGTTATTTTTAACTTCATTATTTTTTATAATGCAACTTGGTTACATGCCGCTGTTGAATTTCTGGTGTAATTTTTAAAAAAAAACACTAGATGGCATCGGTTGAGTGTTTACATGCTGTCGCTTCGATGGGGTGTAACCCAACAGCTTGACGTTCCCTTTGCTTAATTGATTAAGTAGGTTTATGTCTATGGTAAATTTCCTTGTAGATGATTTCCCACATGAAGCATAGCCCGGTGTGAACCAATCATAGCGTCCTCCGTCTTGACGCTTGTGTATTTAATGCGCATGCGCGTGCGTCGGTGCGTACCCCTGATGACGTCAGTTGTGACGAAACGGCCGTAGGGTCACAACATTGCACGCACCGCGCATGCGCGATCTTTAAACAAGCGGCGGTAGTGTCGTTTTTTTATCTTGTTTGTTTTATTTCGTTCTTTTTGCTTTTTAATATTTGAGATCGTAATATACCAATAAATGAAACCCAAAGTTATCTGCACCAGCGGAGCATTTCTGTTTATTCCCCTTTTTTTGGCAATTTTATATTACATCTTCCTGCACTGAATCCGTGGATACCTCAAGTTTGCCCCATGAGAGGACAGGATTCGGGAGAACATCCACAGTGGTTGTCGGCTGGCGAGTTACCTAGCAAGGAGTCTGGACTCATTGGTCCATCAGGTGTCAACTGGAGTATCCGTGTGGTGGTCCCCCCATATCTACTAAGCCTGTTTTGACCCCCCTGAATAAGGGCGGTCACAGGCTTTCTGGTAAGCCTTTTATTCATTCACCTATTCGGTGGTGGGCAATACTGATTATCGAAGATGCACCTCTGAAACCCACATTGCATTTAATATATTGCTTTGGACGTTTATGCACCTTTAAAAAGTTTCATTTCCAGGAATTTTTTCTGTAATTTCATATATCCACGGTCATAAATAATTCACTACCTATAGTTATAGGTCACTATTTGTATATATTGTTGTTGATTAATTTTTACTACATGGTTTAGTAATATTTCACCATTCACTTCATATGTCCAGCGCTGCACTTTCTGTATTATATGTATTAAAATATATCTACCCTGCCGGTCAGTCTCCAAAGCAATCGATGCAAATGGGGTGGATTTAGCCACTAGCACTGTGACCCCCCTGGAGAAGTTCGTATGTGTGCTGTGATATGCCCATCCCACCCAGGGGCGCCGCAGCGCTGCCTGCAAATGGCCAGTGACATGTGTCTCCACCAGTGCTACAATGTTTGCCTTTTGTCTTTTAATAAATGTTAGTATTGCTGTACATTTAATTTTATCCCGCATACCTCGCACATTCCAAGTCAAAAATGTAATATCTGTCCCGTTGGTCATGACTGGAGGAGTATTTAAACTAGGATTGAGGGGGGAGGGTGAACTAGAATTACATCAAGAAGACAGGTCAGTTAGGGGTCAGACATTAATGGAGGGTGGAATGGGGACAGATGGGGGGAGGGTTATGGCAGGTGTCAAGAAATTTCCCATGTTGCAAACAGCCTTTGGAAACTGTAGTGCCATTTGTACTACTAAAAAATATATGAAAAACACCAGACCAAAATGTAATAATGCATTAAAATGTTTGTTCACCAATGCCAGAAGTCTGCCAAGCAAAATAGGTGAGTTGGAAGCTCTGGTGCATGAGGTGAACTATGATGTAATCGGTATTGCTGAAACTTGGCTTCAATCCTCACATGACTGGGCTATTAATATTCCTGGCTATGCACTCTTTCGGAGAGACAGGGTAAAAAGGAAAGGTGGTGGGGTCTGTCTCTATGTGAGAAGTGATCTCAAAGCAAGTGTGAAAGAGGACCTGATTGATGGAGAGTGTGATGAGTCTGAAGCATTATGGGTGGAACTGCATATAGATGGGCGTAGTTCAAAGTTAATCATTGGAGTTTGTTATAGACCACCCAATGTTAACGAGGAGGTGGAGACTCAGCTCCTTGCACAGATGGAAAGGGCTGCAAGGGCTGGGACAGTGATAATAATGGGAGATTTTAACTACCCAGAAATTGACTGGAGTAATGGCACTGCTGGGACAGTTAAAGGGCAAAAATTTATAAACCTAGTACAGGACAATTTTATGGTCCAGTTTATTGAGGCCCCAACTAGGAATGAAGCTCTGTTGGACCTGGTAATCTCAAACCATGCAGAGCTTATTACTAATGTGCAGATAAAGGAACACCTGGGTAGCAGTGACCATAACATGATTTCATTTGATGTTAGCTGTAAACAAGAAATACATAAGGGAAAGATAAAAACACTTAACTTCAAGAGAGCAAATTTTCCAAGGGTGAGGGCTGCTCTCGAGGACTTAGACTGGGAGGGAATATTGGCAGCGATAAACACAGAACAGAAATGGGAATTCTTCAAAAAGACTGTTTGGGACCTCACTGCAAAGTATATTCCCATGGGCAATAAGTTTAAAAGGCTAAAAAGAAAACCTATGTGGCTCACGGTCAAAGTTAGAAAAGCTATAAACAATAAGAAAAGAGCTTTTAAAAAATATAAAAATGAAGGAACACTAGAGTTGTTTAAATGCTACAAAGAATTTAACAGAATATGTAAAAAGGAAATCAAGGGTGCAAAAATTCAAAATGAACGACAGATCGCAAAAAATAGTAGGACAAACCCCAAAAAATTCTTCAAATATATTAATAGTAAAAAGGTCATGTCTGAGCATGTAGGCCCTTTACAAAATAATCTAGAGTGGGTGACTGGGGACAAGGAGAAGGCTAATTTATTAAATACTTTCTTCAGCTCTGTGTATACAAAAGAGCATGGGGAAGCTCATGTCCATAATGGGGGTGGTATTGACACAGCCCCCAATGATCCACAATGGCTCAAAAGGGATATGGTCCAGAAATATTTAGACAGAATAAAAGTGGATAAAGCACCTGGACCTGATGGCATCCACCCACGGATCCTAAAAGAATTGAGCTCTGTAATTTCAAAGCCATTGTATCTAATTTTTAGGGACTCATTAATGACAAGAATGGTACCACTGGATTGGCGCAGGGCGAACGTGGTGCCTATATTTAAAAAGGGATCAAAGTCTTTACCAAGTAACTATAGACCTGTTAGTTTAACTTCTATAGTCGGGAAGATACTGGAGCGTTTAATAAAAGACCACATAGACGAGTTCTTGCTGGAAAAAAACATTTTAAGCAACAGACAGCATGGATTCATGAAAGACAGAAGTTGTCAGACAAACCTGATTTCTTTTTATGAAGAGGTAAGTAAAACCTTGGACAGAGGGGTGGCTGTGGACGTGGTTTACTTGGATTTTGCAAAAGCGTTCGATACAGTTCCGCACACACGGCTCATGTGTAAGCTAAAGTCTACAGGGTTGGAAATATCAGTTTGTAAATGGATAGAAAACTGGCTAAAAGACAGAATTCAGAGAGTAGTGGTTAATGATTCTTACTCTGAATGGTCTAAGGTTATCAGTGGTGTACCCCAAGGTTCAGTGCTGGGACCCTTACTCTTTAATATCTTTATAAATGATATTGGGTCTGGGATCAAAAGTAACATTTCTGTCTTTGCAGATGACACCAAGCTATGCAGTGGAATAACGTCCTTACAGGATGTCTCCAATTTACAAGCTGACCTCAATGCACTGTCTAATTGGGCGACTATGTGGCAGATGAGGTTTAATGTTGAGAAATGTAAAGTTATGCACTTGGGGGCTAAGAATATGCATGCATCATACATTCTAGGGGGAGTACAACTGGGGGAATCCGTAGTGGAGAAGGATCTGGGGGTTTTGGTAGATCATAAGCTCAATAATAGCATGCAATGCCAAGCTACAGTTTCCAAAGCGAGCAAAGTTCTTTCTTGTATTAAGAGAGGTATGGACTCCAGAGAGAGAGATATCATTTTGCCCCTGTTCAAATCATTAGTAAGACCTCATCTGGAATATGCCATTCAGTTTTGGGCACCAGTTCTCAAAAAGGATATCGGGGAACTGGAGAAAGTGCAGAGAAGGGCAACCAAGCTGATAAGAGGCATGGGGGAGCTCAGCTATGAGGAAAGATTAGAGGAACTGAATTTGTTCACTCTTGAGAAGAGGAGAATAAGGGGGGATATGATCAACATGTTTAAATATATAAGGGGTCCATATAGTGAACTTGGTGTTGAGTTATTCACTTTACGGTCAACACAGAGGACAAGGGGGCACTCTTTACGACTGGAGGAAAAGAGATTTCATCTCCAAATATGGAAAGGTTTCTTCACAGTAAGAGCTGTGAAAATGTGGAATAGACTCCCTCCAGAGGTGGTTCTGGCCAGCTCAGTAGATTGCTTTAAGAAAGGCCTGGATACTTTCCTAAATGTACATAATATAACTGGGTACTGACATTTATAGGTAAAGTTGATCCAGGGATAATCCGATTGCCTCTCTGGGATCAGGAAGGAATTTTTTCCCCTGCTGTAGCAAATTGGAGCATGCTCTGCTGGGGTTTTTTGCCTTCCTCTGGATCAACTGTGGGTATAGTATTGGGTATATTGTTTTTTTGTTTTTTTGTTTTTTTATGGTTGGACTGGATGGACTTGTGTCTTTTTTCAACCTGACTAACTATGTAACTATGTAACTTACAGGGGACACATATACCGGCAGGGTAGCGCACCTCATCAACACACATTGCCTAATCACTTTAAGAACATCTCTAGAATTCACACAATAACCACATAATTTCAGGTTCTTTTCCCAACACAATAACTTGCGCACAATGGTGCAACATTTCCCAATGCTTTGATTTACTGATCTGGCATTTTCCTTCCCTCCCAGCTTTTCACCTCCCCAACTTGGCGAAAGCATACTGTACCCATGAACCATTGTTCGGATTTTCTTCCAGTCTTCCAAACTGACTGGAGGTATTCTACTTAAACCAGCACCCCTTATATGAGTTAGCTGACAACATTGGCTGAAGGTGCAGTACTTAGGGTAATATGAGCTGGAACGTTCAACATAAAAAAGAAAAGAAAAAAATAAGGTTTGCATACGAAGTGGGGGCGATTATTCACTGTGTGAGGCATGGATAAGTCACAGGGGATGTCCTATGTGTCTCTTGCTCTGTCTGAGTGAGACTCTCGCTGCAAGAATATATATTCATCCTAGTATGCTAAATATTTGGAGCCGCAGCCCCACAGTATCTACATAAATGCGCTGTGGGGGTATTACAGTACACAGGTTGATACACTTTGTAGTCCAAGTATCTGTAGATCCAAAGCCGTATATATATGAATGTCAGCAAGCTGAGGGTTTCCCCCACCTCCCCAGAGTTGTCACAAGAGGAGCTGACCCTCTGTCTTCAGTAAAGGAAGTTTCCAGTTTCACATTCGGTAATGCTTGGGTCGTAGGAATGGGGGAGGGGAGGGGATAAAAACAGGAGAGGGAGGCTTTCAAATTTTTGTGTAAGAAAATATAATAAATGATGGGGTGAAGTTACCCCCCCATAGCAAAGAGGACTATTAGAAGTAACATGGAGCCTGATAACTCACAGTAACCGGCCGTATATTCGATCATCCATCCGGGCGTCCGCGCCGGTCCAACCAGTGTGCTGCCGCCTTCGGTCTTCAAAGAATATGGCCTTACCATCCTCCTCCACTCTCAGTCTGGCCGGGAACAACATAGCATATTTAAGGTGTGCCACCCTGAATCGTCTCTTGACATCTTGGAACTGTGCCCGTTTTCTTTGAACTTCATTAGAGAAGTCAGGGAATACCGCAACATGACCATTGCCCAAAGTAATGTTTCCCTTCTCTCTGGTCAACCTCAGAATTTTGTCTCTATCTTTAAAGTTGAGGAACTTGGCGATGAAGGTCCTGGGGGGGCTCCCACCGGTGGAGGTTTAGCTGGCATGTGGTGCGCCCGTTCCACAGCGAACATGACTGAGAAGGCTTCTCTTCCAAAATGTTGGATCAGGAGGGATTCCAGATATTCAGCAGGGTTGGAACCTTCAGCCTTCTCAGGTAAACCGATGAAGCAGAGGTTGCATCATCTTAAACGATTCTCCATGTCATCTCGATGAGCATGTAGCTGGTGGATCTGGCGCTGCAAGTCCTCCGTGGTGTGGCTCAGGGGATGCAGGATATCCTCCGCTGCTCCGATGCGTGTCTCGGCCTCGGTTACCCTATCTTTTACTTTAGATAAGTCTTGACGCAGCAGGGAAATGTCAATCTTGACCTCATCAATTTTGGCGGTGAGTGTCCCCTGCAGCACCGCTATGGCATCCAAGACCTTAGCTGTGTCTGCGCTTTGATGGTCCATTGTTGAGCACATGCCGTCGTCCTCTCTGGCCTGTGAGTCTTGATCTTGATGGCGGTATTTGGCTAACTTATCCCCGCCTCGGAGGTCCTTTTCGGCGGAGACATGGTTCTTTGCTGCCCCGGGATATGTAGCTTAGGACCTTCCCCAGGTGGAGCCAGATGGCCGCTGCATCGGTGATTAGGCTGGAGCCACGCCAGTCGCGGTCTATGTGTATGGTTATGTTAGGGGCGCAGTTATTCAGAATGTCCCTCTGGAATGCAGCGGAGCGTAGGCCAGACAGGTGAGCCATAAGAACACAGTGTCAACCGCCGGGTGCAGCAAGATGGCCGCTGCCCCGGGTGGTAGGCTGAAGCCGCGGCCCTTCCTGGGGGCAACAGGGAGCGTGGGTCACTGCAATCAGGTCCCCAGGCGATCTGGTGGTGGGTCCAGGAGATGTGCCAGTGCTGAGCTGCCACGGGGGCCCAAAACAGCTAACTAGGCCACCGCCGGGTGCAGCAAGATGGCCGCAACTCCGGAGACTAGGCCGGAGCTGCGGTCTTTCCTAGAGAATTTGCCAGTCCGAGGGTGCAGCAGGCTCCAGACACAGGGGAAAAGATGGAATTTATCCCCTAATGCAGAGTGTATTGTCCGATGGCCAGGATGGTGACAGGGGGGGCCAAAACAACCATCCAGGCCGCCGCCGGGTGCAGCAAGATGGCCGCCGCTCTGGAGACTAGGCCGAAGCCGCGGCCTTTCCTACGGGTGTTACTGGTCCGGAGGCTCCAGGTGGCGTTTCGGCGGTGCAGCAGGCTCCAGAAGCAGGGGAAGAAGTAGATTGTATCCCCAAATGGAAAGTACAGTGTCCAATGGCTAGGATGGTGACAGGATAGTAAAACCGGAGTTTGGGTCAGCAGAGCTCTCTCCACCTGCGACCTACTCCATTGCTTCCCAGGCCACGCCAGAACATCTACTTCTTTAGAAGAACATCAACATATCTTTATGCATCAATGTTATAGTTGGTAAAAGATGTCGCTTCTTAAACAGTTACCACCAATTGTCTCCTGGGTGCTAACATGAGCTGAAAAGGTCCCCAAGCACAGGGTCAAAACTAATCCTCTGTTAATCCAGGGGACAGATGAGCCTATAGCCAATGTTTGATAAAAATCTACCTATATCCAAGTTTTTTCTGTGTCCTATTGAGGAGATTTCCCTAATTTCCTGTCCTGTAGGCACAAGAGGAAGCGAAAGGAAATCTGTCCTGAGTGAGTGAAATGCTCTCTTATCACTGAACCAAGTGTTCCCATTGGAAGATATGTTCTCTATTGCTCTTCTGAGGACAGCTAAAAATTTTTTATTACAACTCACTTTTAGTCTCAGTGGCAATGGTCACCAGTAGAGAGGGTGAGTCTCTCTAACGAGAATACAGACAGCAATAAATCCCTTACAGTGCTTCAAACTTTTCACTGCTCCTTCTAACACCAAAACAAAAGTTTAGGCTTCTGATTCATTTTAGTGCTCTTCATTTTTGCTCTATATATGTGTATGTTTTCCTGTCACAGTGATATCTATTCGGCAGTTTTTTCCCAAGGGTAGGTGCCCTTTTGGCTTTGCAGTGAACCATTATAGGGATCAGGTACCTTTACAGAGGGACTCAACAATGGAAGCAAACACTCTTTCTGTACAGACCACCTCACCCTCCATGGTTATATCTGATGCTCTTAAACATTAAGTGCTTCTAAAAGTTCTCAAAGTGAGATGAACTTTTGTACCCAGTGCTCCTCCGTGCACAAGAATCTCCCCCTCCATGTTATTCTTTTTATATCTCTGAGAACTTCTGTACCAATACCTTAAAATAGATCTAAACCCCAATTGGATGATATTTACTTTACTGTGTATCATAAACAATTAACTTTTTTTTATTTAACCACCTGGCCTCCAGAAGATTTATCCCCCTTCATGTAGAAAAATGTAAAATAATGCATTTGGGTGGCAATGAATGCAATCTATGCACTGGGAGGAGAACCTCTGGGGGAATCTAGAATGGAAAAGGACCTGGGGGTCCTAGTAGATGATAGGCTCAGCAGTGGCATGCAATGCCAAGCTGCTGCTAACAAAGCAAACAGAATATTGGCATGCATTAAAAAGGGGATTAATTCCAGAGATAAAACGATAATTCTCCCACTCTACAAGACTCTGGTCCGGCCGCACCCAGAGTATGTTGTCCAGTTCTGGGCACCAGTCCTCAGGAAGGATGTACTGAAAATGGAGCGAGTACAAAGAAGGGCAACAAAGCTAATAAAGGGTCTGGAGGATATTAGTTATGAGGAAGGGTTGTGAGCATTGAACTTATTCTCTCTGGAGAAGAGACGCTTGAGAGGGGATATGATTTCAATATACAAATACCATACTGGTGACCCCACAATAGGGATAAAACTTTTTTGCGGAAAGGAGTTTAACAAGACTCGTGGCCACTCATTAAAATTAGAAGTAAAGAGGTTTAACTTTAAACTACGTAGAGGGTTCTTTGCTGTAAGAGGGGGAAGGATGTGGAATTTCCTTCCACAGGCAGTGGTCTCAGTGGGGAGCATCGATAGTTTCAAGAAACTATTAGATAAGCACCTGAACGACTGCAACATACAGGGATATACAATGTAATACTGACATATAATCACACACATAGGTTGGACTTGATAGACTTGTGTCTTTTTTCGACTTCACCTACTATGTAACTATGTAACTATGACCATGCCACTTTTGCTATAAGGCACTGCATTATTTTAACTTAAAATTGTGCGGTCATGCAACACTGTACCCAAATAACATTTATGTATTGTTTTCCCTCAAATAGAGCTTTCTTTTGGTGGCATTTGATCACCACTACATTTATTTATTTGTTGCGCTATAAACAAAAAAATATTTTTTTTAATTTCTGCTATAAAACATATCTAATAAAAAATCTAATTTCTTTATGAATTTAGGCCAATATGTATTCTGCTACATATTTTTGGTAAAAAATCCTAATAAACGTATATTGATTGGCTTACGTGAACGTTATAGCATCTATAAACTATGGGCTATATACTGGAATTTTTTTTTATACCAGTAATGGTGGTGATCAGCAACGACCAGTGACACTAATACAGTGATCAGTGCTAAAAAATATGCACTGTCACTGTACTAATAACAATGGCTTTAAAGGGGTTAAACATCTAGGGTGATCAAAGGGTTAACTGTGTGCCTAGCCAGTGTGTGTTTACTATGTGTGCTGCTTTTACTAGGGGAAGAGATTAATTTGAGTCCCTGCTTTTCAGGAACACAGAATCCATTCCCCCCCCCTGTCAGAACAGAAAAGCCATGTTTACATTAGGCAGAGCTCTGTTCTGTGTCTCTGCCCAACAATCGGCGGGTGCCGGAAGACATTGAGTGGCACATGCAGATCAACTTAGGCTGTGAATTATCAAAGCAGAAGCGACGTGCCGGCAGGCCCCTTGCAGGTGGAAGTGAGGAATCATGTATATATATTTTTCTACCTCAGTGCTGCTGATCTCCTCCTCCTCTTTGTAGACACTTGCTATTCACATTCTAATTCATACCCACATGCCAGCTGTACATCATGGCCCTGGGCAATGATAATGATAAAATTGGATTATGCCTGTGCATTGTGGGTCAGTATGGCCATACCATGTAAATTAACCTGTAAAAATTACCATGCAAGTTATAATTTGATTATACTCCTTTAACTCTACCAATAACTATACAAACATGGGCCCACCTTATACAAATTAACTGGATTTTTTTAGACAAGTCCTGCCATTATATGGTTTTGATAAATCTAAAAGAGATTGTATAATGAAGCTATAAGATGTATTGTCAAAAAGAAGTGACATTTTTTCTACACTACATGAAATAAAAAAAAAATGGAGTTAAGCAAAAATGAATTTGTCTTCCAGTGTGTCCAATAAATCAGGAAGTGTTTTCAATAAATAATTTATCTAAACCTTTTTTTATCAGATCCTGCAAGATGTCTCTACTTTAAAGAGCAAAGTTTTTTTGACGTCAGATCAGGATGCTTAGAATTCCACAAGAAAAAAAGTTAATTTTTCAAATCAATGCCTGAAATCTACATTTTTGCTTATAAAATGACAATTTTTCAAGTAAACATTATGCTGGAAAATAGATGTACTACCGTTCTCTCCCCTCTGCTACCAAGCTTGTCTAATTAATTTTGTGTCTTTTGTGTCATTATTATATTAAACTGGAGCTGGAATGAACAGATAGTTTTCCTGTTAGGGTTTGTGGCAAGCAAAGAGTGCTCTGAGTATTTCTTAGGTTATGTCCAAGGTATGCTTGACATTTCACATAAAGGAATTTACCGTATGTAGGGTTGTCACAATCTGTAACAGTGTTTGACTGATCGTTGATTTTTAATTAGAGTCTAGATGAACATTTTCTCTAATATACACTTGAAAGATTTCACTGTTTACTGCTGGCAGTGCTTAGCATGCTTATGCCGAGCAGCTTCACAAAGTGAAATCTTTTCTTGTTAAAGACAAGCCTGTAAAGTTTTATTTTTTTTATGAAAAAAAAAAGAAAAGAAACACAAAACCAATAACAAATTAATTTAAAGATAAATAAGCACATTTCTGTATGTAATTAATTAATTAATTATATTATGAATTGCTGCTTCTCTGAACCAGTATAAAAAACTAAATATCCAATTCAAATGTATGCATTGCAGTAAAGTAAAAAGCATGCTTTACTATACATCACCTTCAGCAACATAAACCACTGTTAACATGATTGCTTCTGCATAATCATATCTTTTTCAGTGCACTTTCATAGTATGTTTTTGCAAACTTTGATGTTCATTAATGCACATTTTTCTGTGTTTTTTGTGACTTTTCAGGCTTTATACATGTTTTTGTTTTGTCCAATGAAAGGCAGTAGACAACAGGTCTAGCCTGGTTCACACGCACAGTACAAATAAAGCAACAACATTGATATGCAGAAGTGTCATTTCTAAAATGTATTTCTGAGTATTGTGCGTACCTGAGTATTGTGTGTACCTGAGTATTGTGAGTACCTGAGTATTGGGAGTACCTGAATATTGTGTGTACCTGAGTATTGTGTGTACCTGAGTATTGGGAGTACCTGAGTATTGGGAGTACCTGAGTATTGTGTGTATGTGAGTACCTGTGTATTGTTAGTACCCGAGTGTTGTGTGTATTGTGAGTACCTGGGTATTGTGAGTACCTGAGTACCTGTGTATTGAGATTATTGCGAGTACATGAGTGCTGCGAATGCACGTGGATTGTGAGTGCATGTGGGCTGTGAGTGCATGTGGACTGTGAGTGCATGTGGACTGTGAGTACTCATGGACTGTGAGTGCATGTGGACTGTGAATGCACGTGGACTGTGAGTGCTTATGGACTGTGAGTGCACGTGAACTGTGAGTACTCGTGGACTGTGAGTGCACTTGGACTGCGAGTGCACGTGGACTGCGAGTAATCATGGACTATGAGTGCACGTGGACTGCGAGTGCTCTTGGACTGCGAGTGCACGTGGGCTGTGAGCACCTGTTTATTATCTTGTTGAGTACCTCTGTATTGACTTGTTGAGTACCTGTGTATTGAGTATTAGTATCATGAAGCTAGTTGTTAATTAATTTGGACAGGGTATAATCCCCAATCCATATTAAATTAGTAGGTACAATGCCCGGCAGGTGTGGAGAGGCAACTCGGTGTACATCTTGTGGCATGTGTGCGTTCCTTGATCATCTGATCAAGGGCGAATACTGCTGTGCAAAATGTAAGCACGTTGTTTCCCTGGAAGCCCAGGTTCTGAATCTAGGGAGGCAACTCCCTGTCCCTGTCAACACTGAGAAGACTCTCCATACTAAAGGAGAGTTGGGATCATACCCGCCAGGTGCCAGCAGGGGCCAGCACAGAGGCGGGTGGAGATAAAGAGTCGTAGGCGCCAAAGCAGAGTAGATGGGTGACAGTCAGGAAGGGTAGAGGGGAAAGTGCCAGGGAGGCCGGTCCTGGGCTAGAACATCCCAATAATGATGCCCATTGTGTGAAATTGGTGAAACCAGTCTGGGACCATCACTGCTAGAGCTGAGTGACTCCCCTAGCTGTTAGGGGAATAATTCCTCCAGTAAGGATGGGTGTAAAGCCAAGGGAAAGGAAAGACAGATTCTGCTGGATGGGGACTCAATTCTTAGAAGGACAGAGAGAGCAATCTGTCACAAAGACCTGAAACGCTCAATTGTATATTATCTACCGGGCACTCGGGTTAGGCATATCATGGATCTGGTGGACAGATTACTGGGAGGGGCTGGGGAAGACCCAGCTGTCACGGACCACGTTGGCACCAATGGCAAAGTCAGTGGTAGATGGAGTGTCCTAAAAAACGATTTTAGGGACTTGGGAGCTAAATTGAGGTAAAGGACATCCAAGGTAGTATTCTAAGAAATACTACCGGTACTCGAGCTACACCAGAAAGGCAGAGGGAGATTAGGGAAGTAAACAAGTGGCTGAGGAGCTGGTGTAGAAAGGAAGGGTTTGGGTTCCTGGAGAACTGGGCCGACTTTTCAGTCAGTTACCAGCTCTATAGAAGGGACGGACTGCACCTAAATGAGGAGGGTGCAGATCTGCTGGGAGTGAAGATGGCCGAAAAGTTAGAGGGGCTTTTAAACTAGATGACAGGGGAGGGTCCAGAGGTAGAGATAGCCAGCACGGAACATATTCCAGAGGGTAGTACTGGGGGCATTAGTGGTAGGTTGACTAAAGCACTTAGTTGTGGGGCCACGGCCTCCTCTTGGCTGAGGCTGAGACTTTCCTGTGTATGAAAATGGCACATAGTTTTAGGTTTTTGGTCATCAATCACACACAATTTTGAGCTCATGACTGTTGCAAATTGAATGTTAACAAATAGAAAAGACTATCATTCTGACCCCAGCATTTTTCATTCTTGTCCCAATCTTTTTTGGCTACTACTGTAAACCACTTTGTTAAATCAGAAATTTGTGATCAATAACATCTAGCTAACATCATTCAATTTTTGACAAGAAATATGTGCAACAATGCTATACCTGGGTCAAGCTGGGCTCCTCCACATCTTCTTCCTGGGTGGAAGGCCCAGGGTGGACCTCAGGAGCCTCAGCTGATGTTGAAGGAAGTGTTGAGAGCGATGGCCTGGGTTCTGTCTGGTCGGACAAAAAAACTCAGGCTGTTGTAGTGCTGTGTTGTGGGGGCATATACTTCATCTGCTGCTGCTCCAGATCTCTGGGAATCCTGGACTTTGTTGCAATCCCTATTATATGTGCTCCTCAGGCTACCAATTTTGCACTTCATATTGTTGATGTCTGCCGTGGGATACACAGCCTTCACTAATTCCAACAGTTTCTCCATCGCTGTCTTCCTCTTTATCTTGTTTGAATAGTCCTTGCATTTTACTTGGCAGTGACATGGCAGCTCCCTGTATTTTTCAATAAACTCTGGCAGGAAATCTGGGGCCGTAAATTTATCAACCATTTTATCTGCAAGACACCACACAAGACAAACCTTAATGTCAGGCTAAACTCTCCTAATCTTGTCCCAATATAGGCCTCAATCTATAAGCAGTATAGGCCACTAACCACTGATGCCCCAATTTACAATTGTACCTTAGTTTCAACGTCCCTTTGCGTTAAAACGATCTTTCGTCCTCCACTCATAGATCGTACCTACGTCTGTTACAGCGACCACTCGTTATGCTTTATATACACTGCACAGGCATCAAACTCCGCCCCTGTCCTTCTTTCTAGTGTACACCCCGCCTCTTCTCTTTCGGGCCAGTGGGAGAGTAAATGGTGGAGAGACAGCAGGTGCGTGCTAATAGCAGCAACGAGGAAAGCTCGGAGCAAGGCCGTTCCCAATCCAGGAGGAGATATAATGCCTCAATGCCTCAAATATGTCCTTTGAAGAGATGGTGGAGATGGTGGACATCTTAAAGAGGACAGACTATGATGGGAATCATGCACCGTACAGAAACCCTAATGTGAGAAAGGCTAAGATCATGGCTAAAGTTGTCAGAAGTCTGCACAGGACTTTTGGGGTATGATGATCCAAGGAAATGCTGGACCTGAAATTGAGGGAGCAAGATCAGTATAGAAAAATCAGGAAAGTGCTACAAAAAATTTGGCTTTTAGAGGGGTGAGCTCACCCCATTTGATGAAGGAAAGATCAACACAGTTTTGACATACTAATGTCTCATATGGCCTTCACTTTAGCATTGTCGAACTTTGTAAGTTCCTGATTTGGGGATGTGTATGTTATGTTTTTAAACATGCCTGTTTAGCACAAAAAAAAGGCAAATTAATGTCAAACATACATGTTATACACCAAGATGTCGGTTTGTTCAAAAACCGTTTATAATGCACATGTGAATGTGCTTGGAGTAAAATGTTTTATACTCAACAATGTGTGGCTTTTTATTTCAATGCTCAATACCAGTGTATTTGTTAAGTTGGTGTAGTTACAGTGACAATGTGCTGTAAAACTTGCCAAAATCAGGCCATTTTAGGGACTCCATTTCAAGGAGTAGAAAAGGATGAATATTTTTATCATGAATGCATTATATACATTAACAACAATAACACTGTGTGTGTGTAGCAGACCCACAGCACAACATAATAGTTAGCTGAAGAAGAGATTGTTACCTCATGTATCAAATAAGTTACGTTTGCACTATTAAAGAAAATGACCACAATTAAAAGGCCAATTAAGAACCTAGGAGACAGATAAGAAAAACAAACAGTAATTCAAATGAAATATGAGTTCATTTTTTTTTTTTAAAGTATTGCACATTCGCAAGATTTTGTTGTAAAGCAATTGGCCCTCTACCCACGAAGTACTCTACATATTTTTCTCTGACTTTGCGGGCACTTTGGGGGGGTAAGCCAGCATGGCCACTTTCGAGAGCTGTCATCGCTGCAGGTTCCGAAGAAAAGTCAGCCTCAGTCACAACTGAGGCCAGATAGCTGGCTGCATTCTTTCTTAAGTAGTTGTGGAAAATGCGGCAGCTCACCACAATGTGGTTTAGTTTATATTCGGCCAGGCTCATGGCCACTAGGAAGATTCTGAACCGGCTTGACATTATGCCAAAGGCATTCTCTATATTCTGGCACGTGACAGCTGAAAATTGAAAACCCTCTGCTCTGGGATCATGTTCCTCATGGGGAATGGCATCATGAGATGTTCCCCCAGAGCAAAGGCCTCATCTGCAACAAATATGAAATTGAGGCCCTCAACATTCTCCTCCAGAGGTTGCAACCCCAAGGTACCATTTTGTAGACGCCGGTAAAACTCCGTCTGGGCGATCACTCCTCCGTCAGAGTTTCATTCTTCCCAATGTCCAGGTATATGAACTCATAATTGGCTCTCACCACCACCAACATCACAATACTACTAAACCCCTTGTAGTTATAGTAGTACAACCCTGAGTTGGGTGGTGGGGTGATCCTTACTTGCTTCCCATCGATAGCACCACCACAATTGGGAAAGTCCCACCGGTGGAGAAACTGGGAAGCCACAGTCTGCCATTCCTGTGGGTTGGAAGGAAACTGTGGAGTCAAACAAGAAAAAAAAATGGTACTTTTGCACATAACATTGCAAGCAGATTAGACAAAAACATTCTTGGCCAACATAAGTATAACATTCATTGAAATTAGTATTTTAAGACAAAAGTATAAGGTCAACTTATCAGATTCCTCACCCCCTCTGGTGGCCCATTGGAAAAATGTTATGGTGGGGGGTAGATGTTTTGGACAGGTAACCCTCTCCACTTCATTGAGAGCTGAATGCATAAATAATGTGTGTTACTTTGGCCAGCCCCTCCTCCACTATTGGCAGTCCACTGGACGGGTAAGAAGTGTCATAATCCAAAAATACACACTGTCCAAATTGAAGCACATTTTTACATTCTACAATTACCTATCAAGATAATAGGAGAACAAAACTTTAAACAGTACCATTTGAAATTATTCAGGCAGACACTTGCACTACATGCTTTGGTGAATTCATCCATAAATATGACCACAAAAGAGGTATGTATAGTGTGTATGGGTTTGGCAAAGTCAGCAGAGAGAGTATTGGTATTGGTTGACTTAGTGGTTGGGGGGGAGGGAGGGTTCCAAATGAGTTTGGGCCTCAAAAAAATAGCCTCCTGTGCTCTGCCTGAATTTAAGGCCAACAATAACATTTGGACACATTTTAGGGGGTGTTTAGGGTAAGCACTAAAATGTAGCTGATAAAAAAACATTGTTAAGTTACTAGGCTAGGTGTGTATGGGCCCAGGATAGCATGCTGGGGAGTTTAGTGAAGGAAAATATGCATGAAGGACAAAAAAGGAGCATTAAAAGCTTACAGCATGCATGAGGACACTGTGAAGACATTCACAGCACATTACAATCATGATAATTATGGAATAAAGAAATGAATACAATACATTAGCAAACATTAAATACATAGAATGTGATATTAAAGGATAAAACTTACCCGAATATAGTCCTTCTACAGGACTTGGAATGATGGCAGAACAGGTCTCTGGAATAATGATTCCCAGAGCCTGGGGGGAGATCCCAGTTGTGAACTTGAGGTCCTGGTGACATCTCCCCATCGCTAAGCACCGCAAGGTGGCGACGAGCCTTTGCTCGGGAAAGATGGCTTGCCGCATGCAGGTGTCCTGCTTAGTAATATAAGGGGACAGAAAACCCAATAGACAATGAAATACAGGGTCCATCATCTGGAGATAATTCCTGAAATCATCAGGATTATTCTCCTGGAGCTCCTGCAGCAAAGGCATATGACAGAATTGGTCACGATTAAGCAACCAATTCTTGGCCCAAGAACTCCTCCTCCCCCTGTTCATGGACTGGACTTGGGTCAAAGCAATAACTCCAAGCCCAGCAATAGCACAATCTCTCTGACAAGAATGCCACATGGCTAGTAAACGAATGGCTGCTCAGAACGAACTGACAGAACACACTGAATATAAGAAAGGACCTGACAAGCATGACCTGAAAATCAGAAACGACTAGACAAGCACGCACTGAAAATCAGAAGCGAACTATAAATAGAATGCACTGAAAAACAGAAATGACCTGACAAGCATGCACTGAAAAACAGATATGAACCTACAAGCACAACCTGAAAAGCAGAAACGAACTGAAAAGCACGAGGCTGAAAAGCGTAAATCGTCATTCACCAAACTTCTACTAACACAAGATAAACACAAGATTAGCAAAAGGAGCCCATAGGGTGGCACAGGACTAATAAACTTCCTTTTTATTGGTTCGTACATCTTATACGTCACTACATTCGTAATTGTTGGCCAACATTTGTGTGACCGTGTGTAGGCAAGACAAGTTGGAGCCAACACCCTTTGAACAAAATTTCACGGTTTTGTTATCGGAAAGTCTGATCGTGTGTACGCGGATTTTAGCTTGCCAGTTGCTAAATGTCTTGCAGGACAATTTCATGGGTCAGATGGTAAACACACCAACAAAAAACAAAGTGTTACTAGACCTACTGATTACCAACAATACAGACCTGATCACGGATGTGGAAATACAGGGCAATTTAGGAAATAACGATCACAGGTCAATTAGTTTTAGTATAAATCACACAAATAGGAAACATAAGGGGAATACAAAGACACTGAATTTCAAAAGAGCCAACCTCCCTAATCTACAACCTTTGCTGGAGGATAAAAATTGGGATAAAATCTTAGGAACAAAGAACACGGAGGAAAAATGGGTATGCTTTAAGAGCATATAAAATAAGGGCGTTAGCCAGTGCATCCCAGTGGGAAATAAATTTTAAAGAGCTAATAAAAGTCCTGGGTGGCTTAACTCCAATGTAAAAATGCATATAAAATCAAAGGAGAAGGCCTTCAAAAAATACAAGGCTGAGGGATCAGCATCAGCATTCCAACTTTACAAAGAATGCAACAAGAAATGTAAGGGTGCAATCTGGGTGGCTAAGATAGCAAATGAAAGGCACATAGCGGAGGAAAGTAAAAAAAGTCCCAAGAAATTCTTTAAATACATAAATAGTAAGAAAGGGAGGTCAGATCATATTGGTTCTATAAAGGATGATAAAGGGAATCTGGTTACCATGGATGGAGAGATGGCGAAGGTTTTCACAAGGGAATCAGGGGGCTTCAGTAACCAAAACTGCAATGTTTCTCCTCATGACATGTCACAGGAAGCACACTCATGAGGACAGAATTAGAAATAGACTTGAAAAACTTAACATTAGTAAGTCACCGGGACCAGACGGCTTGCACCCCAGGGTCCTTAAGGAACTCAGTCAAATAATTGCCAGACCATTGTTCCTAATTTGTATGAACAGTCTACTGACTGGAATGGGAATGGTACCTGCTGATTGGAGAAAAGCCAACATAGCACCAATATTTACAAAAGGGCCAAGATACATTCCTGGGAATTACAGACCAGTTAGCCTACCATCAATTGTATGTAAGGTCTTGGAGGGGATGATAAGGGACTATATACAAGATTTTATTGACAACGGTATCATTAGCAGTAATCAGCATGGATTCATGAAGAATCGTTCTTGTCAAAACAACCTATTAACCTTCTATGAGGAGGTGAGCTGCCAACTAAATAAAGGAAGGCCCGTAAACGTGGTGTATCTGGATTTTGCAAAAGCATTTGATACAGTTCCCCATAAACGTTTACTGTACAAAGTAAGGTCAGTTGGCATGGACCATAGGGTGAGTACATGGATTGAAAACTGGCTACAGGGGTGAGTTCAGAGGGTAGTGATAAATGGGGAGTACTCGGAATGGTCCTGGGTGGAAAGTGGGGTCCTCCCAGGGCTCTGTCCTGGGACCAATCCTATTTAATTAATTCATAAACAATCTGGAGGATGGGATAAACAGCTCAATCTCAGTATTTGTAAACGATACTAAGCTAAGCAGGGCAATAACTTCTCCGCAGGATGTGGGAACCTTGGAAGAAGATCTGAACAAATGAATGGGGTGGGCAACTACATGGCAAATGAGGTTTAATGTAGAAAAATGTAAAATAATGCATTTGGGTAGAAAAATTATGAATGCAATCTAATCACTAGGGGGAGAACCTCTGGGGGAATCTAGGATGGAAAAGGACCTGGCGGTCTTAGTAGATGACAGGCTCAGCAATGGCATGCAATGCCAAGCTGCTCCAAGCAAAGCCAATAGAATATTGCCATGCATTAAAAAGGGTATTAACTCCAGAGATAAAATGATACTTCTCCCACTCTACAAGACTCTGGTCCAGCCACACCTGGATTATGCTGTCCAGTACCAGTCCTCAGGAAGGATGTGCTGGAACTGTAGAGAGTCCAGAGAAGGGCAACAAAACTAATAAAGGGTCTGGAGGACCTTAGTTATGAGGAAAGGTTAAGAGCACTGAACTTGTTCTCTCTGGAGCGGAGACGCTTGAGAGAGGATATGATTTCAGTGTACAGATACCGTACTGGTGACCCCACAATAGGGATAAAACTCTTCCGCGAAAGGGAATTTTACAAGACATGCAGCCATTCACTAAAATTAGAAGAAAAGCTGTTTAACCTTAAACTGCGTAGAGGGTTCTTTACTGTAAGAGTGGCTAGGATGTGGAATTCTCTTCCACAAGCAGTGGTTTCAGCTGAGAGCATCAATAATTTCAAAAAACTATTAGATAAGCACTTGAATGACCACAACATACAGGGATATACAATGTAATACAGACATAAAATCACACACATAGGTTGGACTTGATGGACTTTTTCAACCTTGCCTACTATGTAACCATATATCTATGTAACTATGTCACTATGTAAAAGCATACAATAGCATATCAAAGAAAAATATGTCAAATAATGAAATAAACATATGTTTTGTTTGTTGAAGGCTGCTAGGTCACCTGAGGCCAGGTGACAGATGCACACTGCTGGGGTTAGGACCACACCGCTAAGGTTTGGACCCTTCGGCTGACTGCTGCGGTTGGAGCTCTAGGTGGTTCAGGAAAGCAGCTCCACCTGAACACCAGCACGGACCAAACCAGGGAGCTAGAGCACAAGATTCCCCAGGGCCCAGAGTCTAAGAGCCAGCAGGTTTTCACCAGAGCCTCTGGTGGTGAGGATGGATTTGGCTGCAGCTGACTCCAGGTCGTGGCCCCCAGGGTCCCTCAGCTTATGCTCACGGACTGGCTTTGGTGGACAGAGCAGAAGCAGCAGTACAAGGTTAAACACAGAATAGTCAGGAGAACAAGCCAAGGCCGGGGCAACCAGCAGACAGGAATGATAAGAAGTACACGCCAAGGTCAGTACACAGAAGTCAGAGATAAACATACAGCAGGATGCCACACAGAAGCCTAAACAAAACTGTTGCTCAGGCAAGACTGGCTTGCAGTGCGCGGGGTTAAATAGTGTTTTCTGTTAGAGGAATGGGGTGGAGCTAGGGCTGGGAGATTTTCCAAAAAAAAAAATCTGAGATTTTCTTAAAAAAAACCTTGATTCACGATTCGAATCGGTCCTTGGGAGCTGCAGGCAGGATTTTTTAGGCGAGGCCGCGGCTTCAGCCTAGTCCGTGGCGTCCGGCCTTGCAGACTAGGCTAAAGCCGCGGACTAGGCCGAAGCCGCGGCCTCGCCTAAAAACTCCTGCCCACAGCTCCTCAGGGCCGGCGTGGTGAAAAAAAAATCTAAAAAAGTCAATTTGCTTAAATTTTTAATCGATTTGACCTCTCAACTCGATTCAAGATTTGAATTGATTTTTTCCCCAGCCCTAGGTGGAGAAATGCTGCAAGAAGGTTACTTAAACACACACAGGTGTAAAAGCATGGCCCCTAAGCTGATACACAGACCAGAGAAGTAAGCAGACAGGACATGAAACATTGCTGCAGATTTATGGCAAAGGGAGGCAGGATAGTAATTTAATGCTTTCAATGCCCACTTGAAGCGTATTTGTAATACCCACTTGTAATTACTGTCCTTGATATCATAGAGCAATGTCCTTCCACACACCAGCCATATCAGCTCTTCAGTATTCAGCATAGTCTGGCTCAACAAAATGGAGAATTCTGTCTGCAACTTGGTTAGAGTAGATGTTGCTAGGAGGAGCCTAGTTGTTATGCAAAAAAAACTGTGTCCTATGATTAATGCATGAGGCACATTCGAAATTCCATCTGCTTGCTATACCTTGATTTTTATGGAATAAGGATATCTACATCAAGAGCTTGAAGTTCCATCAAGCTAACAATTGTTCAGTCTAACTGTAACCTGTACAAGCTACTGCTGTCATAATAAAAAGGTAAAAAAAAAGGATAGGTGTCCAAAGTCTAGACCTTCTAGTTAAAAATGTTTATATTAAAGTGTATTTAGCTATTGGATAGTTATTGTTTGCTGTCTATGTATCTTTCATGAAATGTTCCTTCACTTCCCACGCCATAAACACAACAGAAAGTTAAAGGAAATCTCCCAAAGTGAAGGGAATTCCTCTCTTAGACAGTTGTAACCAAAACAGTGTCTAACCCTTTTGTAGGTATTAAACTATTTATAAGAAAATGATGCACAGAAAATACTTCTTAAAAAATAAGGTTAAAACCCAAGAGAATGGTAGCCAGTTTGAAAATACTAATTTTAAACCCTCAAACCCTTTAAATCTCACTTTTACCCTGTAAATGAATTACAGCATAAATTCCGTCCAGCAGTGATCTCAAAAAAGTACAAAGTAATTTAACCTCAAGAAATGTATCCTATGAAAATGCTAAAACAGAACAGAGGTGAGGTGGTCCTTGTAAGTACAACTAGAAGCAGAGGTAGAAAGACTACTTGGAGATCTGACAACCTATAAGAAACTGAAATGTAATCCCACAGGTGATTTTTAGAAAGAACCAAAAGTACTCCTACACAGAAAAAAAAAGTTTTTAAAAAGTGGTATATGAACACAAAAAGAGTATGCATTATTATTGATCATCCAAATCACATTTTTTTTACCTAAGATACACAAGGATCCAATCAGACCCCTAGAAGCCTCAGGTATAGGATTTCTAACTTCAAATGTATCCGACTATGTGGATTTATTTTTACACAGTGTGTACAAAATACAACAGCTTTTTCCGGGGACTCCAAATACATTCTAAATATTCTTAAGGCTTTCAAGTGACAACCTAGGTGGTTTCTTGTAACCATGGATGCCACCTTATTATATACTGTGATTCCACACAGAAAGGGATGTGATGCTATAAAACAGATGTTGGAAAATGCTAATGGATTGCAGTTGAGCCAAAACATTTTTATTATTAATTGACTATTTTTTTGCACCCAGTTTTTCCAATATCTACTATATATGGCAGACTGGGAATCCAATTTTGTCTTGCAAAATTGAATATTGAATGTCAATCTAATGATATGGAAAAGATTCATAGATTACATCTTCTGTCTCTGGAAAGGTCAAGGGGTAAACTGAACATATTCATACAGGGTGCTAATGATAATGACTCTAATCTCCAGTTCATAATATATATTAATAATTCCTTGATTTAGATATCATTGAAAAGTAATGATTCTTATGCTGGTCAGATTTTCTGATGGGAAATGTTCGATGGGAGCTTGTCATCAGAAATTCCGTCCGTGTTTAGGCTCCATCAGACATTTTCCCTCGGAATTTCCCACAAACAAAATTTGAGATCTGGATCTCAAATTTTCCGACAACAAAATCTGTTGACGTAAATTCCGATTGTGTGTACACAATTCCGACGCATGCTCAAAATCAAACAGAAGAGCCGCACTGGCTATTGAACTTAATTTTTCTCGGCTCGTCGTACGTGTTGTATGTCACCACGTTCTTGGCAATCGGAATTTCCGACAAGATTTGTGTGACCTTGTGTATGCAAGAGAAGTTTGAGCCGAGATCCGTCGGAAAAAAAACATGGATTTTGTTGTCGGAATGTGCGATCGTGTGTACGCGGCATAACTAAAACCTTTAAGAAACAGATTTTAACAGTTATATTCTCAATACAAGTTGACAACTACTTTGGTGGTTGATGAACATATCAAATGGGCTTGAGTTTATGTATTTGAGACACATTTTCAGCAACAGATTACAAAGAGGAAACCGAAGTGTTAACAACTCAGCTTCTGAAAAATGTGGATAAGATGGATATACTGAAGCAGAACAAGTTGAGAAACTGTCAAGGGAAGGATTGTTAAAAGATAAGCAGGGAGAAGGTAAACCAGACACAGTTCAATTTATCCTTTGTATTCCAAAAAATAAAACACTTTGTGAGGAGCATCATCTCTAAGCCCCCGTTCATACCAGTGCAACTTGTCGTGCAATTTGACAGATCAAAGTCGCATGACAAGTCATACCCTATTTCTGCCTATGGAACCCCTTATATCGGTGCAACTCTGACTTGCACCGATTTTGAAAAGTTTCCTGCACTATTTTTGGCGATTTCATGTGTGACTTGCATTGACATCTGTGCATGGGGTGGCTGAAGTAGCGCAATTTCAAAGCCACATTTGGTGTGAACCCAGGCTAAATATTGGGATGCATTTCAGATGGATAGATTTTTAGAATCAAAACAATCAGAGACCAAGATTTTTCTTAAAAAAAGCATAATATATACAGTATCTCACAAAAGTGCGTACACCCCTCACATTTTTGTAAATATTTTATTATATCTTTTCATGTAACAACACTGAAGAAATTACACTTTGCTACAATGTAAAGTAGTGAGTGTACAGTTTGTATAACAGTGTAAATTTGCTGTCCCCTCAAAATAACTCAACACACAGACATTAATGTCTAAACCGCTGGCAACAGAAGTGAGTACACCCCTAAGTGAAAATTTGCAAATTGGGCCCAAAGTGTCAATATTTTGTGTGGCCACCATTATTTTCCAGCACTGCCTTAACCCTCCTGGGCATGGAGTTCACCAGAGCTTCACAGGTTGCCACTGGAGTCCTCTTCCACTCCTACATGAGGACATCACAGAGCTGGTGGATGTTAGAGACCTTGCGCTCCTCCACCTCCTGTTTGAGGATGCCCGACAGATGCTCAATAGGGTTTAGGTCTGGAGACATGCTTTGCCAGTCCATCACCTTTACCCTCAGCTTCTTTAGCAAGGCAGTGGTCATCTCGGAGGTGTGTTTGGGGTCATTATCATGTTGGAATACTGCCCTGCGGCCAAGTCTCCGAAGGGAGGGATCATGCTCTGCTTCAGTATGTCACAGTACATGTTGGCATTCATGGTTCCCTAAATGAACTGTAGCTCCCCAGTACTGGCAGCACTCATGCAGCCCCAGACCATGACACTCCCACCATCATGCTTGACTGTAGGCAAGACACACTTGCAAACTTTTTGCTGGCTTTCTTGTGCATCATTTATGGAAGAGGCTTCCTTCTGGGACGACAGCCATGCAGACCAATTTGATGCAGTGTGCGGCATATGGTCTGAGCACTAACAGGCTGACCCCCCCACCCCTTCAACCTCTGCAGCAATGCTGGCAGCACTCATACGTCTATTTCCCAAAGACAGCCTCTGGATATGACGCTGAGCACGTGCACTCAACTTCTTTGGTCGACCATGGCGAGGCCTGTTCTGAGTGGAACCTGTCCTGTTAAACCATTGTATGGTCTTGGACACCATGCTGCAGCTCAATTTCAGGGTCTTGGCAATCTTCTTATAGCCTAGGCCATCTTTATGTAGAGCAACAATTTTATTTTTCAGATCCACAGAGAGTTCTTTGTCATGAGGTGCCATGTTGAGCTTTCCAGTGACCAGTATGAGAGAGTGAGAGCGATAACACCAAATTTAACACTCCCCATTCACACCTGAGACCTTGTAACACTAACGAGTCACATGACACCAGGGAGTGAAAATGGCTAATTGGGCCCAATTTGGAAAATTTTACTTTACTGTGTGTTGAGTTATTTTGAGGGAGCAGCAAATTTACACTGTTATACAAGCTGTACACTCACTACTTTACATTGTAGCAAAGTGTAATTTCTTCAGTGTTGTCACATAAAAAGAAATAATAAAATATTTACAAAAATGTGAGGGGTGTACTCACTTTTGTGACATACTATATATCAGGGATATGCAATTAGTGGACCTCCAGCTGTTTCAAAACTGCAAGTCCCATCATGATTCTGCCTCTGGGTATCATGCTTGTACCTGTCAGAGACTTGCTATGCCTCAAGGGACTTGTAGTTCTGCAACAGCTGGAGGTCCACTAATTGCATATCCCTGCTATATATATAGATATATATCTATATATATAAAAATGCAAAAATATTATTAGCGTAGCGCTATATATAAGGTAAAAACAAAATATACAACAAAGTAAAATAAATATAAATTGCCAATGCTAATGGAATGCCTTGGTGGAGTGAAATAAAATTGAAATAATAATCACATATACCATACCAGTGAGTATATTAATAAACCCCACAAATGGTTATATATATCAGTGCTGTGAGGATATACCCCACCAACAAATGTAAAAATAACTCGTGCTGTGAAAATCACTTAATTGAAAGAGAGTGTAACAAGATTGATGTGCGCGGCTGCTCTTAGAAGTCCCGTGCACATATTTTGTGATCTTCTGCGAAAACTACGCCACCTGCATGGCCCAGAGCGCTACAAAAACACTGCTGCATGCAAATACATTCGGGAACAGTTATATTTTTGAATAACTCTTTTCACCACAATCATTTTGATATTGCACTTGTGAATTTATTAATCTTTTTTTGACATATTTGTTTTAAACTGGCGCTCATAATCACACATCAATCTTGTTATACCCTCTTTCAATTAAGTGACTTTCACAGCACAAGTTATTTTTACATTTGTTGGTGGGGTATATTCTCACAGCACTGATATAAATATCCATTTGTGGGGTTTATTAATATACTCACTGGTATGGTATATGTGATTATTATTTCAATTTTATTTCACTCCACCAAGGCATTCCATTAGCATTGGCAATTTATATATTTTACTTTGTTGTATATTTCGTTTTTACCTTATATATAGCGCTACACTAATAATATTTTTGCATTTAATTTTGGGTTTTGTATTTAACTCCTGGTGTGGCTTCTCATCTTTGGATTTTTCGTTAAATCTTTGTTTAAATATCAATTTTTAGCGCAGCGTTTGGCCATCGGCCTTTTCTTTTTACATCTATATATATAACATGAGATAAAATGTACAGCCCAAAATAAGAAAGAAACAAAGGATACTCTGGCTGTTAAAACTACTGTAGTCAATATCTGAAAGGTTTCATTAGATGAAATTCCTGTATGGCTTGTGGAAACACATCTAAAATGAGTTCAGTGTTCCACAAACCCAACAAAAATATAGAATTAAAGATTTCACTACATGCAACACTAAATGTGTTATCTATGTATAGGGATGAGCCGAACACCCCCCGGTTCGGTTCGCACCAGAACCTGCGAACGGACCGAAAGTTTGCATGAACTTTAGAACCCCGTCAAAGTCTATGGGACTTGAATGTTCAAAATCTAAAGTGCTAATTTTAAAGGCTAATATGCAAGTTATTGTCCTAAAAAGGGTTTGGGGACCCGGGCCCTGCCCCAGGGGACATGTATCAATGCAAAAAAAAGTTTTTAAAACGGACATTTTTTTGGGAGCAGTGATTTTAATGATGCTTAAGGTGAAAAAAAAAGTAAAATATTACTTTAAATATCGTACCTGGGGGGTGTCTATAGTGTGTCTGTAAAGTGGCGCATGTTTCCCGTGCTTACAACAGTCAATGCACAAAATGACATTTGTAAAGGAATAAAAGTAATTTAAAACTGCTTTAATGTAATGTCGGGATATGGATGAAAATGGATGAAATGGATGATATGGATGAAAATCAGTGAGACAAACGGCATGGGTACCCCCCCCCCCCCAGTCCATTACCAGGCCCTTTGGGTCTTGTATGGATATAAGGAGAACCCTGCACACAAATTAAAAAAAGGAAAGGCGTAGGGCCCCTAGGCCCTACATACTCTGAACAGCAGTATACAGGCGGTGCAAACAAGACAGGGACTGTAGGTTTATTGTTAAGTAGAATCTGTTTGTAATTTTGAACTGGTACGATTTTAAAGTGTAGCTCCAGCAAAAAAATCTATTTTTTAAGCTTTTAGGAAAACATAGGGAAGGGTTATCACTCCTGTAACATTTGTTTTGCTGTCTGTGCACCTCTTCAAAAGATTTCACCTCACTTTCTGTCCCAATGACAAATGTTTTTTGAAAATTTGGGGTCTGAAACAAGGACTGGTGATAAAGCATCAGTGGAGAGGAGACACGTTTTTCCCATATTAACTCTTTCAGGAGAGAATTTCCCTTCCTAGGGGTAGATTTCATCTCACTTCCTGTTGCCTCCTTCCGTTTGCAAGTAGGAGTCGTTTGTAAGTTGGATGTTTGAAAGTAGGGGCCTTCCCTATATACTCTGCAGAAATTGGGGCCTTAGGTGTTGGTGTTGCCACAACACTATAAGTTACTCTTGATGCGCGCAGAAACGGGCCCTGCTGTGAAATATTAGATCAAGAATTGTAATTACATGCCATTGTTAAACAGTGGTAGAAAAATTGGGCCTTTGGTGGTGGTGGTGGTGCTGGTGCCACAACACTCTAAGTCCTCACAGTTACTCTTGGTGGGTGCTGGAACGGGCCCTGCTGTGAAATATTATATCATGAATTGTAATTACATGTACCTGTTGAACAGAGGCAGAAAAATTGGGCCTTTGGCACTGGTACCACAACACTGCAACCCCTCACAGATGCTATAGTTGGAGCGCAGGAATGAGCCCTACTGCAAGGTATTGCATAAAAAATTGTAATTATATGCCCCTGTTAAACAGGGGCTGAAAAATTGGGCCTTGGGCACTGGTGCTGGTGCCACAACACTGCAACCCCTCACAGATACTCTAGTTCAGGGGTGTCCAAACTTTTTTCAAAGAGGGCCAGATTTCATGGATGTTGCCCCCATTTGGAATTTACATATATATCCATCTGTGCCCCCCCAAGTATATCCATCTGTGCCCCCCAAGTATATCCATCTGTGCCCCCCTAAGTATATCCATCTGTGCCCCCCAAGTATATCCATCTGTGCCCCCCTAAGTATATCCATCTGTGCCCCCCAAGTATATCCATCTGTGCCCCCCAAGTATATCCATCTGTGGCCCCCCCAAGTATATCCATCTGTGGCCCCCCCAAGTATATCCATCTGTGGCCCCCAAGCTCAAGCATGTTATTTTTTTTCTGTGAATATACCTATCTTCTTTAGCTGAACAAATCCCCGAGCACCGTGCTCATTGTTAAAAGTCGATGTGCCCGAGCCTGCAAGGAAGAAAGCTGACAGCGCACAGCGCCACCGCCAATCACAGGCACTGTGACATTTCCCCGATCTGCGGACTGCAGATGCAGAGATTGGGAATAGTCACAGTGCTTGTGATTGGCTCTGCGAGCTGTCAGCTTCATAGCGGCTCGGGCACATTGACTTCTGAACACGCCCAGCCACACCCCCCCCGGCTCATCAACAATTAGCCCGGCGCTCAGGGATTTCTTCAGCTAAAGAAGATATATGCACAGCAAAAAAAACATAACACGCTCGAGCTTGGGGGGCCACAGATGGATGCATATGTAAATTCCAAGTGGGGGCCACATCAAACCGGAACGCGGGCCACAAATGGCCCGCGGGCCGGACTGTGGACATGCCTGCTCTAGTTGGAGCGCAGGAATGAGCCCTGCTGCAAAGTATTGCATCAAAAATTGTAATTACAAGCCCCTGTTAAACAGGGGCAGAAAAATTTGGCCTTAGCCACTGCTGCCACAACACTGCAACCTCTCACAGATACTATAGTTGGAGCGCAGGAATGAGCCCTGCTGCAAAGTATTGCATCAAATATTGTAATTGTACGCCCCTGTTAAACAGGGGCTGAAAAATTGGGCCTTGGGCACTGGTGCTGGTGCCACAACACTGCAACCCCTCACAGATACTCTAGTTGGAGAGCAGGAATGAGCCCTGCTGCAAAGTATTGCATCAAAAATTGTAATTACTTGCCCCGTTAAACAGGGGCAGAAAAATTGGGACTTAGCCACTGGTGACGGTGCCCAGAACCAAAAATGTTCTTACAAGCTATCAGCATGAAAATTGAGGAGGAAGAGGATTGTCACTCAGCATAACAGGATAGTCACTCAGCATTAGCATAGGCAGTCTTGAAGGGATCTCACATTAAAAAAAAAAATTTTTTCGGTTACATCAGCATCAGGTGCTTGGTAGCTGGTGATCCAAGACTGATTCATTTTTATGAAGGTCAGCCGATCGACCGATTTGGTGGACAGGAGCACCCTGTGATTGGTTAAAAAGCCTCCAGCAGCACTGAATGTGCATTTCGAAAGAATGCTGGATGCAGGACAGGCCAGTAGCTCAATTGTATACTGTGCAATTTCTGGCCAGTGATCCATCCTCAAGACCCAGTAACCCAGAGGATTTTCGGTGGGAAAGGTGTCCAAGTCTTACCGTGCTCCTAGGTATTACTGCACCATGTGAATCAGACGCTGGCGATGGTTGCTGGAACCGATCATACCTTGGGGCTGCAGACTAAAAAACTGTCTGAACGCATCGGTCAGACAGCCACCTTCTCCTCCGCTCCTTCTGTGACTGACCGAAGCCTCAGCAACACGTTGTCCAGGAAATTGTAACCTCCCAGACTCTGGAAACGCATTGCACAAACCTTTCTGCAAGGCCTCCCTCTTCAATGGCAAGATAAGGTCCACCACCTTACCCTTGTAACGTGGATTAAAGAGGGTTGCCAGCCAGTAATGATCCCTCCCCTTGATACCACGAATATGAGGATCCTTCCACAGGCTTTGCAGGATCAGGGAGGCCATGCAGCGTAGGTTTGCTGAGGCATTTGGTCCAGAGTCCTCGGGGTCACTAAGGATGACATGATCCGCAGCCACCTCCTCCCAGCCACGTACAAGTCCATAGGTTTCTTCGGACTCTAAATGATCCCTTGAAGACTGCTGCTGATGCTGAGTGCCAGGCTCCACCTTCATGCTGACACAATCCTGCTCCTCCTCCTCCTCCTCTTCCTGTGTGATCGGCGGGCATGCAGGAACACTGTCTGGATAAAGGGGGCCTTGCGAGGTAAGGAAGTCCTCCTCTTCCTCCCTCTGTTTTGCCTCAAGTGCCCTGTCCATTATTCCATGCAGCGTGTGCTCGAACAGGTGGACAAGAGGGACACCGTCACTGATGCATGCACTGTCACTGCTCACCATCCTCGTGGCCTCCTTAAATGGTGACAGGACAGTGTATGCATTCCTGATCATAGCCCACTGGTGTGGAAAAAAAACAAGCTCCCCTGACCCTGTCCTGGAGCCATAGTCACATAGGTACTCATTGATTGCCCTCTGCTGCGTGTGCAGCCGCTGCAGCATGGCCAACGTTGAGTTCCACCTGGTGGGCATGTCACAGATTAGGCAGTTCTTGGGCAGGTTAAATTCCTTTTGGAGGTCAGCCAGCCGAGCACTGGCATTATATGAGTGGTGGAAATGCACACAGACTTTCCTGGCCTGCCTCAAGACATCCTGTAAGCCTGGGTACCTGCCCAAGAACTGCTGCACTACCAAGTTAAGGACGTGAGCCAAACAGAGCACATGGGTCAGTTGTCCCTGTTGGAGGGTGGAGAGGAGGTTGGTGCCATTGTTGCAAACCACCATTCCTGGTTAAGCATCAACTACCTCTGAACCTGCCCCTGCAGAGCTGACAGAATCTCTGCCCCAGTGTGGCTCCTGTCCCCCAAGCACACCAGCTCAAGCACCACATGGCTACGGAGCACCACTGGTTCTGAGGACAAATCAGCACAGGAAGAGGCCATGGAGGAAGAAGAAGAGGTGGAGGAGAGAGGTGTGGCAAAATCACCACTACTAGAATTTTGGAGGTGTGGTGGCGGAACAACCTCCAACACTACTGCACCCTGTCCTGCATCCTTCCCAGCTGCCAGAAGAGTCACCCAGTGCGCGGTGAAAGATAGGTAACATCCCTGTCCATGCCTGCTGGACCATGAGTGAGCCGTAATATGCACTTTACCGCTGACTGCCCTGTCCAGCGAGGCTAAGACATTGCCTTCCACATGCCGGTAGAGAGCCGGAATCGCCTTCCGTGAGAAAAAGTGGCATTTGGGAACCTGCCACTGAGGAACCGCACATTCCACAAACTCACGGAAGAGGGCAGAGTCTACCAACTGAAAAGGCAGCAGTTGAAGTGCTAGCAATTTAGCCAAGCTAGCATTCAACCGCTGGGCATGTGGATAGCTGGGAGCGAACTTCTTTCAGCGGTGCAGCAGCTGGGGCAAGGAAATTTGCCTGGTACAATCTGACAACGGTGTATCGATAGCAGATTGCCCGCAAGTACTTGGCTGTGACACACCTAATTCTACACCTTCATTCCTCTCAGTGCAGGTTTCAGAGAGGACTGAAGGTATAGTGGGGTTGCATATCCCAGCTGATGAGGAGCAAGGAGAGGTCCTCTTTGTTCTTTGGTGTGGGTCTTTTAGGTACACTTGCCAACGAACTGCATGGCAGGTCAACATATGTCTGGTCAAGCATGTGGTGCCCAAGCGGGAGATTTTTTGGCCACGAGAGATATGCTTGAGACCTTAGTTGCAAATAGCAGCGGTGCGATCTGATGCACTCGTCTCAAAAAAGGCCCACACCAAAGAACTTATGGAATAACGCGCCGAGACAGCAGTGCCCTGCACATGCGGAGATCTGCGTTGTGATGCAGTCAGTGTGCTGCCCTTAAGCTGGCCCCTGGAGGGCATCCTGCTTCATTGGAGATGTGCCTCCTCCTCCTCCTCTCTCCTATCAGGCACCCACGTGGAGTCAGTGACTTCCTCATCAGCCCCTCCCTCCTTATTACTAGAGCAAACCTGGCAGTATGCTGCAGCTGGGGGAACATGACTGCCAGATTGCTGTCCTTTTTGGGCACCCCCTCTCTCTGGGCTCACGTTACTGCCTTCCTCTAGCTGGTTACCATCATCGGAGCCTTCAAAATGCTGGGCATCCTCCCGGAGCATGTACCCAACACTGTGGTCAAACAGTTCGGGGGACTCCTCAGGAGGACATGGTGGGGCTAGGGAAGGAATGACTAATTCCATTGAGCCGAGGGAAGAGGCCACGTGGGCAGTGGGGAAGTGGCAGCTGCATTGCCAGACAAAGTACCTTGAGCCTCGGTGAGAGAGGATGAGGAGGATGAGGACAGCTTGGTCATCCACTCTACCAAGTCTTCGGCATATTGGCTATACACAGCCAGCTGCTGAAAACAAGGACAAGCGTGTCCCACGGCCACGTGCTGATGAGGATGCACCGTGTCCACGACCAGCACTGTTGCCTTTAGACACAGAGCCTGCTTGCCCTCTTTTATTGGCTTGTGACTGTCTGCCTCTCCTTGTTGGCCTTCCAGACATACTACTGGCCTGCAGTGAGATGTAGCTGCACAAAGCTGAGATGTATATATATATACTGATTATACTGCAGCTACCAGAATGAACTGCCTTCCTGTGGTATTAATAGGATCAGAACACCAGCAAATTGTCTTCAGGTAGCTTTAGGTGCACACTGTGCAGAGGACACAGTACACTAAATGTAAATACTGCAGCTGCCTGCCTGTGGTATTAATAGGATCAGAACAACAGCAATTGTCTTCAGGTGGCTTTAGGTGCACACTGTTCAGAGGACACAGTACACTAACTGTAAATACTGCAGCTGCCTGCCTGTGGTATTAATAGGATCAGAACAACAGCAATTGTTTTCAGGTAGCTTTAGGTGAACAGTGTGCAGAGGACACAGTACACTAACTGTAAATACTGCAGCTGCCTGCCTGTGGTATTAATAGGATCAGAACAACAGCAATTGTCTTCAGGTAGCTTTAGGTGCACACTGTGCAGAGGACACGGTACACTAACTGCAAATACTGCAGCTGCCTGCCTGTGGTACTAATAGGATCAGAAGAACACCAGCAATTGTCTTCAGGTAGCGTTAGGTGCACACCATGCAGAGGACACAGTACACTAACTGTAAATACTGCAGCTGCCTGCCTGTGGTACTAATAGGATCAGAAGAACACCAGCAATTGTCTTCAGGTAGCATTAGGTGCACACCGTGCAGAGGACACAGTACATTAACTGTAAATACTGTAGCTGCCTGCCTGTGGTACTAATAGGATCAGAACAACAGCAATTGTCTTCAGGTAGCGTTAGGTGCACACTGTGCAGAGGACACAATACACTAACTGTAAATACTGCAGCTGCCTGTCTGTGGTATTAATAGGATCAGAACAACAGCAATTGTCTTCAGGTAGTTTTAGGTGTACCCTGTGCAGAGGACACAGTACACTAATGCCCCGTACACACGGTCGGATTTTCCGACGGAAAATGTGTGATAGGACCTTGTTGTCGGAAATTCTGACCGTGTGTAGGCTCCATCACACATTTTCCATCGGATTTTCCGACACACAAAGTTTGAGAGCAGGATATAAAATTTTCCGACAACAAAATCCGTTATCGGGAATTCCGATTGTGTGTACACAAATCCGACGACTAAGTGCCACGCATGCTCAGAATAAATAAAGAGATGAAAGCTATTGGCCACTTCCCCATTTATAGTCCCGAAGTACGTGTTTTACGTCACCGCGTTTAGAACGATCGGATTTTCCGACAACTTTGTGTGACCGTGTGTATGCAAGACAAGTTTGTGCCAACATCCGTCGGAAAAAATCCTAGGATTTTGTTGTCGGAATGTCCGAACAAAGTCCGACCGTGTGTACGGGGCATAACTGTAAATACTGCAGCTGCCTGCCTGTGGTATTAATAGGATCAGAACAACAGCAATTGTCTTCAGGTAGCTTTAGGTGCACACTGTGCAGAGGACACAGTACGCTAACTGTAAATACTGCAGCTGCCTGCCTGTGGTATTAATAGGATCAGAACAACAGCAACTGTCTTCATGTAGCTTTAGGTGCACACTGTGCGGAGGACACAGTACACTAACTGTAAATACTGCAGCTACCTGCCTATGGTACTAATAGGATCAGAACAACAGCAATTGTCTTCAGGTAGCTTTAGGTGCACACTGTGCAGAGGACACAGTACACTAACTGTAAATACTGCAGTCAGATCAGAAGTACACCAGAAACAGGTAGCTTTAGATGCACACTGTGCAGAGGACACAGTACACTAACTGTAAATACTGCAGTTGCCTGCCTGTGGTATTACTAGGATCAGAAGAACACCAGCAATTGTCTTCAGGTAGCTTTAGGTGCACACTGTGCAGAGGACACAGAACACTAACTGTAAATACTGCAGCTGCCTGCCTGTGGTATTAATAGGATCAGAACAACAGCAATTGTCTTCAGGTAGCGTTAGGTACACACTGTGCAGAGGACCAGAGGACACAGTACACTAACAGTAAATACTGCAGATGCCTGCCTGTGGTACTAATAGGATCAGAAGTACACCAACAATTGCCTTCAGGTAGCTTTAGGTGCACACTGTGCAGAAGACACAGTGCACTAACTGTAAATTCTGCAGCTGCCTGCCTGTGGTATTAATAGGATCAGAAGAACACCAGCAATTGTCTTCAGGTAGCTTTAGGTGCACACTGTGCAGAGGATGCAGTACACTAACTGTAAATACTGCAGCTGCCTGCCTGTGGTATTCATAGAATCAGAACAACAGCAATTGTCTTCAGGTAGCTTTAGGTGCACACTGTGCAGAGGACACAGTACACTAACTGTAAGTACTGCAGCTGCCTGCCTGTGGTACTAATCGAATCAGAAGAACATCAGCAATTGTCTTCAGGTAGCTTTTTGTGCACACTATGCAGAGGACACAGTACACTAACTGTAAATAATGCAGCTGCCTGCCTGTGGTACTAATAGGATCAGAAGAACACCAGCAATTGTCTTCAGGTAACTTTAGGTGCACACTGTGCAGAGGACACGGTACACTAACTGTAAATACTGCAGCTGCCTGCCTGTGGTATTAATAGGATCAGAAGAACACCAGCAATTGTCGTCAGGTAGCTTTAGGTGCACACTGTGCAGAGGACACAGTACACTTACTGTAAATACTGCAGCTGCCTGCCTGTGGTATTAATAGGATCAGAATAACAGCAGCAATTGTCTTCAGGTAGCGTTAGGTGCACACTGTGCAGAGGAAACAGTACACTAACTGTAAATACTGCAGCTGCCTGCCTGTGGTATTAATAGGATCAGAACAACAGCAACTGTCTTCAGGTAGCTTTAGGTGCACACTGTGAAGAGGACACAGTACACTAACTGTAAATACTGCAGCTGCTTGCCTGTGGTACTAATAGGATCAGAACAACAGCAATTGTCTTCAGGTAGCTTTAGGTGCACACTGTGCAGAGGACACAGTACACTAACTGTAAATAATGCAGCTGCCTGCCTGTGGTACTATTCGGATCAGAAGAACACCAGCAATTGTCTTCAGGTAGCTTTAGGTGCACACTGTGCAGAGGACACAGTACACTAACTGTAAATACTGCAGCTGCCTGCCTGTGGTATTAATAGGATCAGAAGAACACCAGCAATTGTCTTCAGATAGCTTTAGGTGCACACTGTGCAGAGGACACAGTACACTAACTGTAAATACTGCAGCTGCCTGACTGTGGTAATAATAGGATCAGAACAACAGCAATTGTCTTCAGGTAGCTTTAGGTGCATACTGTGCAGAGGACACAGTACACTAACTGTAAATACTGCAGCTGCCTGCCAGTGGTATTAATAGGATGAAAAATGTGTGATAGGACCTTGTTGTCGGAAATTCTGACCGTGTGTAGGCTCCATCACACATTTTCCATTGGATTTTCCGACACACAATGTTTGAGAGCAGGATATAAAATTTTCCAACAACAAAATCCGTTGTCGGAAATTCCGATCGTGTGTACACAAATCCGACGGACAAAGTGCCACGCATGCTCAGAATAAATAAAGAGATGAAAGCTATTGGCCACTGCCCCGTTTATAGTCCCGACGTACGTGTTTTACGTCACCGCGTTTAGAACGATCGGATTTTCTAACAACTTTGTTTGACCGTGTGTATGCAAGACAAGTTTGAGCCAACATCTGTTGGAAAAAATCCTAGGATTTCGTTGTCGGAATGTCCGAACAAAGTCCGACCGTGTGTCCGGGGCATTACTGTAAATACTGCAGCTACCTGCCTGTGGTAGTAATAGGATCAGAAAAACAGCAATTGTCTTCAGGTAGCTTTAGGTGCACACTGTGCAGAGGACACAGTACACTAACTGTAAATACTGCAGCTGCCTGCCTGTGGTATTAATAGGATCAGAACAACAGCAATTGTCTTCAGGTAGCTTTAGGTGTACACTGTGCAGAGGACACAGTACACTAAATGTAAATACTGCAGCTACCTGCCTGTGGTACTAATAGGATCAGAAGAACACCAGCAATTTTCTTCAGGTAGCTTTAAGTGCACACTGTGCAAAAGACATAGTACACTAACTGTAAATACTGTAAAAACACCTGCCTGCCTTTCAGTATATTAGGAAGAGAATAACAGGAATGGATCTAGCTAAACTGAATACAGTGTGTGTATATATATATATATATATATATATATATATATATATACAACACCTAGGATGCATATATACACAATACACTGTAAGTACAGCTAGCTGATTCCCCTGCCTACTATATCTAACTTAAATCAAATGACACTGTCTCTCTGTCTATCTCTCTCTGCCGCCGCAACACACTACACAAGGCCGCCACACAGGCAGCCTTATATAGTGTGGGGCGTGTACTAAACCCCCTGAGCCATAGGGTGGCTTTGGCCAATTGCGGCTCTCTGTACAGACAGCGCTGTGATCAGCCAAGCATGCGGGTCATAGTGTATGCTTGGCCAATCATCAGCCAGCAATGCACTGCGATGCCGCAGTGAATTATGGGCCATTCGAATTTGGCACGAATGGCCCATAACGTTCGCATTTCGACGAACGATCAAACAGGCGATGTTCGAGTCGAACATGGGTTCAACTCAAACTCGAAGCTCATCCCTATCTATGTGATCCAAAGCCCATGTAATAAGCTTTACGTGGGAAGGACTAAAAGGGAACATAAAACCAACATTAAAGAACACTTCCTAAACAATTTAAAGCAGAAGTAAAGTCTGCTATAACATTAGCTTTTTAGGGCACCCCAGGTGGGTTATGCCATAATGTGCTAGTATGCACAGCATATTAGTACATTATGGCAGACTTACTTGTCAAACAGTGCCCTCCAGCACTGCGGTTGGCTAGATTCGGCAGGCCCCCGGTGTTTCTATCTTCACCCGGTCTTATTTCTGGGTCCTGTGCCATTGGCCGTTTGATAGGCCAGGCTGCAATGACATCACTCCAGCGTCCTATCACCGTGGGACAGATCAGGGCCCTAAATGTTTGCTGAGCTGCGCATGTGCGGCTCAGTGTACATGACAGCTGACAGGCAGGAGGATGCATTTATGGCAGAAGTGTCTCTTCTGTCACAAATACCCTGCCTGTCATCCATTTTTGTAAAAATAACTTTACTTTTTACTATAAAGAGGCCTATATTAAAAAATATAGTGTACTAAAAACTTAGCATATGTGGAACATATTTGGAGAAGTGGTACATATATACATAAAATATCCAGAATTTAATCCAGATGGATATTTTAACTTGACACTCAATCCCTGGTTGGACTTTTGTGGAATGGCATTATTAGCAATCAATTGAACTAGGACATCATTTAATTATTTTTGTCTCCCTTACGAGTGAGAAAACACTAAATATTTTATTTTTAACAAGATATTTATTTTCATGATGTAAGTATTCTTATTCTGTTTGAGATCATTTTGTCTGACGATCAAGCACTGACTGAAATTACTTGAAATTACTACAATTAAATTAATTGTCACAGTTACCTTTAGGAATTTTTTGAAAATTTGGTGGCAACTCAAAATTTCTGGATTTCTCATCACTTTCTTTCCCTGTGACAATGGTCACTGGTACAAATCGGGGTGTCCCATTCTCCCCAATGGAGACACAGACTGCAATAAAAATATTATGCAATTGTTTTTACACCACAATATAACCTCAAATCTAGTAACAACAATGCTGTCTGAATGATGTGGTTAAAAACTATGTATTTACACTCTTAAACATGTCAGTTAAGTCTCTGTTTTTTAACAGATTTACATCTACATATCACTTTACAGCCTCACAAAGGTCACATTTGCTTTGTAGAAAGCTCTGCTTGAAATGTACTAGCAAATTTGAAGGGCACATCTGTAATCACAATGCTGTTGCCAAAAATTGGAAGACAGTTGTGTATTAGTTACACAGAGAACTACACATACTGTAAAAAGTGAGATTTAGAATATGTTATGACTAGAAAAAGTGTATTTGTCCCTTACATGGAATTGATAAATACATGTTTAATCCAAACTCCAGGCAAGCAGCTAAATACACAGATAAAATACATACAGTGAAAACTTGGTTTACGAGTTACGTGGTTTACGAGTGTTTTGAAAGACTAGCAACTTTTTAAAATTTTTGCCCTGATCTGCCAGCGCTGTCTTGATATACAAGTGTTTTTTTTTTGTTTTTTTTATGTAAAAAAAAAAAAAAGAATTACACTCACAATGTTAAGGAGTCTGCTGCTCAGCCATGTAAAGCTGCTGTGTATATGTACAGTGAAGCTGCTGGTGTACAGCATACAGTACAGCTTAGTATGTGGCCAGAGATTTGTGGGCGATTGTGGCTCCCAGTGCTTCCTGGAGACACTCAGACACTCCCAGCAGGAGCGGGTGTACTCGGAAGTGATGTCAACAGTTCCCGTGTTCTCTAGGAAGCGATGTGAGCTGAACCTATGGCCACATAAAGGGTTGTACTGTACATCAGCAGCTTTACTGAACATACAGTACTGTATACAGAGCGGCTTTAATTAGATGAGCACCAACCTCTGGCCACATACAGAGCTGTGTACACCGGCGGCTTTACTCTACATACAGTATACACAGTGGCTTTAAATAGGTGAGCACCAGACTCCTTAATGTTGTCACTGTGCACATTCTTTTTTTTTACCTTAAAACTTTTGCAACACAGATGTACAGTACAGTATTCCTACTACTGTACAGTACTGTATTTTGAAATGCAGTTTTATTTGTTTTATGTTTGCCGTACACTTTAGACTGCATTTTTTTTGCCATAATAATTTTTATATGAATAAATTGGTTGTGGAATGAATCATCAGAGTTTCCATTATTTCCTATGGGGAAATTCGCTTTGATATAAGAGTGCTTTGGATTACAAGCATGCTTCTGGAACTAATTATGCTCGCAAGGTTTCACTATAAAACGGTTCTACCTGCCAAGGGATCTATATCTATCAATTCAGTCATGAGATTTAAAAAGCTCTGTCATATAGTACAGTCATGTCTGGCAAGGAAGGAGAGTAGACTCTTGTAGTTCAGAAAAATGCAGGTCTCCACATAAGTGTTTGAACAAGCCCTTAAAGAGACCTGGACAATTTTCCCATTCAGGGAAAAGTAATAACCTCTCTTTACCCACTTGCTGCCCACCCACTGTAAAATGACGGAGGGACGGTGTGGCCCTCCTTCTGGGTGGATGTCATATAACGGCACACCAGAATGGCCGCTCTTGCATGCCCATGGAGGCACGCACCGCGGCAATCATGGCCGCGCCATGTTGCTAGGACACGGTGTGACCCCGATCTGATGGAGCTCTTTACCATGTGATCGACTGTGTCCAAATAAAGCTGGTCACATGTAAATGCAGAAGTTTCGGTAACCGGCCCTCCTTGCCTCACACTGACAGAGTGTGTGGCGAGGAGAGCCGTTCAGTGGCATCTCTTTGCAGGGGAGAACGGAGCAGGTAATCAGGGCACTGATCATCAGTGCCCTGATTAAAGTAAAGCCCCAGCAGTACCACCAATCAGTGCCCATTAGTGTCACCAATCAGTGCCCATTAGTGCCACCAATCAGTGCCCATGAGTGCCCATCAGTGACACATATCAGTCCCATCAGTGACCACAAATCAGTGCCCATCAATGACCCAAATCAATGCCCATTACTGGTGCCCATCAGTGCTGCTCATCAGTGCCCACCAGTGCTGCCTATCAGTGCCTGCCAGTGCCACCTATCAGTGTCACCTATCAGTGCCCATCAGTCTGGCATAATAGTGCCTCCTCATCAGTGCCACCTAATCAGTACCCATAAGTGCTGCCTCATCAGTACCCATAAGTGCCACCTTATCAGTGCCCATCAGTGCCGCCTCATCAGCGCACATCAGTGAAGGAGAAAAATTACCTATTTACAAAATTTGCTGACAGAAATTAAGAAAAAAGTTTTGTTTTTTTTCAAACTATTCTGTTTTTTTTTTTTTTGTTTTTTTGTGAAAAATAAAAAACCCAGCAGTGATTAAATGCCACCACAAGAAAGCTCTATTTGTGTGAAGAAAGTGATTAAAAATGAATTTGGGTACAGTGTTGCATGACCGCGCAATTGTCATTCAAAGTGCAACAGCACTGAAAGCTGAAAAATGGCCTGGGCAGGAAGGGGGTGAAAGTGCCCTGTATTGAGGTTGTTAAAGCCTCTCCCCAAACCCCTGTTATACTAATCCCCACAGGCTCCCTACGCTCATGCCTCTGTCACAACCTCTGAAAAATGCCTGATGCTTCTTGCTATGGAGGAGCATTTAACTCCTCTATGGAAGGCAATTACTGGGCCAGAACACAGCTACATGAGAGAAGGGATGACATCATCATTCCTGTAAGCTCCAATACCAGCCATTACCTGGTTTTCTACAGCAATTAAAATGGAAGAAGGAGCAGTTAGGGAGCACTGCTACTTGGCTAATCTCATATTTTCACTGACTGTTACTTACTCTGACTTGTTTGTTGTCTATATTTGTCTAAAGTCTGTGATTTTCTTTTTGTTTATATGGTGAAAAATGTAAGTAAATAAAGATTACATTAAAAAAATGATTGTAAATGGGCTGGAAGGTGGGCTTTAAAGACACTGTCACTTTGCCTTGAACTATATATATGGCCGATGTGGGGTGGGTAAGGAGAACTGTACACTATATAGGGGTATTTTTTTTTATTATTTTCCTTGCATGTGATTGGGTACTCTTTACAAAGTGAAGCCTTACCTCATTTACTTAGCTCTGGAGCAAATGCACTTGTAGAGGGCAACTGCATCTGTTTGCCTTCAGTAAATCAACTCCAATGTCTTGCATGTGGAGGAATGAGAGAAATGTATGTAAAAGTGCTGTGGGAAGTGAGACCTGCATATCTGTCTGCGTCCAGGGCCAATCACTCACAAGCGATTGTTGCATGATTGCATTTGAGTGGACATGGTTAGCTGCAGGAGCTGGCAGCCTCCCATTGTTTTCAATGGGGCTGCTGCCAACAGCTAATGGCAGGAACCTCTGCTTGGGTTCTCACATCTAATTGTAGTGTGAGTGTGTTCGCAGGTGTGAATGCACAGTAAGCATCTTGCAGTTGGGGAGGTAGACATAAGGCATTTGCAGTGGTCAAGGACTTGCCTGAGGTAGTATAACTTAGAATTTGAAAAAAAATCAATAAGGCAGCGGTACATAAAAATAACAATAACATAAATTCATATATAAGTGCAAAATAACAATGACATTTAAAAGGAGAGCAGGTAATGAATTCCGCAATCAATGTGCAGTGAAAAAGTCCTGGGTGGTTATAGATCCCAATCACTTTATGTTCCACGGTAATCTACCCCCAACACCTCCACTCATGAATAAAGACAGGGGGATAAATGACCCCTGTTGAAAATACTCTTACCAGACTAAACTGGGAAATAGGCATCAATCAATAATCACAGCTGTCACTTAATGGATGGATATCTCTCTCTCACACTGCGGCTCAGAAGTTGGATCTTACACTGATACTAGATCAGGGGGACCAGCACCCTCACACAGAGGACTCCGGACATCATTATTCAATCCTCGGCCTGTCCAGGAACAAGAGCTCTGAATATGAAAGCTTTCTCTCATTACTAGAATTGCTTAGAGGTATATTTACCTCTTGGCACCCACAGTATGCACAATCTTATAATAAAGATGTTTCAAGCTGCCCACCTAACAAAACACCGCTCTGCGCCCTGGGCGAATGCAATCCCTACGATCACTGAGTGGCAATGTGAAATGCAAATACAAATTAAAAAAGCAAATTAAAAAAGCAGCTACTTAGATGTAATGCATAAATGTAAATACAATATTAAAAAAATCTTAATAAAAAAGTCCTTTAAAATATTGCAGCAGCGCTACCTGTCCAATCTAATTGACCAGACAAGCTTTTATATATAGTCCATACATGAGCATAAAGGAAACAGAGGAGGTCTATTGCAGCTTATTTGCCGTGTTCTGTAAAGAGAAACTACCACCATATGCTTCACCACGTGCGGGAAAACTTCCCCTATGGGGATGCACTCACCAGAGATACAGCAGTACTGCACCTTTAATAATAATAAACATGCTTGTCCACCGCTCCGCCACAAACTTCCACCAGATGTCAGTCACGCTATCAGGGGCTCTGCAACTTTGTATCTCCGCACAGCTGCTAAGAGCCCGGGCAAAGGAGAAGCAGGGTCATGTGACGGCAGGGAGCATCTGCCAATAAACTCTCTCCTGCTGGGAGGAATAGGAACTGGAAATGCATATACTGTATGTGGCGTCTCGGCGGGTTGGCCCTAACGCAGAGTGGGCGCATATATGTGGCCCTATGTAAACAACTTACCATGCTGAGAGCGCACTCGCACTCCCTGCTGAGAGCGCACTCGCACTCCCTGCATGCTCACAGCATGGTAGCTGGCAGGGAACGGTAAGTTCCTGATTCATACTTGCAATTGGGAGCTTTCCAATCATGTGACCGTGGTGACAGCCAATCACAGTGGTCACATGACCTGAATGCACGCCACTGCAGTTGGCGCCAAGGGTAGGGTGTTTAATTTTCTAATGGAAAAAAATAAACTGTTAAATTTTTGCAGACTTTGCTTACGACCCGAGTCTGAGTGATGTAAAAGATATATATGCTAAATTTCAAGAAGATTGGATAATATTTAGAGGTTGCACACTTTGATCTGTTTTGTAAAAGTAGGCACAAAATATGATTTTTCAATGTTAATTACTTTTATTGGGAAAACTAGAAATCACAAACTTAAAATACTATTACAACTATACACTGAGATTAATAGGTAATATGATAGGCAAACATGTGTTATATTAATCAACTTTGAAAGAATCTCCCTTGTTTTGCTCGCTTGGTGATGACTTTTCTGTGATGCTCAACTAACCTCAACAAGAATTGTTTTTGTTGTTCATTCCTGACCGATTCTTATGCCGCGTACACACGAGCGGACTTTCTATCCTACTTGGTCCGGCACACTTTCCGACGGACTTTGTCCGCCAGGTGCGCCGGACTTTAAAACGAACGGACTTGCCCACACACGCCGGGATTTTCCGGCGGGCTAAGTCCGCCCGTCTTTCCGACGGACTTTCGCCGGAGTTCCGGCGGACTTTCAGAATGAACGGACTTGCCCACACACGGACAAGTCCGTTCATTTTGAACGTGACTCAGGTGCGACGGGACTAGAAAAGGATGTCAATCTTGCCGCTTTTATCGGCTAGATTGACACCTTGCGAGCCCCGTCGCGGGGCATACCAGGCCCTTAGGTCTGGTATGGATTATAAAGGGGAACCCCGCTACGCCGAAAAAACGGCGTGGGGTCCCCCCTAAAATCCATACCAGACCCCGATCCGAGCACGCAGCCTGGCCGGTCAGGAAAGGGGGTGGGGACGAGCGAGCGCCCCCCCCCCTCCTGAACCGTACCAGGCCGCATGCCCTCAACATGGGGGGTGGGTGCTTTGGGGGAGGGGGGCGCCCTGCGCCCCCCCCCCAAAGCACCTTGTCCCCATGTTGATGAGGACAAGGGCCTCTTCCCGACAACCCTGGCCGTTGGTTGTCGGGGTCTGCGGGCGGGGGCTTATCGGAATCTGGGAGCCCCCTTTAATAAGGGGGCCCCCAGATCCCGGCCCCCCACCCTATGTAAATGAGTATGGGGTACATGGTACCCCTACCCATTTACCTAGGAAAAAAGTGTAAGTAATAAAACACACCACACAGGTTTTTAAAATATTTTATTAAACAGCTCCGGGGGGGGGGGTCTTCTTCCGGCTTCGGGGGTCCCTCCGCTTCATCTTCTCCCGGCGTCCGGTTGGTTCTTCTCCGCTCTCCGGCCTCTTCTCCCGGTGTCGCAGGTCTTCGGCCGGCCCCTCCGCTCTCTTCATGTAGCTCTATTGCGAGCGGAGGTCTGGACTTCTGGGCTTCTTGGCTTCTTGGCTTCTTGGCTTCTCTTCTCTTCTCTTCCCCCAGATGTTGACACGACGCTCTCTCCGGCTGGACTGGTCTCTGAGGGCTGCGTTGTGACTTATATAGGCGGAGACCCCGCCCCCATATGATGTCACAGTCCCTGGGCATGCTGGGACTGTGACGTTTTAGGGGGGCGTGGTCGGGGGGCGTGGTCGACCACGCCCCCTAAAACGTCACAGTCCCAGCATGCCCAGGGACTGTGACATCATATGGGGGCGGGGTCTCCGCCTATATAAGTCACAACGCAGCCCTCAGAAACCAGTCCAGCCGGAGAGAGCGTCGTGTCAACATCTGGGGGAAGAGAAGAGAAGCCAAGCCAAGCCAAGAAGCCAAGAAGCCAAGAAGCCAAGAAGCCAAGAAGCCCAGAAGTCCGGACCTCCGCTCGCAATAGAGCTACATGAAGAGAGCGGAGGGGCCGGCCGAAGACCTGCGACACCGGGAGAAGAGGCCGGAGAGCGGAGAAGAACCAACCGGACGCCGGGAGAAGATGAAGCGGAGGGACCCCCGAAGCCGGAAGAAGACCCCCGAAGCCGGAGGAAGATCCCCCCCCGGAGCTGTTTAATAAAATATTTTAAAAACCTGTGTAGTGTGTTTTATTACTTACACTTTTTTCCTAGGTAAATGGGTAGGGGTACCATGTACCCCATACTCATTTACATAGGGTGGGGGGCCGGGATCTGGGGGCCCCCTTATTAAAGGGGGCTCCCAGATTCCGATAAGCCCCCGCCCGCAGACCCCGACAACCAACGGCCAGGGTTGTCGGGAAGAGGCCCTTGTCCTCATCAACATGGGGACAAGGTGCTTTGGGGGGGGGGCGCAGGGCGCCCCCCTCCCCCAAAGCACCCACCCCCCATGTTGAGGGCATGCGGCCTGGTACGGTTCAGGAGGGGGGGGGCGCTCGCTCGTCCCCACCCCCTTTCCTGACCGGCCAGGCTGCGTGCTCGGATCGGGGTCTGGTATGGATTTTAGGGGGACCCCACGCCGTTTTTTCGGCGTAGCGGGGTTCCCCTTTATAATCCATACCAGACCTAAGGGCCTGGTATGCCCCGCGCTCGCCGCAATAGGAAGATTTGTTTTTCCTATTGCAGCGAGCGCGAGATGCAATACCATCCCCTCGTGTCGTATTTGGTCTGTCGGACCAGCCTACACACGAGCGGGCTTTCCGTCGGACCAGCACACACACGAGCGGACTTTCCGCCCGAAACTGAGTCCGACGGAAAGATTTCAAACATGTTTGAAATCTAGGTCCGGCGGGCTTTTGGGAAGAAGTCCGCCGGAAAAGTCCGCCGCCGCCCACACACGGGCGGATTGTCCGGCACACTCTGGTCCGCCGGACCAAGTATGCCGGAAAGTCCGACCGTGTGTACGCGGCATTATACTTTTTTATCAGAGTAATTCCTCTTTCTGCAGTATCATTGACAACCTTAAGAGCGTTCACATGGCTTCTTAGAGAATCGCTGCAGTATTCTGCCACGTCGTGGATCCCAAACAATTCAAAGAACGTCTTTGTTTTATTAGTAACGAAATGGCTCAGGTCTTTTCCTTCAAAAACCATGTTTTTACCCTCTAATCGTTTCACCTTTTTCTTTGCAGATTTGGTTTCTAAATTTTTAGTCATATTTTCCTTAACAGCCTGAGTAATATGTTCGTACAAAAAAGCCAATCCTACGTTTGTTTCTGACAGATACCAAAGGTGTCTCTTAGCAACTGTGAGAGCACATTTTTTGACGTCCTCATCTGGGTAAGTGCTCAAAAGCTGTAGCATATCCAAATCATTCTTTGGAGCCCATCGACTTACAATTGCCTCATGCCAAAAGCGAACATATATGAGGCTGACAAAATGTGCAACCCATTTAATTCGTTCCAATTGTCGTTGAGGAATATTCAACTGTTTAGTGAAGAGGACAATTTTAAGTGCATATATTGGATAAAGTATGATGACTGCGCTTAGGACAGTGTAGAGGTATGCAGCCCCCCTAAGGAAACTCCCCAAAGGTGTTTCAGAAATTAATATGTATATAAATGGGGTAGTGGCGCTCCCTAAAGCTTGGTTGGGCAGGTGAGTGATAGAAAATGACAGTAGTAATAGGGCCCAATATACTGGCTCCACAGCGGGTGACCCCACTGGAGTACGTATCAATACAATCATGATGATAGAATGCATGTAAAGGGGGGGGAGGATTTCAAGGATTATAGCGGTGCCAAAAATACACAAACTAACTTAGATAAAAAACATAAACATTTTATTAAGGAAATTCATAAAAAGACAAAAAGGTGTGCATATATGAATTCAGACAATTAAAAACAATTGTAGCGACATGTTACGGGAATCAGCCAGAAGAGTGTAGCGGCCAGTTCCGTAGACATATATAATGTGAGAGTCCTACATTTTTCGCCGGATACGGCTTCTTCAGGGACAGATGTTTATGTCTGAAAGCGCTACTATATAATCTATGAAACAAAATATTCACAATCAATACCAAATATAACAAAGTTAGTAACAAATTAAATCTAACATCTATAAACTGAAAAAGTGAAAATAAGCAAAAGTAATGTTATATTTGCGGGCTGTCATGCATGAACCCTCACACATATGCCTGAGATGTACCCACGGGACATCGCACCCCACTAAAAAGAGGGAGCACACAACCACCCACCACCCTCCGCTAGGTTGGAAAACCCGCAAGATGGAAGAGGGAAGCTACCTGTACGTTACCAGGGATGAACACACGGAACTCCAAGGAGCGGCCACCCGAGCGCAGGGCACATAGACCCTGTCATCTCATATGTTTTTTTATTTGTCTAGTACCTTAAAAGCAGCAATACAGACAGGTATAACTCCATGCCTATCATCCGATTGATGATTGTACTACTCTTGTTGGTAAGTGTAGCTTACCTTATTTTGCAATAGCTCCTATTACTCTTACCTGTTTAATACACCACTGCTGGGCATATTATATGCTTTTGCATCTGAACATCCAATCCTCTTTTGCTCTTAGGTTTTTCACTCATAGGTACTCTACTTTGGACCCGACTTGTGATAAGAAGCAATTGCTACGTCACAAATCTAGTGTGTTCCCATGTCATATATACACTCTCTCTAAACACTAATTGTAAGTTTTTAGATATACAATTTTTCTACCACATTATGGGTCTATGCCTTTATGTCCCAAATTTGAGGAATCTTTATAATCATTATATCCGTCTCCCCTTCCTTATAGAAAATTAACCTTGCCTGGTCCTCCTCTTTGCCCCCTGCAGCCTCCGAATGTGCCCTGCGCTCGGGTGGCCGCTCCTTGGAGTTCCGTGTGTTCATCCCTGGTAACGTACAGGTAGCTTCCCTCTTCCATCTTGCGGGTTTTCCAACCTAGTGGAGGGTGGTGGGTGGTTGTGTGCTCCCTCTTTTTAGTGGGGTGCGATGTCCCGTGGGTACATCTCAGGCATATGTGTGAGGGTTCATGCATGACAGCCCGCAAATATAACATTACTTTTGCTTATTTTCACTTTTTCAGTTTATAGATGTTAGATTTAATTTGTTACTAACTTTGTTATATTTGGTATTGATTGTGAATATTTTGTTTCATAGATTATATAGTAGCGCTTTCAGACATAAACATCTGTCCCTGAAGAAGCCGTATCCGGCGAAACATGTAGGACTCTCACATTATATATGTCTACGGAACTGGCCGCTACACTCTTCTGGCTGATTCCCGTAACATGTCGCTACAATTGTTTTTAATTGTCTGAATTCATATATGCACACCTTTTTGTCTTTTTATGAATTTCCTTAATAAAATGTTTATGTTTTTTATCTAAGTTAGTTTGTGTATTTTTGGCACCGCTATAATCCTTGAAATCCTCCCCCCCCCTTTACATGCATTCTTTCATTAGTGGGATGAGGTGCTGTATTACACTGAGGACTACCCAACCACCTCTATACAATCATGATGATGTATTGATACGTATGTGTGGTCACATTTGAATGCATTTGAATACACCTACCAACACTATCACTTATGGCGAGGAGACTGTAATAATTTTCATTATTATATTATTTCTCATTACTCTATATTTTTCATTTATTTTGCACACTCACTTATGCTGCATATCCCTTAGAGGGAGTGTTGTTACTTCACTATAGTCTGGTATCTATTTATATAACTTACTCCGGTGGGGTCACCCGCCGTGGAGCCAGTATATTGGTCCCTATTACTACTGTAATTTTCTATCACTCACCTGCCCAACCAAGCTTTAGGGAACGCCACTACTCAATTTTAAGTGCATATATTGCCTTTGCCATCCACCTTGCTTGATGCAGTGCCCCTGGGATCCTGAAACTGAAGTCGTTTTTAGACCAACCTCCTAGATACAGGAGTGAGAGTTGTAATAACTCTTTGTAGTCTTCTCTTGGATGACTTCCGTCTTTTAGGACATTTTGAATATAGTTAACCATTTTCACTCATTGTTCTTCTAGGAAGCCTTGAACGGGACTTTCTTCATCCAGCATTGTTGTATATGACTTCTTATCAAGTGAAGCCCACAGACTTTACTTTGATAAAAGTGATCAATGTGTGCAACCCCTAAATATTATCCAATCTTCTTGAAATTTGGCATATATATCTTTTACATCACTGAGACTCTGGGCGTAAGAAAAGTCATATGAAAATCACATCTTTGGAAAAATGAAACACCCTAGCCAAGGGTTTAACTAGAGGGTGAAATAGCTCAGGATTGTTTTTTGGTAAACTAGTTCATTTAACCCTATCTTTTATTTATTATGTTCAGTACTTGAAAAATTCAGGTTTACCAGCATGTTTGTGCATTTAGGCAAATATGATATTTCATAACAATTATGTAACAAAATACTACATAATACTTTTCCATTCTGCAGCTATCCAGTAAATGCTGAGGTTTCCTATTAGAAATGCCAGATTTCGTTGCAAACTATTTGCCATGGGTGCACTTTTAATTAAGTAGTTAATGTATTTAAAAATAAAGATTTCACAACAATTAAACTAAACAAACTAAAGTAACACTCTACAAGTGTACACTTGTAGACATAAAACATATGAATTCCCTATATACCTATATTTGTGGCCAGCATTATGTACTTTATCTGTAACTATTGAATATACGAGAGGCGCTCAAATCAAACCAGGACTTTTAATTTTATAGGTATAAAAAGGAATGCTAGCGTGGCGGTACTACAGGCAGTAGTAAATGGCAAGTGTGCCTGTCCTATTACTGATAGGTGGCTCACATGTCGCGGTCCAGTCAGTCCAGAGAACGTCAATCAAGATGGCAGACAACAGTGTTATTGAATGCATGAAACAGCATGTGGTGATGACGTTTCTTGTAAATGAAGGCGTAAAACCCGTGGATAGCTCAAGCACAGTACGGCGATAAGACCCTCAGCTGCAGCAAGGCTTCATGCACACTGGCTTAAAAAAAAGTTGCTTTTATAGGAGTTCTGTGTTCTGCCTGTAGAAGCTACTCAATGTTATCCTATGTGTCCATGCACATTAGGACGATTAGAGGCATATTTTCTTCTAAACTCTCCTAAACTCGTCTAAACTTTGTACAAAAAATGCTCTATATGAGCATATTTTTACTGCCAAGAGAAAAGACTTTTTTTAAGCCCAGTGTGCATGGAGCCTAATGCAGTGTATACACGGTCGCACATTCCGACAACAAAATCCATTTTTTTTTCCGACGGCTGTTGGCTCAAACTTGTCTTGCATACACACGTTCACACAAATCTTGACGGAAACTCCAAACGTCAAGAACGCAGTGACGTACAACACATACGACGGCACTAGAAAAGGGAAGTTCAGTACCAAGTGTGCCACCCTTTGGGTTCCTTCTGCTCATCTCGTGTTAGTAGAAGTTTGGTGAGAGACGATCCACGCTTTTCAGCCTCATGCTTTTCCGATCGTTACTGCTCTTCAGTTTGTGCTTGTGGGTTCGTATCTGGTTTTCAGTGCTTACCCCCCCAAAGTGCATACGAGGTCCGTATAAAATATATAGAGTGCTTTGCGGGTAGGGGAGCCATTGATATGCCAGAAAATGTTTAATAAACATTTTTAAAAATTTTTTTTAAATTAAACTGAACTAATATTTCCTTTGATTTACTGCTTGTGTTTCTTTTAGCTGTCTCCTAGGTTCTCCAATGGGCTTTTTTTTTTTGGACATTTTCTTCAATAGTGCAAACGTAATTTATTTGATACATGAGGTGACAATCTCTTCTTCAGCAAACTATTATTATGTTGTGGGTCTGCTACACACACACCTTGTTTTTGTTGTTAGTGTATGTAATGCATTACTGTTAGAAATATACATCATTTTCAGCACCATGAATGAATTTTGCAGAGTCACGAAAATGGCATGATTGTGGCAAATTATAAAGCACTGTGAGAGTTATTTACTAGAGGACAATCCACTTTGCACTACAAGTGCACTGCAAAAGTGCACTTGAAACTATACTGCAAAGTGGATTTGCCTTTAGTAAATAACCCCCATTTCAGTGTTAACACCAACTCAGTCAAAAAAATGATATTGAGCATTGAAAGAAGAAGCCACACATTGTTGAGTAGAAAACTTTTTACTCTGTGCACATTCACATGTGTGTTAGAAAATGGTTTTTGAACAAACCAACATATTTTAGTAATAACATTTTGTTTTTGACCGTACAAATAGCCTTTTTTGTGTTAAAACAGGCGTGTTTAAAACCATCAAACAATACACAACTCAGGAACTTACAAAGTTCCACTCACAAACCTCACAAAGTGAAGGCAATATCAGACATTAGTATGTCCAAACTGTGTTGAACTTGCCTTCATCAGAAGGGGTGATGTCACCCCTGTAAAAGCCAAATTTTGAAGATCCACACAAATTGAGAGTCAAAATGGGGATTTCCCACCTGATCCCTTGCCTAATGTCAACATGTGCTAGCTCCCATCATGGGGGATCAAGGGACGTGTTTCGGGGGTGAAACCTCTTCCTCTCATCTACTTTATTTGTGAGGAAGGGGTTGCACCCCCAAAATGCGTACCTTGATATCCCGTGATGGCAGATAGCACATGTTGACACACTGTGTGCATCTTCAAAATTTGGCTTTCTAAAAATTATTTAAAATGTGTAAAAATACTAAAAATAAAAACAAACTAGAAGAATTTTGGTTTTTTTTAGATTCTGCCTAAAATATCAATGATGTTTTTGAGTCTTTTTTCCACATCATTAATGTCTTCTTTGATCTTTTGTAAATCACGATTGCACATCATGATCTCCCCAATGAGGACGTGTGCACTTGCACTTGTGAGCTGCAAATCTTCTTCCACAACATCTACATTACCTAAAATTAAAAAACACATCATGTATTATAAATATGCAGGCATACATCTATTACCTGAAGCTGTGGTCTCAGACACTCACCTGTTGTGGTCACTATTTCACCCACTTCATAAACCTTTCCTTCCTCCACATCTTCTGGTTCTGGTGTGGGGCTTTGCTTTTCTTTCAGAGGTGGGGGTCCCTGGTGTCCTCAGATGTCCTGAGTCTTTTCTCCCCTATGTGAATAAAAAAAAGGTATACTTAGCACACAGATATTTGAGGCCAGAAATAATAATATGAAACATTGCTTGGAAGTGTCATACAATTGTCTTTTTTAGCAGAGTTCCAAGCTGAAGACATTATTTTTTTCTCTTTCTAAAGCTGGAATACTTTTAGGCACCTCTAGTATCCACTGGTACACCTGTGTGGGACACCCTAAAAAGTTTGTTCTGGTGTCCCACACTTGTGCTCCTGCATCCAGATGTGTAAACAGCTGCTGAGTGTCCTCTCCTTACACTGAATCAAGTTTGCATTTCATTCTAGTACAAACCCATCTAGACAACAATGTACTAAACTTCTTTTAATACAAATAGGCCTAGACAAATGTAGTTAACCTGTATCTGCCAAAAACATTGTTTTAGTGGACGAACAAACGATGTTTACTACAAATATTTACTGTGCCCACAAACCTGAAAGTTGCCATTTTAAACTGTACAACAGTAAAGAAAAGCACATGGAGCAGCATGCAAGTAATAATAATAGGAACACATGACAACTACTTACTTTTTTGAAGAACTCTCTTGATCTTTCTGTACTGATCCTTCTCCCTCAATTTCAGGTCTGACCAGCATTTCCTCAATTGATCCTTGGATTTTCGCACCCCAAAATTCCTGTGCAGACTTTTTACAACTTTAGCCATGATCTTGGCCTTTCTGACATTTAGGTTTGGGTAAGGTCCATGCTTCCCATCGTAGTCGGCCCTCTTGAAGATGTCCACCATTACCACCATATCTATAAAGGACATATTTGAGGCCTTAAATCTCCTCCGGGATCGGGACGTTCATGGCTTCGGCCTTTCATCATTGCTGCTCTCCTCTGCATGCACTTGCTCTTTCTCCACCATGTGCTCTCCCACTGCGCCGAAAGACAAGGGGCGGGGAATAGACTAGAAAGGGCGTCAGGGGCGGGCGGAGTTTCACGCATGCGCAGTGTATATAAAGCATAACACGAGTGCGTCGTACGATCTGTAAGAGGAGGAAGGAGTATCTGAAGTGATGATCATTAGAATGAAGGTACAATTTGAACTTGGTGCATCAGTGGCCTATACTGCTTATAGATTGAGGCCTATATTGGGACAAGATTAGGAGAGTTTAGCCTGAAATTAGGGTTTGTCTTGTGTTGTGTCTTGCAGAGAAAATGGATCATGATGAGGACCTTATCCCCATATTCATTGATATGTACAGGGAGCTGTCCTGTCTGTGGCAGGTAAACCACCCCTTATATAACAATAAAAGAAAGAGGAAGGCAGCGCTGGATCAATTGCTGGAATTTTTGAAGCCGGTGATCCCCATGGCAGACATCCCCTATTTGAAGGCCCTAATTGGTGGCATGAGGAGCACTTATAATAGGGAGCGCAAGAAGGCCCAGGATTCCCAGAGATCAGGAGCTGCAGCAGATGACATTTATGTACCCAAGCTGTGGTACTATGACAGACTGCATTTTCTGGCAGGCCAAAATGAACCCAGGCCAGCACTCTCCAGTCTTCCTTCAAGGCTTCCTTCCCCATCAGCTGAGGCTTCCAACATCCAACCTGGGCCTTCCAGCCAGGAAGAAGTGGAGGAGCCCAGCTTGAGCCAGGTATAGCATTGTTCAACATATTTCTAGTCAAATAATTAATGATGTTAACTAGATGTTATTATTGATCAGTAATTTCTGATTTTACAAAGTGTTTTACAAATCAATAGACAGTAGTGGCCACAAATGATTGGGACAAGAATGAAAAATGCTGGGGTCAGAATGATAGTCTTTTCTATTTATTAACATTCAATTTGCAACAGTCAAGAGCTGAAAATTGTGGGTGATTGATGAACCAAAAACTAAAACTATGTCCCTTTTTCATACACAAGAAAGTCTCAGCCAGGAGGAGGTTGTGGAAAGTGGCAGCCGGGAGGTGGCGGGGGTAAGTGGCAGCCAGGCGGTGGCCAGGCCTAGTAGCCTGCCTGAATCCCAGGTCCCTCCCCTCTGCCTTCCAAAAAAAGTCCCAGGAAGAGGAGTAACCTGGAGGAGGCAGCACTTGGCCTATTTCAGAAGGCTACTGCAGCCCTCAGAACCCCCCACAATAACCAAGATGACTATGCCTACATGGCAGCCTGCAAAATGCAGGAAATGGAGGAGGGCCAATGCCTCTTGTGTGAGGAAGTTATCTTACAAGCCCTAAATAGGGGGTTGAGGGGTGAATTCACAAGCCAAAGCCATGTTTGTGAGTTCAACCACGGTTCTCCTCCTCCACCACCTGCTGCAACTACAACACCAGAGCTACAGCCTGGAAGCAGCGTGGAAGGAAGCATGAAAGGAAGACATGAAAGTGATGGCCTGGGTTCAGTCTGATCTGAAAAAAGACGCAGGCTGTGGTGAGACCACAGCCTGGGGACAGATATGTCATCTGCTGCTGTTCCTGATCTCTTGTAGTCCTGGACCGGATTGTGCTCACTATTATAATGACTCCTCAGGCCACCAATTTTGACTGTAAAATAACTGATGTCTGCCCTGGGGTACAAAGGCTTCGCAAATCTCACCAGTTTCTCCAGCGTTGCCTTCCTCTTTATTTTGTTATGGCCCATAATAAATGGCTATTTATTTTTCACAAATACTTGCCTATGTGTTTTACTTAAAAAAGGACAGTTTGTTTGTGAGTAGGCAGGTATATTTCAAAAATACAATGACAAATTAACTAGGGACACCAACAACAAACAACCTCCTTGAGGTTAAAAAATACAAGATAATAATGGTGTTGTGGTAGCTTGACACAAAACGAAATAAAAAATTATGGAGATCACTATAAAAGAAAAAAAATAGGAGATCTGGATACAAAAAAAATATAAACACAAATTCTAAACATTATTATGGAGATCTAACGAAAAAAATAAATTATTCATGAGATCACGAAAAATAATAAAGAAATCAGTTTGTCAGAACTCTGTATGAATATCAGCAGCAAAACAACTTCATTATTCTAGCATTATAAAGAAGAAGAGAATGCGCTGCATTAAAAGTTTTTAAATTTGCAGTGTGAGGAATGTGCTATCTCCATTACAAATGCTAGTTTTACCAGAATGAACGCTTCCATCTCGTACTTGATTGAGAGCATGCATGGAACTTTGTGCATCAGAATTGTGTACACACGATCGGAATTTACGAGAACGGATATTGTTTTCGGAAAATTTGAGATCCAGATCTCAAATTTTGTTTGTCAGAAATTCTGACGGAAAATGTCCGATGGAGCCTATACACGGTCAGAATTTCCGACAGTGAACTCCCATAGAACATTTGTTGTCGGAAAATCCGATTGTGTGTAAGCGGCATAAGACATTTGAATGGTATAAATATTTTAAAGATGGCTGTATGTCCTTCAGTGACTATCCTAGCCCTGGTGGTTGCCAGCTCACAGCAGTCATTCCTGTGCGTGTGGAATGCCTGATCCTGGATAATCGACGCATAACCTGTCGTGAAATTTCACAAGAAACTAATCTTTCTGTGGTGCATTGAGTGAAGCAGGCTGTCCTAGGATGGTTCAGGCGTACTGACAAATCTTTTTATGCCAAAGCTTTCCAGGCATTAGTTAAATGCTGCCATAAGTGTATAAATGTAGCAGGGGAATATGTTGAAAAATGAATGCAGTTTCCACTCCTTGAAATTTGTTCTTTCATTATATAAACTCAAAAGTCTCGGTTTAACTTGAACGCCCCTATTACCACATACAAGCTACATGAAAAAATCCAGCTTACATAATTGTTCTAAAAATGTTCAGGTGGCTAATTTTGCGTATTATTTATTCAAGTAAAGCCTTGAAAATCAGCTTACACAAATAATGAATACTTCAAGCACCAATGTTTTCTTGACAAAGCTATTTACTCTAAACTGCAGCTAATCATGATTTTCTATCAATGCCAAAAAAATGCCCATTTATTTTTCTTCAACTATGGCAACAATATTGACTTTCATGTATCCTCATTCTTGTGGATCTGAAATTAGCTTACTTCCTCTCTCAGATGTCTGCACAGAAGTTGAGCGTTAATAACAGGCAGTCGTTCAAATGTAATACAGCATCCTTTTTAAGTAGGGGGCCCATTTAAACAGAGAGCAGATGTCATGATCCATTGTATTCTATACTCCACAGAATTACTCCACACTGTGGCCTGCATTTTATACTTTATTCACAAAATGCAGTCTGAGGTTTAGAGTACTCAGTGTTCGCTGCTTAATGCTACAGATAATACTCCATGAATGAAGGAGAGGCCAGTCTCATGACTGACAGATCACATGACCGGGCATGCTCCCAGCTTTATTTTTCTTACACTTTCATTCATATAAATTGCACTCCCAAAGCAAATGGAGCACTAATCACATTTGTAAAGCACTTCACTTTGCCTTTGCTTTATATGTGGGGTCCTAGGCAAGGGATTGTGAATCAAATGGCAGAAGGGGCTAGAGACTGCCCTGAATTAACGCAAAAAATATTTTTTTTAATTCTGTTTGGTGGGAGCTGCTATTTTAATAATGCTTTAGGGTTAACATTAAAAATGCAAAATTCCTTTAAAAAACATACATGGGGGGGCGCGCCTTTAACCTACCTGTGAAGTAGCACATCTGTTCGATGTATACAACCTACTACAGCAAAACTGACATTTACAATGAAAAAAAAATCAAACAAAAAAAGAAAAAACATTTTAAATTTGGTCAATTTAAAGACCATGCCAGATCCTTGGGGAATGCCCTGCAAAAACTAGAAAAAAAAATCCATGCCTGACCTTTATTTGAGCATGCAGTTTGGCTGGGCGGGGGGGGGGGGGATAAGCATGCAGCACACCCCTACTGAACAAAGCCAGAACATGTGCCCTGAACATGGGGGGAGTACCTTCCCATGATGAGGACAAGGGCCCCATATAAATGGTAGCCCAGTGGTTGTGTGGGCTTATTAGACAAGGGGGCTTATTAGAATAAATATAATGGGTAAAAGATAAACAATAAATAAAGGCACTTACACAATTTTTGACAAGTCCTTTACTAACCTCCTGCCAAGTGCATATCTCATATACTGTATATTGTCCAGCCACTAGACATATGTGTCCACACTGGCCTGAGGTTTTGTGCTGAGAGCACACTCCCTGTGCACTCCAAACACAATGGCTAAGCTGTTCCTGACAGCAGAATGGGCTCCCAATCATGTGACCACAGTGAGAGCCAATCATAATGGTCACATGATAGAGAATAAGCTCCACCTCCTGACAATAAAGCCTACTTAAAGGGGGTTCCAGAAGGTGGTTTGAAAGGGTTTTTAAAAATCCTCAAAAAGTCCCATATTGTACATTCATTGGCAATTACCTCGTCCAACTTTTTGCATCAATCACAGTGAACGCCGTCTGATGCCCACTGAAAGAAATCATCCCACGGACCAGCAAAAACATCTGATCCTATTGCTGACTCACACCACATGACACCCAGACCAATAGACTAGGGAATGGTTAAATAAAAGGTTCAGCTTAGGCAATACTACTTTATGCTTTATGTAAAGTGAAACTGCGTGCGCTCTTTATAACTGGCTTTTCCTCAATTAAAGGCATTTTGTGAAGCATTTGTATTTGTGTGTGAAAGGATTTTTATTTGTTTGTATCCAGTGCTCAGATGTACAGCACATAGCCCTACCAGTCTGAACAGTCACACTGCTGACCTCTTTCTCTCTGCTGCAGTTAAACCTCATCTTCATGCAACCCCCCTCCTCTTACACTTTTATGCATTTTTTAAAAAACCCTCATTTAGTTAGCAGTGTCTGCTATGATATGATTCTCCATGGAACCTCTTCTGGGAACAGAGACCAATGATCTGCTGCTGATGTCCTGGCACCTCGACCAGTCTTGTTGTGCCCCTTACATGACATCAATGCTGCTGGCGGTGAGGACCCTGCAGTCTGAAAGCTTCATCAACCAATAGGAAGAATCTATATCAACCAGGGAGCATCATGAGCACTAGAGGAATGACCCTCCCACACTGCAGTCCAGAATAAATCACACGACCATAGATTCAGGTAAGTAAATGTGGATTTTCATTTTTCTTTGAAAATTCATTTAAGTTAAAGGGGTGGTAAATTTTGTTTTCCCTCACTGCCCAGAAGTCAAAGCTACAATAGGTCACTTCCCTGCCCTAAGGCTTTGAGTAGACAGTTAAAAATAGCAGCAGTCAATCTCTTTCCTCACACTGCTTTCTCTACCTGTCAGCATATTTCCTGCCAGCACATGTTAATGCAACACAGCTGATTGGCTTCCAGTGCTGCCCCTCCCTTTAACATTCTAACTGCTGCAGAGGGAATTGCAAGAGGCATATATACTGTATAGTTTAATTTAGGTACTTACATTGGCTGCATTTAAAATATGTTTCACTTTTACGTCTTTATTGAATACTTAACTGCATACATTTTTTACCTACCTGGATTTCCAATATAAATAGAGTCAAATTCTGAAGAACACAAAAAATATATCTTACATATAAAAAGAAGTGCATGTATAGTTATGCATAAAATATGAAAACACCTCTTTGTTCAGTGCTTCCTATTTAATAGAACATCTTAACATGTGCCGCCTTTAATGGAAGAGTGTTTCCTTTTATGATTTGTTTCTGAAGCTGGAGTTATCCCCTGGTTGGGCAGTGCCTTCACAACTTTGGCATGAGCAAATCTTTGGTTCATATCCAACATCAACACAATTTCAAACATTTTAATGTGCTGTCATCTGAAAATAAAATGATGCACACCTGACATTTGCTAGTCTTCCAATTGCAATTGTTGCTTCACACTATTCCTTTAAAAGGATAAGTAAACAACTTTACCAGTTCTAAATAATGTATTACAAATGTTCACAATTTAGGTTTATGAAAGAATTGATTGTGCATTCAGTAATTTTTCACTTAAAGTGGTTCTAAAGTCAGAAGTTTTTTTTATCTTATTGCATTCTATTCATTAAGATAAAAAACCTTCTGTGTGCAGCAAGCCCCCCAGCCCCCTAATACTTACCTGAGCCCCCACTCTATCCAGCGATGTTCACAAGTGAATCAGCCATCTGGGACTTTCCCTTCTCATTGGCTGAGACAACAGCAGGGCACCACTGGCTCCCACTGCTGTCAATCAAAGTCAGCGAGCCATTGAGAAGAGAGGGGGAGGGGCCTAACCAAGGCTCCGTGTCTGAATGGACACACAGAGCAGCGGCTCGGCTCGGGTGCCCCCATAGCAAACTGCTTGCTGTGGGGGGCTCTCGGCAGGGAGGGGCCAGAAGCACTTACGAGGGACCTGAAAAGAGAAGGATCAAAACCACTGCACAGAGCAGGTAAGTATAACATGTTTGTTTTTTTTTAATTAAAAAAAAATTGACTTTAGTATCACTTTAAGTAGACACCAGCAAACAGACAGAGGTTATGTAATATATCAATAAAGTGATTGTAAAGGCTCTTTTTAAAAAAAAAAAATAACAAACATGTTATACTTACCTGCTCTGTGCAAGAGAGTTGGGGGGTGCGTTGGGGGCAAGCTCCTGAGTCCTGCTGCTGCATCCATTGACACAGACAGCAGGACTCTGCTCCACCCCGGGCTCCCATGTCACTGGATTTGATTGACAGCAGCGGGAGCCAATGGTTCCTGCTGCTATCTGTCTATCCAATGAAGACCTGAGACAGCGGCTGGAGCTGCTCTGTTTGTCCTCGCCGCTGGAACGATCAGGCTCAGGTAAGAAAAAGGGGGGCTCTGGGGGGGCAGCTACACCACAGAAGGTTTTTCACCTTAATGCATAGAATACATTTAGGTGAAAAAAGCTGAGGGTTTACAACTCCTTTAATTTCTTGAGCCAAAAACAAGAAGGATGGGAATCCTGCCTAAATAAATACAAGGTAGCACTCACTGGGTGTATTGCGGGGGGTGTAATCAAAATACTTTCTTAAAGGACAGCTGTTGTCAATGTAGCGCCACCCCCAAAGAAGCCGCATGGTGATTTTGGGTTCTCTGTTCTACGCCTCAACTCCAAGAATGGCCTCAGCCCCTCTGGCACACCTGGTTAGATGTAAAATTACTGCAAACACTTTCAAGAATGCAAGTAAAGAAAATACCAATATCCTGGCTGTGGATTGATACCAGAAACAGACAGACACAACTTTCCTCCCCCCTCCTTCCGCTTTTCCTCTTTTCCCTTCCCCCCCCCCTTTCCTTCCTTCCTTCTCTCCCTGTTATTCCTCCCCCTTTGTCCCTTCACCTCCGTTCCTATTTCTTCCTTTTCCCCCCCTCCCCCTCTTTCCTTTCCTTACACACCCCCCTTTTCTCCCCTTCTTCTTCTGTTCCTATTTTCTCCTTGTTCCCCTCCCTCCCCTCCTTGTCTCTCCCCCATATCCCCCCTCTCTCCCCCTTTTGTCCCCCCCCTTCCTTTCTTTGGTGGGTCTCTTACTTACTAATTAAAAAATATTTCTACCCCGTCACAGTTTCTAGATACCATCTAGTATTATGTTGTGCATGCCCCCATGGTAGCCTTTCATCACCTCTTTGGGTTGGTGCTCCACACTCTACCGCATTGGTCCAATCGGCATGGAATTGTTTGATTTTGCAATATCTGGCATCTTCTCAGATGCCAGTCTCTAGGGTTTCATGTACTAATTATATGTTATGTATCTTGTCAGCCACAATACATCTTTTTCCATCTTGAAGAAGCGTGAAGACACGCAAAACATGTTGAGCATTGAATATCTACATGACACGAGTTAATCGACTGCGGACTTGCTATCCAGCCATCTTTTCGGACCGATTGCTACCTGGGATGATTATCCTTACGTCCGAACAACTACATATTTAGATGGTTTTGTATAGCTACCGCTTCATTATACTTCGGTGTATATATATGATTTGTGGTTTTAATCAATGTCCTATTTGTACGTATTTTTCAATAAACTGATTCTTTTATACATACTTGTTGTAGTGGTGCCTAAAAAGTCCAAAAGTCCCTCTTTTCTAAATTTCGAAGACAGACACAACTGGTAGTTATAAATGAGCTCAATATATTATCAAGAAAATAATACTTGGAAACTTACAGCACTGTTGAACCTTTCTGCAGAGTATCAATACAGTAGAAATTACATTCTCTAATATTTTAGCAACTGTAAAAATACAAAACAAAGTATAATAATCTATATGTCCATCGCACAGATGCTGAGAGGGAGGAGCGAACGTCTATCAACTTCTCATCCCCTTCTGGGCCACAAACACCATTGAAATTAACAACACAAAAAGAAAATATGGGTTAACAGGTACAGTAAGAAAGTTTTGTAATGTTACAGGTCCTGAGTGGAGGAGTACTAGTGTCTTCTGCCAGCAAACGTTGGTGCCCTTTGTGAAGAGAGCAGGTTTAATCAAGCAAAGTAAAGCAGTAATCCTCTAGGAAATCCCATCAGGTAGTGGTTTGTAAGAACAGAATGGCTAAAAGTGGCAGCTCCAAACAAGCATCCTCTGACAGTAGAAAGGGGAATAGGTGTCTGCATGCCGTGTCTGTATTGTAAAAAGAATGTTGGGTTTGCACCCGCTCACCAGTCCTCTGTGTGATGACACAACGATAATCGCAGGTACTGGTTTAGCCTCCTAGCGATGTTGTAAGGCACCGGATCACCTCCTGTCGGCCAATCAGGATGGCTGATAGCTGAGCTGGCAGGGCGATCGGACAACGGGATGGGTCTTGTGATCTTTGAAGCGCTATGGGTCATCTCTGCTGGGCAGCACTGGATTGCTGAGCAGGGTCCCTGGGCTGAACAGTGGTGATCCATGTGGGTGTTACTGTTCCTAGCTCCTCTCTGCCATCCTCTCTCCTCAGTCTCCTGGCAGCAGTCTCGGGAAAAGTGTGTTTCTCTCTCTCAGATGGAGTTCCACCACGCAGTCCTGTTACCTCACCACGCCTGTCCTCTATCTCCTCTCCTCACAGTAACTCTCCCGGAAGTCTCCAGAGAATCATGGCTTTCTCTCCCTCTGTTAGAGCACACAGTCCCTGGCGTCAGCGTGTGTCTCTCTCCTCACTCTGGCACCTCAGTTCCTTCCCCTCACACACTCCTCCTCTCCTCACTGTTAAGTGTTACTGTGTCCCAGCAAAGGACTTTTTGAGCCTTGGTATCTCCCTCTCTTTTAAGCAATCTCCTCTCCTCTGTCTCCTGTCAGGACTCACTCTGCAGTGCTGTGTGGAAAACCTGTGTCTCTCTCTCTTTTTTTTACCTTAGTACTTTCCTCTCTTCCATCACCTCAGCACTTCCTAAAACTCCCCTTTTTCTGAGTGTGCTCTGTCTATCTCAGTTTTCTGGAAGGATAAGTCAGCATCTCTCTGTCTCCATCTTGTGGCCAAAAGGAGAAATTGCATTACAACATGCCTGCTACATCAACATCACATTAAAGGCCCCTTCAACCATTAGCCTTGCATTGCATTACCATCCAAGCTTTGTGGCATGCATTTATGTGTATTTCTTGGCACAATTAGAATTTCAGTTTAAATTAGCTAAGTATATTCCAGGAGTATCAGAACAAAAGGTGTTCTATGTCTTACAGTTTGTGTTCTTTATAAATCTGTAGTAGAAAAACTCTGTCCTCTGCTAGCATGCTGTAAAAAAGTCCTATTTACAGTGGTTTGACACACCCCCTACTGAGTCAGAGCCACAGCTCTCTAATTAGCACGGAGCATGAGCTTGCTATAAGAAGTTCTATTGGTCTCACTCAGTAGGTGGCATCTCGGTTGTTTCTCTTTGCACGGAACAATACATATACAATTGTACAGAACCTGTTGTTTTCCTCCATTGCATATTAAAGGCAGGAGTTACATTTCATGATCTTACCTGTGTGCTATATGTGGAGATCACTCTGCCATGGATTTTGTACGTGGTCCATGACGGTACTCTGGCCTTAGCCTGTCTAAATATTGGCTACCCCTATCACCACTGAGACCATGCCAGGGACCACACTCCAAGAATGCCAGTGGCACAAGTTTCCAGTCTACTGTCACACTCCCATAATCTGCGCCATGTTGTCCCATAGACAATAAGTTTAAAATGCTAAAATTAAAACCTTTGTGGCTCACCTCCAAAGTTAAAATGGCTATAAATAATAAGAAAAGAGCATTTAATAAATATATAAAAATGAAGGAACACTGTCATCATTTAAAAGATACAAACAATATAACAGAATATTTAAAAAGGAAATCAAGATGCAAACATTTAAAACAAACATTAGGTTGCTGTAGAGAGTAGGACAAACTCCCAAAACATTCTTCAAATATACTAATAGTAAAAAGGTCAGGTCTGAGCGTGTAGGCCTGTTACAAAATAATCTGGAGTGGGTGACAGTGAACAAAGAGAAGGAAAATGTATTAAATAACTTCTTTAGCTCTGTGTATACTAAGGAGCATGGGGGAGCTCAAGTCCTTAATGGGGATAGTATTGACATAGCCCAAAATGATCCACAATGGCTTAAAATCGATATGGTTCAGAGACAGTTAGAGAAAGTAAAGGTGAATAAAGCACCTGGACCAGATGGCTTACAACTAAGGGTCCTCAAAGAGTTGAGCTCTGTTATATCTAATGCCGCGTACACACGGTCGGACTTTCCGGCATACTTAGTCCGGCGGACCAGAGTGTGCCGGACAATCCGCCCGTGTGTAGGCGCCGGCGGACTTTTCCGGCGGACTTTTTCCCAAAAGCCCGCCGGACCTAGATTTGAAGAAAGTTTTAAATCTTTCCGCCGGACTCAGTTTCGGGCGGAAAGTCCGCTCGTGTGTGTGCTGGTCCGACGGAAAGCCCGCTCGTGTGTATGCTGGTCCGACGGACCAGATACGACACGAGGGCAGGGTATTGCATCTCGCGCTCGCTGCAATAGGAAAAACACATTTTCCTATTGCGGCGAGTGCGGGGCATACCAGGCCCTTAGGTCTGGTATGGATTATAAAGGGAACCCCCTACGCCGAAAAAACGGCGTGGGGTCCCCCCTAAAATCCATACCAGACCCCGATCCGAGCACGCAGCCTGGCCGGTCAGGAAAGGGGGTGGGGACGAGCGAGCGCCCCCCCCTCCTGAACCATACCAGGCCGCATGCCCTCAACATGGGGGGTGGGTGCTTTGGGGGAGGGGGGCGCCCTGCGGGGCCCCCCACCCCAAAGCACCTTGTCCCCATGTTGATGAGGACAAGGGCCTCTTCCCGACAACCCTGGCCGTTGGTTGTCGGGGTCTGCGGGCGGGGGCTTATCGGAATCTGGGAGCCCCTTTAATAAGGGGGCCCCCAGATCCCGGCCCCCCACCCTATGTGAATGAGTATGGGGTACATGGTACCCCTACCCATTCACCTAGGGAAAAAGTGTAAGTAATAAAACACACTACACAGGTTTTTAAAATAGTTTATTAAACAGCTCCGGGGGGGGGATCTTCCTCCGGCTTCGGGGGTCCCTCCGCTTCATCTTCTCCCGGCGTCCGGTTGGTTCTTCTCCCGGTGTTCCAGTTCTTCGGCCGGCTCCTCTGCTGTCTTCAGGTAGCTCTCTTGCCAGCAGAGGTCCGGACTCCTGGGCTTCTGGGCTTCTGGGCTTCTTCTCTTCTCTTCTCTTCTCCAGATGTTGACACGACGCTCTCTCCGGCTGGACTGCTCTCCGAGGGCTGCGTTGTGACTTATATAGGCGGAGACCCCGCCCCCTTTTGATGTCACAGTCCCTGGGCATGCTGGGACTGTGACGTTTTAGGGGGCGTGGTCACTGGGTGATGTTGACCATGTACCCCATACTCATTCACATAGGGTGGGGGGCCGGGATCTGGGGGCCCCCTTATTAAAGGGGCTCCCAGATTCCGATAAGCCCCGCCCGCAGACCCCGACAACCAACGGCCAGGGTTGTCGGGAAGAGGCCCTTGTCCTCATCAATAGGGATGAGCTTCGTGTTCGAGTCGGCTGTTCGATCGTTCGCCGAATTGCGAACGTTATGGGCCGTTCGCGCTAAATTCGTGTGGCGCGTCACGGCCCATAATTCACTGCGGCATCGCAGTGCATTGCTGGCTGATGATTGGCCAAGCATGCACTATGACCCGCATGCTTGGCCAATCACAGCGCCGTCAGTAGAGAGAGCTGTAATTGGCCAAAGCCAGGGTGGCTTTGGCCAATTATGGCTCAGGGGATTTAGTACACACCCCACACTATATAAGGCCGCCTGCACGGCGGCCCTGTGTAGTGTGTGTTCCGGTGTGCTGAGAGATAGAGAGAGAGAGAGACAGTGTCATTTGATTTGAGTTAGATAGATTAGGCAGAACAGTCAGTCAGTTAGCTGCACTTACAGTGTATTGTGTATATATATGCATCCCAGGTGTTGCATATATATATATACACTGTATTCAGTTTAGCTAGATCCGTTCCTGTTATCTTCTATCTAGACTATTTACATTTAATGCAGTGCGTCCTGCTCACAGTGTTCAGCTAGATCCGTTCCTGCTATTTACATTTAGTGCAGTGCGTCCTGCTCACAGTGTTCAGCTAGATCCGTTCCTGTTATCTTCTAGACTATTTACATTTAGTGCAGTGCGTCCTGCTCACAGTGTTCAGCTAGATCCGTTCCTGCAATTTACATTTAGTGCAGTGCGTCCTGCTCACAGTGTTCAGCTAGATCCGTTCCTGCTATTTACATTTAGTGCAGTGCGTCCTGCTCACAGTGTTCAGCTAGATCCGTTCCTGTTATCTTCTAGACTATTTACATTTAGTGCAGTGCGTCCTGCTCACAGTGTTCAGCTAGATCCGTTCCTGTTATCTTCTAGACTATTTACATTTAGTGCAGTGCGTCCTGCTCACAGTGTTCAGCTAGATCCGTTCCTGCTATTTACATTTAGTGCAGTGCGTCCTGCTCACAGTGTTCAGCTAGATCCGTTCCTGTTAAATTCCTACTGACCGGCAGGCTTGTCTGGTTACAGTATATAAAGCTACCTGAAGAAAATTACAGGTGTTCTATTTGATCCTATTAGTACCACGGTCAGGCAGCTAGACTATTTACATTTAGTACAGTGCGTCCTGCTCACAGTGTTCAGCTAGATCCGTTCCTGTTATCTTCCTACTGACAGGCAGGCTTGTCTGGTTACAGTATATAAAACTACCTGAAGAAAATTACAGGTGTTCTATTTGATCCTATTAGTACCACGGTCAGGCAGCTAGACTATTTACATTTAGTACAGTGCGTCCTGCTCACAGTGTACAGCTAGATCCGTTCCTGTTATCTTCCTACTGACAGGCAGGCTTGTCTGGTTACAGTATATAAAGCTACCTGAAGAAAATTACAGGTGTTCTATTTGATCCTATTAGTACCACGGTCAGGCAGCTAGACTATTTACATTTAGTACAGTGCGTCCTGCTCACAGTGTTCAGCTAGATCCGTTCCTGTTATCTTCCTACTGACAGGCAGGCTTGTCTGGTTACAGTATATAAAGCTACTTGAAGAAAATTACAGGTGTTCTATCCCAGCTTAGTGCAGCTACAGGCCATTAGTATGTCTGGAAGGCCAAGAAGGAGAGGCAGACAGTCACAAGCCAATAAGAGAGGGCAAGCAGGCTCTGTGTCTAGTGCTGGTCGTGGAGACGGTGCATCCTCATCAGCACGTGGCCATGGGACACGCTTGGCCTTTTTTTCGGCAGCTGGCCATGTTGAGCCGCAACATGCGGAAGACTTGGTCGAGTGGATGACCAAGCCGTCCTCATCCTCCTCATCCTCTCTCACCCATGCCCAGGGTGCTTTGTCTGGCAAAGCAGCGGCCTCTTCCCTCAGCTCAATGTCATCAGTGACTCCTTCCCTAGCTCCACCATGTCCTCATGAGGATTCCCTCGAACTGTTTGACCACAGTGTTGGGTACATGCTCCAGGAGGATGCCCAGCGTTTGGAAGGCTCTGATGACGATACTGAGCTCGATGAAGGCAGTAACATGAGCGCGGACAGAGGGGGTGCCCAAGAAGGACAGCAATCTGGCAGTCATGCTCCCCCTGCTGCAGCATACTGCCAGGTTTGCTCCAGTGATGAGGAGGGAGGGGATGATGAGGTCACTGACTCAACGTGGGTGCCTGATAGGAGAGAGGAGGAGGAGGAGGAGGAGGAGGAGGAGGAGGCGGCAGCACATCACCAACGAGGCAGGATGCCCTCCAGGGGCCAGCCTAAGGGCAGCACATTGACTGCATCACACCCCAAAGCTCCACATGTGCAGGGCGCTGCAGTCTCTGCGCGTTATTCAAAAAGTTCTTTGGTGTGGGCCTTTTTTGAGACGAGTGCATCAGATCGCACCGCTGCTATTTGCAACATATGTCTCAAGCGTATCTCGCGTGGCCAAAATATCTCCCGCTTGGGTACCACATGCTTGACCAGACATATGTTGACCTGCCATGCAGTTCGTTGGCAAGCGTATCTAAAAGACCCACACCAAAGAACAAAGAGGATCTCTCCTTGCTCCTCATCAGCTGAGATTTCCAACCCCACTAGACCTTCAGTCCTCTCTGAGACCTGCAGTGAGAGGAATGAAAGTGTAGAATTAGGTGTGTCACAGCCAAGTACTTGTGGGCAATCTGCTTTTGGTACACCGACGTCAGATTGTACCAGGCAAATTTCCCTGCCCCAGCTGCTGCACCGCCGAAAGAAGTTTGCTCCCAGCCATCCACATGCCCAGCGGTTGAATGCTAGCTTGGCAAAATTGCTAGCACTTCAACTGCTGCCTTTTCAGTTGGTAGACTCTGCCCCCTTCCGTGAGTTTGTGGAATGTGCGGTTCCTCAGTGGCAGGTACCCAAACGCCACTTTTTCTCACGGAAGGCGATTCCGGCTCTCTACCGGCATGTGGAAGGCAATGTCCATGCCTCGCTGGACAGGGCGGTCAGCGGTAAGGTGCATATTACCGCTGACTCATGGTCCAGCAGGCATGGACAGGGACGTTACCTAAGTTTCACGGCGCATTGGGTGACTCTGCTGGCAGCTGGGAAGGATGCAGGACAAGGTGCAGTAGTGTTGGAGGTTGTTCCGCCACCACGCCTCCAAAATGCTGATTGTGACACACCTCTCTCCTCCACCCCCTCCTCTTCTTCTTCCTCCATGGCCTCTTCCTCGGAACCAGCGTTGCTCCGTAGGCGTTCAAGGGGCTACGCAAGTACGCAGGCCAAAAGATGCCATGCGGTGCTTGAGCTGGTGTGCTTGGGGGACAGGAGCCACACTGGGGCAGAGGTTCTGTCAGCTCTGCAGGGGCAGGTTCAGAGGTGGTTGACGCCACGCCAACTTAAGGCAGGAATGGTGGTTTGCGACAATGGCACCAACCTCCTCTCTGCCCTCCGACAGGGACAAATGACCCATGTGCCCTGTTTGGCTCACGTCCTTAACTTGGTGGTGCAGCGGTTCTTGGGCAGGTACCCGGGCTTACAGGATGTCCTGAGGCAGGCCAGGAAAGTCTGTGTGCATTTCCGCCGGTCATATAATGCCAGTGCTCGGCTGACGGACCTCCAAAAGGAGTTTAACCTGCCCAAGAACCGCCTAATCTGTGACATGCCCACCAGGTGGAACTCAACGTTGGCCATGCTGCAGCGGCTGCACACGCAGCAGAGGGCCATCAATGAGTACCTGTGCGACTATGGCACCAGGACAGGGTCAGGGGAGCTTGGTTTTTTTTCCCCACGCCAGTGGGCCATGATCAGGGATGCATGCACTGTCCTGTCACCATTCGAGGAGGCCACGAGGATGCTGAGCAGTGACAGTGCATGCATCAGTGACACTGTCCCCCTTGTCCACCTGTTGGAGCACACGCTGCGTGGAATAATGGACAGGGCACTTGAGGCAGAACAGAGGCAGGAAGAGGAGGACTTCCTTAGCTCTCAAGGCCCCCTTTATCCAGACAGTGTTCCTGCGTGCCCGCCGATCACACAGGAAGAGGACGAGGAGGAAGAGGAGGAGGAGGAAGATTGTGTCAGTATGGAGGTGGAGCCTGGCACTCAGCATCAGCAGCAGTCTTTAAGGGATCAGTCCCAAGAAACACATGGACTTGTACGTGGCTGGGAGGAGGTGGCTGCGGACCATGTCGTTCTTAGTGACCCAGAGGACTCCGGACCGAATGCCTCAGCAAACCTACGCTGCATGGCCTCCCTGATCCTGCAAAGCCTGCGTAAGGATCCTCGTATTCGTGGTATCAAGGAGAAGGACCAATACTGGCTGGCAACCCTCCTTGATCCACGTTACAAGGGTAAGGTTGCGGACCTTATCTTGCCATCGCAGAGGGAGCAGAGGATGAAACATCTTCGGGAGGCCTTGCAGAAAGGTCTGTGCAACGCGTTCCCAGAGACTGGGAGGTTACAAACTCCTGTTTCTGGACAACGTGTTGCTGAGGCTTCGGTCAGTCAAAGAAGGAGCGGTGGAGAAGGTGGCCGTCTGACCGATGCGTTCAGACAATTTTTTGGTCCGCAGCCCCAAGGTATGATCGGTTCCAGCAACCATCGCCAGCGTCTGTTTTACATGGTGCAGGAATACCTAGGGGCAAGATCAGACTTGGACACCTTTCCCACCGAAAATCCTCTGGGTTACTGGGTCTTGAGGATGGATCACTGGCCAGAGCTTGCACAGTATGCAATTGAGCTACTGGCCTGTCCTGCATCCAGCGTTCTTTCGGAACGCACATTCAGTGCTGCTGGAGGCGTGGTAACCGATCACAGGGTGCGTCTGTCCACCGACTCGGTCGATCGGCTGACCTTCATAAAAATGAATGAGTCTTGGATCACCACCAGCTACCAAGCACCTGATGCTGATGTAACCGAATAATTTTTTTTGAAATCTCAGATCCCTTCAAAGACTGCCTATGCTGATGCTGAGTGACTATCCCTGAGTAATTATCCTCTTCCTCCTCAATCATCACGCTGATAGCTTGTAAGAACATTTTTGGTTCTGGGCGCCACCACCAGTGCCTAAGGCACAATTTTTCAGCCCCTGTTTAACAGGGGCGTGTAATTACAATTTTTGATGTAATACTTTGCAGCAGGGCTCGTTCCTGCATTCCAACTAGAGTGTCTGTGAGGGGTTGCAGTGTTGTGGCACCAGCACCAGTGCCTAGGGCCCAATTTTTCTGCCCCTGTCTAACAGGGGCGTGTAATTACAATTTTTGATGCAATACTTTGCAGCAGGGCTCGTTCCTGCGTTCCAACTAGAGTGTCTGTGAGGGGTTGCAGTGTTGTGGCACCAGCACCAGTGCCTAAGGCCCAATTTTTCTGCCCCTGTCTAACAGGGGCGTGTAATTACAATTTTTGATGCAATACTTTGCAGCAGGGCTCGTTCCTGCGTTCCAACTAGAGTGTCTGTGAGGGGTTGCAGTGTTGTGGCACCAGCACCAGTGCCTAAGGCCCAATTTTTCTGCCCCTGTCTAACAGGGGCGTGTAATTACAATTTTTGAAGCAATACTTTGCAGCAGGGCTCGTTCCTGCGTTCCAACTAGAGTGTCTGTGAGGGGTTGCAGTGTTGTGGCACCAGCACCAGTGCCTAAGGCCTAATTTTTCAGCTCCTGTTCAACAGGGGCATGTAATTACAATTCTTGATCTAATATTTCACAGCAGGGCCCTGTGAGGGCTTACAGTGTTGTGGCCACAGCAACACCTAAGGCCCAAATTTCTGCTGAGTATATAGGGCAGGACCCTACTTTCAAACATCTAACTTACAAACGACTCCTACTTGCAAACGGAAGGAGACAACAGGAAGTGAGATGAAATCTACCCCTAGGAAGGGAAATTCTCTCCTGTAAGAGTTAATATGGGAAAACAATTTCTCCTTTCCACTGATGCTTTCCAATCCTTGTTCCACAAAAAAACCCAAATTTTCAAAAAACATTTTTCATTGGGACAAAAAAGTGAGGTGAAATCTTCTGAAGAGGAGGAAAGACAGCAAAACAAATGTCACAGGGGTGATAACCCTTCCCTATGTTTTCCAAAAAGCTTAGAAAAGATTTTTTGGCTGGAGCTAAACACGTTAAAAATGTTCAAAATTACAAACAGATTCTACTTAACAACAAACCTACAGTCCCTGTCTTGTTTGCACCGCCTGTATACTGCTGTTCAGAGTATATAGGGCCTGGTGGCCCCACACCTTTCCTTATTTTAATTTGGGTGCGGGGTTCCCCTTAATATCCATACAAGACCCAAAGGGCCTGGTAATGGACTGGGGGGTACCCATGCCGTTTGTCTCACTGATTTTCATCCATATTGCCATGACCCGACATGACATTAAACCCGCAAGCAGTTTTAAATGAGATTTTTTCCTTTAAAAATGACATTTGGTGCAGGGACTGTTCTAAACATGGGAAACACGCGTCACTTTACAGGCATACTATAGACACCCCCCAGGTACGATATTTAAAGGAATATTTCACTTTTTTTTTTTTACTTTAAGCATCATTAAAATCACTGCTCCCGAAAAAACGGCCGTTTTTAAAAGTTTTTTTTGCATTGATACATATCCCCTGGGGTAGGACCCGGGTCCCCAAACCCTTTTTAGGACAATACCATGCAAATTAGCCTTTAAAATGAGCACTTTTGATTTCGAACGTTCGAGTCCCATAGACGTCAATGGGGTTCTAACGTTCGTGCGAACTTTCGGTCCGTTCGCGGGTTCTGGTGCGAACCGAACCGGGGGGTGTTCGGCTCATCCCTACTCATCAACATAGGGACAAGGTGCTTTGGGGTGGGGGGCCCACTCCCCATGTTGAGGGCATGCGGCCTGGTACGGTTCAGGAGGGGGGGGGGCGCTCGCTCGTCCCCACCCCCTTTCCTGACTGGCCAGGCTGCGTGCTCGGATCGGGGTCTGGTATGGATTTTAGGGGGGACCCCACGCCGTTTTTTCGTAGGGGGTTCCCTTTATAATCCATACCAGACCTAAGGGCCTGGTATGCCCCGCGACGGGGCTCGCAAGGTGTCAATCTCGCCGATAAAAGCGGCAAGATTGACTTCCTTTTCTAGTCCCGTCACACCTGAGTCACGTTCAAAATGAACGGACTTGTCCGTGTGTGGGCAAGTCCGTTCATTCTGAAAGTCCGCCGTAACTCCGGCGAAAGTCCGTCGGAAAGACGGGCGGACTTAGCCCGCCGGAAAGTCCGGTCGTGTGTGGGCAAGTCCGTCCGTTTTAAAGTCCGGCGCACCTGGCGGACAAAGTCCGTCGGAAAGTGTGCCGGACCAAGTAGGATAGAAAGTCCGACCGTGTGTACGCGGCATAAGCCATTGTTTGTAATTTTCAGAGACATTTTAAAGACTGGCATGGTACCACTGGATTGGCATAAGGCCAATGTGGTGCCTATACAGTATTTAAAAAGTGATCAAAGTCTTTATCAAGTAACTACAGGTTGGTTAGTTTAACGTCCATAGTTGGAAAGATACTTGAGAGTTTAATAAAAGTCAGCATGAATTTATGAAAAACCGAAGTTGTCAAACAAATCTGATTTCTTTTGATGAGGATGTCGGCAAAAACATAAACAAAAGGGTGGCTGCAGATATAGTTTACTTGGATTTTGAGTCTACAGGCTTAGAAAGTTCAGTTTGTAAATGGGCAGAAAACTGGCTAAAAGACTCTATTCAGAGAGTATTTATTAATTTATGATTCATACTGTAAGATAAACCAGATTTCCAGCACCAGAAAACCAGTACGGGCTTATGCTCATATTCTTGCATGTGCACATTACTCACAAGCTAATACTTCTAGGAAAAGGGGCAAATTTTACTATTGCAGTTCATCGTGCTCGCATTTGTACACACACACATACACGCGCATGTGCGCATTAGCGTGCGTACTTGGTGCCCACTGGCCTATTTAAACTGGCCTGTCACCATGAGCAGTTGCAGAATGGTCTTCAGCTTGTACCTGTATTCCTGTGACCTGATCTTTTGAACGTGCTTACCTGTGTATGATCTAACTTTCTCCTGGACTTTGACTTTGCTCCTGCATTAACCTTGTTCACCTGATCTCTCTGACCTCGGCCTGTTTACTGGACTCGTCTTTACCTGCATGATTCTGTACTGCACTGCTTGGCTGTTAACGACCTTGGCCTGCTTCCTGGACTTGCTCTGCCTGCTGACTCAGTCCCTTGTTATCCAGCTGCAGCTGGTTGCTGCCTGCATACTGGCTCTGCTACCATCTCCTGTTGGCTCCTGCTGCTGTCAATCAAATGCAACGATGCAGGCACCGGGAGGGCGGGGCCGAGTCCGGCATTCTGCATCTATGGACGCAAATGCTGGATTTGAGAGCGAGCCCACAAGGTAACCCGCTGGAAAAGTGCTTCTCCTATGGGGTTATACAATGCTGGGAGGAGCTACCAGCGACGCCAGGGGACCCCAGAAGTAGAGGATCAGGGCCACTCTGTGCAAAACGAACTGCACAGTGGAGGTAAGTATAACATGTTTGTTATTTAAAAAAAAAAGAAAAAGGAAGCCTTACAGTCACTTTAAGGAGGGATAGGCTCAACATGTATAAATACATAAGTGGTGCATATAGTAAACTTGGTGTACAGTTATTCACTTTTAGGTTAATACAGAGGACAAGGGGCCACACTTTACATCTGGAGGAAAAGAGATTTAACCTCCACATATGAAAAGGCTTCTTCACAGTAAGAGCTGTGAAAATATGGAATAGACTCCCTAAAGAGCTGGTTCTGTCCAGCTCAGTAGATTGTTTTAAAAAAGGCCTGGATGCGTTCCTAAAAAAGATATTGAAAAACCCAGAAGAGTACTTACTAATTAATTATCATACCCACGATACCACAATACTACTACACATAATATTATATCACTACACCCTCATATACACAATCTTATATCCACAGTTGGTCCAGAGAAAGGTGAAAAATCCAATAAAGCATGATCCAATTTGCTCAAGTGATGGAAAAAAATATATTTTCTGATTCAGTGAGAGGCGATTGGATATTCCCTGGATCAACTACCCCTGGTGTTATTACCTTTGAATATTAATATTATGTGTATTTAGGAATGCTTGGGCCTTTTACTGTGATACACTACTACTACTGCACGATAATATCTCAAACCAAGAGTTTCCCAGACATAGGGCACTATGGCTGGCAGCAAGCCTGCTTGTTGCTCACTAGCCACTCATATAATGAACCTGCCACCTGGGTATATCCATCAATTCTTGGCCTTTATGTTCTTTCCCAGAAACATAGTTGCAATAACTTCACACATTCATGTAACATTCACCCACATACCGCTCCTGCTTATTCATATCATGAATAAACTATTATAACATTTTTTTCTTGTTAAATTACTTAATTCCTTATAAAATATTTTCAATTAGCAATGAAAGAATGACCGGTACCAATAAATGCCTATAATGCATTTCTTTCATCTGACTTGACTTTGGTAAACTGTTGCTACAAGCTGATATATTTGTTACCAGAAAATTATAATTGTTATAGAATATGTATGCAAGGATATTTTTTTTTAGAGTGTTTATGTATTAAAATCATTTTGAATAAAACTGAATATATTTGCTAACTTTTGTGACCCCAAACATCACATAGAGTTAAATTACATTACCCCCCAGTGTTTATGCATGGGCACAGTATTGAGGTACCAGTGCTTAATTGGAAAGCAGCTGAGCCTCAATAGAAGTGAAAGCAGATCTTGAGACTCATCTGGTTACTGGCACAGATCCCAGCGCACAAAGTATCTTCACAAAACAACAAACCATGCGCCTCACACCATAACATCATTAATGTGAGGTGAAAAGGGTGGAACTAGGAGGTTTGATGTGCCACCTAATCAGATGTTATTTCATATGATCAGTAGGTCCTTTAATCAACGAGTGAATGAAAAATGTTACCAAACAGATAGGCTCACCATCATAGTAGATGAGGATGAGCCGAGCACCCCTCGGTTTGGTTCGCACCAGAACATGCGAACAGGCAAAAAATTTGGACGAACATGCGAACACCATTAAAGTCTATGGGACACGAACATGAAAAATCAAAAGTGCTCATTTTAAAGGCTTATATGCAAGTTATTGTCATAAAAAGTGTTTGGGGACCCGGGTCCTGCCCCAGGGGACATGTATCAATGCAAAAAAAAGTTTTAAAAACGGCCGTTTTTTCGAGAGCAGTGATTTTAATAATGCTTAAAGTGAAACAATAAAAATGAAATATTCCTTTAAATATCGCACCTGGGGGGTGTCTATAGTATGGCTGTAAAGTGGCACAGTTTTCCAGTGTTTAGAACAGTACCACAGCAAAATGACATTTCTATAGGAAAAAACTCATTTAAAACTGATTGCGGCTGTAATGAATTGTCTGGTCTCGGCAAAATAGATAAAACTCATTGAAAATAATGGCATGGGTTCCCCCTCCCAGTCTATTACCAGGCCCTTTGAGTCTGGTATGAATATTAAGGGGAACCCTGAACCAACAATTAAAAAAAAACCCTGAACCAAAAATTTAAGGGTTCCCCTTAAAATCCATACCAGACCTGAAGGGTCTGGTATGGATTTTGGGGGGACCCCTACACCATTTAAAAAAAAAAATTGGTACAGGGTTGCCCTTAATATCCACACCAGACCTGAAGGGCCTGGTATGGATTTTGGGGGCACCCCCAGGAATTTTTTTTTTTTATTTTTGGTTCGGGGTTCCCCTTAATATTCATACGAGACCCAAAGGGCCTGGTAATGGACGAGGGGGGGGGACCCATGCCTTTTTTTCAATGAGTTTTATCTATATTTTCCTTTAGAAATGTAATTTTGCTGCGATACTGTTCTAAACACGGGAAAACTGCTCCACCGTACAGGCATACTATAGACACCCCCCAGGCATGATATTGAAAGATATATTTAATTTTTATTGTTTCACTTTAAGCATTATTAAAATCACTGCTCCTAAAAAAAACGACCGTTTTTAAAACTTTTTTTGCGTTGGTACATGTCCCCTGGGGCTGGAGCCGGGTCCCCAAACACTTTTTATGGCAAAAAATTGCATAAAAAAATTCATGTTAATGTCCCATAGACTTTAACGGTGTTCCGCAGCTTTTGAATTTGCCGCGAACACAGCATAATGTTCGCTGTTCGGCAAACAGGCGAACACCCGATGTTCGAGTCGAACATCGGGCTCATCCCTAATAGTAGCAGTATAGAACAGGCCTCTGGTTGCTAGGGATATGAGCAGGACATTTGTTTAAAAATCCCAGCTCTTCCTTTATGAGGTCCAGCCTACAGCTATCTGAGCTAATTCATGGGCCAGCACAAAGGTATTTAGTAGTAAATGAGACCATACATCATTAATCAATTTAACATATTTGTTTGTTTGGAATCATAAGGCCACGGTGTTATCCATGGGGGGGCTAACTTGAACATTATAAATTTAAACAAATATAAAGCCATCTTGGCTAAAATACATTTAAACAAAATTAAGCGGTGCCCATCCAGTCAGTACTGGACGACTACTCCCCCATTTGGACAACATCATGACTTGCTGAAGATAGGGTGGGCAGGTCGGCATTGCGGTCTGGTCAAAACGGTCAGTGAGACCCCAGCTCCAGGTCCTTTTAATGGCTCCCTCCGCGCGGGCTTTCCACCGCCAAATTTGACCAATCAGCTGCTGGCCTTACCAACCAATCCCATGGCTGTTGCTGCCCAGGGATACTGCAGTAACCAGTGCCAACCTGTAGAAATAAAACAGGGAAAGAGAACTGCATATTCCCCTTTGAGCTATCCCATGGTGGTCTAGCATAATGCTATGACCTTTCATGGGCCAGCACAAAGGTATTTAGTAATAAACAAGACCACACATCATTAATCAAATTAACATATTTGTTTATTTGGAATCATAAGGCCATGGTGTTATCCATGGGGGCTAACTTGAACATTATAAATTTAAATAAATATAAAGCCATCTTGGCTAAAATACATTAGAAAATTAAGCGGCGTCCATCCAGTCAATGCTGGACGACTACTCCCCACCGGCCGAGGCCAGCCGCGGAGCTACTGGCTGATGCCCCCCCACCACCGTGGCCAACTAAATTAGATTTTGCAAACCCATATTGAATATGTCCAAGCCTATCATGGATAGATGAACCATATCTTCTCGAAACAAACCTGGCACAAAACCTTCCAATTCGGAGTGGCGAAAGGACAAACCGCAAGACGAAATTAGAAATCTATGAATCGTCCTATTAAGTCGTCTCCTAATTCAATCCAAATAGAATAGATTACCAAAAGGCGACCTCTGATCATCTCAGAGAAAGCCAATATGGTGGAAGGGAACATAAGCTTTATCACATACAAATCCATCTTCATTTCACACAATACTTCACATGTTCCCATCTTACTTAAATCATTTGCCCCGGCATGAATGACTAAAATTTGGGGGGAAGGCCATATGCTTGACAAATATCTTAATTCATTTCTAATACTCCTCCACCTTAACCCCCTAACACCTGACCATAAAACCATAAATGACTTAGTGTCCAGACCTAAATTGGTGGAGTAGGTCCTAGTTCCGGCACGTTCAGCAGCCCAGAAAACGTAGGAGTGCTCTACTATCCATACAATTGTTTTGGGAAGATCTGAAAAAGAAAATTACAAAATTAGCAAATCCGGGCGGACATATAATTTATACCTGTCACTCTCCCAAGACCTATCTCCCTCAATTTCTCTTCCGGGAAACCCAAAGAGTCAGCTGTAGTGGCCGCCCCAAGGTCTGACTGCCATATATCTAGAAACGTGTAAAAAAACGGACAAATTGCTGTATTGGTAGAACTTGTCAAAGAAAACCAGTGACCCTTACCTACCGGCCGGGATTTGGACCTACAAAGGAAGAGATTAATGGACCCTTGATTCAACAAAACATGAGAATTTTGAAGGAAAGAGAAAGACCTCCTATTCATGGCCGTAAATTCCCCAATCCTAAGGGCTCCAAAAAAGGCAACAGAGAAAGCAGCTCTGAAAAGAAGGAGCTCAAACTCCGAAAAACATACTTCTTGTAAAATTCTGAGAAGATCCAACAACAATGCGACCGAAATGGGGCGCCTATTATCATGAGAAGGTTTAGACCTTTTGAAACCTTTAAGAATCTGATTAACTTGAAAGAAAGAAGTTAGGGATGGTAAACCCACAAATTTCAGAAAAAATGAGACACCCGCTAGAATCTTGCTTACAGACGCTGGGCTGAGGTTTGACTGGATTAGGAAAGACATAAACATCAAAGCTACGTAAGAGGTCACCGTCAACTCATCCAGACCCAAACCTTGACAAAAGGAACACCATCTGGACCATGAAAGCCTATAATCTGACCACGTCTTCTCTGATACTGAGTTTCTGAGGTTGGGAAGTATCAACTCTGAATTAAGCCCCAGGTGAAATCTGGGCAAGGAGTCCCATGTTGGTCCGCTGCTGGAGCCAAATCCCGAAACCTCTCGAACTGTGAACGAGATAAAGCATCAGCAATGTTATTATGTATACCTGCTATGTGTTCAGCCTGCAACCAAATATTAAACCGCATGCAGTGCAAAACAAGAAAGTGTAGTAGCTTAATCACAGGTTCAGATTTAGATGATAATGCATTAACAGCAAAGAAAACACCTTTGTTATCTGTGTGAACCAGTATTCTTCAGTTCATGAAGGCATCTTTCCAAATTACCATAGCAACTATGACTGGGAATAACTCCAGAAGAACGAGATTTTGAAGAACATACTTCTGCAACCATTCCTTGTGCCATTTACTAGCACACCAATGACCATTCATAAATGCTCCAAAGCCCGACGACCCGGCCGCATCTGTAAAGAAATTCAGCTGGTTGTTAGTAATAAATTCTTGCTGCCATACTGTGGAACCATTGAAGTTACACAGAAAAGCATCCCAAATTTTTAGGTCTTCTTTAATACCCTTGGAGATACGAATATGGGACTATGGGTTCTTAAGCCCTCTAATGGCCAGGGAAAGCCTTCGAGAAAACATTCTAGCCATAGTTATAATTCTTGCTGCGAATGCAAAAAGACCCAGTAACGACTGGGCCTCCTTCAGCAGCACCTTCTTTTTCAACAAAAAAGACAAGATCAATGATCTCATTGTTTGGAGCTTGTGTAATGGCAGTCTGAACTCCATAATGGCTGAATCGATGGTAATTCCCAGAAATTCAATAGACGTAGAGGAAAATACCGTTTTCTCAGGTGCCAGAGGAATACCAAAGTATTCGCAAATAGTGAAAAACATCTGTAAATATTCCAGACAATCAAGGGAGCCTTCTGGGCCAAGAAATAAAAAATCATCCAGAGATAATGGAGAAAACCTCCATGAGGTAAAATTTCTGATAAAACCCATTGCAAAAATGTAGAGAATGCTTCGAAATAAAAGCAAGACAATGCGAACCCCATGGGTAAACATTTATCAAAGTAAAAATGATCCATAAACTGAAAACCTAACGAGTTGAAACCTTGAGGGTGGACTGGGAGTAGACGAAAGACCGATTTAATATCAGCCTTAGCTAACATGGCTCCTTGACCAACATGCCTTAACATAACCAAGGCTTCATCGAATGAAGAATAACATACCAGGGCTTCAGCTTCAGAGACGTCATCGTTTAAAGACGAGTCTAAGGGATACAAAAGGTGATGTATCACACGATAGCAGCCACTTTCTTTTTTAGGAACTATTCCTATCGGCGAAAGTTGAAAATCCTGAAATGGAGGAACAGAAAAGGGGCCTGCAATTCTGCCATCTGCCAGTACTTTGGAAATTTTATCCTGAACCACAGAAGAATGTATATAAGCAGATTTTAAATTTCGGACCATAGCACAGCCCTTTCCTTTAAACGAAGGGACCAAAAAACTGTCCCTGAAACCTTCAATTAGTAGAGCCGCCATCCTGTGATTGGGATAGCGCTCTAACCATGGCAGCATTCTTGTTAGGTTCACTGGAATCAGTGCCTTTCCCATGAGCGTCCCTGGGAAATGGCTGAAAAGAGGTTGCGGAAGATTTACGAAAACACCTACTGGCCGCATGGTTCCCATCACAGTAGGAGTACTCATGCTTGTACCTACAATTTGTTAGGAATTTGCATTGCCCTTCATTGAAGGCAAAGCAAAAACCTTTACGGAATGTAGTTTGTGGATTAGATGCTAACCTAGGGGTGAACTGAGGTCTTGGTGGTAACATAAGATTTAACCACAAACCCACATCCTTTGACCCCCAGTGTAAGGAGGGGTGTACTGCTAATTTTTGTAGAAAATTCTCATCATATGTGTACCATGCAGAACCTCCAAAATGGCGAAATGCTTCAGCAATTATATCCAAATGTTGGAATATGCCTGAACATTTCCCAGGGAAGCGTTCGCCCATGACTGCTGCTTAAATGCAGAAAGCCTGTAACCAATTCTGAAAGGTTTTTGGAATAGCCCTTCTCCTATCTTCCTAAGACCTATCCCCTGACTGTTCGTCTGTTTTAGACAGAAAATCCTTTGAAGCTGGTAACAATGATAATATATAAATAAATTTGCCTCTCTAAATCGTATCTTTTACTGTCTTAGGCAAATGAAAGCCTAATGGTGATAATACACATGGCAGGGGTTCTTTAAAAGAGGATTCCCCGACCGTTAGAGCCGAGGATCTGAGAGGCAAAGAAGGGTTAACCAGCAGTGGAGGGTTAATAACCTTAGAGCGGGCTAAATTTTCTCTATCTTCATCCTGCAAAGTGGGTTCACTCAAACCTTGCCAAATGGAGCCAACATCAGCCATATAATCTGGGAATTGCATATTATCCATAGCACCATAAGAATGTGCCCCTGTATGTATTTTATCAGTGTCATCATACATCATATTACCAGCACCAGTAACCTGTGCCCTCTGACATTCTGCAACAGCAGAACCACGCATTTGTATATTTTTCTCTGCACCAAGAACTTGTGCCCCTGAGAATTCACCAATACCCATTCTTTTTGGTTGTAAAATATTCCCTGCACCAGAGACTTTCGCTCCTTGTGTTTTAATAATATTATTAGCACCACTAGCATATGCCCCTTTAAATTTTTGTAACACATTTGATAAAGAATCAACCAAATATGAAAATTCAGAAATTGAGAAACCATACACTTCTCACCATCAGTGACAGCTGCTAACTGCTCACTCGCCATCTCAGATGAAGGTTGAGTAGTGCTGCTCTTACTCAGACGAGGTGCACTCTGTATTACCATACCGTTGGCTCTCTCCCCACTTGACAGACGAGGAGAAGCAGCTGTTCACTGATGTTTCTTCTTTCTTCCCGGCTGTTGTCTCGTTCCGCCCCCGACTGGGGCCGTCCCTTCCTCCGTGCCAGGGGGCGTTAATACAGGTGGAGCCGAGCCGCTCTCCTCCTCCAAGCACCGCATTAGCCATTCCTCGCCGCCATTACTCTCTGCCTTCTCTAACAGACGGCATAGGAGAGCCTCACGACTGCTGGGGGAATGGCGCTTCATGCTGAAGGAGCTCCGTTGCGGTCTGGTCAAAACGGTCAGTGAGACCCCAGCTCCAGATCCTTTTATTGGCTCCCTCCGCGCGGGCTTGCCACTGCCAAATTTGACCAATCAGCTGCTGGCCTTACCAACCAATCCCATGGCTGTTGCTGCCGAGGGATACTGTGGCAACCTGTAGAAATAAAACAGGGAAAGAGAACTGCATATTCCCCTTTGAGCTATCCCATGGTGGTCTAGCATAATGCTATGACCTTTCATTGCCTGACAGAGCATGCTGCTTAATTAACACAACAATTTGTTTGGATCTATTTAAATAGATTGTGCTATACTGCCAAAGAATAGAGTACAAGGCCAGTTCTTAGGAAGTGCTTGTATATATGGTATGCATAACTGTACTGTGTAGAGTATATATTAATGCATAAGAATCGCCACTGACTGGATCTAGATCTAATAACTTGCTTTTGATGCAAAACAGGCCACACAGTCTGCAAAATAAATGTAAACCATTCTTGTATAGTCACCAATATATTTTATTTCATGTTTGACTTTAGCTTGGGTACTTTCAGTTTCACAAACATCTACAAAGTGTTGTCAGTTCTCTGCAGCATGATGTGCTGGGCCTTGCAATGTTTCATGTGGAATCTAGCATGTCATTATATCTGACTAAGAAAGCTAAAAATAAAAATTTGAATGACAGTATGTGGGTTGGAGTGAGGTTTTATTTTGTTTGCTTTTACAGGAAGTAATTATTCCTATGCAAACATAAATGTTGAAACTGCTGCACTGCACACTCTTCGTGCCATATTCAATTCCATGTTTTAAGTCAATAACACCTAGGAAATATATTTCATACTCTGCTTCTGTAATCTTGTAAGCAGCATTAACACTCTTAAAAAATTCTGCTTATTGAACTCAAACAGTTGTGAACAAGTATAAAAGTACACAAATAATAACAGTATCAATGAGAATGTGGAATCATCTGTATATGGAAGCACATCCTAAAAAAAAGAAAAGAAATCTAGAAACAATGGCGTTCTATCTTTAATTCTTATTACATGCATAATATTACATAGCTCCCAACTGTCCTTGATTTCGAGGTACTGTCCCTGATTTGGAGCAATGTCCCTCTGTCCCTCTTTCCTCCTCATTTGTCCCTCATTTTGGTCTGATCTATATAGTTGTATATAAAATGCACTTTTTATCTATCAAAAAGTGTTTTCCAGCACTAAACCTTTCATCTGATTTCTAAATTGCTGCATTTGTAAATTCCAAAAGCCAGTATAAAGGAATAGTGGTGGTAAAAAAAAGGACTTGTGAGTTTAGCCAATCTTGTTTTTTGTACAATTCTCCTTTAAGGGGGCATGGCAAGGGGTGTGTCCTATGCCTGCATACTTTTGCTGATAGGTGTCCCTCATTCCCATCTCAAAAAGTTGTGAGGTATGATAATATATGACATGACACAAAGTAAGCATACACTGGTTGTAGTAATTTGTGATGCTTGGACCAGGGTAGGTCCTTCCAAGCTTAGGGTGAGGGGCTGTTTCTCTGCATCCAAAATATCAAGCAGAAAAAATGTCAGGTGTACAGGGGAGAGGGAGTTGCAGTAAAGTCATAAGCAAAGTGACTACAGTAATACCTCAGATTTTGAGTAACACGATTTACGAGCGTTTTGCAATACAAGCTATTGTTTTAAAAAAATCCTGACTCGGTCTGCGAACGTTGTCTCACAAGACAAGCAGGATTCAAGCCAATAGGGTGTGCAGTACCACATTTGGCCAAAGGTGTAGGGGCGCTGGTGACACCTGAAGCCGCTTGGAGCTGCTCTGATACACTCGGAGCCGATCGGAGACACTCGGAAACACTCAGAAACACTCTATTCCCGAGTGTCTGCGAGTGCATCGGAGCGGCTCCGAGCGGTCTCCTAGTGTTTCCAAGGGTCTCCGGTGCCCCCCACCTCTGGCCACATGGGGTACTGCATACAATAGCAGTCACTGTGGAACAAATTATCTGAGTTTCCATTGACTCCTATGGGGAAACTCGCTTTGATATATGAGTGCTTTGGATTGCAAGCATTCTTCTGGAACAAATTATGCTTGTAATCCATGGTACCACTGTATCTTCTTTCAGAACACCGGCCATCCCCATGAGGTGTTTAAAATATGTCTGAGGTTGAGTACAGCATGTGCAATTATATGTCCCACTTTCCACAACCAAACAGGGAATAATACGTTTGACGAATAGAATAATACATTATATCAGCCTGGTATTAACAGCATTCAAGACTAGCACATGGAAGGAGCAAATATCACACCATTCCATGGACATTTTGGCATTAGGGTTTTCCTCTTAGCTTTAATGGCCAGTGGGAATTTACCCAGCTAACATTGTAGCAAGTGGGAATGGAGAGTGGAAATTAACTCTTTGGGACCTTGTGATTCTAGAACTCTCAGTAGTAGGTGTAATGCCCCGTACACACGGTCGGACTTTGTTCGGACATTCCGACAACAAAATCCTAGGATTTTTTCCGACGGATGTTGGCTCAAACTTGTCTTGCATACACACGGTCACACAAAGTTGTCGGAAAATCCGATCGTTCTAAACGCGGTGACGTAAAACACGTACGTCGGGACTATAAACGGGGCAGTGGCCAATAGCTTTCATCTCTGTATTTATTCTGAGCATGCGTGGCACTTTGTCCGTCGGATTTGTGTACACACGATCGGAATTTCTGACAACGGATTTTGTTGTCGGAAAATTTTATATCCTGCTCTCAAACTTTGTGTGTCGGAAAATCCGATGGAAAATGTGTGATGGAGCCTACACATGGTCGGAATTTCCGACAACAAGGTCCTATCACACATTTTCCGTCGGAAAATCCGACCGTGTGTACGGGGCATTAGAGACGGGCCTATCATGGTCTCTGAATTGTGTATCTAAACCAGTGTTTCTCAACCTTTTTTCCATCGCGGCACCTTTTAAAATTTTGCACAATCTTGAGGCACCCTATTCAAACATTTAAAAAACCTAACTATAGTTTTGCAGCATCATCCACACATGTGGGACATTCAATATTAGAGGTGATTTATTCTTATAAGACAAATACACCTTTGCACACTGGTACTGACTAGTATTCCAGCTTTTCTATTCTTCCTCAGTTTTCCTCACTTAGTGACAAAGTGACCCCAGTGCTAACGGTAAGAGGCAAGCGAGGGGCAAAAAAGGATGCTGTGCAGAAGTTCTCCTTATCAACCGATGACATCATCGCTTGTTAGAATGCTTGCCCACATGGTGCCCAATGTTATAAGGGGGCACAATAAAAACCTGAAGCCTTTTGTAACAAAAATGGCAAACTTGATCCACCTGCTGACTTCTTGACATTTTTAGGGCAATTTAGGGAAGTTTTTAGGCATTTTGCCAAGGCATGCTTGAAGAACCCAAAAGGTACCCCAGAGTGCCTGGGCACCCTGTTTGAAAAAGGCTGATCTAAACCATGGCCTAATTGTGTAAATGTATAGAGGAAACTGATAAACATTTGAGAGATTTACAACACCTTGGGATAATGATAAGATTTTGGTTCAGGTTGACCATGAGTTTGACCGAAACACAAGTCATTCACAGTTTGGAAAAATGGCAAAGCTTTGCCCAATCAGGGCAGAGTGTACACTTGTTAAGGAGTGGGGCCGTGGATCCGGCCGCGACATCCTTAACCACTTGCCTACAGGGAACTTACATCTCCTTCCTGCCCAGGCAGTTTCAATCAGCTTTCAGCACTTTGAATGACTATTGCGTGGTCATACCACACTGTACCCAAATGAATTATTTATCATTTTCTTCACAAACAGAGCTTTCTTTTGGTGGTTAAAGACCAGCCTCGTTTTGGATTTTAGGTGTTTACATGTTTAAAACAGGTTTTTTTGCTAGAAAATTACTTAGAACCCCCAATCATTATATATTGTTTTTTTTCTAACACCCTAGAGAATAAAATGGCGGTCATTGCAATACTTTTTTTTGCACTGTATTTGCGCAGCGGTCTTATAAGCGCACTTTTTTTGGAAAAAAATCACTTTTTTGAATAAAAAAATAAGACAACAGTAAAGTTAGCCCAATTTTTTTTTATATTGTGAAAGATAATGTTATGCCAAGTAAATTGATACCCAACATGTCACGCTTCAAAATTGTGCCCGCTCGTGGAATAGCGTCAAACTTTTACCCTTAAAAATCTCCATAGGCGACGTTTAAAAAAATTCTACAGGTTGCATGTTTTGTGCTACAGAGGAGGTCTAGGGCTAGAATTATTGCTCTCGCAATACCGGTCGCGGCGATACCTCACATGTGTGGTTTGACCACCGTTTTCATATGCGGGCGCTACTCACGTATGCGTTCGCTTCTGTGCGCGAGCTCGTCGGGACAGGGCGCTTTAAATTTTTTTTTTTTTTATTATTTATTTTACTTTATTTTATTTATTTTTTCACTGTTTTAAAAAAAAAAAAAATTTGGATCACTTTTATTCCTATTACAAGGGATGTAAACATCCCTTGTAATAGAAAAAAGCATGACAGGTCCTCTTAAATATGAGATCTGGGGTCAAAAAGTCCTCAGATCTCATATTTAGACTAAAATGCAAAAAAAAAAAAAAAAAAGTCGTTTAAAAAAAATGACACAAAAAAAATTGTGCCTTTAAGAGAAGTGGGCGGAGCCGTCGTAATGACGTCGCTCCGGCCGTCACATGGTATAGAGACGGGTGGGGGCCATCTTGGCCTCACTCGTCTCAGTACCTCGGCGGTGACAGGTCCCGATCTCCTCCGCCGCTACCGACGGCTCCGGTAAGCGGCGGAGGGTGCGGGAGAGCGGCGGGAGGGGGGGTGGCACCTCTCCCGCCGCCGATAACGGTGATCTCGCGGCGAACCCGCCGCTGAGACCACCATTATCGTGTACAGAACCGCTCACTGTAAAGATGGATATCTCGGTTGTGGCAGCAGCTGCTGCCGTTACCGAGATATCCATCTTTAAAAAAATGACGTATATATACAGTGAGCGGTCGTGAAGTGGTTAATCGCTGCTGGGTTTTTTATTTTTTACAAAAAAAAGACCAAAAATTTAGAAAAAAAAATTTTTTTACTTAGTAAATTTTTTAAATAGAAAAATGTTCTACTTCACTGATGAGGTGGCACTGATGGGCAATGATAGGCTGAACTGGTGGGCATTGATGAGGTGGCACTTATGGGCACTGATGAGTCGGCACTTATGGGCACTGTTTAGGTAGCACTGATGAAGAGGCACTAATGTGCCGCACTTATAGGCACTGATATGTGGCACTGATGAAAACTGATATGCGGCACTGATGGCCACTGAAAGGTGGCACTGATGGGTACTGATAGGTTGCACTGATTAGCACTGATGGGCACTGATAGGTTGTACTGATTGGCACTGGTGGCCACTGATGGGTGGCATTGATAGGCGACACTGATGGGCATTGATGGACAGCAGTGATGGGCATTGATAGGAAGCACTGATAGGCGGCACTGATAGCACTGACTGGCATCACTAATGGGCACTAATTGGTGGCACTGGTGGGCACTGGTGGGCACTGCATTGCTGGCACTGATTGGTGACACTGGTAGCGCTATGATGTAATCAGGGCACTGATGATCAGTGCCCTGATTACATGTTTTGTTGTCCCCTGTAAGGAGATGCCGTTGATCAGCTCTCCTCACCACACACTCTGTCAGTGTGAGGCGAGAAGCGCTGATTACCGGCATCTCCATTTTTACATGTGACCAGCTGTGATTGGACATAGCCGATCACATGGTTAAAGAGCCATGGACGCAGCTCTTTACAGAGATTGGGGTCAAAACGTGTCCTAGCAACAGGGCGCGGCCACGAACGCCATGTCCCCGTGGGCGCGCGAGAGCAGCAGTTCTGGGACGATATCATATATTGTTGTTCCAGAATGAGAGCCGAACCTCCCCTCTTTCATTTGATGGTGGGCAGGTGACAAGTGGTTAACAACTGATGAGTCATCAGCCGTCAATGGGTTTCCCCGCTGACAGCTGAATAAAAAAAAAATGGCGGTTAAAAAAAACGTGCGGTCCCCTCCCTTCAGTCGATACCAGGCCCTTCAGGTTTGGTATGGATTTTAAGGGGAACCCCACGCCAAATTTTTCTTTTGTAAATGGCGTGGGGTCCCCCCAAAATTCATACTGGACCCTTATCCGGGCATGGAGCTCATCAGGTCAGGAAAGGGGGGGCGAGTAAGTGCCCCCCTGAATCATACCAGGCCACATGCCCTCAACATGGGGGGGTGGGTGCTTTGGGGCAGGGGGGCTCTACCCTCCCCACCCCAAAGCATCTTGTTCCCATGTTGATGGGGACAAGGGCCTCATCCCCACAATCCTTCGGTGGTTGTGGGGGTCTACGGGCGGGGGGCTTATCGGAATCTGGAAGCCCCCTTTAACAAGGAGACCCCCAGATCTCGGCCCCCCATGTGAATGAGTATCAGGTACATAGTACCTCTACCTATTCCCCAAAAAAGTATACAATAAAAATAAAAACAGGAGGCAAATTTTTGACAAATCTTTTATTAAAAAATAAAAAAATATTGTACCTTGATGTAAGTCCATCATCAATCATGCTGAACACCACACCGCCAACCAGAAAAAAGCATGCACCAGTCAACGATGGGTGATGTTGCCAGGTGGTTTCGCCCTTACCTATATAAGAACTGTCAAAGTGCAGAGGAGGCATTCAGCGTGCAGCCGCCCTAGAAGGCGGAGCGTTTTTTTTTTATTTGGGTCGGCGTGCAGCGTGATTGACGATGGATTTACATCGAGGGGCACTATATTTTTATTTTTTAATAAAGGGTTTGTCAAAAACTTGTCTCCTGTTTTCATTTTCTTTGGTGACTGGGTAGGGGTACTACCCTGCCCCAAAGCACCCACCAAGTTGAGGGCATATGGCCTGGTATGGTTCAGGAGGGGGGCGCTCACTTGTCCCCTCCCTTTCCTGACCTGCCAGGCTGCATGCCCGGATAAGGCTCTGATGTTTTTTTTACATTTTGAAATGGGGTTCCCCTTAACGTGGGGGGGGCCCACACTGTTTTCTTTTTTTTTCAATAGCCCTGTGCCTGCAATTGTAACCATGAGTCATTTTAAATGGGATTTGACTCGTTTTTTGTTTTCTTTAGAAATGTCAGTTTTGCTGTAGCATGTTCTGTATATGCTATAGATGCACTTTACAGGCAGACTAAGGGAACCCTCAGGCACTATATTTTAAGGAATTTTTCATTTTTACTGTTGCACTTTAAGCATAATTAAAATCACTGCTCCTGAAAAAAAACAATGGTTTTTAAAAAAAGTTAGCATTGATACATGTCCCCCAGGGCAGTACCCAGACCCACATACCCCTTTTATGGCCAATTACTTGCATATAAGCCTTCAAAATGGGCAGTGTAGGGGCCAGGGCCATGTAAGATACAGCACAGAGCACAGTAGTATTTTGTGTGTTAATACTGGTAAATATAAGAAAAGATGCTCCAAAGTTGGTGTAAAAAATGGCTAGTCCCTCCTGCAATCCTCCGCAGTGAACCCCCAGTTCCTGCTTGTGGTGCGCAGTGTGGAGCAGCAGCATCTCATCTCTTTCCCTCTCAGCAGCTCTTTCACTATTTCCTCTCCAGCTTCAGACCAGGACCCAGATTCACCCCTAAGGAGGCATGCCCTGCTCCTCTGCCATTTTCTGACAAATGAATGAGCCAATTTATTAGGATGCAAATCCAGCAACTAATTCATATGCAAATTCTGATGCTTGTTCCTGGGACACGGGGGGGACAACCGAACAAAAATTGGGACTGTCTCAGCAAAATATTACAAAATATTACACTATAATTTTAGATTCTTGATTAAAACCTTTCTAGTGTCTCCCTGCAAAACTGCAGCCCAGTAAACCCTGATTACATAGTGTACGTTGAGTCAATACAAAATTTCTGGCTAATTTTCTTCGAAATAGTACACTGTAATTTAAAGTTCTTTATTAAAACCTGCCTGGTGTCTTGCTGTTAAACTGCAGCCTAGTAAAGACTATTTAGTTAGTTTGCATGGAGTCAGTATAATTCTTTTTTTTCTGTAAAATAATACATTCTAAATTTTGTTTCTGGATTAGCAACCTGGCAGCTTTTTTTCAATATTCCTGGATTTTTCTGAAATAATAAATTCTAGCTTTGATTTCTTACCTATTGTCTCCCTCTCAAACTACAGACTACTGATGCTGCTTACATAGTGTACATGGAGTCAGTACAATATTTCTAGCTTTTTTTCTGTGAATTATTATACTCTAATTTTGATTTATTGAATAATAATCTATCTAGCCTCTCCCTCTAAAAATACAGCCTAGTTAAAGTGAGTCTGCACAGTATTCCTGGCTTTTTCTCTGTGAATAAATACACTGTTGATTTCTTGATTAAAAATGACCTGGTCTCAATTACTTAAATTGCAGCATACCAAAGCCATTTACATAATGTGCATCAATTCTGTACAATTTTTCTTTCATTTTAGCCCTGGTTCACATTGGTGCGATTTGATATGCAATTTGCCATGTCAAATCGCATATCAAATCGGTGCAATTCCCGGCAATGGCACCATCCTAATCTGTGCGATGCCGCACTTGAGGCGCCGCACCTATTTCAAAAAGTACTTTCTGTACTACTCTTTGTAATTTCGGGGTGTGATTTCCATTGACATATGTGCAGAAACCCGCACAGATGTCTGTGAAAACACAGCCGAAATCATGACTGATATGCGGGGGTGAAATTATGCGAGTTCAGCTCATTCTCGCTGCTCAGTGTGAACCTGGGCTTTGTGTAAAATAATGCACTTTAATTTTGGCCCCTTACATAGTGTACATAGAGTTCATAGAATATTTTTGGCTTTTGTCCATGAAATAATACACTCAAAACTTTATAAAACATGCCTTGTATCTCCCTACCAAATTGCACCCTACCAAATTGCATCCTGCTTATATACTGTCAGTTGACTGTTTAATATTTTTTGCTAATTGTTGTGATTTTCTTTTCCATTCAGTAGTGGATATATAGTTTTTATTTAATTGCTTCAATAAGAAAAATCTCTTTATTAATCTGCTTTTCAACACTGTTGTATGTGTTACTTATTATTTCCTGTACTCTTTCATTGGGTTCCTTGAGTTACACTTTTAACTCCTTTGATATGTCAGTGTTCACCTTTTCTATTACCCTATCAATACCCTCCTATCACATTGTCATAAAAGTCCAGGGATGCAGTTGAGACAAAATCAAAAACTTCCTATCGCCATTATCACCCAAGCCAGGCTATTGTCTGAGCTAGATGCCTTATCTTGCAAGCACTAATTGTTTACATTTTACCATAGGGACAATGTGGTCCTGGGGTAGTGCCCAGGTTGCATTGCCATCCAGTGTTCATTTCAACGTGGCAATGATCACAAGACAATGAAAAATAAAAAGATTAAGTAAAAAATGTAAATATCTAAATACAAATAACTTAATAACAAAAACACCAAAAATGATCTTCTACCCTATGTGTAAACAGCATGCACCTCACTTAGGTCTAGCAGACCTTATTTTAAATGAGGAGGATTTACTAAATGTCATGTCTAAATTGTCCCTAGTATGTATGAATGTGAGTTAGGGACCTTAGATTGTAAGCTCCTTGAGGGTAGGGACTGATGTGAATGTAAAATGTGTATGTAAAGCGCTGCGTAAATTGACGGCGCTATATAAGTACCTGAAATAAATAAATAAATAAAATAAATAAATTTCAATTTGAAGGGAATCCACCTCACCGCCAGCACTTCAACCTTTCTTCTCTTATTGCAGTACTAGCAGAAGTGGAAGAGGGGGGTGGGGGAGGGCTTATTAGCTGCCCTCCTAAAACAGCTGCTATAGCTCCTCCAAATAAAATAGCTGTTATGCAATGTTATGCAGAAGGGGAAGAAAAGGGGTGCACTAGCAGCACTCTAAAAGAATATGTTTGTTATGCACACTTTAAGAACAAGAAGGATGCTGCCAGCTTGTCTGATGGAGGTGCTGCTCCCATCTAGCTCTGTGGTGCAGAGTTATGTGTTTCCTTATGCATTTGTTACCCAAAGGGATGTTACTTTTACCAAAGCTGATATGCTTAAACAGAGGCTGCAGATCACTATGGTGCTGTTGACAGCAGATATGTTAAAAAAAGCCACACTTCAGAGCCCTTTCTTTTTGCTACCTATTAAAATTGCTCACATACTGTCCTGATTCTGGACAATTCAGTGTATGACAGCTGGGAGTTCTATCCAGGCTCCCCTTGTCCATTTGCCAATTGTAGGAAGATTTGGGGAAAGTAGGGCAGTCTATGGCCATACACCTATTTTTTGCAGCTGTCTGCCCTTCCCTCTAGCCATATAATTTCCCCGTTCATCTTCATGCTGCCTAACCTTCCCCCTGTGCTATGGAAGGGTAAGTGGCCTTTTTTATTTTTCCTACACTCCTCCTTCCTAATGCCAGTACCACATCCCTCCTCAAGGTCACCACTCACCAACAACCCAATCCTAATACTTTTATGGAAGGATTAGCAGAAGAGAAAGAGAAAAAAGGGCACATCAGCAGTCCTCCTGAAATTAACTGCTATACACCCTGGAGGAAGTGGAAATAGGAGCAATAGCAGTCCTTAAAATAAAACACAATGAGATCAAAGTGGCGCACTGAGCTAGAGGATGAAGAGCCAGAGAAAGAAAAATAAAACAATGCAAAGGGCTGTAAAAAGACCAATAATATTCAGTCTTTGATATCAAGGGAGGACAGTCCTTCAGAAACTCATCCTAGGGCTACACCATGGCTGCCAACTTAATAGAGGAGAGGAGGCTCTGTAGAAAGTCAATTAAAATCTCTGCCCAACACTGAAGGTTCCTCTTCAACCTTTCTATCCATAAAAGGGATGTACCAGTATTGTAAACCCTTGTGCCTCACTTGCAAGCATGTCCAACACAGACAAACAGATTTCACTACAAAAGGCAAAACCTACTCATTGGATGCTTTTTACAACTGCTCTTCTGAGTTTGTCATCTACTGTCTTTTCTGTCCGTGTGGCTTGCTTTATTTTGGATGTACCATTAGAATCCCCATGAAAAGGTTTGGCGAGTATCGCCACTCTGTAGAGGATGGTACTAACAAGCGCAATGCCGCCAAGCATTTTTTGGACTTCCACCAAAAATCCTCAGCTGACCTGAGAGTTTGGGTTGTAGAATCTATTTCCTGATGTCTCCCTAGGTCAGAGTGTTTTAAACGCCTTTGCCAGAGGGAGACATTTTTAATTTATACCCTTGACATTATGGCCCCAGAGAGGAAAAATGAAGAACTGGAGGTTCATTCCATTTTATAATATAAGCATGCCATTTGTATATGTGTGTCTACTACACATATACATATACATGAATGTATAAGGATGTATACCTTTTCAGTTATTTGTTCCTCCCCTCCCCACCTTACCTTTCATATAATATATTCAGATTCATGTATTAATACTAATTTTGATATTAAACATCCTTTATAGTGCCCCATATATTCCTTCTCTGGAAAAGTGAAGGAGGTTCCACCCTCTTTTAATGTTTACCACCACCTCATACATCCATAATAATTTGATTGATATAATTGTATTATAATCTATTCTATGCAATGTATTTCATTTAATTCCATTTGTTTCTTGGTTTTTTTTTTTAATAGTCTACTACATAGGCATATGTCAGCATGATACTATACTTGACATAATTTAGTTTTTTTACATAGGTTAAGTTTCCATCTGTCCCAATAACATTGGTCAGCTGGGTGCAGTAGTTTCCTCACCACTGCCCATGAAAACCGGAGCTGATATGGTCACCTCATGGCCTAAAGAAGGAGTATGCATGCTCCGAATGTGCGCCACATCCCCCTGATCTCACTTTCGGGTCCATGTCTGAGCTGTCACGTGTCAACGTCCAGCTGCTTACCCAGCCCCTTGCTGGCTTGCCTGAGGCTGACCTAAGGACACAGCAGGACTGACCAGGGACACAGCAGGATAATTTTAATGACATGCTATTTTTTACATGTGAGTTGTTCACCTTCAGAATAAAAGTGTTGTGCTTACATACTACACTTAGTAGGCACTGCTTTTTTCCCCCTCAAAAAAAATAGCTGCTGTGCACTAGCAGTACTCTAAAAAAAAGTGGGGAACAGAAGGAGTAAAATGGTGCATTAGAAGCACCATTGAGCATTGATAAGGGCATGACCTTTGCTGCCCACTTATCTGATGGAGGTACTGCTCCTGCCTAGCTCTGTGGTGAGAACTGTGTGGCTCCTCATGCATTTTATCCCAATAATTATTATTTTTACAATGGCTGATATTATTCAAGCAGAGGCTGCAGACCCCAACAGTGGTGTTGGCAGCGGATATGCAAAAAAAGAAAAAACAGCCCACACTGCAATGCTCTTTCTATTTGCAGCTTATTCAGGTGCTCATTTACCATTATAATACTGGCCAGTCCAGTCAATGACAACTGACAGTCCAATCCAGACTCCTTCTGTCCATTTGCCCTTTGAAGGAAGATATGGGGAAGGGAGGGCAGCCTATAGCCATAGGATTCTACACCTAATTTTTGCTGCTATAATTTCCCTCCTAGCTTTATCATTTCTCCCTTTCCTTTCATGCTGCTTCCTCTTCCCCTACTGTAATGTGGAAGGGCTGGCAGCGTTTTTTATTTCATCTACACTCCTCCCCATCAATGCCTGAACCCAGGGGCGTTTCTAAGGGGTGGCTATCGGGGCTACAGCCCTGAATCTGGGGCCCATAGCCCCGAGTCTCTTGCCGCAGGGTCCCTGCCTAACCAGTGGGTTGTGGCTGCTGCGGCAGGTGGGCTGGCTGCATGAGAGAGGCGGAAGAGAGGAAAGAAGCGAGCTCTTCACAGCCGGGCCTCTTCAATTTGGGAGCGAGGTGTGGCGAGCAGCAGAGAGATGACATAATCTCTCACTGTCCACCACAAATCGGTGCTCTTCCGCCCTCACAGCACGGTCATCGTGAAGCTCCACTTTGCAGCCAGACCCCCCTTGCTTCAATGTCGGAGGTGCGGCAGGGAGCAGCGAGATGACATCATCTCTCACTGCCCAACCCGCATCACTGCTCTCCTGCTCTCACTAAATTAACCAGAGCTGTCAGCCTGCCACCAATGCAGCGTCAATGCACATTTGGTGGCACTGGCTGGCTTTGCAAGTGACAATCCACATCATTTGGCAAGTGACAACCCACATCTGGTGGCCGGTGACATGACAATCTGCAAATGGTGGCAAGAGATGTGGCAAGTGACAATCTGCAAATGGTGGCAGGAGACGTGGTAAGTGACAATCCACATCTGCTGCCAGGTGAAAGTGGCAAGCGACAATCCACCTCTGGTGGCTGGCCACATGGCAAGTGACAATCCACATCTAGTGGCAGGTGACGGTGGAAAGTAACACGCTGCATCTGGTGACAGGCGATGGTGGCAAGTGACATGCTGCTTCTGGTGGCAGGAGATGTGGCAAGTGACACGCCCAGGGCTCCCACTGATTCTGCAGTATGGTGAGTTGAACCACTTCATTTGATATTAGAATGTAACAATAGAAATAATGCACTTCAATCACCCTGACACCATATCAACCATTATGCCATGATGATTGATGCGCCAACACCAGCCATCGCCCGTGAAAAATTGCTTACCACTGGTCCCCCCCCTGCGGGCATGCAAAAAGGTTGGTGACTGCTGCTGTGGGCTCTAGCCCCAGATCTTTTGCAGACCTAGCAACTCCCCTGCCTGAACCACATCCCTCCTACTCACCAACATCACCCCATCCCTCCTCCTCTTATGGCGGGATTAGCAGAAGAAGAGGAGGATAACAAGGGCACATTAGCAGGCCTCCTAACAGTGACTGCTATATGCCCTTAAGGAGGAGGAGGAAGAAAAGGGTGCCATTTTATTAGACTTTTAAGACAATGCAGTGTGGTACTATGACAAAAAGTAGCTTAGAAACTATACTATTCTATAATATGAAGCAATTTTGCAACTGGCCAATTTAGTAGTTGAGGGCTTTAGATCTGTTGGAGCCCACAAATACTGGTTCAACTTTGTATGTTGTAAAGTCAGGTGTTGCAGTCAAAACTGCCTATAAAAGCTTTTTTAAGTTGAAATGAATCAAATATATAAATGAAACATTCAAAATATGTAAAGCCAGACATACGGTGTCGCTGATACTGTCTGTGAGAATCGTACCATTCCATAACACCACATACAGCTTAAATGCATCTCCTAAACATGTAGGAAAAGGAACTGTGTTTTTTCCATGTCACCCTCAAAGTCATATAAAAAAGGAGAACTCTCTTCCTGGTGTACAGTATTTTTTTAAATGCTTTTTGGTGTTGGTATATGTCCCCCATTGTAGTGCTAAGCTCCCTATGCCTTTTTTAGACAATACAATTTCTATTAGTCTTGAAAATGGCAAGAATTGTTTTGCATTTCATAGACTTCAGTGGGGTTTGGATAAAACTTTCAGACTATACGATGGGTTCATAGTAATGAACTGATCCCTGGCCAATTTGCTTATCCCTAGTGGTCAGTGGTTAAATGCCCTCTTCTATTGGTGTTCAGTGAAAGTTAAAGCAGGTACTCTGCATGGGTGGATTGGAGTTCCTCTTTAAGTATTCAAACCACTAAATTATGTTTTTATTTTATTGTACTTTGCAAGAAAAAAACACAACTCGAGAACACATATTACTAAAGTAAAACTTTACTGTCTAAATTAAAAACTTTGGAAACCATATGTTGATGATAAACCATGACTGCATACATGCAATAAAGCTGAAATCAACAGTAGTTGTACTTGACAGAAAATATGACATAGGTTTTTTTTGTCTGTATGGTAAATAATTTTTTTTCATAATTATTTATAGTAAAACATTACATCTGGATCTTTATCACTAGATGATGGCACTGTAATTTGCCAGTAGAGATGGTTAACCCCAGGTGCTGTATAACTGTTCACACAGCAAATTTAGCAGATGCAATGTTTTTAAATAAATAAGTTATATGTGTTTTGATGGACAAGTATAATTCCAGACTTGCTCGCATTCTGAAAAAATCCCAGTGCAAATATTACAATGGTTGCAGCAACCAGTCCATAATAAAATGTACACAATTAGTCTTTTAAGGGTAATGAATTTAAGTCTACAGTACAGGATTGCAATTTATTTCACAATTGTGAGCTCTTTAAGAGGGAAAGAAAACCTTCCAAATTGTTATTGTTAAACATATATCAGTATACCATTACTTGCACAAGAATTGTCTACAACTATTACCTACTATATTGTAGAAAATGTCTCCATTGTAGGCTACACAGCTGTTAAGAGAGTCAGGTTTGAGGAGTATGCTAAATATGACCTGTTTATATTGATATCAGTCAATCATGTACCACTGTACCTAGTGCACCCCACAAGGTAAGGGCTTGAGATGGTAGTCCAAATGACTGAGAATCATGAATGAGGAGATGGGACTTCTATCTGCCATTCAAGACTTACAAATTTGAACCAGTAGTTGTGGGCTCCAATGTCCATTCTGACCTGATGTCAGCTTACTGGGAGTCACTAATCTGCCAGCACATTTAGGAAAAAAAGGACACCCATGAGTAAATGGGAAGGGAGGTGGACACTTAAAGCAGAAGTAAACCCAGATTTATCCGTTTTAAAAAGTTACATTTGTCGGGAATGTAACTGTAATATTGAATGTGCTCTCAACCAAACTGTCAAACCATCCAATGGCTGGTGTCATAACTGATCAAATGTGCAGCATCATGGTAGTTGAAGATCAAACAGAGGTCAAGATCGCAGCTTCCTTGGCTGAAAACAATATGAGGGTTTACTTCCACTTTAAAGGAGAAGTCCAGCTTGAGCTCATTCTGCTGGGCTTTCCTATGGATTACATGAGTGCAATTTGTTTTGCAGCCCTGTGACCCGTTTTCAGCAGAGAGCGATCTGAAGTCCGCTTTCTGCTGATGTCACCAAGATCAGTTTAGGCACCACGTCATCCTGACTCTGGAAGTCTGGATCCGCCAGGTGCCTGGACTGATATGCTTCTCAGCCTCTGAGCGAGCTGCTGAGATGGCCGCTCCCCTCAACAGCTCAGCACTCCAATGAGCGTGGAGGAACCGAGCAAGAGAGTTGCTGCTCTCCACTCAGGGAGGTGAGAGAACCAAGCCATCGGCAGTGTTCGGTGGCTCGATTCTCAGTGAAGAGGCGCCGGGGGACAGATGCTGCATTGGACCGAAGCTGCATCCACCTAGGTAGGTATGATTATGGGATAAAAAAAATCCCATACGTCTCTTAAGCTAACATGCTTAAAAATATAGATCTGTAAGGGTTTATGTATGATATATTTAACATGTAGGATTCTCATCCTATCTGTGAACAGAGAGAAGATGAACCTCAATATATTATAAAAATATTACTTGCACTGGAACTAGTGGTTCTTAGACTTTTCAAAAGTTATGTTAACCGACCAATGTAATACACCAATATAGTACATTTGTGCCTATTATATATTTTGAAAAATAGCCAAGTTTGGTAGACTGTATTGTTTATGGCACACTGATATATATTTATCAGCATCTAGAAAGTCATATTTTCCCCCTAAAGGCACATCCAGCTAAACAAAATCATGTTCCAGCGCTAAGCATTATTGTTAAATTTCTCACATAGAAAACACTTAAAGTAGATGTTCAGTACTACACTATCTCTATTATTCAAGCATGTTTTGGTTACTTATTAAAAATGAAATCATTTAAGCCATAAATCTATTTCTCTCACTTAAAAACACATAAAAGAACAACATGAAAATATCACATGCCAATCATTCGTATCCTAAATAGAATACATTAAAAAAATATGATTCTGAATAATGAAAATTAAAACTAAACAAGCAATAAACAAATGCTTCAATGGCACAACAAGGTAAACACCATATCATCAACTCTTCTCTGAGATACACATTGCTTTATCAAGCATGCAAAACTCTCTTAAACAAAATCTAATCATATAGTACAAAACAGCTGTGCTGTATCTGGTAGTTAATGATGAGCTTTGATCAGTGAAAAAAAAGGCCTTTACATTCTAAGTGCAAGGACCAAAGTTGGTAAACCACAGAAAACATTCAGAAATAATCTTTTATTATTCTGGAAGATTGCAAAAAGATTACCTCTGACTGGTTTCTAAGGGTTACTGAACAATGTTGTTTTTTGCCCTGTGATATGTAAAGTCAAATGAGAATGGCTGCTTACAGTGAGTCAGATAAAGATTTATTTCAATATAAATCTTTATCTGTATGGTAATCCTGACATAAGTAAGCATTAAGTGGTCTTAACAAACCATTAACACTCTTTGAGTGCCACTATACATACACATAAAGGGTCTCACTGCTAAGAAAGGCCTACTGGGGTTACAGGTCTCTCTATTCAACAAACAGACTGGCAAGCCAGTGTGCCACCATGACTGGCAGCTTAAAGTAAACCTATATGAAGGATATCCCAATCAAAGTAAAAGTAACACAGTACAGCACACATTGCAATGTGCTTTTTTCCTATCCCTTTCAGGGTTGTCCTGGTCTCTCCCAAAAGCACTGTGCAAATGTTAAGTTTATGAAAATTAGAATTTGCATAGAACTTACTACCTCCTAATTTTCTATGAACAGTGTACAAGTATATCAATGTCCCACTTAGGCACCAAACACTGAAAATAACATGTAAAGGGAGTGCAAAAGTGTGCCTATGTATGAAACAATCAGAAACCATGCTTGTAAGTGTAGACACCTTACGATGTTTCATTAATGTCTCACTCCTAAATTGACAAGTTTATCCATAGTGCATGTTTACTTTAAGTTGTCTTTTGGCACTTAGCAAGAAGAAGAGCTTTGTTTGCTTAGTTAACATGTGATTCAGCAATATAATTATTACTGAATCCCAGCTTCTGCAAACCCAAGTCTTTTGACTCAAGTTTTTATTGAATCCAAATTACTTTCATGGTGGTATGTAAAAGTAAAAAAAGGCATCAATAAAAAGAAAACACTTTATACAGCATTTTGCAGATCTATATCGTACCTCATTTTTGACCCGCTAGTATGTCTGACATTGTTACAACTATAGATAATTAGTGCAGGCACTTGTCTATGATCACTTTAATTACATTGGTCACTATCAGTAATGATATGTAAAGAATGTGTATAAGTAAAGGAAAACCATATATACATAATTAATTTTCACAAAAATTAAATATAATGTATCACTAGAACTAATCTGAGACATATCTGAGAATGCACTGTAGGAAATACATTCAGAAACCAAACAATCATATTCTGAATAATTTCCTTTTGTGCTACTGCTGTCAAAATAGCATTATCAGTCCAGAACATAAGCATGAAACTGAAATATGTGGTTTGTTTCAAGATAATAGGGTGCATAAGAACAAACTTAAGTGAAAGGTTTAGAAACTTGACCATAATAGGACTAACAATTTTTACCATATCTAGGCGTGCAACAACAGGTCCTGTTGAGTGGACAGTTAAGACTTGGAATGAAGAAATGTTCATTTTCTTTCCCTCATTATGCCATGGAGGAGTAGTTAGGCATTGATGACAGGTTTAATTAACCATAAGGACATGGCATGGGACCCTAGGTCATCTTTTTCAGTGGGCACCAAATATATTTAGCTACTCCTTATACTATAATGCTCGAAATTATTAAATGTATTTAATTTTCAAATTTTACAATCAAGTTCATATTAGTAAATAACCCTTAGCATATTTAAAGTGGGACTGTGTTTTAAAATAAAAGCATACCCCTGTTGCACACACCTTTATAAAGTAATATGCAGGGTTTACATCCCATACTCCCCATATGTAATAATGGGGGATATGTATTTTTTTTCCATTTACATCTTTCAAAGGCACCCATTAAATTGCATTATGGCAGAATGGGTGGATGTAATACCAGTTTCTACCTGCAGCAGCTCAGCAGATAAATTGTGTAGTTGCAGCTCCTGGTCTGGTAAAAAAAAACATTGGCTTAGATTCACATCTGCGTGGGGCTTTTGTGGCTTCCATTTGCATAGGCACAGCAGCCCTTCATTTGAATGGGCTGATGCACCTGCATTTTACGCAGGGAAAATGTGGCCGCATGGAACTGCGATGCATTTTCCTATGTGTGGGTGGTGCTATTAAGAATAAATGGCACCCCTACGTGTCTGCAAAAGAGCAGTGCATTTTGGCTGCAGGTGCCTGTGGGTGCAAGAACACTTACAATTTACACCTAGGAAATAGCCTGGAGGGAAACCTCCATGTAGCTCTTTGTAGGGGTCAGTTGTTGGAATCCATTTTTAGTTTAAAGTAAGATAAATCTTTCAAATGTATGTTTTTTAAGGGCTAAGGAATGTTTATGCATTTTACTTAGTGTGTGGGTTCACATTTAAGGAAATAGGGATCATGATAACAGCTACCAAAACATTGACATTTCAACTGCTTTTAGTAACTTGTTCACAGTGATGGCTAAAACTAAAGTGACTGTTGCAGAAAAAAGGGACAGAACATGTGAAAATTAAATTCAAGCAAAACATTCTGCTAATTCCTTGAAAGAGAAAAAAAATATTTCCAGATAGTGGTAATCAAGGCAACGTGTGCAATGTATACTTTGTAAGTCAACTTTTCGGTGTCAAATTAAAGGTGCTATTTCTAGAAGATGTCATTGTGCACCAGCTAAGTGTATTAATAATGGGTTGCTTTAGTTAATTTATTTAAAAAAAACAAATCACTCACACTAGACACCTTGAAAAATCACTGCTAAAAAAAAAGAAAAAAAAAAACTCCTCATAGTGGTCCTAGGCTCTGTTTCAGCCACAATATGGCCAAAACTCTTCCAGACAGTCAGAGTATTATTTATCTAGCTCACAAGATATCCCTCTTCTTATTCTAAGAAAAGTAGCCACCAATCAGGGCTGTGATACCACAAATTACATGAACAGTTCTTCTTGTGTTGATGAAAACCAGACATGTTCATGATCTACTAAAACCTATGCTATTTCTGATCTTAAAGTCTTTTAGTACTGTAAGGAATGCAACCCACTACTTAGACATCAATATGTACCTCCAACATAAAAAAGTACTTGACAAAAAAAGTCTTTCAGTCTTTGAAATCTCTGCTTTGAGACTGTGAAGCATCTCCTCCACTGAATAAAGTTTGCCTTCTGATAAGCTATGAGAGTTAATTAAATCTCCAGGTCATCGGGTCTTGGCCTGCTGCTTGCATGGCTACTTGCTCTGCTTGATGGTCTGTGGTCCAGTATACTGAGAGGCTGCATTTCATGCCCTGCTGGCAATTTTTTTACATTCTGGTGTTCATCTGAAAAATCAAATGGCTGAGCGTGAGTGTTTGAAATAGTGCTTCCAGCTTGGCCCATCCTGTTTTGTTCTGCACTGTAATTAGCCCAATTTTGTTCACTTGCTTGCTTGTTATAATTACGACAAGAAGATTGGTTTCTGTCTTCAGTAACAAGCTTGTAACCTGGTGGTGACATAGGTGCAGTTGGAGAAGCACAGTTATTGAAATAAGCATACTTGGGGGAGCCACAATCCTTGGCAGGATTCGCTGGATGATTTGTGGTGGCATAGGGGTCCCTCTTTCCTTTAATACCATCCTTGGCACTTTTAAAAGCAACATAGAACAACTCAATAATGTTTAAAGCAAGTGATACTATAGACACCACCAGCATAAACAAGATAAAAATGGTTTTCTCAGTGGGACGAGAAAGGAAGCAGTCAACTTTATGTGGGCACGGAAATCTTTCGCAGGCATAGATAGCTTCTAATTTGAACCCATAGATATACCATTGGATAACAAGGAAAGCAACCTCAAAAAATGATTTAAACAGAATGGTTATTACATAAGTACGAAGTAGACCACCACGCATCTTGACCTTTCCATGTTCTTCCAAGCCATATTTGAATTTCTTTATTTCAATTTGCTTGAGATGCATGTCCACATTTCCTCCATCATTCTGGACAACTTTAAGCTCTTCTTCTTTTCGGTTCAGTTTTTCTTCTTTACGCATCAGATAAAACACATGTGCTAAATATAGGAGTGTAGGTGTAGAGACAAATATAATTTGGAGAACCCAGAATCGTACATGAGAGATTGGAAATGACTTGTCATAGCAGACATTTTCACAACCTGGTTGTTGGGTGTTGCATCGGAATGCAGATTGTTCATCACCCCACGCAGACTCTACAGCAGTACCTAATAACAAGATCCTGAAAATGAACAGGACTGACAACCACACTTTCCCTCCAGCGGTGGAAAAGGCCTGCACCTTATCAAGGAGTCTTCCTAAGGCACTCCAGTCACCCATCCTTAAAAGCCGTTACCTAAAATAAAAAATAAATAAATAAAAATAACTTGCAGTAATAGTACATGTAAAATCCCAGTATTTGTTTTCACTTGCATTCTGAAAATATTTTTTTTAATGTTTAATCTGATCAACTTCTGAATAGACCAAACTGGATACAGTTAGTAAAACATTACCAAGTTCTTATGGGAAAAAGACAAGTGCTTTTTAAACTGAAAGGATGTTCACCTGTTCTGTTTATGTTGTAAATTATGCAAACTATATTCATTATAGGGCATCTGCAATGTGAAAAGTACTGTACTGAAAAGACTGTGGGGACTGTTACTGCTTGCATGCAACTACTTGTCTTTTTGTTTCTATGTTTCTTAAACATAGGCAGGCAGAATCAGTGGGATTATCATACAACAGATAATGATTTTCATAGTCAGAGAGAAAGACACAGAGATGTAATGAGAGAAGAATGGGGGTAGATCAAAGATCAGAGATAGAGGATTAGAGGAGCAAGGTAATTGGAATAAGGAATAGATGGTAGTGCAGAGTTGAAGAAATTTAAACATGGAAAGAAGAAAAGAAAGAAAAGAAAGAAAGAGTATACTGTAATGAAATAGGGGGGGGGAATGAAAAGATGGTGAAAAAAGACAACTAATAGATAAAGAGAAAGAGTGGGAGGGAGAAATAAAGAAAGAAGTAAAAGTAAAGAGGTATGCCAATGAAAGGATAAAACGATAGACATCAAAAAGAGAGAGGGAACAGAAAGGAGAAAAATAATGAGAGAGGTAGAGAGAGAAAATAAAAACAGAGAGCAAGAGGAGAGGAGTGGAAGGCAGAAGAAAAGGAGAAGGGGAAGAGAGGAGAGGTGAAAGCAAAGGAGAATGAAGGAGAGGTGATGAGAATAGAGGAGAAGGGGTGAGAGGAGCGGGGAAGAGACTTGGGGAGAAGAGAGCGGCAGAGAGCAGAGTTGGAGAGAGCACAGTAGGTTAGAGGAGAGGGCACGATAGAGGAGGTAAGGGAAAGGGAGGAGAATAGTTGAGAAGAGATGTTAGAAAAGAGGCAAATGGGTAAGAGAAGAGGGCATGAGGGGAGGAGAGTGGAGGAGAAAAGAGGTGCGTAAGAGCAGGGAGACGAACAAGAGGAAATACAAAAAAGGTGGTTAAGAGATAAAAATGGGGAAGAAGAAAAGAATTGTGGCAGAGTGAGGATGGCAGCAAGTAAAGGAGGAGGGGTATGAAGTCTGTCATTCCAAATATCTTATGCATGAATTATTCACATTTTATGAGCACATGAGGAACATTTAAAGCACGTTTCTTTGTTCACTAAGAAATAGTGCTTGCATCTTTGACTCATGTATGGATGACTGCTCCAATGACTCTAAAAAAAGAAAAGATTTAATAATGAAGTAAAGAATGCTGAATTTTCTCTTTCAGGTTATTTTGTTGACCTTAGGACTCCAGGGATCACATTAGTATTCTCATTATATTATTAGTTAATCGAAGGATCAGTAGAATCTACTTCTTGCATATAAAATGAATATATCACTTTACCAGGGTAAAGTGCATGAGCTAAAATGTTTAAATATATTTCCTACATCTCACTTTCTGTGTTGTTTAAACCAAAATAAAGATCTACATGAGTCACGATCTAGCACTAAGTTAAAGCAATATTAAACCCAAAACCAAAAATGTATATTGCAACTTGCCAATCATTAGATGTGGGTGGCTGCATTAGTTTCTTTTCTTAGGCTTTTCCCCTGTGTTTTCACCTGGTGATCTGGCCATTAACATACCTCCTGAATTGGAGTGCCTTCACTCTGGATGAAGGAGCACAGAGACACCTTTGGAAAGCAGTATTGTCAGTCTGGCGGAAGGGGAGTTTTAGATGTACAAGCAGATTTAGATACACTAACAAACTAAAGCCAAACTCCAGCTTGCACTGCAGTTACACAAGCAGTTACAGCAACAGTTTTTTCTCTTTTTTTTTCTCTTTGGACAAAGGTTTTACATTAATAAATAAAAGCTGATCAATGTAAGCAGCCTTTGCAGAACTACAAGTCCCATGAGGAATAGCAAGACTCTGACAGCCACAAGCCTGACACCCAGAGGCAGAGGCATGATGGGACTTGTGATGGCATAGTTTTGCAACAGCTGGAGGTCCGCTAATTGCATATCCCTGGTCTAATGGATACATTTGCAGGAGAGCCTGTTCTGTTGAAAAACAACAGACTTACTGGCTGGATCACCAGGTGAAAATAAGGGAAAGAAAGTCTAAAAAAGAAAACTAAATGCAACCATCACATCTAAAGATTGGTAAACTGCAATATAATAAACATTTGCTTTTGGGTCATACTGCTTTAATGTGTCACCAAACACAAAACCTTAGACATCGTTCATTATAAGGACCACCATATCTGAAAACTGATAAGTTCTTCCTCAAATTAGAAGATACAACTTTTAGTATATTATTTTCCTTTATATATCTCCTGTGGTATTTAAAGATGATACTTCATGTTCCCTCAAAGAAAACAACTGTCTGAAATCAGACTGAACTAATTACTCCACTGCTGATAGCCAGGAGGACTGCCACGTACAACAGAGCAGCGTAGAGATAGATAGATAGATAGATAGATAGATAGATAGATAGATAGATAGATAGATAGATAGATAGATAGATAGATAGATAGATAGATAGATAGATAGATAGATAGATAGATAGATAGAAAGAAAGAAAGAAAGAAAGAAAGAAAGAAAAGAAAAGAAAAGAAAAGAAAAGAAAAGAAAAGAAAAGAAAAGAAAAGAAAAGAAAAAGAAAAAGATAAATAGATAGATAGATAGATAGATAGATAGATAGATAGATAGATAGATAGAAAGAAAGAAAGAAAGAAAGAAAGAAAGAAAGAAAGAAAGAAAGAAAGAAATAAATAAATTAGGAGAAGATAAGATGAAAAATAATCATACCTTAACTAATAATGACAATGTAACACCTCATCATATGTATATATGCAGTGCACTGTTGCAGTTTACCAGGATAAATTGTGATTATGTGCTTGTTAAACATTTATTCAGATTTCAAGTAGGTCGTATGCATGTTTGAAATTCTACATTGCCCAATGCATTATCACTACCAGCTTATTATCAAGGCTCAGGGGCCCTATGGAAATGGGCCAATATTTAGATTTTTGATTTTTTAAGAAAAAAAAATTAATAAACACGGTAAAGTCTGGTAGTTTCAGTAGTTGAAAAGCAAAGTATGCTTAACAGATGTTATAATGGCAAAGCACACAGAAAAGTTCTGAATTGTAAATGGGAAGCAGTGGGTATTTGCATTGCAATGTGCAGCTTGGGTCTCCTCTCTCATTACACAGGACAGCAGGGAAATGTGGGCATGACAGCCACTTCCAAATGAACTTAATAACTGCTAAATCTTACTCAGCGGGATTACTGACAATTAGTGCCTGAACACAGTAATATGAAAATTCCAAGTTATGCATATTCTCACTTCAGGCATCTATAAACCTGGATCAGATTTGTTAAAAAGCTGCTGTACAACAGCAAAACATGCACGTCTGTTTTTGTTTTGTCCTAGTTTTAAAGCTGGTAAAATCTAATTCCGTACAAAGTAAGGCAAGTATCCAGCTCTTAGCAGGAGCAGGAGAAACCACACAGTAGGTCAAGCATATAGCTTTAAATAGAGCAAAAGAAACCACACTGTAGCCATGATCTGAAAAAAAAAAACGCTGGCGTATTACCTGAGAAAACTTTGTGTAACTGTTCCTGAGACTAACCCAGTTTATATGAACATTTTTAATTAAATTCAAAGCAAAGGGAACAGTAGAGTGCTGTAACCCATAGCAGCACACAATGCCTGCTTTAGGCAGTGCTGTTAACATGAAAGCAGGCTTCTAACTAGTTGCTATGGGTTACAATCTGTCAACTTTTTTTGAAAGAAATATATTATCAATGCTAATTTTTTAGGATGTGAAAATGCACTCTCAGAAAATAAGTAGAGATCACAATTATATCCACTTTCTAACAGCAAATTAATGCACATTGCATATTAATTAGTTTGAAAATAGAAAGCTATGCCATCAACATGTTAGCTTTCCTATGCAGAACTGCAGAGTTACAAGTTACTGGTATATATTCTTGTATAGTAGTCTTCCCTTGGCAAAGCTGTTTGTAGCATCATCAGTAGTTGGCACAGTGCTACGGTGTGATGTGGTTGATCACTGCCAGGATACAAAACAGCCAGGAACAAAATGCAGCTGGCACACACAGAATGCCCTACATGCCACATATATTCTACCATGGCAATATATATCACTAAGAACATATTGTTCATAAGCGTGATACAGATATTCTATTTCTATTACAAAGTTATGTCAAATATACATTTTCAGACAAGTAAAATGTATTTTATGCCAGCCTTGGTAGCACCCAGGGGAAAAGACAAATCCCTTTAATCCTGAGCAATCAGAGAAATTAAGTGAATCCTTTTCCAGTGAATTACACTGGTCCATTACTTCCAGTAGACTGTAAATGGCCATTATACATGTTCAGCACTGCCATATCAACTGTAGCAAAAGTCTTTACTGTAGGAAAAGTTTCTTTCTGAATAAGTGGTTTACTCTCTCTTAAATATAAATCAAATCATTTAAAGTTAAATAACGTAAAGGCAAAGGGTTTATAGGAGCCACACAATACCTTTCTTGTCCAAAGTGCTGAAAACAAACTCCAGGGAGTCCTTGGAGAGCAGCGTGAAAAAGTGACAGCGTGTCTTTTTAAAGTTTAAAAAGCCTTTTGCTGACTCCAGACTTCCTTCTCCCAAAGAAGCTGTTGAACTTTTTTTTCAGCTGACTCTATCAAGGCTTTTAAAAAGTTTGCAATGTTCAACTCCACCTACAGGATGGACAGCCTGGACAGAAAAGGGAGGAGAAAAGAAGGAACGAAGTGATTAAGGAGTGAACAATATTAAAGTTTAGAAAGAATGAGTAATGAGACAAGAAAGTTGGAGAAAAAGAATCACTGTATTTATTATAATATACTGTAAATACCTGGATGAACTTTATTGATTAAACAATACAATAAATAAAAAAAAACGAAACTAAAAAATAAAATAAAAATAAACATAAGATCGTAAACTTTTCCAAAAAAACTGTTCATGCCTAATGTATGTAGAGTCCAACGTTTAAATATACAGGGCATTATGTTAAATATCAGTCCTTAGATGATCATTTAAAGGGACCTTATTACACATAGAGCAGACTGCTGTATGGTGGATAGACATATCATGGACACTGTATTGCTTTTATAATTCATGCTGCTATTTCTGATCCAGCAGTGGAGAATCAGCAGGCATGGTGTCATTTTATAAATATCTTTGCTGACATTGGTCAATATAGTTTTCTAGAATGATGTGCATTACATTGTAGCATTACATTTAAAGTGATTGTAAAGTCTTGTTTTTTTTTTTTTCTCAATAAAAATAACTTTTTTATACTTTTTATTTTAATATTTACCTCCTCTGTGCAGTGGATTTGCACAGAGCAGCCATGATCCTCCTCTTCTGGGGTCTTTCTAATGTGCTCCTGGCCCCTCCCTCTTATCAAGTGCCCCGACAACAGGCAGCTTGCTATGGGGGCACCCAAGCCGAGTCACAGCTCTCTGTGTCCACTCAGATGGCAGAGGAACTCGTGGAAATCGCTAGATAGAGATGAACCTCAGGTAAGTATTAGGGAGTGCTGGGGCAGCTACTGCACACAGAAGTCCTTTTATCTTAATGCAAAGAATTCATTAAGATAAAAAACCTTCTGCCTTTACGACTCATTTAAAGCTGTAACTCTTGGTTTAAATATGTTTAAGCAATATTTTAGTGACAGATAATTTAAATTTTTTTTTTTTCATTTTAGTTTTGGATAGAGTGGAACATGATTAAGAAGCCTTCCATATTTTTACTGCTGTTTAAATTCCACTTAGGAGATTCATCCTCATCTCGCTTTGTCATAGAAACCACTGTCACTGGAACTAAAAATCCAAAAATTTGAGTTGCCAGTGGAACAGGAATAAAGAGAAAGTCCACATATTGGGAACAATTGTTGTGCTAACAACTGTTGAGAGCTGGCCATACATGGATCTTTTTTTTTTTTTTTTTTTTTTTTTTTGGCTGATCAAAAAAAAAACGAATGGATTTCCCTATCCACACATTCAGTGGATGAAGAAATCCTCCCACTGTGTTTCTGTATTCTGTTGCAGGGACTCTCTGCTGTCAGCATACACTAATCAGCACTTTGGCCAATTGACTGTATCTAAGAAAAATATTTCAATAAGCCCATTTATGAAAAGCAAGATTTTTAGATTGACTTCTCATGAACAGGAAAAAACAACAGTTGCCAGTACCTGCCAAACTGGTCGCATTTTGATCCATCTATGACTGGCTTAAGACTGGATTTCCTTTAGACTGGGTTCACACTGATGTGGCCGCAGCTCACAGCAGGGGGACCAGTGCATGTCTGTTCACTGATTCAGGTGCAAATCAGGTCCAAATTTTTGCCTGAATTCCCTGAATTCGCACCTCAATCTGACCAGAAGACCCACAGCACCCTTTTCCAATGCGGACCGCGACTGTCCCGAATCTGTGTGAACTGGCTCCATTAAGAGCTGGTCACACTCTGCTGTTATGCAAATTGGATGCGGTGAAACCCGCATCCAATTGGCATCAGTGTGAACCCAGCCTTAATTTGGAGAGATTTTCTTTCATTTCCTTTTGTGTCAGAAAATGAAATCAAATTTAGTTATTTGATATACATGACACCTGGTACGGAGTCATTCTGTCTTCTTAAAACAAGATGTAAAACAGTAGCTGCAATGTCTTGTACTGCAATTCAGGTTAATCACATGATCAAATATTACCTCTTCTACTTCTTTATTTGATCCAACTGTTATTTTTTATACAGAATGATGTGGTATAGCTTTATCATTCTCTTTCCTAAGCAAAAACATATTGCAAAAATAAAATTAGATATTAGCATATCAGTTAACATAACTTACATGAATGAAAAGCAGCACTAGAGACATGCCTCACAGGGAGATTTGTCGTGTAAGTCTTCTGTTTTGTGTATAGTATGCAGATGATATCGCCAGCTAACTGTGCTTGGGAGAATTATCAAAAGATGGTGTTAATTATTGATTAGGTTGGCAGTTAGGTTAATAGGCTTCTCTCCCCATTGCCCTTCTCTATCAACATGCGCAACAGCCAACCAGTGCAATAAAATCAAAAACAACAGGTTTGTTTTAGCCCCCCCATCCCAGGTAGCATATAGTTAACTTTCCAACACTAACCCGCTGCTCCATTTATCCCCAGGGGCCAAAGAAAACACTTAGTAGTTCAAAGCCTATGGCAGAGTACATGGCTCAATCCATGTAATAGTGTTTTGCAAACATTGCTGTCACATAGGGAGTCCATAGTCCTGTGTAAAATATGACATCAGTGACTTGTAGCTTACACAAAGCTATACAGGATACCGTTGATGTCTATGATTAGCTGAAATGTTCCTTATTTGTTGCCTTCTATTCTTCCCAGTGACGTACCAACAGGAAGGCGGGGAGAGGCGGTCCGCCCCGGGTGCCATACTTTGGGGGTGTCAGGCCGGCACCACTTTAGGGGTGTCAGAGGTGTCTTATTGAGTGCCACACATTGGGGGGTGCCACACATTGGGGGGTGTCAGGCCGGCACAACTTTAGGGGTGTCAGAGGTGTCTTATTGAGTGGTTCTGCTTCCCTTTTTCGAGCATAGGGAGCTTTGACCTCTAGTAGTGGTCTCCACAAAGATGGCGGTGGCCCGCGGAGGGGAAATGACGCATACGGCAGCGGGAAGTGCTCACTGGAATGCATTTCTGGCCCCATATTCTGATCCCTGTGGTTGGCGGGCATTCCACATTGCAGAACCATGCTTTGCTTAATGCCTTGCACCCCAGCGAACACCCCAGAAACATTTACATCCTGATTCTACTGCCACCAAGTGCATCATACCACACCTTCTTGTCCTGCAAAGAAGCACCCCTGTGGTAAGTGTGCGCACAGCAGTATTCCACTTAGATTATTGCCAGATGGGGGGGTGCTGGATGGGGAGATGCCAGATGGGGGGGTTGTGCTAGATGGGGGGTGCCAGATATAAGATCCGCCCCGAGTGCCAAATGCTCTAGGTATGCCCCTGGTTCTTCCAACTAAGTAAGCAAATTTAAAGCGCAACTCAAAATTAAAAAATTGTTCCAGCTAAAGTTAAAATTATTAACAAAACTTTTGGTGCAATATGCATCTTCAATAGATGGTGGTGGTAATTTCTGTGCGCCACAAGATGTTGCCAAGTTTTCTTGTTGAATGATATCAAACTTAGACTATAAACCCTTTTTGGAGTATTGATTTATATGAAGGGGTAGTACATGTTTAGCACCACATAGTATGTTGGTACCATATAACTACAGAAATAAAAAACAAGGTCAGGGTACTGTTATACATTGATGTTGAGCATGTTCTGAACAGCAGAGGGAGGATTCTAAGAATCTGCCTCTTGAGGCATCTCTTCTATATTTCCTCTCTGTGCAGTTTGACGGATCACTCCCCATTTAATAGGTCTTGCGCAGTAAGGTTTGTGCAGCAAAGTGCAGTATTCCAGAACTGAATCACAATTCAGAATACTGAAGTCAAATTAATTAGGATTATATTTCTGACTGGTTCCTACTGAATGTGTTCCAGCACTTTACACATTTGCATTACTTTTGTTGTGGCATTATTTATTGCATTTCTCCATGCAATATAAACATAGGGGTAAGGTAATAACTAATATTTCCTGAAGAATTTAGAGGTTTTTTTACATGCGGGCCCTTCTGATGCTGGTTTCACTTTATAGCTAACGTCTTTTTACTTAAACTTTGGGCGCAAGCCTTGCCACCTACAGCTATGTTTCATATACCTGCCATCCCTGGCTCAATGAGAGTACAGTAGTACAGAAGGTATTTACATGTCATCATTTCCATTACAAATCCAAAAAATAAGGGGTTTATTCTGTATTATGAAATGTTTTTTCTCCATGCCCTTGGCAAAAGGCACATGCAGAATGTATGATTTATAGCAGCGATGCAGCCAAATATTATAGAGTCATTTGATCTAAACTTCATCCAACTGTTAGTTGGCCTTCATTAGTGCAGTGGATGACAATTATGGCTTCTATGGAGTGGGGTTCAGGGAACTAACAATTATGGTGAATAGAGCTGCAAATTGTTTTTGCAACCAAATTGTCATACCTAAAATGGTGTCCAGTTAAAGAATCAAGTGCTACTCTTAAGGCCGTTTTACATACAGTATGTGCGGCCGTGGTTCCAAGCATGGTTTCTGGTGCATCCCTGTTCACCAGTTCAGGTGAGATTCAGGTCTGAATTTTTGCCTGAATTTGCACCTGAACCAAACCCAAACACACAGAGGACCCTTTTGGAATGCGGACTGCAGCCGCCCTGAACCTGTGTGAACCAGCTCCATTGCGAGCCGGCACACTCTCATGTCATACTTATAGATTTTTGGCTAACATTCTTCCAGGCTATTGAATACTACAGATACTATTACTTTGAGTTTGAGCACTATGTGCTGAGTGCTTTTTTGGCATCTGGCAGCTTTTTAAGGGAAAATTTGCAACAGGGATATAAATAAAAATCTAAGAGGGGTTCAAGCCGTTCCCCACAATCATAAAGCAATGCACTTTTTTTTCTGTCTGTTTTGCTGTTGTTGAGTTATCCTTACTTACTTTTTGGTAAAACGTCAGCAGGTTTGTAGAACTTACACTTAAAAGCTGAATTTCAGCCTTACCTTCAGTCTTGCAAATTTCTACAGGTGCATTAGAAGCCACAGCGAATCAGATAGAGCCCACCTACTTTCCTGTAGTGATGGGTAAATCCAGCCAAGTTCAATTCCCCAAGGGTTCAGCGAATTTTGCTTGAATCTTGCGAATCTTGCTTGAAATTCAGTCAACCCAAACTTATTGGTGGATTCTCAAATGTATTCTAATAGGAAGAGTACTATAAAAAAGGTGAGGGAACCCAAACACTGCTATTGGGAAAATGTACCAATGCAGAGAAAAAAAATACAGTACAGTGTGGATAAGGTCTTTTCATGCTGCATCAAGGGCAGCATTGAAATGATACAAATCCTTATTTGTATAACATGATTGGAGATACCTTAAGGCCTGGTTACACCTATGCAGGTTGCGATTGATGCATTTTCCTGATGCATGTTCTGTTCTTTCACACACATTTTTGATATGCTTTTGCATTGAAGTCTATGGAACCAAAACGCAACCTGCAGTGGGAAAAAGCTCCCTGACCCTTTCCAAAAATGCAGTGGTGGAAAACGCACAGATGTAAAAAGTGACAACTTGGTAAACCTTATTAAATGGACTGTAAATGGACTGTAGTGCATTTCTGAAAAATTGAAAACTCACTGAATAGGTGTGAGCCAGGCCTCAAAGCTGTAAGTGGTGTTACGGAACAGGATGACTTTTGCTGACAGCCTCAGCGACAGTGTACACTGGCAGTGCATATTTGGTTGTGGAATAGATTTTTTGCTTTAATAATTGTCTTCGCTTACATACAGCAGTAACACTACAGTCTCATTTGTTTCTATTTGGGAAAAAAAATGCTTTTTTTAGGTAGCTTTAGCATTAACACATACATTTTCATAAAAGTTTAAAAGACTTGCTTTGACCAGCTGAAAGATATTAGCATATATTTCAATGAAGCTGTCCCTGATCTCACTGATGCAAAACTGCCCTGCTGCTGGCTGCTTTCATTAAGAATTGGGAAGCCACAAATGATACAGCAGTGTAAAACAAGCCAGCAATAGGATATTTTTAATGAGGGAGAATTGGCCAAAATGTACCAGAGGAAAAGAGTACAAGGGTTATAAGACTGTATATGACAAAGCAGTGTAAAACTGACCAGAAGCAGGACAGTTTTATTCAGGGATAATAGGCCTAACTGGTGTGTGCCTAACTTTTTATTTTATCTATTGGGATTGGAGGGTGAGTAAAATAATGTGGAGATGCACACACACTGTTCTTAGCTTTGTTCTTTCAAACAATGCAGTGGCGTGTTTAAAACAAAAGGCAACTCCAAGAACAGATGGCCAGTAACAAGTGAATGCTCTACTTTAGGCATCCCAAATTTAACAAAGGCACTATCGACAAAAATAAAGATAAAAACACTCCAGAAAACAATATAAACACCAAAATACTACTCCTGAAAAAGGGGTATTTTTTTTTTAAGGAGAAGCCTTGCTGCAAAAAATAGTTTGCTATAGATGAGACAAATCTGCACATAGGTTTGCCTGGACTGCAAATTTTAAACTCTGCCAAATTCATGGTAGTGGCAAACCCAAACCTCCTCTTTAAAGGAGTTGTAAAGTTTCATGGTTTTTCATGTTAATGCATTTTCACCTTAAGTCTGAGTCTCCATGACTAAAAAAACTAAAATACAATGAATGTAAGGTAATGCATTAAGATGAAAAATCGTCTGTGCTTCAGCTACCCCCCAGACCCCCCCTTTTCTTACTTGAACCCAATCATTTCAACGAAAAGCATGAGCCCAGCGCTCCAGCCGCTATCTCAGGTCCTCATTGGATAGATTGATAGCAGCGGGAGCCATTGGCTCCCGCTGCTGCCAATCAAATTCAGTGACACGGGGGCGAGGTTGAGTCCTGCTGTCTGTGTCAATAGACGCAGTAGCAGGACTCGTGAGCATGCCTGCACGGGTGTCCCCAGAGAAAGCATCTCTCTGTGGGGGCACCTGATGAAGAGGAGGAGCCAGGAGCGCCCCAGAAAAGGAGGATCGGGGCTGCTCTGTGCAAAACCCATGCACAGAGCAAGTAAGTATAACATGTTTGTTATTTAACCACTTCAGGCCCGGAAGGATTTGCCCCCTTAATGACCAGGCCATTTTTTGCAATACGGCACTGCGTCGCTTTAACTGACAATTGCGCGGTCATGCAACGCTGTATCCAAACATGATTGACGTCCTTTTTTTCCCACAAATAGAGCTTTCTTATGGTGGTATTTGATCACCTCTGAGGTTTTTATTCCTTGCGCTTTAAACAAAAAAAGACCGACAATTTTGAAAAAAATAATACTTTTTTACTTTCTGCTATAATACATATTCCAAAAATATATATAAAAAAAACAAATGTATTCATCAGTTTAGGCCAATATATATTCTTCTACATATTTTTGGTAAAAAAATCGCAATAGGCGTATATTGATTGGTTTGTGCAAAAGTTATCGCGTCTACAAACTATGGGATAGATTTAGGGACTTTTCTTTTTTTTTATTGTTTTTACTGGTAATGGCAACGATCTGCAATTTTTAGTGGGACTGCAATATTACGGCAGATAAATCTGACCCCAAATGACACTTTTTGGGGACCAGTGACATTATTACATTGATCAGTGCTATAAAAATGCACTGATCAATGTAAAAATGACACTGACAGGGAAGGGGTTAACACTCGGGGGTGATCAAGGGGTTAAGTGTGTTCCCTGGGTGTTTTCTAACTGTAGGGGGGATGGGCAAGTAGGGACATAACAGAGATCGCTGTTCTCGATCACTGGGAACAGAAGATCTCTGACATATCATCTGGCAGAACGGCGAATCGCCTTGTTTACATAGGCAGTTCCCCATCCTGCCTCTGTACACCGCGATCGCGGGTCGCTGGCAGACATCGAGTCTGCTGGACCCACGGGCACACTCCCATGGTGCGCAGCGGCCGCATGCCCGCTATATCCTATGCAAACACCAATGTACACCAAAGGCGGTTTGCACAGGAGAGCCAACCTGCCGCCGTATAATGATGGCGGTTGGTCGGCAGCAGTCTACAATCACTTTAAGAACATCTAGCATCATCTAGCCTTTTCCTTCCAATGCTTAGGCAGGCCACACACACAGTTTGAATCTCGACCAGTTCAGCAGGAACTACTTTCCCTGGCCTGCCCCTTACATTCATTGTATTTTACAGGATTTTTTTAGTCAATGGACACTCAGCCTTACACATGGGCATTATCTAGGATAGTCCGCAAGCAAATGCAGTCTGTCTAGGAGTACCCACTCCTTTGGACTGAAATCTGCCCATCAGCATTTTGATATTTGCATAACTCCTTCCAAGAAAAAGCGCACTGCCCAGGTGCTGTAATGTTTTCAGGAAGCTATGTACAGCACCTTGCTCCAACCAGCGATAATCTACCTGCTTATCAAAAAAAAAAAACACACAGAGATGATCTTTTGATCAAAAATATAATATGTAATGAAAATGAAAAGGTTGTATTCAAATAAAATTGCATCTTAATTGGTGTAGGGGGGAGGCAGGGAAAGCAATATATGAGCAAAGTAAACGCTATCTTTAAATATTAGTCCAAAGATAATTTTATAATTAAAATGCATTTAAAAAACGGTCCATTTATTTGTGCCATGCATAAAATCATTAATGCAATGTATGAAAGTATTCATATGAATACATGTTAACTGTTAAGAGAGTTAACTAAGTTGCCATTTTAACACACATTGTAGTTAAAGGCATTCATAACAACAAAAGGCAAACCAAGCTAATTCCAAATATTTTCCAACATGCCTGTTTCAGTTTATATTGACAGGCAACAAAAGTTTTTACTAGAACTTAGCTAAATGTTTATATCTTTGGGCACATAAGAGTTTACTTCAATGTGAGCTGAAGCATGACAGTGAAAATACCTGCCACCAAGGAATTGGTGTTAACTTTTACCATTCTCCTAATCTGTAAAGGGTTTTTTAGCAAATATAAAAAGGTTTATTCAGTAAGACAGAGAGCAATAACCCAGTAAATCATGGAAATGTATCTGCCATTAAGGTGTCTATAATAAATTAAAATATAATGACATACAACAGTTAAATACCTTTTTTGGCATCATCTTTGCACTATGCTTCATCTTGATAAATAACCTTCATACTGTTGCACCTTTCCCTTTATATATTTACATATATAAGCAAATATGACTTTCACGAAGAACCAAGTTGTTAATAGGATATTAAAGCAGAATTTGGGTCATCAGAAATGATATTAGACTATTGTTAAAGCAATGCCTTTGCTTACCCTATTAATTTTTTTTTCTGGCAGCTTCAAAGTGGCTATGCAAAGACGATCAGTCACTTCTGCTTTCTGTGAGAGCAAGGTAAGTGGTCTATTTACTATCACCTTGTAGCTCTTACCTGGTATTGGTGGATCTGGCCTACAGTTAAACCCAGTCTGTTACGGCCTATAACACAGACTATATTCCTTAGGGCTTATGGGAAATTTAGTCCCATCAGCACACCTGGGTCCATGGGACTTGACATTGAGTGCCTCAAAAAACTCCTAATCTGGTGGTCAGAGAGTGACAGGGTTTAGTGGGATTTAATGGTCAAAGGAGAAAGTCATTTTAAACAATATTTTTCTTTGCAAATGTACAAGGGAGGGGAGAGGAGCATTAATCACAGAGTTCAGCTTCAAGCAAAGTATTTTAGCTATATACTATAGGTTTGAAGAAAAAGAAAGCAGTATACAAATTCTAAACAAAGTTCACTTTAAGAAGCCCATCAGTTGTTTATTTTAACTTAAAGTGAAACATTCACCCCAACAGAAAAACAAATCAGTGTTGCATGCAGCTCTGCATGCTGATATCAAATCATCTTAGTTCCTATGGTGAAAAAATGAATTAATCTGTTATTTACATTTACATTTACTACACTACACTTCCTGGATTCTAGAGGCACTGGTGATGTGGCCAGGGTCTTACAGATGCATTCTGGGAAGGTTACCTCACTCAGTGCCTTCCTGGGAAATCTCATGTATGCACTGTAAAATCTTGCAAATTTTTTGGCAAAGACATTTTTTTTCATTACCCAGATGATGTCCAGTGTCCATGGCCAAAAAGGTAGGTTAGAACTCCAGAATTTAGGGAGGCTGAATCCCCTTTCCATTCGTAAAAGGGCTGCTGGGAAGAGAATATTCAAGAGTAGAAAAGTGTGAAAATTCACTAAAAGAAAAGCCTGCAACAAATTGTAAGGATGTCTTTTTTTCATTATGTAAAATTTTTAAAAATGTTTGCATTTTTCATGGTGGCTTTACTTTCTTTGTTATGGTCCATGGGAAGGTCTGCTTTAACATGACTGATTGTGAGGTGAGAACACATATTCAATCCTTTGGTAAAACTTAAGTACATTTAATATAAAAAGACCGCCTTTTTAGCATTATCTACATGTAACCTATTTGACTGTAGTGAGGCATGAATTATTTAGATAGCTAGGACAATTGCACAATTTGTTTTTGAGCAGAAAATCATGTAAATCAAAAATAAATATTTCTGGGATTTTTTTAAATTTGAGGTTCCATTTCCTAATGGTAACAGATGCAAAGTGCCAGTTATTCATGGTATAATTATCAGTCATGTTTTCCCCTTATTAAAAATGTATTTTTACATCTAAATTCAACCCTAAGTAGAAGGGTAATCCTACTCAAGAAAATCCACCATTTCTTGATATTACTGTATTGGGTAGAGTTAATATTTAAATAATTAGGTGTTCCCAAATTACAGGGGCCTGACTACCCAGATCTAGGCCAAATCTATGGGCGGTGCTGGGCTGGGCTGCATCCCCCGAGATTTGGCCCCCTACGTTCATTCTTTAATCTCCATACTGCACAAAGACACAGTTTTGATCTGCACAATGTGTAGTTGGCCACTATGTTAAAGTTCTGATCTGTGAAATTCCCAGTTTAGAATCGCAGTGCAGCTGCAGTAGCCAGCTACACACTGTGCAAATCAAGGCTGTGTCTGTAAGTGAATCCGATCTCAGCTATGTGCTGTGTGAGGAGGAGGAGCACTGCTGAGTGCTCTGCCAGCAGTGACCTCTGTCCTCTGCTTTGCTGAACCCTGTACACTGTCCTAATGACCCCTGTACAATGCCCTGCTGATCTCGGTATACTGCCCCACAGACCCCTGTCCTCTGCCCTGCTGACCCCTGTCCTCTGTTCTACTGATCTCTGTCCTTTGTTCTGTTCACCCCTGTTCTCTGCACTGCTAACCCCTGTCCTCTGCCCTGGTGACCCCTGTGCTCTTCCCTGCTGACCACTGTACACCACCTTACAAACTGATGACCCCTGTCCTCTATTTTGCTGACTCCCTATGCACCCTACTGACTTCTGAACACTGCCCTGCTGACCTCCCATCCTCTACCCCCTGACATGTTTTACAGTATCTTCATATCAGACAGGCTGGATCCTGCCCTCCTACTCTCATGTCTGGGCAAAGTCCCATCCACCTGCTTGCCACTGAATGCTCTCACTGGGCAGTGGAAAGGCACTCAGCAGGATTTAGCCCCAAAGCCAGGGAATTCTGGCCCAAATAACAAAGTGAAACTAAATCAGGCAAATGAAGATTTTCTGATTAATAAATAATAGTAGTAGACAACTTGAGCTATTATATACGCTTTACATTTTTAAAGCACTTTAAAATATAATATTTATTAAATGAGATCTTGAATGGGGTGTCTTTGAGGCCAATCTATATTTTAATGGATAACAAACTGACAAAGCAGTAGTTACAAAATGACTGCACAAGCATATGTATAACACTTTTGAATGACACCTAATATCATTTTAGTAATCAGTAAATGTACTGGGATTCACATATCTACATATCTACATATGCCAGATATGTAGGGCAGGACCACACAACCATACCCTAAACTGGGTAAGTTGTAACTGATTTTTGCCACTATACATAGTCTATGATTTGCATGTAACTAAACTGCTATATTAGGGTTCTTCTTACAGTGGCTGTAACAGGTTGATGGTTTTAAAAACACATTATCATTTTCTTTTTACATTGTTTTTCTAAAAAAGAAAATACTTGTATACTTGTGTATTTCTAAAATATTTCAGAGCTATTCATCCTGTAAAACTGCATTAACACTTGTTGTCTGAGAGTGCCAACAAAACTGACTATTACTGGGCTATTTTCTCTCCAAGACGGGTGTTCTTCTTTCGCAAGAAAAGTGTGAATCAGGAAAATACTGCAGTATATCCACTAGATGAAAGTGACAATCATAGTAACTTGTGCCGCGTACACATGACCGGACTTTATGGCATACTTGGTCCGGCGGACCAGAGTCTGTCAGACAATTCGATCGTGTGTGGGCTCCAGCGGACTTTTTTTCCCCAAAAGTTCGACGGACCTAGAAATGAAACATGTTTCAAATCTTTCCGAAGGACTCAAGTCCAGTCGAAAAGTCCGCTCGTCTGTATGCTAGTCCGACGGACAAAAAACGACGCTAGGGCAGCTATTGGCTATTGGCTATGAACTTCCTTGTTTTAGTCTGGTCGTACGTCATCAGGTACGAATCCGTCGTACTTTAGTTGATCGCGTGTAGGCAAGTCCGTTCATTGGAAAAGTCAGTCGTAAAGTCAGTCGAATAGTCCACCGGACAAAGTCTGATGTAAAGTCCGCTCGTGTGTATGCGGCAAGTGTTTTTTTCTGTTATCATCAGCTCCATCTATTATTATTATACAGGATTTATATAGTGCCAACAATTTCTGCAGCGCTTCACAATATAAAAAGGGAGACAATACAGTTACAATACAATAAAATATAAGAGGGGTAGGAGGGCCCTGCTCATAAGAGCTTACAATCTAGCATGGTGGGCCACAAAAGGTTATAACTGTGGAGGATGAGCTGATGGAAGTGCTAAAAAATCAGTCGGAGGCGTGAAAGATTTCCCTGAAGAGATGAGTTTTCAGGGTTCGCCTAAAGGCAGCCAGAGTAGGAGATAGCCAGACAGATTGAGGTAAAGAATTCCAGAGGATGGGAGAGGCTCTGAAAAAGTACTGGAGATGAGCGTGGGTGGAGGGCATGCTAGTGGGCATGCTAGTGGGCATCATGCAACATTTTCCTGATTCATGCTATTCTGTTAAATTAACATCTGACCAGGAAAGAAAATAGCTTAGTACCATTCTATTCTGCTGGCATGCACACAAAATGAATATTGTTTCACAGGATAATTAGCATTTTTTTTTATAAATACAATCCTTACAGAATACTGTAATATTTTCCAACTTTCAAAAGCAGTACGAAAAAGCAGCCATGGTTTTATTTTGTTATGTTTTATATGACAAGTTCTTCTGTCAATCCTATTTCTATGCTGTAATTTGGTGGGTGGAGGTGGGGGTAACCATGAAACAATTCTAACTCACACGGAGGCACCATCCCTGGTAGAAACAAAATTTAGAAAGACGTAGGGTGGGACTTTGCATGTGCCTCAATGGAGTATGGATAATCATTTATAACACAGTAGTTTTAAAAAAGATGTACAAATACTTTATTTACCATCCTTGGATGGGAATGTTTTAAACATGGTAAATACAGTATTTGTACATATTTTTTTTTAAAAATACTGTGTTATAAATTATTATCCATACTCCATCGAGGCACATGCAAAGTCCCACCCCATGTCTTTTTAAATTTTGTCTATGCTGTAAATGTGTTCTTATTTTACAGCCTCTATGGTAGACAAAGACATCATGCATTGGAGGTCAGCACTGTTACACACACCAGTGGATGAAATAATGCCCTTAGTTGCAATCTGTGCCCTGGCAATACAAAGCAATACATACATTCAATGTTCATACATAACATCCAAGGGAACTAGGTCGTTTCTGTGTTTAGAGTTCAGAGCATCCATCTATAGTTTGGGGTCCCCGAAGAGAACAGTTCAAACAAAGACCTTTCAGCCTTTGTTTTTGAAAGATATTTGACTGGTGTACAGTACCTAAAATTCGAAGGGAACCCTTAAAATTGCAGTACACGATTAAATTGATTTAAGAAAAAACAACGTCTTCTACAAGAATACATTTATTAGCAAAATACTGCATTATTTGATTGGCCAAATATCGCACAAGCTAATAAGTACATATTTGACTACGGGATCCAGCTGTAATAAATTTGCTAAAGCTATTTGATGAACTAATTCTCTTCTCTACTAATTCTCAGAAAAGCTCTGTCAAAACACAGATACTTTTGGCTTACTGTCCTAATCTTTCTGGAAAGTTTTGGTGTTTAGCCTTGTGAAATCTTAAGATGATGAATTGGAAGGACTTTTCCTGGCACAGCTGGGATATATAGCCTTATATTATACTTTTCTGATTTTTAGAAGAAGTTGATTTCGGCCCTGCTGAGTAGAACACAAGGGGATGTCTTGGGAATATTGTTATTTGATATTTCATCGATATTTCATTAAAAGGACTCTGTGATAATAGAGTTCACCTGTGGAAGAAGCAAGTTTAATCCTTTCTTGACAGCTGCAACCCTAGGCTGTGCTGTTGTTTTTTTTTTCTATGATAAGCATTATTCAGATCTAGTGAAAGTTTCTATAGCAGAAACTGTTTCTCATATAGGGGAACCCCAGAATGACAGGGTCCCTTTAAAAGGCTGAATATTGTTAAGCATCAACAGTAGACACTAATTAACTGGACCTAAGCTTTATACCAATCAGGAATCCTAGGAGTAAGACCAGATAGGGGTGTCGTTTTGGACACCAACGGCTTTGTACCTACAGTGACAGAAATCTGGTCCTGCTGTCCTTGATCTAGCCACAAATGAGAAATGTAAAATATCTAGGGTGCCACTGGCTGGGATAGTAAAAATGAAAATTTAGCACTGTACCACCCTTTCGCTTTTAGCAAAGCATTAAGTCTCGGTTCACATATATGCAAATTGGATGCATTTTTAAACGCATAACATGTGAATCAGACCGGCTTTTAATGGAGCCTATTCTCACATGTCTAGGAAATCCACGGTCCATACCTGAAAAGGGTCCTGTGCGATTTTGGGTCCAGTTTAGGTGTGAATTCAAGTAAAAATATGCACCTGAAACACACCTGAACCGGTGAACAAAACCGAACTGGACTCCAGACTGCCAGCCGCAGTCGAACATGTGTGAACCTAGCCTTAAATGTATCATTTTATTCATTACATGTATTTATATAGCACAATTTATGCAGCACTTTACATATATATTGTACATTCACACCAGTCCCTTTATTCAAGGAGCTTACAATCTAAGGTCCCCAACTCACATTCATACATATACGTACAAGGGCCAATTTAGACATGAGCCAATTACCCTAACAGCGTGGGAGGAAACCCAAGCAAGCAAGGGAGAACATGCAAACTCCATGCAGGTAGTGTCGTGGTTGGGATTCCCACCAACGACCCAAGTGCTACCAGGCAGTAGTGCCACTGTGCAATATTTATGCAATGGGTTAGAAAAATGAAAACTATTGAAAGAAAATGTTTTTTTTCCCCAAAACTTTCCAAACAGAAATCTAAAAAACTTCTGTTTCCTAAAAAACACCTGGGCTACAACATATTTGTTTCCTCCAGTTTTTATATAGCCTATAAAATGTTGCTGATCATTATATGTTCTACTAGTCATTCATACCTAATCATCAAGAACAAGTCCTACACATTTAAATTTCTTTACATTTCCAAAACATAAACTGTGTATATAAATTTGCTTGTAGCTCCATCTTCTGTACAAAATGAGAATGTCCATACACTACAGAAATAAGCGAAGTAGTGTAGCTATATATCTGGACTGATGTTATAAATAATGCTGCTAATACCACTGTAACAGCTTTTTCATGTGCAGATTAAATTTTTAGTAGTTCTTGACACTGCATCATTGTTCAAAAAGTAGTATGCTACCCACAGAAATGCATAGCACATAACGTAAATCCTTCTTTTGTTCCAGCTGCACTAACTGATGCAGAATTCAAATATTATTGGCTGATATACAGAAGGTTGTCCTTTAAAGTGGTATTAAAACCAAAACCAAAAGTTGTAGGTATTACCAATCACTAGATGTGGTGGCTGCATTAGTTTTCTTTTTTAGACTCTGTTTCACCTAGTGATCTGGCTAGTAACACACCTGTATTAGAGTTCCCCCACTCTGGATGAAGGAACGACAGAGACACCTTTGGACAGCAGCATTGTCAGTCTAGGAGGAGGGGAGTGTTAGATGCACAAGCGGATTTAAATACTTTATAAACTGTCACATCAACTGTTTTTTTTTTCTTGTTGGAATATATGTTTTACATAAATAAATAAAAGCTGATGATTGTAAGCACCCCTGTCAGTGGTAAACGGTTTGTCTCAACCCACTAACTACTATATCTGCAGGACAGCTTGCTTTGTTGGAAAATAACAGACTTAAAGTGGTTGTAAAGACAGAAGTGTTGTTATCTTAATGCATTCTATGCATTAAGAAAAAAAACCCTTTTGTGTGTAGCGGCCCACTCATTCCTCCTAATACTTACCTGTGCTCCTTCCCGGTCTAGTAATGTCCACGAGTGCCTCAGCCATCTGGGGCTCTCCTTCCTGATTGTCTGAGACACAGCAGCGGCGCCATTGGCTCCTGCTGTTGTCAATCAACATCAGTTAGCCAATCGGTAGAGAGAGGGGGTGGGGCTGAACCACGGCTCCATGTCTGAATGGACACACAGAGCTGGGTGCCCCCCATAGCAAGCTGCTTGCTGTGGGGGCACTCGACAGGTGGGAGGGGACAAGAGAGGTGGCGAGGGACCCGAGAAGAGGATGATCTGGGCTGCTCTGTGCAAACCCAACTGCATAGGGCAAGTAAGTATGTAGGTTTGTTATTTTTAAAGAAAAAAAAACGAGACTTTTGCATCATTTTAAAGGATTACCACTTAGAAAATAAATAGGCCAAAAAAAGAAAATGAATGCAGCCATCACTTCTAATAATTGGTAAGCTGTAATATAATAAATGCTTGCTTTTGGATTTAATACCACTTTACATTTTCATTGCTCTTCCTATTCTGACAGGCAGTTATTGAACTAAGGAGGTTCATCATTTTAAGCTTTCCAGGCCACTGTTTTTGTAAAAAAAAAAAAAAAAAAAAAAAGTAATATTGATTATTTGTTTGATGCATATGTCTACTGGTCTTAAAAGTCTTTTAAGAAATCACTAATTATATTTACTTTTTAATAACTATTACTATAATAATAAAAATTCCCAATTTAAATGTGCCTGTAACTCAGTGTCACATGAGCAGCCCATTTTCAGCTGAATTAGGGCGTCATCTAAAATACCAACTATTGAAATCAGACAAATACTTTAGTGAGAACGTCACTGTTAACTAGAAAAGGAATACGACTGTTATATCACTGTTATGAGAGGGTTGTGAAAAGAGTTACCATTCCAAAATACTAAAGAGATGTCAGAAGTACGATAGACATAGGAATTCTCATCAATTTGAAAAGCCCCCCTTTTTTTCTCTATTTCCAAACCTCTCTCAATCCTTTAGTTGTCTACTAAATATACAAAATGTAAACAGGCTAGTTTACTGAACAGAGCCACTTACCACTTCACCTTGGCCATTACAGACTGCACTGCAGGTACCCAAATCAGAATGCCTTACTAGAAAAACAGATAATAAAGAAGTATACTGTCTCATTATGTGGTCAATTACATCACAGGTGATGTTAAAAGCTGTATTCCATACACACAGTTAGGGTACACTTACTTACATACAGGCCTATTGTGTGCTAAATATAAGGTTTGTCCACAAACACTAGACAAAATAGAAGAATTTCAGAACATACTGCAATTTCTGTTTTTCTCTAAAGGGAGGAGCTCTGAAGTGATAAATGTTTTAATACTTATTTACAGATATTGTAGCTTTTTGCAGTTGTGCACATTACTTTGAGGTTATACAGTATATACAGTATTTGTTATTAATGAACACTCATAATTTATACTGTATTTCGATAAAAAATGTGAAGATTACATTGTATTTTATATTATAAAATGTTAATTTTGTATTTTATATTATAAAATATTATTTTGACAATATTATTATTATACAGGTTTTATATAGCGCCAACAGTTTGCGCATCGCTTAACAAAATAAAGGCAGATATTACAGTTACATTACAAAGTGGTACAAGAGGAATCAGAGGGCCCTGCTCATTAGAGCTTACAATCTAAAAAGGAAGGGTCAATTAATACAAAAGGTAATAGCTGTGGGGGATGAGCTGATGGAGGAAGTAAAACAGTGTTAGTTATGCCGTGTACACACGACCGGACTCTTTGTCGGACTGAACTCCGAAGGACTTCTCGACGGAGTTCCGACGGAGTTCCAACGAACCGGACTTGCCTACACACGATCACACTGAAGTCCGATCGTTTCGAACGTGATGACATACCACCCGACTAGAATAAGGAAGTTCGTAGCCAGTAGCCAATAGCTGCCCTTGCGTCCTTTTTATGTCCATCAGACTAGCATACAGACGAACTGATTTTTCAATCGGACTCGAGTCCGTCGGAAAGATTTGAAACATTTTCTATTTCTAAAGTCCGACAGATTTTTCAACAGAAAAGGTCCGATGAAGCCCATACACGATCGAATTGTCTGACGGAATGTAGCGGAGGCTAAGGCGGCATGATTTGGACAGGGATTGTATGTGGGCCTGAAAGGACAGTTCAGAGTCTAAGGTTACCCCTAGCACCCTGGCATGTGGGGACGGACTGATAGATGTGCCATTGATCTTGACAGAGAAGTCAGGGGAAGGGGCACGTGGGTAAGGAAATATTAAGAGCTCCGTTTTAGATAGATTCAGTTTGAGGAAGTGGTTTGACATCCAGGCTGATATGTTTGTTAGTAAATCAGTGATGTGTGAGGAGATTGATGGGGTAAGCTGAGAGGCAGAGAGATAGATTTGGGTGTCATCAGCATATAAATGGTAGTGGAAGCCATCAGCTGACCCAGGGAGGACGTGTAGATCGAGAATAGTAGAGGTCCAAGGACAGAACCTTGGGGGACCCCAATGGTAAGAGGAGTTGGAGAGGAGGAAGTGGCGTTGTAAGTGACACTGAAGGTGAGAAGAGATAGATAAGATTCGAACCAACTGAGAGTGCAGCCATGGAGACCAACCAAATTGAGTTTTTTGAGGAGGAGGGGGTGGTCAACTGTATCAAAGGCAACTGAAAGGTCCAAGAGTAAGAGTACGGAATAATGACTGTTGGTTTTAGCTGTTAGTAAGTCGTTTGTGAGTTTTAGGAGGGCAGTTTCTGTGGAATGCTGTGAGCGAAATCCAGATTGAAGGGGATCAAGAAGGTTATTCTCAATGAGGTGGTCGCGCAGTCAGTTGTAGACTAAATGTCCAATGAGTTTGGAGGCAAAAGAGAGTAAAGAGATGGGTCTTAGGTTGTTAAGATTGGTGGGGTTGCATTGCTGTATGATGATTGGCCAAAGCATGCACCTGACCTGCATGGTTTTGCCAATCCCAACGCCCTCTGCTAAGAGAGCCATAATTGACCAAAGGCAGGGTGCCTTTGGCCAATCATGGCTCAGGGGGACTAAGTCCACGTCCCGTACTATATAAGGTTGCCTACACAGCGGCCCTGTGTAGTGTTGTTGGTGTGGACAGAGAGATAGCTTTATTTAGATTAAGCAGGCAGGTTATTCAGTTAGTGGCAGTGTATTTGATATATATATATATATATATATATATATATATATATATATATATATATATATATATATATATATACACAGTCAGTCTAGTATATATATATATATATATATATATATATATATATATATATATATATATTCTGCATCCAGTGTAGCCTATATCTACAGTGCATTCCATGGTGTACTGTTTCTACTACACTTTTGGTGGTGTACACATTACACAATACAGTGCAGCCGTAGTGCAGTTGCTACTACACTACTGGTGGTGTACACAGTACACAATACAGTGCAGCCGTAGTACAGTTGCTACTACTTTTCTGGTGGTGTACACAGAACACAATACAGTGCAGCCATAGTGCAGTTGTTACTACACTTCTGGTGGTGTACACAGAACACAATACAGTGCAGCCGTAGTGCAGTTGCTACTACACTTCTGGTGGTGTACACAGTACACAATACAGTGCAGCCATAGTACAGTGGCTACTACTTTTCTGGTGGTGTACACAGAACACAATACAGTGCAGCCATAGTGCAGTTGCTGCTACACTACAGTGCAGCTGTAGTACAGTTGCAACCCTTCTTGATCCACGTAAGGTTGCAGAACTCATCCTGCCTTCGCAACTGCACTACAGCTGCACTGTAGTGTAATTACAATTTTTGATATAATATTTCACAGCAGGGCCCGTTCCTGCGTCCACCAAGAGTAACTGTGAGGGTTTACAGTGCTGTGGCACCACCACCACCAAAGGCCCAATTTTTCTGCCCCTGTTTAACAGGGGCATGTAATTACAATTCTTGATCTAACATTTCACAGCAGGGCCCGTTCCTGCACTCACGAAGAGCAACTGTGAGGGCTTACAATGTTCTGGTACCACTAACACCTAAGGTCCAATTTTCTGCAGCGTATATAGGGCAGGCTGTATAGTATACAGTGGGGACGGAAAGTATTCAGACCCCTTTACATTTTTCACTCTTTGTTATATTGCAGCCATTTGCTAAAATCATTTAAGCTATTTTTTTCCTCATTAATGTACACACAGCACCTCATATTGACAGAAAAACACAGAATTGTTGACATTTTTGCAGATTTATTAAAAAAGAAAAACTGAAATATCACATGGTCCTAAGTATTCAGATCCTTTGCTGTGACCCTCATATATTTAACTCAGATGCTGTCCATTTCTTCTGATCATCCTTGGGATGGTTCTACACCTTCATTTGAGTCCAGCTGTGTTTGATTATACTGATTGGGCTTGAATAGGAAAGCCACACACCTGTCTATATAAGACCTTACAGCTCACAGTGCATGTCAGAGCAAATGAGAATCATGAGGTCAAAGGAACTGTCTGAAGAGCTCAGAGACAGAATTGTGGCAAGGCACATATCTGGCCAAGGTTACAAAAAAATTTCTGCTGCACTAAAGGTTCCTAAGAGCACAGTGGCCTCCATAATCCTTAAATGGAAGACATTTGAGATGACCAGAACCCTTCCTAGAGCTGGCCGTCTGGCCAAACTGAGCTATCGGGGGAGAAGAGCCAAGAGGTGAGAGAGGTAAAGAAGAACCCAAAGATCACTGTGGCTGAGTCCCAGAGATGCAGTCGGGAGATGGGAGAGAGTTGTAGAAAGTCAACCACCACTGCAGCCCTCCACCAGTCGGGGCTTTATGGCAGAGTGGCCCAACGGAAGCCTCTCCTCAGTGCAAGACACATGAAAGCCTGCATGGAGTTTGCTAAAAAACACCTGAAGGACTCCAAGATGGTGAGAAATAAGATTCTTTGGATGAGACCAAGATAGAACTTTTTGGCCTTAATTCTAAGCGGTATGTGTGGAGAAAACCAGACACTGCTCATCACCTGTCCAATACAGTCCCAACAATAAAGCATGGTGGTGGCAGCATCATGCTGTGGGGGTGTTTTTCAGCTGCAGGGACAGGACGACTGGCTGCAATCGAGGGAAAGATGAATGCGGCCAAGTACAGGGATATCCTGGACGAAAACCTTCTCCAGAGTGCTCAGGACCTCAGACCTCAGGACCTCAGGACCTCAGACATCCCCCAGGCATGATATTTAAAGGAATATTTCATTTTTATTGTTTCACGTTAAGCATTCTTAAAATCACTGCTCCTGAAAAAAACTGACGTTTTTAAAACTCTTTTTTGCATTGATACATGTCCCCTGGGGCAGGACCCAGGTACCCAAAAACTTTTTATGGCAATAACTTGCATATAAGCCTTTAAAATTAGCACTTCTGATTTTCACATTCGTGTCCCAAAGACTTTAACGGTGCTTGCGTGTTCGAACAAACTTTTTGCATGTTCACATGTTCTGCTGCGAACCAAACCGGGGGTGTTCGGCTCATCCCTAGTTCACACATCTCTGGTTAGGCTGTGGAACGGCTTGCACGGGAGTCCTGTGCGTCTTTGGGTCAGTTTCAGGTCTGAATTCAGGCAAAAACTGGGGCCTGAGTCATACCTGAAATGGAGAACAGGAACACATCGGACCCCTGCTGTGAGCCACGTCCACACTAAGTGTGAACCCAGCCTAAAGGCAAAGTCTAGTCAAGTTTGAACACTAAACATTGAGATACATGCAGGAAGCATAGCCTACTTTGTAAGTAGCTCTATTTTTCATTCAGATATTGCTGCATTGAATCAGTCTCCCTATGTCACTTTGTCTGTAATCTGGTGATCCGGTAACACATCCATAGCTCCCAACTGTCCTTGATTTCAAGGGATAGTCCCTGATTTTGAACAAAGTCCCTCTGCCCCTCTTTCCTCCTCATGCGTCCCTCATTTTTATCTGATCTATATAATTGTATACAAAAGGCACTTTTTATCTGTCAAAAAGTGTTTCCCAATGCTAAACCTTTCATTCAATTTCTAAGTTGCATTTGTAAATTTAAAAAGCCAGTATAAAGGAATAGTAGTGGTAAAAAAAAGCACTTGGGGGTCTAACTAATCAATTTTTCTTGTATAATTCTCCTTTAACGGCTTCCCGACCACCTCATACAGATATACTGCGGCAGAAGGGCACGTACAGGCAGATTAACGTACCTGTTGCCCTTTAAGAGGCGGCTTGCGAGCGCACGCGCCCGCCGGGAGCTCCATGAGTGTGATCGCGGGTCCCGCGGACTCGTTGTCCGTGGGGATACCTGCGATCATCTCACGGAGAGGAAGAACGGGGAAATGCTAATGTAAACAAGCATTTCCCCCGTTCTGCCTAATGACACTGACACTGATCACAGCTCCCTGTAATCGGGAGCGGTGATCAGTGTCATGTCACACACAGCCCCCCCCACAGTTAGAATCACTCCCTAGGACACACTTTACCCCTACAGCGCCACCTAGTGGTTAACCCACTAATCGCTGTATAAATGTGAATGGTCCTAAAATAGCGCCAAAAGTGTCCGATCTGTCCGCCATAATGTCGTAGTCATGATAAAAATTGCTGATCGTATTTGTGATTCTCTGTAAGTCTGCATATGTGATTTTCTGTAAACCATAAAATTTAATATAACTTCTTGAAAAAAAAATCGCTGATCTCCGCCATTACTAGTAAAAAAAAAATTATTAATAAAAATGGCATAAAACTATCCCCTATTTTGTGGTCTAATAACTTTTGCGCAAACCAATCAATAAACGCTTATTGCGATTTTTTTTACCAAAAATATGTAGAAAAATACATATCGGCCTAAACTGAGAAAAAAAAAATTATATATTTTTTGGGGATATTTATTATTAGCAAAAAGTAAAAAATATAGCTTTTTTTTCAAAATTGACGGTCTTCTTTTGTTTATAGCGCAAAAAATAAAAACCGCCGAGGTGATAAAATACCACCAAAAGAAATCCCTATTTGTGGGAAAAAAAGGACGACAATTTTGTTTGGAAGCCACGTCGCACGACCGCGCAATTGTCAGTTAAAGCGACGCAGTGCCGCATCGCAAAAAGTGCTCTGGTCTTTAGCCAGCCAAATGGTCCGGAGCTTAAGTGGTTAAGGGGGTGTGGCAGGGGTGGTGCCCTATGCCTACATACTTTTGCTAATAGATGTATCTCATTCCACTCTCAAAAAGTTGGGAGGTATGCATATCTGCTAGTCATACTGGAACAACCTCCTTTTTTTTCATTTCACACACAGAAATTCAGATTAAAAAAATACCAGCACTAGTCTCAATATATCACAGCCACCAATCAAATTAAAAATGGCCTTGTTTTAATCTGTGATTGGTAATGCAGAGGAATTTACACAGCACAGGGTTTAGTAAATATACTTCTGTTTGCCTCCCCCTGCCCTGTAGCTTACTATGCTTGTGCTGCACAGGACAACAGATAAAAGGACATTTTGAAAACTTTCAGACTTTAGGGCTTGTTTACACTTGCTTAAAAATGTGGCATTAGATTTGCTTTTTAAAACACCTGTCACTAAATAAAATGGTAAGCTTACCATCCTGTTCACATGCTTTGCTTTGCTTCAAAAATTATACGTAATTTTCTTGGTGTTTCACCAAAGCCTCCATAGAAGTTACATAGTTAGTCAGGTTGAAAAAAGACACAAATCCATCCAGTTCAACCAATAAAATAAAAAAGTATACAATCCTATATACACAATTCTATACCCATAGTTGATCCAGAAGAAGGCGAAAAACCCCAGCAAGGCATGATCCAATTTGCTACAGCAGGGGAAAAAAGTCTGTGGCAACAGTTGCTAACAGCACCTGCAGCTTTGTTTTGGAGGTATTACAGGCATGAAATATTCCAGGATGAACTGGGGAGCCAACAAGCAAACCCGGAAAGACGTCATCAGCAGTCACTTCCAGTTCATGTGCATATATTCTGAGAGTGTCCGGTGCAGACATCACAATTGGTGTGCAGCGTGGAGCAGCAGGAATATGAGCGGGGTCCGGACTGAAGCAGAGCAACTAGCAGACGGCACACGTTGTATGCAACATGGGAACGCTATAGCGGAGGAGTGAAGTCTATGGGAGAAGCAGAAGGTTGTGTGAGATGCTGTCTACTCCACATATGTTACTTTACCAAGGGACAAGGGGACGGCCCGTTCATTAAGGGAGCACGGGCGCCACCCCCCCATCCAATGCGTCTGGCCCCTTCCAGGAAGCCAGATGCATTGATTCCAATGGGGGGGGCGGGTTTGAAGTACCTGATTAAAGTCAGAGGCTCTAATAGGCTTCGAAATAGGGTGGGCTCGGGGGGCAGAGAATGCGCTCCGAGCCCACACAGGTGTGTTAGAATAGCAAATGAATATTCGCTATTATAACACTGATCCTCCTCCCGGCCAATCAGGAAGCGGGTCGTGAGACCCATCACCCCATAGACTGAAAGGACAGGCGATTCTGTTGGATGCCTAGGAGGAGGGGAGGAGACGCATGGCCACCGTGATGGACGAGAGGACATGCCTGTCTGATGCCACTGCCTGCTGCCAATGCCCCCTGCCGATGGCTGCTGCTGATGCCCACCACCTGCCATCTAGATGAAGTAAGACAGTGAATGAGCAGGAAGGGGGGGTTTGAGGTGCCCCCCCGTTTGGTTGGTTGCCGCCCCCCCCAAAAAAACATCAGTTGCCACTGCAAGAGACGGCAAGTTCCTAGCCTGTAATGGGCTGTTGCTGAACCAACTAGAGACTTTTAGTCCCCCCAGGAGTGAACCAGCGGGAGCTGTACAAAGAAACCAAGTTTGTGAAGGTGGAAGGAAGAAGAGGAATCTATAAATAGAAGTTGTCCCTGGTGTCGATTGCTGGACATTTTTCAAGTTGAGCATCCCATAATCCTTTACCCCATCCAAGTTATCATCCCCTAATAGAATAACAACACAAGCTAAGGGAAAGATTTCTGTGTCTGAATGCAAGAAGGAAATGTTGTGTGACTGGCTGTGCAGCAGTGGGGAACCGGCCCCTGACATCAGCGACTCCTATGGGGGTAGTGCTACATATAGATAGATAGATAGATAGATAGATAGATAGATAGATAGATAGATAGATAGATAGATAGATAGATAGACATACAGATAGACCTTTCCATATCACCTTCTTACTAAAAGTACCACTAACACTCCCATCTCTGCCCATATTCTACTTAAAGTGGTTCTAAAGCCTTAAAGTGATTGCTATACTTACTTGCTTTGTGCAGTTGGTTTTTCACAGCACAGCCCAGATCCTCCTCTTCTCGGGTGTCTCTTCAGTGCTCCTAGCCCCTCCCTCCTGCCAAGTGCCCCCACAGCAAGCAGCTTGCTATGGGGGCACACAAGCTGAGCCGCAGCTCTGTGTGTCCATTCAGACACGGAGCTACGGTTTGGCCCCACCCCCTCTCTCTCCTCATTGGCTAACTGACTTTGATTGACAGCAGCAGGAGCCCATGGCACCACTGCTGTGCATCAAGAGGGAGAGTCCAGGAGGCACTCGTGGACATCGCTGGATCAAGAGGGGGCTCAGGTAAGTATTAGGGGCTGAGGGGAGTTGCTGTACACAGGAGGATTTTTATCTTAATGCATAGAATGCATTAGGATAAAAAAACTTCTGACTTTACAAGCACTTTAAGGTTTTTTACTTTAATGCATGTTCTTCACTAAAGTAAAAAAACTTTTGTGTCCAGGAAAGCCCGCCTTATACTTACCTGAGCCCGATCTCGATCCAGGGCTTTGCTCCCTCTCCCTCCCCACAAGTCAGATTGAGAGTAGCGAGAGCCATTGGCTTCTGCTGCAGCCAATCAAATCCTGTGAGGAGGGAGCAGGGGGTGGGGTGAGGGCCCACTATCTGTGTCTATGGATGCTGCCAGCAGGGCTCGGGAGGGAGCCCACACAAGTACGCTCCCTGTGCAAACAGCTTGCTGTGGAGGTATTCAGAAGGCAGGAGGAGCCAGGAGCACGGGTGGGGGGGCCCAAGAAGAGGAGGATCGGGGCTGCTCTGTGCAAAACCATTGCACAGAGCAGGTAGGTATAACATGTTTGTCATGAAAAAAAGATTAGAATTACTTTCAATTTCTGAAAGGCAAATTGTCATGCTGATCAAATGTCTACAGTACTTTCTAAAGCACAGATATAAGATACTTAAACAGATTGGGAGTTCTTCCTAATCTGCGAGCTTGTACATGGTTAGGGGGAATAGTATTCTTAGAAAAAGGTCAGCAATGAAAACCCTGCATTTCTCTCGCTCTGTGGGATTTCAGGGCCAGCACACTGTGGAAGTATAGTCTTACAACCCAAGAATGGCATGGCAGAGATGTTTGAACATTTTCTTTAACTGATGAAAATAAATCATGTACTTACAATCACTCAATTCAACTCTTTGATCATCGATTAATATTGAATCTGCATCATCTATTGGCAGGAAGCATACAACATTGCACAATTGCTAGGAATCCCACCAAATCTGCCTTTTACAAATAAGTTAAAGTAGAAAAAAATTGATCCTTATTTGGTAAAATCTATGACAGAAAAGTGTAAACATTTTAGGAATGTATAAAAAAAAAAAAAAAAATCTGATACCTAGAATTATGCGATCAAATCCACATGGGGGAAATAGGCTAGAACAAACAATATTATTTTTAGAATATCTAGATGTTGCTTACATCACACCAAAGCCAAGCTTTTGGAAAGTAGTATCAAACACCTAATTGAAAATATGGCATGTTCATCCCTGGCATTATTTATAAAGAAAACAAGTCAGTGTCATGTGGGAACCTTTTCAAGTCAATATACTGTATTAGTCTTGTGGGCCTGCAAGTGATTTTTTTCCACAGCACAAATAGTTTTCCGATGCATTCAGGGAAGGTCCTGGGAGAACGCTATAAAGAGGCACTCCACATAGGGATAGGAGGTTTTTTCAACTTTTTTCTTTTTATTTTGGTAGGTTAACTTTAAAATCAATCTGTGTTTTACATATATAGAGCAAAGTGGCAGCATTTACATACTTGTAGACTTCCATAGACATATATACTTACCTTCTTTTCACCCCCTCATCACTCTGTTAAATTGCCATCAGTAAATAGAAAGCCTGGTGTAAGCTATTAGTCTCAGGAATTTCAGCCTACGTAGACCTATGTACTCCGATTGTGACTGTGCCATGTGGCCTAGCACTGTCACGTGGAGTGAGTCACATTTATAGGTATTTCTGTAGGCTTCTGGCACTGAAAGGTGTGGTGGGTGGGGGCAAAGGAAAAGTTAACGTGGGGATTCAATACAGTATTTGCCTCACTTTTCTTGAGGTATGGCCCTTTGAAAGGTCCTGTGCCAAATTCAAAAAGCCCTGCTGCCAGTTTTGATAGCTAACATATAGTAGATTCAGGTAGCTCTTAATAGTGCTGCTCAGGGCCGCCGATAAGGGGTACCATCAGTCCTCCTGTAGGGGGCTTGTGCCCTATCAGTATAACGGGGGGACTCTGGCAGCTGGTGGAAGAGGATGTGGAAAGAGAGTGTGATTGGTACTGTGGGTGAGGGAAAACACTGGAATCAATCCCCCTGTGGCAGCTGAAAGCTCGTTTCTCCTACTCTCCCCCCCTCCGCACTTGCAGTTGCTGCAGGGAGATCGGTTCCAGTAATTCCCCAACCTGTGATACTGATCACAATCTCTGTCTATATTCTGTTCCCTCCTCTCCCTAACACCAGCTGTTGTGGGCATACAGAAGTATCTTCAAGATGTTGAGCTGGGGTGGGTGGCAGTAAATATATATTAACTAAATTATTTTCCTAAATGATTGCAGTGAGTGATCATTACCAATTACGCACTGTGTTCTTTCATTACTGAAGCATAGTAAACTGTGTTTAACTCTGTATAGAGCTTCTCCTGTTCATTCATCTGCAGTGCAGCTGAGGCTGCAGAGAAAGGTTTGGGTCTCTATGTCCTGCTCAATCCCTTTATTTAAACAGACCCATGAAATCTCACAAAAGACCCCCCACCATAGTGCCATACACACTCTTTATGATTTCCAGGAGTATACACTCACTGGCCACTTTATTAGGTACACCTTATTAGTACTGGGTTGGACCCCCTTTTGCCATCAGAACTACCTTAATTATTTGTGTCATAGATTCAAAAAGGTGTTGGAAACATTCCTCAGAGATTTTGGCCCGTATTGACATGATAGTATCGTGTAGTTGCTGCAGATTTGTCAGCTGCACATCGATCATGTGAATCTCCCATTCCACCACATCCCAAAGTGCTGGGTTGAGATCTGGTGACTGTGGAGCTTTGTGACATGGTGCATTATCCTTCTGGAAGTACAGCACATCCACATCTACGATGGGTACACTAAAGTCATAAAGGGATGGACATGGTCAGCAACAATACTCAGGTAGGTCATGGCATTTAAATGATGCTCAGTTGGTACTAAGGGGCCCAAAGTGTGCCAAGAAAATATCCCCTACACCATTACAACAGCCTGAACCGTTAATACAAGGCAGGATGGATCCATGCTTTCATGTTGTTTATGCTAAATTCTGACCCTACCATCTGAATGTCGCAGCTAAAATCGTGACTCATCAGACCAGGCAACGTTTTTCCAATCTTCTATTATCCAATTTTGGTGAGCTTGTGTAGCCTCAGTTTACTGTTCTTAGCTGACCAGAGTGGCACCCGGTGTGGTCTTCTGCTGTTGTAGCCAATCTGCTTCAAGGTTCGATGTGTTGTGTGTTCAGAGATGATATTCTGCATACCTTGGCTGTAACGGGTGGTTATTCGCGTTTCTGTTGCCTTTCTATTATCTCGAACCAGTCTGCCCATTCTCCTCTGATCTCTGACATCAGCATGGCATTTACATCCACACAACTGCCTCTAACTGGATATTTTCTCTTTTTTGGACCATTCTCTGTAAACTCTAGAGATGGTTGTGCGTGAAAATCCCAGTAAATCAGCAGTTTTTGAAATACTCAGACCAGACCATTTGGCACCAACAACCATGCCACGTTCAAAGTCACTTAAATGCCCCTTCTTCCCCATTCTGATGCTTGGTTTGTACTTCAGCAAGTCATTCTCACCATGTCTAGATGCCTAAATGCATTGAGTTGCTGCCATGTGATTGGCTGATTAGTAATTTGTGTTACCAAGCAGTTACACAGGTGTACCTAATAAAGAGGCCGGTGATTGTATGTTGCTGGGGAGATGGGGATGGAGAGAATAAAGCAAACCTGTTGCTTTGCCCTGCATTTTTATCCAATTGAGTGCTCTCTTTTTCATTTGGGTCTACTGGTGGCTACCAATTTAAAGTCCATATTCACCTTTGGTTCTTTTTCTGTACTCATATTTGGATGTAGTGCCACATTCTGAGTTATGTCACAATAATCTCCTACTGCATGGGCAACGAATGGCTTACTTTAACGTGGCAGTTAAATCCTGAAATAAAAAAAGAAATTCAGGTCCACCTACAAGTTAATAACATAATGTACTCGGATGCAACGCATACTAGCACATTCTGAAAAACATACCTGCAAATCAGATTTTTCCAGCGGCACACTGTCCCTGCCAGGGCTTCCATCTTCACCCAGTGTTCCTTCCAGGTTCGCTGGCTCAAGCCATTTGAATGGCCAAACCACGAAGATGTTACTCCCAGTATGCACATGGGAGTCACTGTCATGGCACAGCGCTCTGGATTGATGGCAGTGGACACAGTTATGCCCTGTACACAGGGTCGGACATTGATCGGACATTCCGACAACAAAATCCATGGATTTTTTCCGACGGATATTGGCTCCAACTTGTCTTGCATACACACAGTCACACAAAGTTGTCGGAAAATCAGATCGTTCTGAACGCGGTGACGTAAAACACGTACGTCGGGACTATAATCGGGGCAGTAGCCAATAGTTTTCGTCTCTTAATTTATTCTGAGCATGCGTGGCACTTTGTGCTTCGGATTTGTGTACACACGATCGGAATTTCTGACAACGGATTTTGTTGTCGGAAAATTTTATAGCAAGCTCTCAAACTTTGTGTGTTGGAAATTCCTATGGAAAATATGTGATGGAGCCCACACACGGTCGGAATTTCCGACAACAAGGTCCTATCACACATCTTCCATCGGAAAATCCTATCGTGTGTACAGGGCATTAGTGTGCCCTCAATTCAGAACACATTGCCCATGTTCTGGTGACTTCACCAGCTCCAAAACATGTGAATCTCCTAATGTGCATCATTTTACCTACAGGTGAGCTTTATTATAAACTTACCTGTAGGTAAAAGTGACAAAGAGGAGTTTTACTACCGTTTTAAAGAAGATCTGTGATCTAAATAATAAACTGCTTTGAAGTATTATTTGGTAAAAGCCTAAGAAGGTAAAATTAGTCATATAACAGAATAGAATAGAATATTCTCTATTATTAACATAGAATTATACCAACTTATTGTTGATTCTGCACGTAGATACTTATTACTGCTTATACAAGGCACTGTACAACGTGTAAATCTTAGGGAGACAGACATGTCCAGACTGAACACGCTGTCTTATGTGTACTTAATTTTATGTGCGGTGGCCTGCCATCTTTATACTTTTTTCCAATAACTGAACCTACCTTTTAATTCACACCGTAGAAGCATATTTTGGACACCCGGTAATAACTGTTTATACACTGCACTTATTTCTCTAAGATATTATTATGTTAAAATAACATCAATAATCTTAATCTCTTCAGTACAACACTGAGCTAACTGTGCATAAAAATGAGTCAACACGGAAGAACCATATCCACAAGATCCTTTTTGCAGACGATAAGCTCAAAAAAATATTTTAATTAAATGTTGGTACGCCATAATTATAGGAGAAATGAGAACCAAGATGAGACCATAATGTTGTACAAAACCAATCTTTGGATCTCAAGGGTGAGAAATGGAAAGTGCTGGTATCTCTTGGGAAAAATGAAGTATGTGTGAAAAGTGTCTGACAGTATAGCATGCTTATTGGGATAAAAAAAAATACTTGTAAGACATAGTAATGATAAGTCATACCATTCAGGCCACCACTGCAATAAAATATCCTTCTGGCTCCTAAGTTGATGACTTGCAGTTACAGTACTTAAAGTGAACCTGTACCTTGCCCGTTTATGGGAAATAACAGGTTTGCTGGATAGCTCTTTACCTCTGCTTCTGATCTTACCTTCCCCACGCTCCTACATTGCTCAATTAATACAGCAGGGCATCAAGAAATATTGGGCACGAGGAGCATGTGAATCCCTCTAAGGCCCCTTTCACACGGACGCCTCCACTAAGGGGAACCCGCTTGATCAGCGGGGGATTTCTCTTCACTGTTCACCGCTGATCAGGCAGATGACAGGTCCATCTCCACTCAGCTATGCAGAGCAGACAAGGACATAGTCCTGCTCTCCTCTATGGAGGACCGCCTATTCATTTCCATCTGACGCAATCCCATCCACCGGACAGATGGGGAATAGGACCACCATCCATCTGTTTTTGGCGGACAGGATCAGATCAGATGGCGGCTGGTGTCAGCGGAAACATGTCCGCTGACATCTACTGCTCCATGGAAAAGACTGGAAGGTCTGATCAGTTCCGCCTGAAAAACTGAAAGGCAGACCTGATTGGACAGACCGTGGGAAAGGGGCCTAACTCCTACTCCTATTGCCAGGCCTGATCGCAGTCACATGAGGGTGAGGAGAAGGTCCTTTACCTTGCGTTAGCTGTGACTCAGAGCCAATGGGGAACTTTCAAAGCCGTAAAAGTAATGGTAAAGTATAACTAAAGGCAAACCTTTTCTTTAGTTTTGGATAAAGTGGAGAGAGTGAAGAGGGATTAGGACATCTGTTAGTTGTTTTTTTTTTGCTGTCTGTGCGCCGTTTTCCAATGGGGACACTAGTTCTGGTGACTAGGCTTGTGCAATTCATTTCGTAACAAATCGAAATTCGGCCAAATTTTGCATCTTAAAAAATGAATGAATTTCAACTAATACGAAAGAAATTATAGCGGATATAACGAATGAATTTGACATGATTCAGTAATTTGTTAAAGGTCTAATGAAACAAAAGGTCAACTCAAAGTAAAACTTACAGTCCAATCAGCTGATTAATTTTGTGCTGGAGGTTGGATTACTGGCAAAGTGCATTCCTGAGAACTGAATGAGAAGGGTATTATATTGTATTTGAGCAGAGGAGAAGAGATATTGTCTTTGTGTGTATTATAGATTAAAAAAAAAAAGGACTTTCCAAACTACGAATCATTATCACGAATCAATATACATACATAAATATCGAATTTCAACGAATACGAAAGAAATTATAGCGCATATAACAAATTAATTCAACATGATTCGAGATTCAGTATAAGGAATATCGACAATCTACGAATAATAACGAATTATCCGAAAACAAATTAATGTAACATAACGAATATAACAGAACGAAATTATGTATTTTACGAATGACAACGAACCGAAAGTAAACAAAATTTCCCGTTGAGCACAAGTCTACTGGTGACCTTGGTGACAACCAAGGATTCCCTCACTTTGGAGGGATTTCATCTCACTTCCTGTTTTTGCTATGGGACAGGAAGTGAAAGGAAATGTTCCCAATGAGACGGTAAAAAAACCTGACAAGGGTTATAACCCTCTCTTACTTTATCCAAAATAAAAAATAAATCCTTTAGTTTTACTTTAAAGAGTTTGTTACCCCAAAACTTTATATTCCTGATATGTGCCTGCTGTACCATGTAATTGTATCTGAAAGTATCATGTTCTCTTTGTATTGCTTCCTTTATGTGAAATCCCTGGTGTTCCTGCCAGTTCCTCTGGTTTCCTATTAAAAACTGACCACGCCAACAGCGTGGTCAGTTCTCTAGTTATGGTGGGAACTCAGTGTACTCTCCTCCAATGATCAGACTTTTCCTGACCCCGCCCCCCCTGCACAGCCATTTTTTGGAAAGCTCAGTGGGCTGCTGCTTCTCCTACCCCCAGCTTTAATGCAGCTGAGAACAGAGGGAATGTGATCACATATAAAAAAGGGAAAAAGGTATTTATAATGTTTTTCCCAAAAATGTTTTGCATTTGATTTCTATTTTAAACTGAATGGGTTGTTTTACAAGGTGATCATTTACAATCACTTTAACTCTTCAAAAAAAAAAAGAAAGGATGCTCCACGCTTCCACACAGGAATCCTCATATAGTCCAGACATAGAAAGGATAGACAGATTGATAGTTCTTTTTCTCTCTTTCTGTGGGTGGTGGTACATGACCATTTTTAGTTGGCAGAGCAATTTGCCTGCTTAATTTTAGCAATGAACGAGTCTCCTCCATGCTAACTAGTTATGCAACACCTAACTGCAACTTCTTTATGTTCTTAAAGTGATTGTAAAGTCTTGTTTTTTTTTTCTCTAAAAATAACACACATGTTATACTTACCTGCTCTGTGTAGTGGTTTTGCACAGGGCAGCCTAGATCCTCCTCTTCTCGGATTCCTCTTCGCTCTCCTGGCCCCTCCCTCCTGTCGAGTGCCCCCACAGCAAGCAGCTTCATATGGGGGCACCCAAGCCAAGTCACAGCTCCCTGTGTCCATTCAGACATGGTGCCCCAGTTCAGCCCTGCCCCCTCTATCTCCTGATTCTCTAACTCGTTCTGTGGTGCAGCTAGGGATGTTCTCATGTATCATACCAGCACTGATTACTATTAGAAAGATCTCAAAGCTGCATGAGGAGGAATAATTCTAATACTGATTTACAGCATAGTACAGTGTGTATAATATATAATTATGGGATGTATATACAGTTCAGTAATGATTACATAAAGCATGTAAGAGAAATGTATTTATCTGTTGCTGTGGCTGGAGGGGGAGAGAACAGACAAGAATTTCCCCTCACTGTCTGTGTTGTGCTCAGCAGTGTGGCTGCAGAATGAGGGGTGTGATTTATGTTGAAGTGGGCTTGTTCACATTTAGTGTACACAGGCCTAGTGTACCTCCCACATTCACTGCAATATGCAAAGTATGATGGGAAATGTAGTTTAATGACAGTGTAAAGAGAGGGCACAGGATATGACGCAATCCCTTTTCTATTAGATCCTCTCTAGCAGAAAACATGCTGCATTTTTTGAACTACAGAGCTGACTTTCTGAAAAGTCAATTCAATGTTTCTCTTGATAGGTAAGAAATTACTTTTTAGTGTTTTGTGTGTGGGGGGTGTACTAATGGGGGATTTTTTGCTGATCCCGGAGTTCTGCTTTAAGCATCAACCTCCCTTCCCTTGGTCTCTTGCGATGACAATACATGTATATCAATAGCAAAGAGAACACATGACACTAGATATCTAAGGACAGGTTCCACATGCATACTCCCTTAGGAGCTTCTAGTCATTGGCACCTACTCTGCAGCACCTGCTTCTAATTTTATTAATTTCAAGTGGTTGTAAATTTAGGCTACATTTGCATGGATGATTTAGCGAGAATAGCAATGGCAGGAATATTCTGATTCCTTCAGCTACTGTAAACGATCAGATGTGGCTGCTGATTCTGTTCACTATAATGACTGGTCACCAGCGGCTGCAGCTATTCGCGGCTGTCCACAGAGCCAGCAATTACCTGTGATAATTGCTGCTGGATGCACTTTGTGTATGTCCAGCAGCGATCACTGCAGGTAATCTTGGGCTTTACGGACAACTGCAGATAGCTGCAGACTCTGGCAACCTGTCATTTTAGTGAACTGAATTGGCGGGCACAGCTAGTGGTTTAAAGCAGCAGAAGGAATCAGAAGAAAAAGAAGAATTTGCAACAGGCCAAATCACCCCTGCGAATGCTACCTTACGAATGTACTTATTCCATGTGACAAATCTGCGCTACCATTATTTTAGATCATGAGAATGAATACCTCACTTCAATTTTTTAGGAGTCAATTGTTCAAGTATATCACCTTTATCTGTAGGCACGGTTTGTATGAAAATTAGATGTTTTCCAAATATGTTGAAAAAGTCAATAATTTCAATGGGGTTTGCTTACTTTTTCATACGATTGTAGGCTCTATACGATTATACACCCCAAATAGTTTTTTCCCTTATGGAATAAAAAGTTTAATTGTGCTGTCCATTTAAAAATGGATCAAGTTACACAAATAAATTCATGAAAAAACACATCAAATGTGCATCTACATATGCAAAGTGCAACACCATATACTGTACAAACTTAATAAATACATCAGATGTACAATCTCTTTAAATATATCATTGCATTAAAATATATCATTTTGTGGTGAACAATACAACCATGCATCAAATTCTATAAAGTGCAACCATTATAAATAGGGCAAAAAAAGTCAACATATCATGTGAATAAGTTGTGAAGAGGTCCTGTGTGAGAAAACAGGTTGGTGCTAGGCTTGGATGTAATATAATCAAGGCAGGTCTAGTAGTGTGCTGTTACAGTGCTTTGCAAAAGTATTCACCCCCCTTGGCATTTTTCCTATTTTGTTGTCTCACAACCTGGAATTCACATGGATTGTTTGAGGATTTGCATCATTTAATTTATAGAACATGCCCACAACTTTGAAGATGTTTTTTTTTATTGTGAAGCAAATAACAAATAGGACAAAATAACAGAAAAAGTCAATGTGCATTGTTCTGTCCACCAGATGTCTTGCTGATTATTTGTACTTATTTGTACCTGTGTTGTTAAATTTACATGCAAAATGTGTAATTTACTTAAGACAATCATATGTGGTGTGCAGGCTCCATCTAGCATTCCTTTTTGGTATTGCTGCAGTTCTATTTAATTGTTTATTGTATGTGTAAATAAGGAAGTTGTCAGCAAGCAGGGAATTCTGGGTAGAATCTTAGCAGAAAGTGAACCATCCACCATTCTTTTCAACACATTGCAGGAAGCAACACATGTATTTCTCAATCTATCACCATCACCTCTTAGAGAACTTAAAAAGTCAGTTTTTATCTCATCTTGTACTGTATATCGTTGTTTATGCAATGTATGCTGTATTGTATGCAATATTATTCTTATTGAGGTCCATTTCTGTTATTTTGCAGTTTCACCTGGCTTGTTCTAATAAAACTGAGATCAAAGAAATATGGTATCTACAGTTATTGGGATAAGTAGGTTTAGCTATCTGCTCCTTGAGACAGAACATCCATAACTATTCACCTCCCTAAAGTCAATAATTTGTAGAGCTACCTTTTGCGGCTATCACAGTTCCAAGTCGCTTTGGATAAGTCTCTATGAGCTTGCTACATCTTACCATTGGGATTTTTGCCCATTCCTCCTTGCAAAACTGCTGCAGCTCCTTCAAGTTAGATTGTTTACCCTTGTGAACAGCAATCTTTAAGTCTGACCATAGATTTTCTATTGGATTGAGGTCTGAGCTTTGACTAGGCCATTCCAACACATATACATGTTTCCCTTTAAACCACTCAAGTGTTGCTTTAGCAGTGTGTTTAGGGTAATTGTCCTGCTGGAAGGTGAACCTCCATCCTAGCCTCAAATCACACACAGAGTGGTACAGGTTTTGCTCAAGAATATCCCTGTATTTAGTACCATCCATCTTTCCTTCAACTCTGACCAGTTTCCCAGTCCTGACTGCTGAAAAACATCGCCACAGCATGATGCTGCCACCACCATGTTTCACTGGTGTTCTTTGGGTGATGTGTTGGGTTTGCACCAGACATAGCGTTTTCTTTTTAGTCTCATCAGACCAGAGCGCCTTTCTCCATACATTTTGGGAGTCACCCACATGCCTTTTCGCAAACTCAAAACATGCCATTTTGTTTTTTGCTGAAAGTAATGGCTTTCTTCTGGCCACTCTGCCATAAAGCCCAACTCTATGGAGCGTATGGCTTATTGTCGTCCTATGTACAGATACTCCAGTCTCTGCTGTTGAATTCTGCAGCTCCTCCAGGGTTACCTTAGGTCTCTGTGCTGCCTCTTTGATTAATGCCTTCCTTGCCCGGTCTGTGAGTTTTGGTGTGTGTCCGTCTCTTGGCAGGTTTGCTGTTGTGCCATGTTCTTTCCATTTGGTTATGATAGATTTGATGGTGCTCCTAGGGATCATCAAAGATTTGGATTTTTTTATAACCTAACCCTGACTTGTACTTCTCAACAACATCGTCCCTTACTTGTTTAAAGAGTTCCTTGGTCTTCATGGCAGTGTTTGGTTAGTGGTGCCTCTAGCTTAGGTGTTGCAGCCTCTGAGGCCTTTTAAAAAGGTGTGTATATGTAATGACAGATCATGTGACACTTAGATTGCACACAGGTGGACATCATTTCACTAATTATATGACTTCTGAAGGTAATTGGTTGCACCAGAACTTTTTTATGGGTTTCATAACAAAGGGGGTGAATACATACGCACATGCCAATTATCAGTTTTTTATTTCTGAAATATAGTTTTATGTATATATTGTTCTAATTTTACTTCACCAACTTAGACTATTGTGTTCTGATCAATCACATATAATACAGATTAAAAAGACATTGAACTAAATGCTGTAACATAACAAAATAGGTAAAAAGCCAAGGGGGTGAATACTTTTGCAAGGCACTGTAGCTCTTTTGTTTGAGTAAGGAAGAACTGAATGTCAAAGAAATCACTCTGATTACTTGACATAGTTTAAATATAGCTGCAAAAGATGAAAACCAGCTCTGCACATGTTGCTTATACCAAGCTTCCTCAGTTGATCAAAGCTGTGTGAGGCTGTGGTTAAACTGCAGAGACAGATCAGCAATCTATTCAGTGTGACATATGTCTTACATTTTTAACTTTTCCCAAACAATGCAGACAAATATTATTTAATCTTAAAATATATATTGAATGATTGGTATTAATGTAGCATATGATACATTTGCTGCATACATAATGATGTTTTAGTTCTTTGGCTCAGGTTTCTCTGTAAGTAGTAAAAAGAAATTGTCAGGTTTACTAAAAATAGAAATGCATTACATTTTTTGGGACATTTTACTGGAATCAAATGTCCCCTTGATGTACAGTAGATCACCAGCAATGCCCAAAAAAATGCATTAAGTAAAATGCAAATAAGCATGTATGTGTGACTATGACCTAAAATACTAGTAGCGTTGTTTGTCTAACAATGTGCATATCACTAAATAGGGGAAACGTGTGCTCACTTTGCATATCCAATCATGTACAAGAAAAATTAGGCACATGATTGAGCTTACAAAGTAAACACAATTTCACCTTATTTGCCAACATTAATTTTGCAAAGTCATACAGAGCATACCATTGTGATGGTTTAGGTTTTTAGTTTAAGGCTTAGTATTTTTTATCATATAGAGTCACTTAGCAGTGTTCCATATACTTTAAAAAAAAACATTTGGGTTTTAGGATCTAATGCAGTAAAATTAGTTGCATTATAAATTTTGTTTATAAATGTTGCTCCATAGTTACATTTATATTTGGCAAACCAGAGTTCACAGTACATTCACAGATTTTTGGCACATACAATAAGGCAAAAATACTATTAGTAAAACTATAGTACAAAGTTCTAAAAAAAAAAAAAAAAAAGTAAAAGGAGAAAGGTATTTCAAATTAAATATGAAAAGCTTACATTTTCAAGCATAGAAATCAACAGTACTTAGTAACCATGACCATCATTAAAACAGCATTATAATACTGTAAATGATTTATCTAAATGTATATTAACACCTTCACCTTAATGTATATAAACATGTTCACTCTTAATAAATCAGAGTGCCTTTCTGGCGTCACCTTAAACTGGCAGCTTAGCAATTGATCTTACTACCTTAGTAAATCACAACCAATGATTCTATTATAAGCAAAATAAAATTTAAATTAAAATCTCCAGACTTGGACTGAGAGCTATTACACTAGTTTAGATCTTATAGTATAGCAATGCAAAAACAAATCTATATTATGAGGTTAATTTACTGATATAATTTGCACCCTTGACAGGGAGAATCCATATCAACCCAAGAATATGTATATGGGGGGGAGGGGTGTATTTTTTACTTTTTTAAGAACTTTTCCTCAGCTTCTGCTTCTACATAGGTAAAATAATTTCTTCACAGCTATATGTTTTTTTACAAGATGATTGCCTCATTGGGGTTTATCTTTACTTATCTTTACTTAGAATCTTTACTTGACAAAGTAAATGTCTATTTTGAAAAGTGAATTTCCATGTAGCTTAGTAAAAAAAAAAGTAAATCTGTATTTATTTTAAATATCCAGTCATGTGAAAGGGTAACTTAAAGAAACATGAATTCTTCCTTGCACATGATCAAGAGAATGAACATCTCCACTGCCAAGCTAAATGTATATTTACCTTGTAAACAAAATATTCTGTTTACTAAGTGAACAGTCTCTACATCCTTAGTAAATCAAGTCTATTACAGGTAGGGGAATTGTATAAATTAAATATTTATAGCAAAACATAAAACATAAGAAAGCTATAGTAGAAAGATAGAACTAACAGAACTAAAATGAAAGTCAAGAAAAATGTCTAACACAAACTCTAACAGCACACCTTTGGTTGTAATCATGACTAACCAACATAAAGTTTAATATTAAAAGAACAACAAAAACAATAACAAAAGTAGCACAATACTTGTCTCAAAAATATCTAGCAATAGGGATTTGTTCACAATTACATCAGGCACAATTTACCTTCAGTATTTGTCTCTCCAGACATTAATATATTCCTAAGATTTTGAAGCCTTTATAATTTCACAGATACTTTCAACTCGGGGGGGGGGGGGGGTGTTTAATTACTAAAGACAAATCCACTTTGCACTACAAATGCACTGCAAGTGCACTTGGAAGTGCAATCGCTGTAGATCCGAGGGGAACATGTAAGGAAAATAAAAAACAGCATTTTTGCTTGTACATGATTGGATGACAAAATCAGCAGAGCTTCCACTCATTTCAGATCTTCCCCTCAGATCTACAGCGACTGCACTTCCAAGTGCAGAGTGGATTTTCCTTTAGTAAATCAACCCCAGAGTCCTAACCCATGTCTGTAAAACTGCAATGAAATTGTATCAGGATTTTAAGATAGAAGGACTATATTTGAAGCAAGAGGTTTTGCTGCAGGGATTTACAAAGGATCACATACTTTTAGAGAGAGAACAGAAAACAATAATAAATACATTTTATCTGTTTTTTTAATAGCTTATGTTTATTTTTGAGGCCAAGCTGTTATTATGTAATATTTATCATGGGCATTTCATCTTGGAAATGTTGAAAATGACCTATTTAGCTGAACATAATTTCAACACTTCAGGACTTATTCACAATACTGTTTATAGAATTACACACCAAATGTGTCTCATCAGACAGCCATTTATTGGCTAAACAACGAAAGATCATTTCCAAGACAGAGTGCTATAAAATATCATCTCAAGGACTGTTGACAGTTTAATTAGCATCTTGAATTGCTACTTCCTGCAAAGGCTACCACCTGCACTAAAGCCATCCAAACTATCTATATAACAGATACAAACTGTAGATCTCTGTGTACACAATACTATATATCTTCTAATATATATTGCCCTTTATAAATTGTTACTTTTAAAATGAAAAAATTCCAGTTGAATGAACAAGACAAGACCAAACACAGAAAGCTTGGACTGTCTTTTGAGAGTAACATTGTTACTTTTTTCCTGGAGCTGTATCTGTTCCTCCACAGTGCAACATAAGCAAATGAGGGCATGTTGAAAAAGGAGAATAGCTAAAATTAAAGACGGGATGCAGAGTGAGAGTCCCTGTCAGGGATGCACTGCCCGTATTAGGAAACGTGTGCCAATGCGCACGTGCGAATCACGGACATCGTGCACGGATGTGTGCAGGCACACACATTAGGCGTGCTTTGGTGCCTAGGGGCCTATAACGATGCTTCAGCAGAGCTAGGTCCTTGCTGTTTGATCTGCAGCTGTCCCCTGTATCCTGATCCTGTGCTTGTATCCTGTTCCAGTATTGACCCGGCTTCCTGACAATGCCACTATCTCCAGTCCTGACCTTTGGCTTGTTTGACCCTGCTTCCTCCTGTTTGTTGGCCTGATTACCTGTTGCCAAACCTAGCCTAAACTCTGACTACTTTCTGCCTGCTGTTTATGCTAATAGCTCTCCTGTGTATGACCCGGCTTGTATGACCTTGATCCAGCTTGCTGTCCTGCATCCTGCATCTGCAGCATACCTGCACCTGCTGACCTGCATCCACTAATCTGCATCCGCAGCATACCTGCACCTGCTGGCCTGCATCCGCAGCATACCTGCACCTGCTGACCTGCATCCGCTGCCCTGCACCTGCAGCGCTCCTACACCAGCTGTTCCAGCTTTTCATCTGGCCCAACCACTTCCAAAGAACCCTGCAGGCACAATTATCCCACCATGCTCTTACAACCACTGTCTCAACTCCAGTGGTCTCTGAGACAGGGTGTACGAGAGGTCTCCTTCTGCAAGTCAGGCTCTCTCCTAAGGTAGGTGACAGTCCCTACTAGAAGTAGGGGCAGAACCTTGAAACATGTTAGTGACGATGTCTGTAAGTTGAGGCTGTCACATAGGGATTCAGGTGCTTCACTTGTTATTTTGTTTTGTCATTTTTTAATAAATAACTGAAATATACTGTAGCAATTACCCCCGCAGGAGCCACTTGATGTGATGGGTTCTCTGTTCTGCCACGACACTTTAAGCTGCTAAGTCTCCACTGACACACCTGGCTATAGAATAAAGGGTGCTCACACCTTTGTAAAGAGTTAGTAGGCTACTGCTCTATAACAGTACACAGAAAATAGGTTTGTTAAAGTGGGCTTCCATATTCCCACAAGCCCCCTGCCCACAGATCCCCACAATCCCCACAGATCCCCACAACCACAGCCCATGGTTGTGGGGATGAGGCCCTTGTCCCCATCAATGTGCCCCCCTTGCCCCAAAGCACCCCCCCATGTTGAGGGCATGTGACCTGGCATGGTAGGGGATGGCCCCTTCCTGTTCCAACATGACTGCACACTACAACATGAGTCCTGACCTCAACCCAATAGAACACCTTTGGGATGAATTAGAGTGGAGACTGCGAGCCAGGCCTTCTTGTCCAACATCAGTGCCTGACCTCACAAATGCGCTTCTGGGAGAAACATTCCCATAGACGCACTTGAAGCCGTTATAGCTGCAAAGCGTAGGCCAACTCAATATTGAACCCTACGGACTAAGATTGGGATGCCATTAAAGTTCATGTGCGTGTAAAGGCAGGTGACCCAATACTTTTGACAATATAGTGTATATATAACTCGCATTTGGGCAGAAATGGATTACCGGCTCGATGTGGGTCGTATGACTAAGCACGCACACATAGAACATCTGTGACTGTCTCTAAAAAACTTGGAATATTCCCCTACAACATAAAATATCTTACACTGTTCTTGTCTTATAGTGTGTTAAAACTGTATACTTCTTTATGAATCACATTGTATATATATATATATATATATATATATATATATATATATATATATATATATATTTACACCGCACAGCTGAATTGTCTAATTGGTTGATGTGGGTTACTGTGCTTTCCAATGATTATACATTTTATTTAATAAAGCTTTTAGTTACCACTTACAAATGTTTCAGGGCATTACAGTATTAATGTAGCTAGAAGCTGAGATGTCGTGGTTAAATGAGAAATGTATCCTTTGTTACCATTTGTACAAATAATACATGGAAATCAGTGGTTACATCTACAAAGGTGATATTATCCAGATATTTGCAAGAAAATAAAGCAGATCACCAGCTAAAGTTTCATAATCCTAACTTTTTATGCAGCTATAAAATCATATTAATATTCATCTTAATATCCGACCGCTGAGACTGTTTTGAAATGTTGCTATGAAAAGAAATGCAAGGCAATAAATCTAACTGTGGAAAAAACTATGAGAATTCTATTTTTATTCATGTATGTAAAAAAAACAAATAAACAGCTGTAGCACTGCCCCTGTAGGGGCTGCTGGATTTTTATTGACTTCCTGATTTTCCCACTGGTAATTTTCCTTGCAGCTGCAATCAGACACTCAATGACCCACCAATGGACTGACTTCCACTGCATCAATCTTCTTTGTTCTACTTTGTTAGTTCAGTCGTCCAGGGGAGAGATGTCTCGGGGTTCAGAATACTCCAAAACAGCAGCAAAAAATCCCCTCCACTTAGTTGGTTCTTGTAGTATCATTAACATAGGCCAGGTGGAAAACTAACTTTAAGCATTTTGGGTCACTCTCACACACAAGGTTAGATCTCCCAAAGGCCAGGTATAGACCTTTAACCTCCCTGGCGGTATTTGCGAGTCTGGCTCGGGGTGGAATTTCAGAACCAAAAGCGGTAACCCCGAGCCATATCGCATCGCAGGATCCAGGAAGAGCTTACTTACCTTGTCCCCTGGATCCTGCAATGTCTCCCCGCAATGTGAGCGGCTCGTCCTCCGCTCGATTCATCACAGAGCCGGGCTCCGTTCCCTGCGAGTGTTACGACGCATGGGGACGGAGAACGGAGCCAAATTCAAAAAGTGAAACACACATAATACATACAGTATACTGTAATCTTACAGATTACATTACTGTATGAAATTATTTCACATCCCTTTTGTCCCTAGTGGTTTGTCCTGTGCCCTGCATGCAGTTTTATATTATAAAAACTGTTTTTTTCTTCCTGGAAAGAGATTGTCCATAGCAACCAAAACGTCCCTTTACATCAAAAGTGGTTTTAGACCAGCTAGAAAACAGTGATAATAAATTGAGCGATAGTGATTTGTGGGGAATTTCGTCATCAAACACTGAAAGGTAATGACAGCGACAATTCTGCAACTGAGCAAATTTCAGTGTTTTTGATTTGATTACATTATTGAATAATTTTTATTATTATTATATTATTATTTGGTATAATTATTTATAGTTATTTATTATATTATAATTTATGATTTCATGTTTCAAACTTTATCATACCCGGGATGTCTACTAGACTCTGGTTTGAACAAATTAAAATGAGTTATTCCTAAGAATTACAGGCCTACTATATAAAACAGCAAATTTCCATGCAAAATAATTGTACCACTTTCAGCACCAAAAATCTGAAATAATCATACTGCCAGGGAGGTTAAGCCCAGATGGGCAACTTTCTGAACAGAACACTTCTTCAGCTTCAGTTTCTTCCTTTAAAAAAGAGTTGCCTGAAAAGCAAGAACTGGACCTTCCAGCAACTACATCCTCCCTAGTAAGCTGGCCTGATAGGCCTCCCTCTGAATATTCTCTCTATGTAACAAGTCTGAGAGACAAGGACCTCTGATCTATTTACACACACAGGCAAAGGTAAAAGAGTAAAAGACCGTTCTAGAAAGTCTACCCAAATATTTATCCCATTCCCTAGCCTGCATCTCTGGCAATGAACCCCTTAGTGAATGGGCCAAGGAAGAATAAATAATTATAACCCACAACATTGTATCTTCCACCCAAACCCCATTGAAATCAATGGGAGCCAAATCTGTCAAATCAAAAGATGAATACTTTCTTGGCTAATAGGCTAGAGGTTGTCAAAAATGCATGGGGGTGGGCACTATGCTGGAGAACATGTACCAAAAATTCCAGGTTCCCCAGGAAATCCATAACAGACCCTTCAAGGCTGGTATGGATTTAAAGGGGAATCACTATATAGAAAAAAAATGTGTGGCGTCCCTCTAAAAATCCATACCAGACCCTGTTTCCAAGCATGCAGCCTGACCAGGAAACAGGATATGAGGGTGTGCACCCCCTCCCTCCCTCCAGAACCTTACTGTGGTTTCTCACTGAGGACAAGGTACCAGAAGTTCTTGATTCTTCCCACTTGCTTTTTTTTTGCGCTATAAACAAAAAAAAGCGTCAATTTTGAAAAAAAAGTAATATTTTTTACTTTTTGCTAAAATAAATATCCCCCAAAAATATATATAAAAAAACAAGTTTATTTCTCAGTTTAGGCTGATATTTATTCTTCTACATATTTTTGGTAAAAAAAAAACACTATTCTGGGACCATTGTCATTTATACAGCGATCGGTGCTATAAAAATGCACTGATTACTGTGTAAATGACACTGGCAGGGAAGGGGTTAAACACTAGGGACGATCAAAGGGTTAAGTGTGTCCTAGGGAAGTGTCCTAACTGTAAGGGGAATGGGCTACCACTGACATGACAGCGATCACTGCTCCCAATGACAGGGAGCAGTAGATCCCTGTCATGTCACTAAGCAGAAGGGGGAAATGCCTTGTTTGCATCTCCTCGTTCTACCTCTCCACGCCGCTGGTGAACATCGAGGTCCAGGGACCCGCGGGCAAATTTAAAGGGACGTACTAGTACGCCCATTTGCCTGCCTGTGCCATACTGCCGATGTACATCTGTGTGCGGCAGTTGACAAGCGGTTAATAATTATGCTACCAAAATTAATGTGTGCTGTAAATTGCCTCCAGCATTGCTCCTGTTTCTTCTTGCTGGTGGTTGTCATTTTGTTGAAGCCCAAAGCCCTGTTGAAAAGAACAGTTACATTCCTGGAATGCTTACTGTCACATTTGCTTTGCTAACTGTCAAACCATCAAACGGCTGGTGCCAAACCCGATCACCCGATTTTAATGTTTTACATAGCTATACCTGCAAAAGGGGTCAGCCTGAACTGATCTAGCGGGACTTAATTTTCTGACTAACATTCCACTGTAGCTTCCCTGGCGGTATGATTATGTCACATTTTTTAATCTCAAAGCGGTACATTGTTTTGCATAGAAATTTGGCATTTTATATTGTAGACCTGTAATTCTTAGTAATAACACACTTAAATCTGTCCAAACAAAAGTCCAGCAGACATCCTGGGTAATCGGGTATGATAAAGTTTGAAACACACAATCATAAATTATAATATAATAAGTAACTATAAATAATTATAAAAAAAATAATAATATAATAATAAAATGAATTTCTCCATGATTCACTATCACTCAATTCTGCAAGTGTTCTAATTTACTATCGCTGTTTTCTAGCTGGTCTAAAAGCACTTTTGACATAAAGGGACACTTTTTGGTTGCTATGGACAATCTCAAGTTTCCAGGCAGAAAGAACAGTGTATACAATATAAAAGTGGATGCAGGGTACTGGACAAAGCACTGGGGACAAAAGGGATGTGAAATGATGTCATACAGTAATGTAATCTGTAAGATTACAGTGTACTGTGTTATGTTTTGTGTACTTTTTGAATTTGCCGCCGGGCTCCGTCCCCATGTGTCATGATGTTCACAGAGAATGGAGCCTGGAACAGCATTGGGCCACACTAGGGAATACCACCAGGAGGGATAAAGTAAGATATAGAGCACAGTGCTTTACAACGTGAGGGCAGACAGTACAGTTACAATGCAATTAAATACAGAAGGAATAAGAGGGCTCTGCTAGTTAAGGCTTACAATCTAAAAGTTGGGAGCACACACTCAGCACATCAGTGATCTTAGGGAGTACATACCCATGATTTTGCGTGTGTCGCTGCACTGCACATGCCCAACTCAGCACCAGTATGCTACCCTTTCTACTGTGTTTGGGGCGCATTGGCAGCACTCTTGTGCTTTGTTAAGGCAAGTGTGCAGTACAGGCATTGCTCTGGTGCTGTGTTCAGGAATACCAGAGTGCTACCTGTACTGCATATGTGACCAAGCATGGCACCAAGTGATGTGGCTGGGCCAGGAGCAAGCATGTAAGGGTGTTTCCAGTGGAACAGTTAAAGTAAGCACACCACACTTTCAGAACTAAATGATGCTGCAAAGGCTGAAAATAAATAGTCCTGGAAGCAATAGTTATATAAGGTACAATGTATGTTGCTTTATTACTTATTTTTATGTTTATTAGTCTGTTGTTATAAATCAAGCAACAGCTGTATTGGTCCACTTTATCATGGGAAATAACAACCCTTTGACTAATTTTACTTCAGTAGTTACGTATATAGCACCCAAATGGATCAAGCCAATAGAAGTAAAAGAATCAAATGTCATGGCTTGACAGCATGGCTTGTTCAATTAAGCTTTGACAAAAAACCTGGAAGCTGATTGGTTTGTATCTGGATTGTGCATTCTCCAGTTTTAGTAAATCAATCCCATTTTGTTTAGAGATGTAGGCAGTAGTTCAACAAATAGTATAAAACATTTTTAATAAAATGTAATACATTTTATTTATTAGTATTTAGTAGTATTTTGCTGAACTATTACCCAACTCTATGAACATAATTTCTCTTACACCGTTTTTTGGCTATCTTTGTCCCCATTGTGGCAACTTGCCTTCATAGGTGGTAAGGTGATTCCCACCAAACAGGGCCCAATGAAAGCAACAGAGGTTCTATCTATTTACTCTTCTAATACAATTAGATTTATTATTGTTCCCTGCTGTATAGATCTCTTCAAATGTTCAGTCCTGTTAACCATAAAATCGCTGGATAATCTACTGTTTGTGAATGTAACTGAGAGAACTGAGAGAAAATCTCCCCAGTGAGGACACAGGCAGTGGCAGTAAAAACATAAGTATACAAAGTCTTATTAAAGAACAGATACAGTACACCATCAGGCTATAATTATATTAGCAGATACCATCACAAGACTTTAAAGAGTTAAATACAGAAAAAAAGGCCTTTAATTAAAAAAAAATTATAAAAACATAAGTACACAAAGTCTTATTAAAGAACAGATACAGTACACCATCGGGCTATAATTATATTAGCAGATACCATGATGAGACTTTGAAGAGTTAAATACAGAAAAAAAAGGCCTTTAATTAATGAAAAGTTATTTACTGACCATCAGAAACTAGATGGAGGTTTTCTTACATGTATAATGTGGCTTTTGTTCAATTAAGACCAGCCAACAAACAGCTTTGCATTTTGTACGTAACTATCATCCTTCAGGCAGAAGAAGAAATAATTTCCTAATAATATCCCGCCAATTTACACAAATCAGACCCAAAAACTCATTCCACCAGCAAATATCTGACCCATGATTTAGCAAACAGAAAAGTAAAGAATTGAAGCATTTTAAAGGAAAACTCGGATTTCGTTTTAAAAATGTATAGAACATATTTAATTGCTTCATGAGCCATTCTATATTTGATGTTTTAAAAATGAGCTTAGTCTGCTGCCACGTGACTTCTAAAAATTGCCAAAAAATAAAATGTTGCTTCTTTTTAACTATGGTATTGACAAAAGTGCAAATTTCCAGCTCATGTGATTGTCCTACAGCTTTTCCCAGCAGATTTTCCATTAGGAACATATCACACCAGCGATCACTAAAATGTACAGTGAAAACATTCACCTTCTTTCATATGACACTTATAAGTAAGTGAGTATTTTACTGCCCTGCTGTGTCCTGCATAGTGATTCTGCCTCTGGCCAGCTGTCACCAACGACAGGATCGCTAACCTGACATGGCCCTTAGTACAGCACTGGGACTAATTATGTTATTATAGAAGACATCCCACAGTCAAGAATTAGCAAGCGACTGGAATGTATGTATCAGTTCCAGCAGAACAGCAGTAAAACCGCAATAAAGGAAAGGGATCTTATTGGAAGTGGAGGAAAAGAACACACATCATGTGTGATTAATGTCTAGCACCATAAAAGTCCCACTAAAACAAATGTTGTAATTTTTGGTATTTTAAGGGATGTGGTGTCTATGATTACCCACAAATCCACTAGGTATATAAATAATACTTCCTACAGATCTTGCAGGTGCGTTTCATAAATTGGAACCCACCCACAATACTGTAATTAAAATAAAGCCAACAAGGTCTCACCAACTTTGTGCATTAAAGATGCTTTAATCCAAAAAAATCCAACAATGAAATGCTTTCACAAATGACTACAATGAATAGTGTTTTTTTTTTTTTTTTGACCTGAGAATCAATCCTCTGCATAAAATCCAGGACTGCTCATGCCATGGTCATTGGAAGGGCCATTGGAACAGCATTTAGGAACACCAGGATTGGTACAAAGGAATAAGAATGGAGCATTTGATTAGCACAAATATCTTTTATGTCATATTTTACTAAAGTGCCTTCAGGAACATTTTTTTAGTGGCTTTATATGCTAGTGTGATATTTAAATAGTTAAAACAGTGTGGGCAAATTAATTACAGAGTCATATTTCTAAACAATTTGTGGTAACCCAATAGCATATGTTATAAATGAGTAGAATATTTGGTTACATCTATTAAATCCTTCATCATTTACATATGTGTCCATATTTGCTTGTGGTTCTCATTTCTTTTCATAGCATATTATGATGTGTTTTCATTTTGTCCTGTTTCATCCCATAAAATGGACTTCAGACAAAGCAAAAAAAATAAATAAATAAAAAATTAAAAATAAAGACATCAGAAAGACTTGCCACTGTCAAGATGCTCCAGCGTAGTGTCTCGCAGATGAAAATGTAACAGAAGTTCTAATTTCTTCCCACTTCCAGTCACGTGGACTCTCTCCAGCATAAGCTGCAACAATAATTATAAACAATTAAATAAAATATACAGTCTAAGTTAAAGCACAATGTTTTGGTATGTTGTTACAGTAAGACATACACCCAGTTACCCAGTTATTAAAATATGCTCACCTTCTCTCCAGCGGTGCAATGTCCTGGAGCTCCCGGCCGGCTGCTTTCATCTTCAACCCAGTGGCTTCTGGGTAACAATCCTCTGGAGCTTCAATTGTCCAGGCCGTGAAGACGTTAATCCCACACAAGTGGAAATTATTTTTGCGCTTTGAACATGCTTTACAGCTTTAGTCCAGAGTCCAGGACTGCTGGCACAAGCCAGGGGGTGATAGAAACTCCAGGGATCACTCTAGGCACACATTGTTAGTGTAAGTGAATTACTTTTTAATATTACTAAAGACAAACAGACTGTTCACTTTGCAGGAAAAGTTGCACTTTGCAAATTTGGAGTTTTCCCAGGAGCTTTTTCAGTGCAGTGAAGCTTTGCTGACATCCATCATGCGCAAGCAAAAAAGCTGTTTTTTTATTTTCCTTGTACATGATTGGGTACTCTTTACAAAGTGAAATTTCACCATATTCACTAAGCTCTGGGGAAAATTCACATGCAAAGTGCATCTTCCCTTGCAAACTGAACAGCCTACTTGCTGTAGGAAATCAACCCCATGGTATTTATTTATATTGACATATATTTGCAACATACCTATCTCATCACATACATCTTGACTGGCAATGATCTGGTCAACCAAGGGTTCTTCTATCCCACTAAACATATTATGAACGTGAAAGAGTAAATTTCTTGTCTAGCACATTCTCTGTCAGTTTCTTGCAAAGTAAGTATTTTAGCTAAACTAAAACCTCAGAAAAAACAAAGATGATGTTATATTTTCCTTCAGCAATTTAGAATTACTGGTGTTGCTGGAGGAACAGAAACTCTTAAATCTCCAGCTGAGTCAAGATGTGCAGAGGAAAAATACAGAGTGATGGAACAGCTACAGCAAAAGCAAACTGTGATGGAAATATTGATATTAACATTATTGTGAACTTTTGATAGGGGTCAGTTTTAAAGTAATTGCAGGGACTGGAAACTCTGAGTACAGACAATTTAACTAGCCCTGGATCTTTGTGTGGGGGTTGGTTTTTCTTCCATCAAAAGGCTCAATTGATGTGATGGGGTAAGGAAGGCAGCTGGGGCTGTCTGTCTTGTTATGGCAGGTAAAGACCTCAGATGACCAAAATTAAGTGTACTATTCACCCCCCCCCACCCCTGAGTGAATGTGGCAATGTCTTAGGATATGTGAGGGGGGTGTTTCTACCTGGAAGGGGAGGTGGGCTTTGGAAGTGTATATATTAGAACATAGAAGACTGGCCTCTCTCTCCTAAGTCGCGTACATACGATCAGATTTTCCGATGGCAAATGTGTGATGACAGGCTGTTGGCGGAAAATCCGACCGTTTGTACGCTCCATTGGACAATTGTTGTCGGATTTTCCACGGACAAATGTTGGATGGCAGGTTTTAAAATTTTCAAATGTCAATTGACAAATGTCTGTTGTCAGATTTTCTGAGCGTACACAAGTCCGTCGGACAAAAGTCCAAAGTACAAACATGCATGCTCGGAAGCAAGGACGAGCCAGAAGCGGTCGGTCTTTTAAACTAGCGTTTGTAATGGAGATTAACATTCATGACGTGGCAAATTATGAAATCTAGAAAAGCAGCGCACATTCTCTTCTTCTTTAATGGGATGATAATGAAGCTGCTTTGCTGGTGATACTGATGGAGTTATTGCAAACAAATTTTCAAAGGCTTTTTTTCTAGTGATATCAAGAATAATATTATTATGCTTTTTTGGGGGGGGCAAGTTACCACTTTATTGGTGTCCCTTGTCAATTTTACATTGTATTTTTTTAAATGTAACTGCCTACTCCCAAACTGTCATTTGAAGTAAAACACATAGCCAAGTGTTATTCTCCTCATTTTTTTCATTGTGCATTATAAAAAGAAAACAAATAAAATTAGACATGCTATCTGACAGTAGAACTTAACCAAAAAGTGCATTCTATGCATCCAAAAATATAGAAAATATAACAAATCAAATCATTATTATTCAACCAAAAAATAAAACAAAAGCCTCATGCATGTGTTCTGCTTCTTAATATAGGGGGTCAACAATGCCAAGAGTTGGTGAAAGCAGGGGTCCGTCATCCGGAGATAATTCCGAAAAACATCTGGATTATACTCCTGGAGCTCCCGCAGCAAAGGCATATGACATAATTGGTCACGATTAATAAAGAAACCAATATTTGGTCCAAGAACTCCTCCTCCTCCTGTTCCTGGACTGAACTTGGGTCAAAGCAATAACTCCAAGGCCAATAATAAATAACATGTTATCTTCTCCGATTCCGCAACATGTCGGTTGATGAACGGCCGTTCAGAAACAAACTGAAAAGCACAAAATGAAAAGGGCAAAATGAAAAGCGCAAATCAACACTCAAACTTCTACTAACATGAAATTAGCAGAAGGAGCCCAAAGGGTGGTGCTAAAGAGCTGAAAAACCACGTAGTACGTCACTACGTTCGTGTTTGTTGGCCGACAATTCCTTACCGTTTATATGCAAGACAAAATTCAGGCACACGCCTTCTGACAAAAGTCCGAGGGTTTGTCTGCGTAAAATCCAATTGTGTGTACGAGGCTTTAGCGCCGTGTGGCTCCCTGAAAGCATGGTAACGTAAGGTCTGTCTGTGTATTGTATCCTCATTACTGTGTGTTTTATGTAACTTCTTCTGTCCTACAATTTTTCCTTATATACTGATAGCTTTTGTATGCAATATTCTTTTTTATTACTTACTTGGTATCTTTGGAAACATCTTTGTTTTTAAGATTTTGCCATCTACCTTATAGTTGGTAATATCTGATTAATACAAGTTTCTTTTAAGTACAATAGTAAGTTTGAATAAATTTGATTGTTATTCTTTTCGCACAGTTATCATTCGTTTTAATCCTATCTGTAATAGCTGAAACCGCATTGGTTGATTCTTATATAGATGAAAGGTTTTGATCACTTATTTTACATCTCATTAATCATTTAAGTGAGGTACGAACATTGCCATAACACAACATGATATCTGAGAGAGCTGAGAGAGCTGAGAGGAGAGTATATACAGTAGATGGGTTCCCATTAACTTAATAATAAAGATAAGTTATAACTAGCAACTAGGCAGTTCACTAAAAGAATATTGATGCTTTACAACCTCATCTAGCCACTTGCTTACTGGGCACTTAATGCACTTAAACCCCCCCCCCCCCCGCCCAGACCAATTTTCAGCTTTCAGCGCTGACGCACTTTGAATGACAATTGCGCAGTCATATAACACTGTACCCAAATGACATTTTTATCATTTTTCCCCACAAATAGAGCTTTCTTTTGGTGGTATTTAATCACAGCTGAGATTTTTATTTTTTGCTAAACAAACAAAAAAATATGGAACATTTTGAAAAAAAAAAATCATGTTTCATAGTTTGTTATAAAATTTTGCAAACAGGTAATTTTTCTCCTTCATTGATATGCGCTGATGAGGCGGCACTGGTGGGCACTGATAGGCTGCACTGATGGGCACAGATAGGCACAGTTAGGGCGGCACTGATAGGCACAGTTAAGGCGGCACTGATAGGCACAGTAAAGGCGGCACTGATAGGCACATATAAGGCGGCACTGATGGGGACAGATAAGGCGGTACTGATGGGCGCTGATGGGTGGCACTGATGGGTAGCACGGATGGGTGGCATGGATAGGTGGCACTGATAGGCACTGATAGGTACCACTGATGGGGGGCACTGATGGGCACTGGTAGGTGACACTGATGGGCACTGATGTGCAGCACTGTTGTTGTGGCACTGATTGTGGGCGCTGATGGGTGGCACTGTGAGCGCTGATGGGTGGCATTGTGGGCACTGATGGGTGGCACTGTGGGCACTGATGGGCAGCACTGTGGGCACTGATGGGTGACGCTGGTGGGCACTGGTAGGCGGCACTGCTGCCTATTGCTAGGTGTCACTGGCAGGGGGCACAGATGATCACCGTGATCGGGACTGATGTCCCTCTCACGGCCGCCGGTGATCGGCTTTTTTTTCCTCCTCACGCTGTCAGCGCGAGGAGAAAAAATAGCCGATTACCAGCTCTGTTTACATCACATGATCAGCTGTCCTTGGCTGACAGCTGATCATGTGGTAACGGGACGACGTCAATAGACGTAGTCTCGGCAATGTAGGTCCGTGCTGTTGCTGTCATTCGGCAATAGAGCGGATCTGAAGAGGCTAGAAGAAAAACAGTAGGAAATACAAATGAATACAAATAGGGTTAACATGTACTTCTGCTTCAAAAGACACGCAGGTATACCGTTTGTGATGTACATGTATGTTTGTACTAGAAATGTAAAAAATCCCACTTTTTAGTGTGGTAGGACTAACCTTGTGATGTTCTGAGACCTCAACATTATGTTTTATTCCTCTAAATCTCTGCCACCTTGCACAGTCTTGTACTTTACTTGAGGTTCTGTGTCTCTGGCTCATGCATTAGCTTGTCTCCCATGCACCTTTTTGGTTACGCATTTTCTATCATCATCATTCTTTCCGTAGTGGCTTCTTCTTTTCCTGTCCGGATCTATGCAACCAACTCAGTACATTAAGTAATCAAAAGTAGCCCATAGGCTGTTGCCATAAATACTTACCAATATACCTGCAGTTTACTCTTATTTCTGGCAAGAAATAAAAAGTTTAACAAAATAGAAATATTGGGAAGATACAGTATATTAAGCTCGTTGGTTGCTACAATAAAACTAGCCCCATTTTTCTGTATTAGCAGGATGGGCCTGATATATACCCAATGTATGATAAGAAACATTTTTCCAATAAAAAAATATTGTGAATAGTGGTATAGACTCAAAAGAGAGAGAGAGCGAGAGCGAGAGAGAGAATACATAATCTTGAAATCTAGAAAACAATAGTAAGTTCTTACAAAAGGCAATTCAGTTTTTTGTGTTAATTAACAAAAAGGATGTCCTGAAACTAGAGAGAGTGCAGAGAAGGGTAACCAAATGAATAAAGGATGTGAAGGACCTTAGCTATAAACAAAGTATAGCCAAAACTGAAGCAAAAGATATGGATGAGCAAGTTTGGTGGTGGAGGGACTTAACAGTCCTGACCTCAACCCGATAGAACACCTTTGAGATGAATTAGAGCAGTGACTGCAAGCCAGGCCTTCTCGTCCACATCAGCGATTGACCTTACAAATGCGCTTCTGGAAAAATGGTCAAACACTCCCATAGACACACTCCTAAACCTTGTGGACAGCCTTCCTAGAAGAGTTCAAGCTGTTATAGCTGCAAAGTGTGGGCCAACTCAATATTGAACCCTACAGACTGGGATGCCATTAAAGTTCATGTGCATGTAAAGACAGGCATCCCAATACTTTTGACAATATAGTGTAGGTCTGAAATACAAGACCAAACTTACGTAGGCAAGTGCTAATTGAGGAGACATGCTAATGCATTACTTTGCATTTCTGCTTCTCTAAGACCCCTTTCACACTGGGGCAGTTTGCAGGCACTATTGCACTAAAAATAGCGCCTGCAAACCGACCCGAAACAGCCGCTGCTGTGTCTCCAGTGTGAAAGCCCGGAGGCTTTCACACTAGAGTGGTGTGCTAGCAGGACAGGAAAAAAAGTCCTGCTAGCAGCATCTTCGTAGCGGTAAAGGAGCGGTGTATACACCGCTCCTTCACCGCACCTGCCTATTGAAATCAATGGGACAGAGCGGCTATACCGCCGGCAAAGCACCTCTGCAGGGGTGCTTTGCGGTGGTTTTTAACCCTTTCTCTGCCGCTAGCGGGGGAAAAAATCGCCCCACTAGCGGTCGAATACCGCCGCTAAAACGACGGTAAAGCTTTACCGCTGATGCACCTCCCGCCCCAGTGTGAAAGGGGCCTAAAAGACAAGGGGGTTTATTTACTAAAGGCAAATCTACTTGGCTGTGCAGTCGCTGTAAATCTGGGGGGAAGATCTGAAATGAAGGGGAGCTCTGCTGATTTCTGTTTCAATGATTTTTATTGAGGTTTACAAGACAGTTAGAAGGTTAAAGGATTGAATGTATCATAAATCTGTATCACAGTACAGAGAACATTCGGGGAAGAGTTTTAACATCTTATGTCCTACACATCCATAATCACTGGTTACCCCATATTGGGGAATGGGGGAGAACAAACAGGTCAAAAACGAAAACGGAAAAAATTGAAAAAAATACTCTTTTCCGCCCACACTCAGTGGGAGGAAGGAGGGGAAAGTCCATGGTGGCGCAACCATGAGGCCAGTATCCACTATCCCATTAATCATGGGAACAGTGGGGTCTGGAAATACTGATGTTAAATAAAAAATTTAGACTCGGTATTATGACCTTCTCTTTTATGATACATTCATTGTAACATATTTTATAACATCCATCTCCCTGCTGAGGACAGGGAGAGTATAAGGAAAGAGGTAAGTCAAAGAAAAGAGTGGGATAAGGAAAGGAAAGGAGGAAAGAATACCAAAGAAGAAAGTACACTTCATATTATGAGATTACCTAAACCTTTACAGCTCACAAGGGGTCAGACACATATTTAATCCAGGGTTCCCACATCTTTTCAAACCTAGCTTGTTTGTCTAATAGAATCGCCGAAAGGCGTTCGTTTATCATGATCCATGACAGCTTGGTTTTCACTGAGTCGAATGGGATTGTGGGTGTTCTCCATGATCTAGCTATCACTATCCTAGCTGCCGTAAAGATAAAGGCTATGAGTTTCCCTGCCTGTATTGGAGTTCTGTCAACTGGTCGTCCCAGAAGAGCTTGTGGTGATTTAAGTAAATTAACCTGTGTAAGTGAGTAAATTAAGTTGTAAATACGGATCCAAAAGCGTTTTACTTTGGGACATGACCACCATATATGTAATACTGTGCCTTCCATCCCGCATCCATGAAAGCAAGAGGAAGAGGCCCCTGGAACATATGCGGCTATTCTCGTTGGAACCATGCACCATTTCATCAATACCTTATAGTTTGCTTCAATCAATGAGGTATTTATGTATGATCTTGACGCACACTGTGACATTTTGGACCATTCATCTATTTCAAACGTTTCTCCTATGTCCTGTTCCCACTTCGTCATATAAAACAGTTTTTCCGACTTGGAAGTCAGTACGGTATAGATTTTGGCCAGTGTGTTTATAAAAAGACCTGCACAAATACTCCATTTAAGTAAAAGTGGTAATATCGGATGTACGCTGTAAGGATTTAAAAAAATGTACAATTTGAACATAATGAAAAAATTCTGAGTTTGGGAGTTGATATTTGTCCCGTAGGGTGTCTTTAGGCAGGATTTCTCTGTGATCAGAAAGATCGGCAATGCGCAGCAAACCCTTGTTGATTCAACAAGCAAAGGTGTGGGGATGGAGACCTAGAGTGAATGCTGAGTTGTAAACCAAGGGGGCCATGGGAGTATGTGGTGACTTAAAACTGTGAGCCTTTGCTAATCCATCCCACAGATGCAATGAGAATGATAGTGTTGGACACATCATAACCGGCCTATCTTTTGGTTGCAACCACATTAAATGGCTAATTGGTTTTGTTGGATGTAAGGAGGAGTCCAGTTTCATCCAGGTGGGTGGAGGTGATGAAGAATGGAACTGTATTAGTTGTGTCAGTTGTGCTGCATGGTAGTATTTAGCTAAGTCCGGCCACCCCTTAGCTTGGGTGTATATAGGGTGCGTTTATTCACTCAAGATCTCTTATTCCACCATATAAATTTCAGAACCTTATTTTGGAACTTGTGTAGATCAGGCATGCAAATCGAGATAGGCAAAGTTCTGAATAAGTATAACAACCTAGGCAAAGGATTGCTTTCCCATCATTGAAGATCTGCTATGATCTTTGTATATAATGGGGGATAGTTTGCCTGATACAGCGTATCTATAATGGGAGTCAGAAAAATTCCTAAATATGGAAGGGCCTTCATCTGCCATTTGAAGGGAAATTAGTTTTGTAATTGTGTAACTGTGTCCGCATCCAGGGAGAGATTAAGGGCAACCGATTTTGTGTGGTTGATAGAGAGACCCGTGACAATGGAAAAGTGACGCATTAAATAGTATAGATTTGGAAGTGACGTGACCGGGGAGGAAAGTAGCAAGAGGATGTCATCAACAAAAATAGCACACTTGTGCTTAAGGTCTCCACAATGTTTCCTTTGATGTCAGGGTGGCCTCTAAGTTTGATAGCCAGGGGTTCCAAGGCCAGTATAAATAAGATGGGAGATAGGGGGCACCCTTGTCGGGTTCCCCTGTGAATATCTATTTGATGTGAGCTGTAGCCCTTCACCAGTATCCTAGCAGTGGGCGCCCTAAAGGGTTCTTAAAACCGTCAAAAACTGTGGGCCAATTCCATAACCCTTGAGTACATAGAACAAATAGTCCCATGATAAGGTGTCAAAAGCCTTACAGAAGTCTAAAGACAGCATCATGCTCTTTCTGGGTTCACAATTGTCCCAGTTGGACTGCACCGCAGATATGAGATCTATTAATCTTCAGGTCTGATCTGGAGCCTGACGATTGGGCACAAACCCCACCTGGTCCGGATGAACATACCTTGTCAGGAAAGTTTATCATTCGATTTGCCAAAACTTTAGTCATCAGCTTGAGATCCATGTTGATAAGTGAGATTGGGTAATAGTTAGCACAGTCCCTGTGATCTTTACCAGGTTTAGGGATAACATGAATAAAAGCTGAATTTTCATGACTGGCCAAAGAAGAGCCTTTCTTCAAATCATTAAAAAATGAACAGAGATGAGGTGTTAGCAAATTATGAATACTTTCTGTAATAGTGACCTGAGAATCCATCGGGACTAGGTGTCTTCGATGGATGCAGGCTCTTAATGGCTAATTGGATTTCCCCCTCTGTGAAATCTTCCTCCATAAGCTCTACACGCTCTTTTGTCACCTTAGGTAGAGGGATGTCTCTAAAAAATGTATCTGCTAAAGTTGCACAAAAGGTAGTCGGTGAAGCATACAACTTATAGGGCGTACACACGGTCGGACTTTGTTCGGACATTCCGACAACAAAATCCTAGGATTTTTTCCGACGGATGTTGGCTCAAACTTTTTTTGTCTACACACGGTCGCACAAAGTTGTCGGAATTTCCGATCGCCAACCACGCGGTCACGTACACCACGTACGACGAGACTAGAAAAGGCCGGTTCAGAACCAAGCGCAGCACCCTTTGGGCTCCTTTTGCTAATCTTGTGTTAGTAAAAGTTTGGTGAGAGACGATTCGCGCTTTTTCAGACTCGTGGCTTTCAGATCGTTTTCTGCCGTTCAGTTTGTGCTTGTGGGTTTGTATCTGCTCTTCAGTGCGTGCAGCAAGTTCCGCGTGACTTTAGGTAGTCATTGTATTCTTGTTCGTTCCTTACTGGTTTTCAGGTCGCTCTTCACAGGCCTTGCTGTTCTTCAGTGCGTTCTGTTACTTCGTTCTGAGCAGCCGACCGTTTTCTAGCCATGTTTCGTATGTGTACTCCTCGTAGAGTTCGTGCTGTGCGGGGGCTTGGTGTTGGGGTCCTGACCTTGACACAAGTCCAGTCCATGAACAGGGTGGGGAGGAGTTCATGGACCAAGAATTGGTTGCTTCAGCGTGACCAGTTCTGTCACATGCCTTTGCTCCGTGAGATCAGTGAGAATAATCCTAATGATTTCAGGAACTTTCTCAGGATGACGGACCCCGTGTTTCACCGTTTGTTGGCTTCGCTGACCCCCTATATCAGCAGGCAGGATACCTGCATGAGGCAAGCCATCACTCCGGAGCAGAGGTTGGTCGCTACCCTGCGGTATTTGGCGACAGGGAGAAGCCTGCAGGACTTGAAGTTCTCAACAGGCATCTCCCCCCAGGCTCTGGGTATCATTATCCCAGAGACCTGTTGTGCCATCATCCAGGTCCTGCAGAAGGAGTATATGAAGGTAAGATTTTTATCCTTTTATATCACATTTTATTGTATTTAATGTTTGCTAATATATTGTATTTCTTTCCTCATTCCCTAATTACCATGATTGGAATATGCTGTGAATGTCCCTTTTGTTCTCATGCATGCTGGATTTTTATGTAATTATTATTTTAGGTCCTTCATACATATTTGCCCTTCAATAACCTCCCCAGCATGGTGTCTCCTGGCCTATATTCACCTCATGTAGTCACTTAACAATGTATTTTATCAGCTCTATAGTAGTGCTTTACCCCAAACACCCCCTAAAATGTTTGGAAATGTTATTTTTGATTTAAATTCTGGTAGAGTGCCAGAGGCTTTTTTTGTTGGTGTCCCCAAATAATTTTTTGTAACCCTCCCTCCCCCAACTGCTAAGTCAGCTGATCCCAATTCTCTATGTATCCTCAATCATCAATCTGCTGACTTTGCCAAACCCATACACACTATACCCACCTCTTTACTGGTCAGATTTATGGATGAATTGCCCAAAGCATGTAGTGCAAGGGCCTGCCTGTATACTTTCCAATGGTACTGTTTCAAGTTTTTGTATTCTATTATTATCTTGATAGGTAATAGCAGAATGTCCAAATGTCCTCAAATGTGTACAATGTGTATTTATATCTTTGTATTATGACACGTCTTACCTGTCCAGTGGTCTGCCAATAGCGTAACTAAGGAGGGGCTGTTCCAAGTAATACCCATTATTTAGGCATTCAACTCTCAATGAAGTGAAGAGGGTTACCTGTCCAAGATTCCCCCCCCTATAATGTTATAAATGGCCCATGAGAGGGGGGAGTACCTTATACTTTGGCCTTGTTAAATTCCCCTTACTAAATGCTATCTGGAGGTTGCCACATAATGTTTGTGCCTAATCTGCTTGCCATGTTTCTGTGAAAAAATAGTAATGTTTATTGTTTTTTCCTCAACAGTTTCCTTCCACGCCACAGGAATGGCAGACTATGGCCTCCCACTTTGCCCAGCGGTGGGACTTTCCTAACTGCGGAGGGGCAATTGATGGGAAACACGTCCACATCGTCCCACCACCCAACTCGGGGTCGTACTATTATAATTACAAGGGGTTCAATAGTATAGTGATGTTGGCGGTGGTGTCGGCTAATTACGACTTCCTGTATGTGGACGTGGGGAAGAATGGCCGGATGTCCGATGGTGGAGTCATCGCCCAGACGGAGTTTTACAGGCGTCTCCAGAATGGCAGCTTGGACTTGCCAGCTCCAGAGGACAATGTTGAAGGACTCCCATTTGTGTTCGTTGCTGATGAAGCGTTTGCGCTGGGGGACCACCTGATGTGGCCATTCCCAATGAGGACCCTCACCCCGGAACAGAGGGTTTTTAATTACCGGCTGGCCAGAGCCCGAAGAGTGGTGGAGAACACATTTGGAATCCTGGCCAGCCGGTTCCGACTATTTTTGACACTCATCCATATGGCGGAGTATAAACTGAACCATATTATACTGGCGTGCTGTGTTCTCCATAATTTTTTAAGGAAACATTCGGCCAACTATGCTGGCTCAGTTGGGCCTGAGGCCAGAATCCTACATCAAACCACACTGACGGCGCTTGAAAGTGGCCGTCCTGGCTTGCCTTCCCTGAGTGCCCGTGATGTCCGGTTACGCTACCTGGAGTTCTTTGCAGGTAGGGGGGCTATCAATATGCCAGACAATCTGTGAAGCCTTTTTATAATAAAAAAAAAAAGAAATTCTTGGTGGACATTTACTGCTTGTGTTTGTTTTAGCTGACCCTGACAGAAATGTGTTGAGTCCAGAAAATGTCGTGATTGTGTAACCTTATACAAAGCACTGTTGGCTGTTATTTCCTAAATGCAAAAACACATTTCACTACAAGTGCACTTGCAACTGCACTGAAACTGCACTTGTAGTGCAAAGAGGATTTGCCCTTAGGAAATAACCCCCATTTTTGCAGAAAACAGCAATTACATCACCCCAAAAGTGTTGTATTGTAGTGTTGAGACAGTAATCCACACATTCTTGAGTAAGCAACTTTTTTATACCTGCACAATCACATGTGCATTTACCAAAGGTTTTTAAAACAAACCAACATGTTTGTTGTATAACAATTTTTGCAGTAGCATTATCAAAAATCGAAATGTCCATTTCAGATAAAACAGGCCTGTGTAAAACCAACAAGAAAGCCAAAAAACTTGAACTTATAAAGTTCACATTAGGTAAAACCTGAAGGCTATATCAGACATCAGTATTTAGGAACTGGGTTTGATATAGCGTTCAGATGGGGGGAAATCACCCCTGGAAAAGCCAAATTTGGAAGATGCACACCAATTTACGAATGTCAACATGTGCTATCTGCCATCAGGGGGGATCAAGGGATGTGTTTTGGGGGAGCAAGCCCTTCCTCAATGCTACTTTATAATTGAGGAAGGGGTTGCACCCCCAAAACGCGTCCATTGATCTCCCGTGATGGCAGATAGCACATGTTGGCACACTGTGTGCATCCTCCAAATTTGGCTTTTCAAAACATTGCAAAAATATTGAAAAGATTGGACCATAATCCAAAAAGTGATTTTGTGGGGTTTTAAATTCGCCCCAAAACATCAATGATGTTATTATTTTTTTTAATAACATCATTGATTTTTTGCTGTATGTTTTGCAGTTCGACATTACACCCCATGATCTCCCCGATCAGGATCTGGGCACTTTCTGATGTGAAACATTCTGGATCCACAACATCACGATCACCTAAAAAGAGAGAAAGAAAACAAAAACAGGTCTCAAAAATTTGCCACCATCCATCTCTTTTACCTGAGCCTGTGGTCGCAGACACTCACCTGTTGTGGTGCCAATCTCCACCACATCTTCTTCTTCCTCCTGCTCTTCTTGGGTTGGTGTTAGTTCCCCTTCATCCAGAGGTGGAGGGTCTATGATCTCCTCGGATGAAGGGTGTCCCCCGAGTCTTTTCTCCCCTATGTAAAACAAAAATGGTATAATTAGCACACAGATATTTGATGGCAGAACTAGAAATAGGAAACATTGCTTGGAAGTGGGGTACAATTGTCTATTTTAGCCGAGTTCCAAGATGTATTTTTTTTATTGGCCTTTGTCAAGCTGCAATACTTTACCTGTTTAGTACAAGCTTCACAGATGGAGACCCCCTATAGTATACACTGGAGCACCTGTGTGGCCCCCTAATAAAAATGGTGTTCTTGTGTCCCACACTAGTGCTCCAGTGTCCAGATGTGAAAACAGCTGCTCAGTGTCCTCTCCTTACACAGAATCTAGTTGGCATTTCATTCTAGTAACAAACCCATCTACACAAACAACTATTTGGCATCCAAGTAGGCCCAAAAAAAATGTGGGAAAATGCATATGGCCTAAACAATGGTGTTTTAGAGGCCGAAAGAAAAATGTTTGATACGAACGAATAATGGGCCCATGAACATTAAAGTTGCCCTTTTAAACTGTACAATTAAGAAAAGCATATGGAGCAGCACGAACGCAATAAAGACAGAAAGAATAGGAACACAGCACTATATACTTTTTTGCAGCACTCTCCGGATCTTTCGGTACTGCTCTGGCTCTCTTAACTTCAGGTCCGACCACCGCTTCCCGAGCTGATCTTTCGATCGTCGTACCCCGAAATTCTTGTGAAGACTTTTGACCACTTTCGCCATGATCTTTGCCTTTCTGATGTTGGGGTTGGGGTAAGGCCCATACTTTCCGTCATAGTCGGACTTCTTCATGATGTCGACCATCTCCAACATCTCCCCAAAGGACATATTTGTGGCCTTAAAACGTCTCCTTCTGGATCGGGACGTGTCCGGATCCGGGCTTTCCTCCTCCTCCTCGTTCCTGCAATTAGCACGCACCTGCTGTGACTCCGCCATGTGCTCTTCCCCCACTGCGCCGAACGAAAAGGGGCGGGGAATAGACTAGAAAGAACGTCAGGGGCGGGCGGAGTTACACGCATGCGCAGTGTGTATAAAGCGTAACACGCGTGCGTATTACGTACGATCTGTGAGCGGAGGAAGGAGCATTGGACGCGCCGATCGTAAGAACGAAGGTAAGAGACAAAATTGTGCCTATACTGCTTCTACATTGAAGCCTATATTGTAACAAGATTAGGAGAGTTTTGTCTGACATTAGGCTTTGTCTTGTGTTGTGTCTTGCAGTGAACATGGATATCTTAGTGAAAGACAATGACTTCATGTCAGTATTCATAGATATCTTAAGGGAGCTGCCATGTCTGTGGGAGATTAAACACCCCCATTACAAGAACCAAGCAAAGAGGAAGGCAGCACTGGTGCTATTGTGTGAAATTGTGAAGCAGGTGATCCTAATTGGTGGCCTGAGGAGCACATATCTAAGGGAGCGCAAGAAAGTCCTGGATTCACAGAGATCCGGAGCAGCAGATGACATCTATGTCCCCAGGATGTTGTACTACGACAGGCTGCATTTTCTGGCAGGCCAGACTGAACCCAGGCCATCCCTCTCCAGTCTTCCTTCCAAGCTTCCTTCCCCCCCGGCTGAGGCTTCTGATGCCCAACCTGGGCCTTCCAGGCAACATGTGGAGGAGCCCAGATTGAGCCAGGTATAGCATTCCTCTAAATATTTCTGCTTGTCCAATCAATGTACAAACAAACAGGTGGGGTTCTTGCGAGCCACAAGTGGACCAATGCCTCTAAGGAGTAAAACAACTATATTTAAAGCAGCAAACACTTCACCACGTTTCATTCCGTGTATTTGAATATAAATAAAATCAATTGCGCTCGTGCTAAAAATGTGAATTGAAAAAAAAAAAAAATATGAATATATATAAACTGAGTATAAAATATAAACTAATTGTGCAAAAATGTTAAACCATAATTAGTATGCTAATAAAAACATACATGTAAAAATATATATATATATAATGTGCAATCCTTATATATAAAATTCACAAAGTGCATCCACATAAAAGTGCAATCCTTATATAAAATGCTGAAAGTGCATCATGCATGAATATAGACCTAATTAATAAGTGCAAATCCTGTGACAATCAAGTGTCCAAACAATATACGATCAGTAGATTCAAACTGAAACAAAAAAGTGCAAGAAAACAGTGTCCATGAATGAAGTGTTCATCAAGCTTCTCCTGAAAAGTGTCCAAATCACAACAAGCTGGATGTGCTCTCCCGTGATCCCCCACTTGTGCTTGCGCTCACCTCTATTCGTGTGACACGGTAGTTAAACAGTGTCAAAACACGCATTGGGGCTACTCCTGGGCTCACTCAGGATGCAATGATGTATGTCTAAACCTCACAGGTACAACTTGATTCATAAAAGAGAAAAAGAAAGCTCCATGGTGTAATATAGTAAGGGATTTATTTAAAGTAAAAGAAGTTCCTCCAGGAGGGTACTCACAGTATGCAGGTGCTACAGTGCACCAAACTATACAGGTGTATTTCGTTTTCGTATGGCGTGCGGTGTGGTGTATATTCCTCTCCTTCCCTGCTGACAGCTCCGTCCTACCCCTCCCCAACGCGTATTCGGCACAGGGATCACGTGCCTTCCTCTGGGGGATATCATTGGACGGACTCTCAATGTGAATTTTATATGCTGCTGGCGGCCATTTTGCCGAGGACCACAGACAGCACTAGTGTGGAACTGCAGCTGAAATGAGCGGCCAGTGGCCATTTTGCCTAGGACCAACCATCTATGTTGTAATAGGCTTCAGCTGTGTATAATATTGCAATGGAGAGCCATGTTTCACATCACCCATCATCCAATAGAGTTATGTCGGCGGCCATATTGCCTAGGTCCACAGACAGCTCTAGTGATGGGCTACATTAATAAGCAGTTAATTAAATAAAATAAAATAAAATAAAACAGCAACTGACAGCGCTATAAAATTAGATCCATCACAAAAATAAACGGCCATGAATACCATAGCGGGCAGTGATGGTATATGAAAGTGATCCTATACAGTTATATTGTGTTTGATAATCAAGGAAAGAGCTGTGCATCCAGGGGTCACCACACCGCACCTCATATACAATATGAAAGAGCCTGACCAAATTAAAATAAATCTGAATTGCCTTTAAAAACACATGCAAAAAGTTTAAAACATAAATTCCATAACTAAAATGAGAAATCTACTCGGATGACCTTATATTTCTCCTAAACGGAGTAATTTAGAAAACCCCCCTATCAAAGAAGATCCGTATCTCTGGCCCCTATTGAAGAATAAAATAAATTTTAATATAATATGTTAAAATCAATATACACCCCTAAACCCAATATCATATCAGTAAATATTTATGATATATAATGTAAAAATATTAAAAGTATTACATTTTTTTTTTTTTTTTAAATGTTATAATGATATTAAACCACCATAACAATGATAAGAACCTACAAAAAATGGTAATATTACCAACATTAACAGGTGTTAACAGGGAATCCAACACACAAATTTAGGATTAACCTAAAAACCAACCTGGATAATATATCGGAATAAACATACAGAGAAATAAAAGAAATTATTTATATTAAGTTCGTCGCTACCCTGGCATCCTCATGTGAAGTCATCTTAATATAAAGCCCCATGGTCGACCTGACCATCTGTCAAACCGACCATAGTCCACAGTGGGTCTTTATCTAGAGTGGGAAACTCGATACCGTTAAATACATAGGAACTAATTAAAAATTACTGAGGAAACATGTTAAATCAAAGTCCCTATTGAGCCCCCCAGGGGACAAAGAGCCCAACTGGTGTATCCACCAAGATTCTCGTTTACTAATTTCTCTCGTGAAATTGGAACCCCTCCAGTGGCATTTGGGAGCCTCTATCCCCCAAAATTTCATCCCTACCGTGCTTTTATTGTGCATTTTCTCAAAATGGATATATAAATGGTGCTTGTCTGACCCTTTGCGGATGTTTCGTACGTGTTCCTCTAATCTGTCTTTCAAGGCTCTAATGGTGCGGCCCACATAGATAAGATTGCATGGGCACTTTAATGCGTATACGACACCTATAGTGTCGCATGATATAAAGTCCCTGATGGTATAAGACTGGTGATTTATAGGATCCGAGAACTCCTTTACTCTTTTGTCATTCCCCGGAACCCTCACACAACTATAGCATCTACCACACCCGTAGAAGCCCTTGAGGTCCCAGAACACCTTAGGATTTGGGGGGGGCGGTTCAACAACATTGTGTACCAATTTATCCCGTAAATTAGGCGCTTTTTTTAAAACAATTTTAGGTTTATCCGGGAGCACTCCTTTGAGGTGAATGTCCTGCTTTAGGACATTCCAGTACTTGTGTATAATTCTTTGTACTTCATTGTTTTGTAAAGAGTAGTTCAAAACGATACTGATATTGTCACTGGTAACACTTCCCGTGGTTTCAATATTATCTCTTAATAAGCTATCCCTATCGAGACGTGCAACCTCCAACTTTTCCTTCTGTAAGAAGTCATTATGATATCCCTTGTCTAAAAACATGCTACTTAGTTTGTTAGACTGCAACTCATAGTCCTCAATTTTCGTGCCGTTTCTTCTCATCCTCATATATTGGCCTCTGGGTATGTTTTCCAGCCAGGGTTTGTAATGACAGCTGGTGGTGGGTATATAAGAGTTGCGATCTGTCGCTTTAAAATACGATCTAGTAATGATACCTTCATTGGTGTTAAAAATTTCTAGATCTAAAAAATGGATGTTTTCTCTAATAACATCCCAAGTTAGGGAGATGTTGAGATCATTGTTGTTCATGGAATCCAATAAATCCCTTAGTGTTTCCATACTCCCTTTCCAAATGATCAACAGATCATCGATGAATCTCTTGTATAATAAAATATTATCGCGCACTCCATTTAAAATTCCCTCCTCTTCCCATTTGGCCATATATAAGTTTGCCACGCTGGGGGCAAATTTAGCGCCCATAGCGACACCTTTTGTCTGCAAATAAAACTTATTCCCATACCAAAAAAATTGTGTCGTAAACAAAAATCTAAACACTTAAGGATAAATATGATAAAATCTCCATCCACATGTTCCTCTTTCATAAGAGCCCATTCCACTGCTCTCAAGGCCCCCTCATGCTCTATGTTTGTATAAAGTGAGGCCACATCGCCCGTGGCCATAATAATATTATCCCGTGCATTACATTCACTCAATATTTGTAACGTATGCTTAGTATCCTTGAGGTAGGCCTTTGTTTTTTTCACCAGTGGTTGCATGTGGATGTCTATGTATTCCCCCAAGCAGGATGTTAAAGATTCAATACCGCTCACTATCGGCCTCCCCGGGGGGTTTATACTATCCTTGTGTATCTTTGGTAGGAAATATATCACTGGAGTCTTACTAACCGTAGGGGCAAGGTATTTCGCTTCCTGCTTACTAAGGAGTCCTTCTTCCTCACCATCATGAACGATAGTTTCTAATATTCTTTTGAAGGATTTAGATGGATTCATATCCAGTAATCGGTAAGTATCAGTATCACTCAGTATCCTTTCCATTTCCTCCTTATATTGTTGTAGGGATAGTATAACTATCCCCCCGCCTTTATCCGCTGGCCTCACCACTATATCTGTCCTTTTATCTAGTAGATTCAAACCTTTTGTAAAATCCTTATGTTCATAAAATTTCTTAATGGGTAATTGCTCTAGTTCAGTGGTCACCAACTTCTTGAACAAATCAACATATTTGTTGTTGGCTATGTGGGGGTTAAATACTGAGGTGTTCCTCAGATTGGTATATTTGGTATTTTCAATAGTTTTTTCAATAGGATTAAGGGCATAATATTTTTTGATGTTCAGCTTTCTAATAAACTTCTGTATCCCAATATACGTCTCAAATTTGTTGAGTCCTTTCTTGGGGGTGAACTTAAAACCTTTGTCGAGTACCAGCAGTTCTTCCCTTGACAGCGGAGCCCCACTAAGGTTAAAAATCCCCTCTCCTAATCTTCTCGCCTTCTTTTTCTGCTGAACTCTTCTTCCAGCTCTCCCTCCTCTTTTCCTTGGTTTCTTATCTCGCGGGAGGGCCCTCCCCTGGTCCCCCCTAAAAAAGACTCATCAAAAAATTGATCCTCATTGTCCTCCAGAGGTTGGTAACTATTATATGTTGGTATCCTATATTGGTCTTGCGGGGGGTTCTCATACCTCCCTCTCTGAGGTTTTGGTGAGTAATAAACAGCACCCCTTTGTGTGTTCCCATACGAATCTGAGGGATAACCCCTCTGTTGATATTGATTCGGTGGGGGACCTCTGTATGATTGATGATTCCCTCTATATGGTGTTCCCTGTTGGTACCCATAATTGCCTTGAGATCTATGTGGGGTACCTTGCTGGTATCCGTGTTGTTTTTTGTGGCCATAGGAATTGTATTGTCCACCCCGTCGTGGAGGGGGGGATTTGACTGGTATCCCCTATCAAAGTAATTATGTTGGACTCTATTCCCTTCCCCACGATAAGGTGGTCTTCCATCATACCAATTCCCCTGGCCTTTTGGTGGACCATAGCCAGAGTACTGGGCATTGCTGCCTCCATAACTCGGACGTTCCTGTTGATCATAATATGCTCTCCTTGGTGGTTGACGATGGGGGGTATGAGGTTGTTTGTCCTCTTGATGGTGTGAGGGTAGTCCTCTACCCAGTTTTTGGCATTCTGTTGCTGATGGTGTTGCTGTCCTTGTGGTTGCGATGCTCTCGTATCGCCCGAACCATTAGTTGCTGTCTGCGGCTGCATGCTAGCGCTAGCATTAGCTAAATATGTAGATTGCCAACGAAAAACCTGTTTGTTTTGATAATCCTCAAAATCCCTCAGATACTTTTTCCTTTTAGTGTTTTTATTCTCGACATCCTTTTTCTGCATACTTTTATGCAGATCCCCCATGAGTCTATCATACTCAGGTGTGTTGTTAAAAGGAGCTAGTTTTTCCCTAATTTCTTTGATCTGATCCTCTATTAATGATAATTTGCGTTGTTTGCGTTTGAGGAGAAATTCCATAACCTCTCTTCCTTTATTTGAAAAGAAGGAGTACCATTCTTCTATATCCCCTTCACCTAATAAACCGTCATTTATGGGAACATCCCATCTTAATTTCCTGGGGACCATACCATCTTTTAAATATTTATCCATGGTGGAGCGATCCCACCATATGTTGCTTTTTTTGTCCATACAATGCCCCAGTTTTCTAAAAAGGTGTGTGATGTCATTTTCTTTATTACTACTAACTGAGAATAGACCTTCCAGGTCTATCTCACTGTTTTCAAAAAAGGCAAAAGGATCCATAGGCTACTAGCAAGTGTATGAAATCAAGATACAAACAAACAGGTGGGGTTCTTGCGAGCCACAAGTGGACCAATGCCTCTAAGGAGTAAAACAACTATATTTAAAGCAGCAAACACTTCACCACGTTTCATTCCGTGTATTTGAATATAAATAAAATCAATTGTGCTCGCGCTAAAAATGTGAATTGAAAAAAAAAAAAAATATGAATATATATAAACTGAGTATAAAATATAAACTAATTGTGCAAAAATGTTAAACCATAATTAGTATGCTAATAAAAACATACATGTAAAAATATATATATATAATGTGCAATCCTTATATATAAAATTCACAAAGTGCATCCACATAAAAGTGCAATCCTTATATAAAATGCTGAAAGTGCATCATGCATGAATATAGACCTAATTAATAAGTGCAAATCCTGTGACAATCAAGTGTCCAAACAAAATACGATCAGTAGATTCAAACTGAAACAAAAAAGTGCAAGAAAACAGTGTCCATGAATGAAGTGTTCATCAAGCTTCTCCTGAAAAGTGTCCAAATCACAACAAGCTGGATGTGCTCTCCTGTGATCCCCCACTTGTGCTTGCGCTCACCTCTATTCGTGTGACACGGTAGTTAAACAGTGTCAAAACATGCATTGGGGCCACTCCTGGGCTCACTCAGGATGCAATGATGTATGTCCAATCCTCACAGGTAAAACATGATTCATAAAAGAGAAAAAGAAAGCTCCATGGTGTAATATAGTAAGGGATTTATTTAAAGTAAAAGAAGTTCCTCCAGGAGGGTACTCACAGTATGCAGGTGCTACAGTGCACCAAACTATACAGGTGTATTTCGTTTAGCAGCGGCTCGTATGGCGTGCGGTGTGGTGTATATTCCTCTCCTTCCCTGCTGACAGCTCCGTCCTACCCCTCCCCAACGCGTATTCGGCACAGGGATCACGTGCCTTCCTCTGGGGGATATCATTGGACGGACTCTCAATGTGAATTTTATATGCTGCTGGCGGCCATTTTGCCGAGGACCACAGACAGCACTAGTGTGGAACTGCAGCTGAAATGAGCGGCCAGTGGCCATTTTGCCTAGGACCAACCATCTATGTTGTAATAGGCTTCAGCTGTGTATAATATTGCAATGGAGAGCCATGTTTCACATCACCCATCATCCAATAGAGTTATGTCGGCGGCCATATTGCCTAGGTCCGCAGACAGCTCTAGTGATGGGCTACATTAATAAGCAGTTAATTAAATAAAATAAAATAAAACAGCAACTGACGGCACTATAAAATTAGATCCATCACAAAAATAAACGGCCATGAATACCATAGCGGGCAGTGATGGTATATGAAAGTGATCCTATACAGTTATATTGTGTTTGATAATCAAGGAAAGAGCTGCGCATCCAGGGGTCACCACACCGCACCTCATATACAATATGAAAGAGCCTGACCAAATTAAAATAAATCTGAATTGCCTTTAAAAACACATGCAAAAAGTTTAAAACATAAATTCCATCACTAAAATGAGAAATCTACTCGGATGACCTTATATTTCTCCTAAACGGAGTAATTTAGAAAACCCCCCTATCAAAGAAGATCCGTATCTCTGGCCCCTATTGAAGAATAAAATAAATTTAAAATAAATTTAAAATAAATTAGGTCTATATTCATGCATGATGCACTTTCAGCATTTTATATAAGGATTGCACTTTTATGTGGATGCACTTTGTGAATTTTGTAAGGATTGCACATTATATATATATATATATTTTTACATGTATGTTTTTATTAGCATACTAATTATGGTTTAACATTTTTGCACAATTAGTTTATATTTTATACTCAGTTTATATATATTCATATTTTTTTTTTTTTTCAATTCACATTTTTAGCGCAAGCACAATTGATTTTATTTATATTCAAATACACGGAATGAAACGTGGTGAAGTGTTTTCTGCTTTAAATATAGTTGTTTTACTCCTTAGAGGCATTGGTCCACTTGTGGCTCGCAAGAACCCCACCTGTTTGTTTGTATCTTGATTTCATACACTTGCTAGTAGCCTATGGATCCTTTTGCCTTTTTTGAAAACAGGGAGATAGACCTAGAAGGTCTATTCTCAGTTAGTAGTAATAAAGAAAATGACATCACACACCTTTTTAGAAAACTGGGGCATTGTATGGACAAAAAAAGCAACATATGGTGGGATCGCTCCACCATGGATAAATATTTAAAAGATGGTATGGTCCCCAGGAAATTAAGATGGGATGTTCCCATAAATGACGGTTTATTAGGTGAAGGGGATACAGAAGAATGGTACTCCTTCTTTTCAAATAAAGGAAGAGAGGTTATGGAATTTCTCCTCAAACACAAACAACGCAAATTATCATTAATAGAGGATCAGATCAAAGAAATTAGGTAAAAACTAGCTCCTTTTAACAACACACCTGAGTATGATAGACTCATGGGGGATCTGCATAAAAGTATGCAGAAAAAGGATGTTGAGAATAAAAACACTAAAAGGAAAAAGTATCTGAGGGATTTTGAGGATTATCAAAACAAACAGGTTTTTCGTTGGCAATCTACATTATTAGCTAATGCTAGCGCTAGCATGCAGCCGCAGACAGCAACTAATGGTTCGGGCGATACGAGAGCATCGCAACCACAAGGACAGCAACACCATCAGCAACAGAATGCCAAACAACCGGGTAGAGGACTACCCTCACACCATCAAGAGGACAAACAACCTCATACCCCCCATCGTCAACCACCAAGGAGAGCATATTATGATCAACAGGAACGTCCGAGTTATGGAGGCAGCAATGCCCAGTACTCTGGCTATGGTCCACCAAAAGGCCAGGGGAATTGGTATGATGGAAGACCACCTTATCGTGGGGAAGGGAATAGAGTCCAACATAATTACTATGATAGGGGATACCAGTCAAATCCCCCCCCTCCACGACAGGGTGGACAATACAATTCCTATGGCCACAAAAAACAACACGGATACCAGCAAGGTACCCCACATAGATCTCAAGGCAATTATGGGTACCAACAGGGAACACCATATAGAGGGAATCATCAATCATACAGAGGTCCCCCACCGAATCAATATCAACAGAGGGGTTATCCCTCAGATTCGTATGGGAACACACAAAGGGGTGCTGTTTATTACTCACCAAAACCTCAGAGAGGGAGGTATGAGAACCCCCCGCAAGACCAATATAGGATACCAACATATAATAGTTACCAACCTCTGGAGGACAATGAGGATCAATTTTTTGATGAGTTTTTTTTAGGGGGGACCAGGGGAGGGCCCTCCCGCGAGATAAAAAACCAAGGAAAAGAGGAGGGAGAGCTGGAAGAAGAGTTCAGCAGAAAAAGAGGGCGAGAAGATTAGGAGAGGGGATTTTTAACCTTAGTGGGGCTCCGCTGTCAAGGGAAGAACTGCTGGTACTCGACAAAGGTATTAAGTTCGCCCCCAAGAAAGGACTCAACAAATTTGAGACGTATATTGGGATACAGAAGTTTATTAGAAAGCTGAACATCAAAAAATATTATGCCCTTAATCCTATTGAAAAAACTATTGAAAATACCAAATATACCAATCTGAGGAACAACTCAGTATTTAACCCCCACATAGCCAACAACAAATATGTTGATTTGTTCAAGAAGTTGGTGACCACTGAACTAGAGCAATTACCCATTAAGAAATTTTATGAACATAAGGATTTTACAAAAGGTTTGAATCTACTAGATAAAAGGACAGATATAGTGGTGAGGCCAGCGGATAAAGGCAGGGGGATAGTTATACTATCCCTACAACAATATAAGGAGGAAATGGAAAGGATACTGAGTGATACTGATACTTACCGATTACTGGATATGAATCCATCTAAATCCTTCAAAAGAATATTAGAAACTATCGTTCATGATGGTGAGGAAGAAGGACTCCTTAGTAAGCAGGAAGCGAAATACCTTGTCCCTACGGTTAGTAAGACTCCAGTGATATATTTCCTACCAAAGATACACAAGGATAGTATAAACCCCCCGGGGAGGCCGATAGTGAGCGGCATTGAATCTCTGACATCCCGCTTGAGGGAATACATAGACATCCACCTGCAACCACTGGTGAAAAAAACAAAGGCCTACCTCAAGGATACTAAGCATACGTTACAACTATTGAGTGAATGTAATGCACGGGATAATATTATTATGGCCACGGGCGATGTGGCCTCACTTTATACAAACATAGAGCATGAGGGGGCCTTGAGAGCAGTGGAATGGGCTCTTATGAAAGAGGAACATGTGGATGGAGATTTTATCATATTTATCCTTAAGTGTTTAGATTTTTGTTTACGACACAATTTTTTTTGGTATGGGAATAAGTTTTATTTGCAGACAAAAGGTGTCGCTATGGGCGCTAAATTTGCCCCCAGCGTGGCGAACTTATATATGGCCAAATGGGAAGAGGAGGAAATTTTAAATGGAGTGCGCAACAATATTTTATTATACAAGAGATTTATCGATGATCTGTTGATCATTTGGAAAGGGAGTATGGAAACACTAAGGGATTTATTGGATTCCATGAACAACAATGATCTCAACATCTCCCTAACTTGGGATGTTAATAGAGAAAACACCAATGAAGGTATGATTACTAGATCGTATTTTAAAGCGACAGATCGCAACTCTTATATACCCACCACCAGCTGTCATTACAAACCCTGGCTGGAAAACATACCCAGAGGCCAATATATGAGGATGAGAAGAAACTGCACGAAAATTGAGGACTATGAGCTGCAGTCTAACAAACTAAGTAGCATGTTTTTAGACAAGGGATATCATAATGACTTCTTACAGAAGGAAAAGTTGGATGTTGCACGTCTCGATAGGGATAGCTTATTAAGAGATAATATTGAAACCACGGGAAGTGTTACCAGTGACAATATCAGTATCGTTTTGAACTACTCTTTACAAAACAATGAAGTACAAAGAATTATACGCAAGTACTGGAATGTCCTAAAGCAGGACATTCACCTCAAATGAGTGCTCCCGGATAAACCTAAAATTGTTTTAAAAAAAGCGCCTAATTTACGGGATAAATTGGTACACAATGTTGTTGAACCCCCCCCCCCAAATCCTAAGATGTTCTGGGACCTCAAGGGCTTCTACGGGTGTGGTAGATGCTATAGTTGTGTGAGGGTTCCGGGGAGTGACAAAAGAGTAAAGGAGTTCTCGGATCCTATAAATCACCAGTCTTATACCATCAGGGACTTTATATCATGCGACACTATAGGTGTCGTATACGCATTAAAGTGCCCATGCAATCTTATCTATGTGGGCCGCACCATTAGAGCCTTGAAAGACAGATTAGAGGAACACGTACGAAACATCTGCAAAGGGTCAGACAAGCACCATTTATATATCCATTTTGAGAAAATGCACAATAAAAGCACGGTAGGGATGAAATTTTGGGGGATAGAGGCTCCCAAACGCCACTGGATGGGTTCCAATTTAACGAGAGAAATTAGTAAACGAGAATCTTGGTGGATACACCAGTTGGGCTCTCTGTCCCCTGGGGGGCTCAATAGGGACTTTGATTTAACATGTTTCCTCAGTAATTTTTAATTAGTTCCTATGTATTTAACGGTATCGAGTTTCCCACTCTAGATAAAGACCCACTGTGGTCTATGGTCGGTTTGACAGATGGTCAGGTCGACCATGGGGCTTTATATTAAGATGACTTCACATGAGGATGCCAGGGTAGCGACGAACTTAATATAAATAATTTCTTTTATTTCTCTGTATGTTTATTCCGATATATTATCCAGGTTGGTTTTTAGGTTAATCCTAAATTTATGTGTTGGATTCCCTGTTAACACCTGTTAATGTTGGTATTATTACCATTTTTTGTAGCTTCTTATCATTGTTATGGTGGTTTAATATCATTATAACATTTAAAAAAAAAAAAAAAAAAAAATTTTAATACTTTTAATATTTTTATATTATATATCATAAATATTTACTGATATGATATTGGGTTTAGGGGTGTATATTGATTTTAACATATTATATTATAATTTATTTTATTCTTCAATAGGGGCCAGAGATACGGATCTTCTTTGATAGGGGGGTTTTCTAAATTACTCCGTTTAGGAGAAATATAAGGTCATCCGAGTAGATTTCTCATTTTAGTTATGGAATTTATGTTTTAAACTTTTTGCATGTGTTTTTAAAGACAATTCAGATTTATTTTAATTTGGTCAGGCTCTTTCATATTGTATATGAGGTGCGGTGTGGTGACCCCTGGATGCACAGCTCTTTCCTTGATTATCAAACACAATATAACTGTATAGGATCACTTTCATATACCATCACTGCCCGCTATGGTATTCATGGCCGTTTATTTTTGTGATGGATCTAATTTTATAGCGCTGTCAGTTGCTGTTTTATTTTATTTTATTTAATTAACTGCTTATTAATGTAGCCCATCACTAGAGCTGTCTGCGGACCTAGGCAATATGGCCGCCGACATAACTCTATTGGATGATGGGTGATGTGAAACATGGCTCTCCATTGCAATATTATACACAGCTGAAGCCTATTACAACATAGATGGTTGGTCCTAGGCAAAATGGCCACTGGCCGCTCATTTCAGCTGCAGTTCCACACTAGTGCTGTCTGTGGTCCTCGGCAAAATGGCCGCCAGCAGCATATAAAATTCACATTGAGAGTCCGTCCAATGATATCCCCCAGAGGAAGGCACGTGATCCCTGTGCCGAATACGCATTGGGGAGGGGTAGGACGGAGCTGTCAGCAGGGAAGGAGAGGAATATACACCACACCGCACGCCATACGAGCCGCTGCTAAACGAAATACACCTGTATAGTTTGGTGCACTGTAGCACCTGCATACTGTGAGTACCCTCCTGGAGGAACTTCTTTTACTTTAAATAAATCCCTTACTATATTACACCATGGAGCTTTCTTTTTCTCTTTTATGAATCATGTTTTACCTGTGAGGATTGGACATACATCATTGCATCCTGAGTGAGCCCAGGAGTGGCCCCAATGCGTGTTTTGACACTGTTTAACTACCGTGTCACACGAATAGAGGTGAGCGCAAGCACAAGTGGGGGATCACGGGAGAGCACATCCAGCTTGTTGTGATTTGGACACTTTTCAGGAGAAGCTTGATGAACACTTCATTCATGGACACTGTTTTCTTGCACTTTTTTGTTTCAGTTTGAATCTACTGATCGTATTTTGTTTGGACACTTGATTGTCACAGGATTTGCACTTATTAATTAGGTCTATATTCATGCATGATGCACTTTCAGCATTTTATATAAGGATTGCACTTTTATGTGGATGCACTTTGTGAATTTTATATATAAGGATTGCACATTATATATATATTTTTTTACATGTATGTTTTTATTAGCATACTAATTATGGTTTAACATTTTTGCACAATTAGTTTATATTTTATACTCAGTTTATATATATTCATATTTTTTTTTTTTTTCAATTCACATTTTTAGCGCGAGCACAATTGATTTTATTTATGTCCAATCAATGATGTTAACTAGATGTTAGTTTGGAGTACTATTTTAGGATTGTGATTGATGAAGCAAAACATTACAACCATGTCCCTTTTTCATACACAGGGAAGTCTCAGCCAGGAGGTGGCTGGGCCGAGCTGGCTGGCTGATCTGCAGGTCCCTCCACCCCCCCTGAAAAGAGAAAGTGGCAGTAGGAGGAGTGCCCTAGAGGAGGCTACCGGAGGACTCTTTTGGAGGGCTACAGAGGCCCTGGGAGCACGACAGACCATGGAGGAGGACATTGCTGCCGTCATTGCATATAAAATGCAGAGGATGGAGGAGGGCCAACAAGTCTTGTGTGAGGCGCTCATATTGGAGGCTCTTAACAAAGGTATGAGGGGCCAAATGACAGCTCAGACACACCTTTGCGATGGTCCTCCTCCTGCAGGTCCTCCTCCTCCTCCTCCTTCTCCTCCAGGTCCTCCCAGTCCTCCTCCAGGTCCTACTCCTCCTCCTGCCACATCTCCAACTGCACAGCCACAGCCCGGAATGAAGCATGAAAGGAAGACCAGAAAGTGAGGACCCTGGATACAGTCTGGTCGGCCAAAAAATGCAGCCTCTTGTGGTACCACAGCCTGGGGACACAGATGTCATCTGCTGCTATCCGGATCTCTGCGAATTCTGGACCAGACTGCCCTCCCTTACATATGGACTCCTCAGGCCACCAATTTTGATGTTCAAGAATTGATGTCTGCCCTGGGGGTCCCAGGCTTCGCTAATTTCTCCTGTTGATCCAGTGTTGCCTTCCTCTTTGTTTGGTTCTGAGCCCTTAATAAAGGATTTTTGTTTTGAATTATACTCTCCTATGTGTTTTACTTCAAAAAGGACAGTTGGTTTGTGAGGATTCAGGTACATTTCAAATATACAATGTGAAATGAACAAGGGACACCAACACCAAACAATCTCCTTGAGATTAAATAATAAAAGATATCAATGGTGTTGGGGTAACTTGACACACAAAACACACACAAAAATATTCTGGAGTAAAAATAAAAATAACATTGAACAAAGATCAACCTTTGAAAAAATTCAAACATTAAAAAAAATAAAAGGCTTAAAATCCCCAAAAAAATTAAATAAAAAAAAAAATTCTGTCAGATGTGACAACTAATAACAATATATTCATGGAATCCCAATAAAAAGACAAAAATAAAACTTTGTGAGAAGTGTGTGTGAATATGAGCAGCAAAACTACTTAATTCTTGTCACATTATAAAGAAGAAGAGAGTGCGCTGTATTAAACCATTTTTAACATTGCAGCGTGACGAAAGTGCTGTATCCATTGCGAACGCTAAGTTTACCAGAACGAGCTGTTCCATCTTGGAATTTCTTCTGAGCATGCGTGGCACTTTGTGCGTCGGAACAGGCCACACACGGTTGGTGTGTCGGAAAATCCGATGGAAAATGTCCGATGGAGCCCACACACGGTCGGAATTTCCGACAACACGCTCCGATTGGACATTTTCCATCGGAAAATCCGACCGTGTGTATGGGGCATTGAAGTAAAATTCACAGAATTCTTGAACCAAAGTGCTGATTCTGAGTCACATTGCCATCCCTTAAGCGTAACTTTGGGAGGGCAGGATTGTGAGGTTGAGGGGAAAGTTTCCTAGCTAACAGGGTGGTCGGTTTATCTCCCATCATATAAAATCTATGCCTTGACCAGCGAAGGTATTTCTCTGCTTTAGTGGTAAGGCTAAGATTTAGCACTGTACGTGCTGCGTCGAATTTATGCCTCAGGTCTAACTTGGGATTGTTCTTTTGTTCGCGTGAAATTGCCTGTAGATTATTTCCTTGTTGTTGAATTGATTGCGTGTATATGCATTTAGTTCTGGATGCAAGTTAAATCAACTTGTCACAAATTGTGGCTTTGTGTAAAATATTGGCGAATGGCTGTTTCTATTTCGTAAAAGACAATGGGGTCATTAAGCAAGGCAGCATTGAGGCACCATGCGGTGGGTTTTGGTTTGATCCCCAGATCTGATAGGGAGATTTGTACCGGCGAGTGGTCTGACCATGATGCATTCATTATTTTAGCTGAATTGATTGAGGGGAGTATTTGTGATAGAGAAAATACAGCAATTTGAGAGTAAGTTTTATGTACTTGGGAATAATGTGTGTAATCCCTAGTTGTTGGGTGGAGATCTCTCCACGTATCTATAAGGTTGTAGGAGTGTAACAACCGAGCCAGTTTAAATCCCTGCTTCAAAACATGTTTTAAAACTGGTTTGTGAGGCTTAGACCTGTCTATAGCTTGATTCAAGGGTACGTTACTGTCTCCTCCTATAGTAATCTGGCCCGTAGCTTGTGGTATCAACGTCAATAACATTGTCTCAAAAAATTGTATCAGTCCCACATTAGGGGCATAGTACAAAACTAGGGAGATAACTTGTCCATTAATTTTCCCGACCACCATAATATATCTCCCTTCTTTATCTTTAATTACCATGTCTGGGGTAAAGGGGACATTTTTGACAATGCAAATTGCAACTCCCCCTTTTTTTCTCCGGGCCATTAGATAAGTAGCATGTGGGAAAGTGGGGGTTCAGGTATTTAGGTGTCCAGAGACGTGAGAGAAAGGTGTTTCCTGTAAAAGAACAATATTCGCTCCCCATTTATGGTATTGTTGGAATGCCATTGCCCTTTTGGTTGGGGAGTTAATGCCCTGTACATTGTGGGTTAAGACTATGAATTTGTTTGACTGAGAGTTCAACATAATGGTTCGACAGACTGTACTCGCCTGATATAGTTTTCCATCGTTACTTCCAAGATGCCAATGCTCCACGGGGAAACCTCTGTATTGAAGTGAGAGAGTACAGAGTGAAAAAGGTAGGAAGAAAGAGGGAGAAAGAAGTAGATTAGAGTTGTAATTCAGTACACTAAATGGTCGTGCATCGGTGGGCTTCAGGTGAGATAATATCATAAATGTGCATAACATAACAGGGAACCACATCCCATAGGGTAATGTGAAGTTGTCTCTCTCTGGCAGAAGGGGGCAAGCTCACCAAGAGGTGGCACGCATTTACGCCCGGTATCTTTCCTTTCATATAGCTGTGAGGAGAGTGGGAGCATCCAAAATACAACATTAAACAAAAATTTGTCCATATTATTGGAAAGGGTAAATTGGGCAGCTTCATCCTGGTCAGAGGGACCCGAACCCTCTATACTAAGATTAATTATATAACAGGTGCTTCCGTGCCCAATAACAGCAAAATGACATTTCAAAGGAAAAAAAGTCATTTAAAAGTACTCGCGGCTATATGAATTGACCAAAATTAAAATTAAAAAAATGGCGTGGGGTCCCCCTAAATACCATACCAGGCCCTTCAGGTCTGGTATGGATATTAAGGGGAACCCTGCGCCAAAATAAAAAAAAAGGTGTGGGGGTCCCCCTCAAAATCTTCAGGTCTGGTATGGATTTTACAGGGAACCCAGCACCAAACTAAAAAAAAAATTGTGTGGGTTCCCCCCAAAAATCCATACCAGACCCTTATCCGAGCACGCAACCTGGCAAGCCACAGGAAAAGAGGGGGGGCAAGAGAGTGGCCCCCCTCCTGAACTGTACCAGGCCACATGCCCTCAACATTGGGAGGGTGCTTTGGGGTCCCCCCCAAAGCACCTTGTCCCCATGTTGATGAAGACAAGGGCCTCATCCCCACAACCCTTGCCCAGTGGTTGTGGTGGTCTTATCAGAATCTGGAAGCCCCCTTTAACAGGGGACCCCCAGATCCTGCCCCCCTTGTGTGAAATGGTAAGGGGGTACGAAAGTACCCCTACCATTTCACAAAAAAAGTGTCAAAAATGTTAAAAATGACAAGAGACAGTTTTGGACTCAGATATACAGCGACTGCACTTCCAACTGCACTTGCAGTGCACTTGTAGTGCAAAGTGGATTTGTCTTTACTAAATCAACCTCCATGACCGCTAGTTACATACAAATATGCATGCATAGAAGCAACTGGAGGCAGATGGTATTTTGGTGAGTTTTTTTACGGCTCTAAATTTTAACTTGTGGGCTTTGTCAACTTGATGGATTAGCATAAGCACTTTAGGAGTGAAATCAAGTTAAAACAATGTTCTTACTCAGGTATAAAAGGCCCAAGACAGCTGAAGAGCAAAATGCTAGTAATTTAGAATTCACATTCTAAATTACTAGCGGCAGAATTCTGCGGCAGAAAGAACATAAGGAAACACATGTACAGTCTATGAAATATTAATCAAGAAAATTCTGTCTGCTCTTGTCTTTCTTTAGTTCAGTTGCCAAGAAGAAATGTATCAAGTGTGTAATTTAATTTCATGCTAAATAAAGATATATACTTAGTGCAGTTATACAGTAGGTAGAATAAAACATTTAGCACATATATGTATGTATACAGACATGTCAGGATACAAGTAAACAGCTTATTGTTTTTCAATTATGATCAATAACTTTTAAATCTGGAGGTAATCTTTACATGTCAAGCTATACGTTTAATGCAATCACTTGCAACTCTGCTCTGTAGTACAATCTCTTGGCAGTAGTACAGTCTCCTTTTTCTCTCATTGTGTACATAGTTACGTAGATAGTCTGATTGAAAAAAGACAAAAGTCCATCTAGTTCAACCAATAAAAGGGGGAAAAAAATCCTAAAAAAAAAAATAAAAAAATAAAAATCATACAATCCTATATACACAACCCTATACCCAGAGGGAGGCAAAAACCCCAGCAAAGCATGAACCAATTTGCTCCAGAAGGGGAAAAAATTCCTTCCTGATTACCCGAGAGGCAATTGGATATTCCCTGGATCGACTTTACCTAGAAATGTTAAAAAGAAAAAGGGATCTGACGGAGAGTAGAGTTACCTAGAAATGTTAGTATCCAGCTACTGTATATTATGTACATGCAGGTAACATATTATTATGGGCTTGATTTACTAAAACTGGAGAGTGCAAAATCTGGTGCAGCTGTGCATGGCAGCCAATCAGCTTCTAACTTCAGCTTGTTCAATTAATCTTTAATAATAAAACCTAGAAGCTGATTGGTTTCTATGCAGAGCTGCACCAGATTTTGCACTCTTCAGTTTTAGTAAATCAACCCCATTGTGTACATAACCATTGCTATATAGTTACTCATTCCAACCTCCAGGAACATTGGTGTCAAGCCGTAGTTTAAATCAACGTGCTCCTTCTAATGTCTGCAGTAGTTGCCATGTCCTGCCACATACTAATTTATAGGGCTTATTTATAATGGATATCGCTATCTGCTCTCTGTTATGCACCACTGCACTACTCAAAATGGAGCCCACTTTTTAGGGATGTGATGGGCCATATTTGAATAGCACATGTTAACTAAATATTAATTTTAAAGAGAAAATGAAAGGACTTTTTCTTCCTAAACCCACTTGAGTCCTAGGGCTTCTTTATGAATGTTTTTTATTATAAATAAATGTTATAAAATTAGAAAAGAATGCATTTTCCTGTACTTTTTCACAATGTAACATTTGCATAATTCACATACTCTCCTCAGGGTAAAACATGTAACATGTTCCTAAAGATGAACGTTTCCTTTAAGGACTATTCTTCATGTGATTGAAAACCTCTGGTAAACCTATAAAAAGAGAATTAAATCAGCATAACAAAAACATTGTGCAACACCAAGAACTAGAGCCTTTATAAGTAAAAAGGTGTAGCGGGATCTACCCAAATGGGACCTGCTGAATTAATTATGATGATGAGTTCTCCCCTATTTGTACAGAGGCTGTCAGCATCCCAAAGAGCAATCTTAAGCACACTGACAAAAGAAAACAGTCTAGGGGAATGTCTTCTATGATTTATTACTAGAACTTGAACAATGGGAGAGGGTGCAGTGTTTGGGATACTCCCCACTGTACCCTTCAATTTGAAGAAACACTCTGCTCTGTACTACACTTCTCGGTGATAGATCTCCTGCTAAACATCAAAATACATTCCCTTTGAGAGACTAAGGGAAGGCCAAAGGTAGGGACTCCATGAAAGAAGAACTGCTTGGCTCAGATATCCCAATAGTACACAGTCACCAGGATCGTGCAGCTAAGTCAGTAACTATGAAGCCAGGGAGCAGCTGTGCCCATTCAGCTTCTTCCAGATGCCTTCTCCTTAAGCTTTGCAAAGCGGATCCTTCAGGAGAAGTCTCAGGGTGTTGAAATTAACTTTAGGTGTAGGCTCCCCAGCTCTGTCACAGCTGGGACCTCAAGGAGCGCAACTTAATTCAGTAGAACCCACTACACAGGAGGGGGTAGCCACCCCCCCCCCAGACTAGTGGAATCCCTACAACAGAAATACCCTGTTGCTCTGGGTTTCACGCTATTTATCAGCCTCTCCAGCCACCTACTAGTGCACCCCTCCCCAGGGATTAGCTGGCACGCAGTAATTATTAAGCTACCTATTTGACTCTCCTTTTCTTATGTTCCGGAGGCATGTAGAAATCAGGGGGTTAGTGAAACCTGCAACCTGCAAGACCCAGAAGAGCCCAAAGAAATCAATAGCTGCTCCAGTGATTACGGAGCAGCCAAAAATAACTACATTTTCCTACTGTCCTAGCAGTCTATTTAGGTGTTACATCTGAAATATGGCTAGCCCCTTGTATAGTATATACAGTATATCATTACAAACTGTTATATATAACAACACCCAAGGGTGACTCCCTTCTGATCCTACCAACCCCATATTCTCTGACTTGACTTTAACTCTGCTCTAACACACATTGATAACTGTATACTGTATACATTACAGTGATCTGTTCCACACTAAAAAAAAAAAAAGAAAAAAAAAAAAGGATAATATCATATTTCATCCTTAAAAAGACACTAATGAAATCAGGAATTTTTGAAATGTACATATTATGCATGTTGCCTTTATTGGCTAGTCCAAAAAAAGTTAACTTCCCAACATTGTTGTACAAAAAACAGCATTTGTTTTACGAGTCCAGGTCTAGCAATAGTAAACAGATTTTTCTTTAAATGGATACACAAGTTTAATATTCCCAGAATACAAATCTGCATTTCCAGCCTCAGCTGTCTTTACTGCTTGCTGTGTTGGTGACAACCTCAGTTATTTTCTAAAAGACAAACATAAATCAGTTCCCTTGTCTTGTGTTTCCCATATTGTAAGAACTGTAAAGTCAGGTCAGTGCAGTAAAAGTTTAAAATATTAAAGCAGAGTGTTGTGCTGTGTAAGCCATGCCATAGTTGCCAACATTGTAAAAAATGTATAGGGACACTTTTTTTGCCTGTAGGCAGAGTCTTATTATAATTAGGGGGCGGGGCATTCATTTTTTAGGTGTGGCATAGTGGAAAAAGAAAAATGCGGTGCGGTTTCAGTGGGTACATCTGTGTCCCCATCAGCAGAGCCCTCCTTACATCTGTGTCCCCATCAGCAGAGCTCCTCCTTACATCTGTGTCCCCATCAGCAGAGCCCTCCTTACATTTGTGTCCCCATCAGCGGAGCCCCTCCCTACATCTGTGTCCCCATCAGTGGAACCCCTCCTTATATCAGTATCCTCATCAGCGGAGCCCCTCTTCCAGCTGTGTCCTCATCAGCAGAGCCCTCCTTACATCTGTGTCCCCATCAGCGGAGCCCCTCCTTACATCTGTGTCCCATCAGTGGAGCCCTCCTTACATCTGTGTACCTGGCAGTGGAGCCCTCCTCAAATCAATGTCCCAGCAGCGGAGCCGACCTCCTTACATCTGTGCCCCCAGCAGCAGAGCCCTCCTTCATGCATCTGTCCCAGCTACACAGTTCCTGGCTTTCTCATGTGTTCAGTGGAGAGGGGAGGGGCCTCCAGGCCATGCAACCAATCGGCTTCAGTGTACAAGAGAATTGTCTACTTGTACACTGAAGAGAGAAGCCGATTGGCTGCCCCTTGCCTCTCCACTGAACACACGGGGATTAGTCCTCGTGGCAGCGGCCATCTTCTTGTAGCCTGCCTGCCTATTTTGCCTAAAACATTCCCGATTTTCCCAGGACAAAGACAAAATCCCGGGAATTTAATCGAGATGTGCTCCGATCTGGACGAGGGTCCCAAAATCAGGATTGCCCCGGGAAAATCGGGACTGTTGGCAAGTATGCCATGCATGAAAGCAGAAAAATAGAAGTTCAAGTAATAACACTTGTATAAATCAATGCAGTAAAAATGGCAAATTTTGAAACATGTTGATTTTTATCAGGCATACCACAATCCTAAATTTAGGAGCTATACATGTAAGGCCTAATGAAGGGCAAGATCTTCACCTATGTAAGAAGGAAAGGCTGGGGTGGAGTCAGGCCCACATGTTTAGGGTGGCAAGAGTAAATAGAAGTTGTAGGAAGTTTAGAAAGGAGGTCTGATCAAGCCCTTGTGTGAGACCTAGGGCCCTAGCAGAGACTATTTAAACTATGTGAAGTTCCTGTTTTGGGGTTTTCCCCTTAGGGGAAATGCCATCTGTTTTCTCCCAAGTGGTCACCTCCAGGATAGCTGGAAGTTATTGCTAAAGAAAACCCTGTGGTAGGAAAGAATTCTGGTTTTAGCCAGCCATGCAAGGTGGAACAATGTTTGTCTATGAACTTTGTGAAACAAGTTTATGGGTCTGTTGTCCCCTACTGTCTGTATTTGTGAATAACTGTGGTCTTAAAGTAGAATTATACGCAAAACTTTTTTTTATATTTTGGATAGAATAAGTGAAGGTTATAACCCTTTTCAGATTTTTTTCTGCCAGCTGTGGCCCATTGGGGAGATTTCTTTTCACTTCCTGTCCCATAGCCAAACAGAAAGTGAGGAAATCCCTGCAAATTAGGAATCTACTTCAGGTGGTGTATTTGATATATATATATATATATATATATATATATATATATATATATATATATATATACAGTCAGTCTAGTCAATCTATATATATATACTCTGCATCCAGTCAGTGTAGCCTAGATCTACATTCTACAGTGCTACAGTGGGGCCTTGAGAGGTAAGAAAGTCTTCCTCTTCCTTCCCCTGTTCTGCCTCAAGTGCCCTGTCCATTATTCCACGAAGCGTGTGCTCCAACAGGAAGACGAGAGGGACAGTATTACTGATGCATGCATTGTCGCTGCTCACCATCCTCATGGCCTCCTCAAATGGTGACAGGACAGTGCATGCATCCTTGATCAGTATCCACTGGCGTGGTGAAAAGAAGCCAAGCTCCCCTGACCCTGTCCTAGTGCCATACTCACACAGGTACTCATTGATGGCCCTCTGCTGGGTGTGGAGCGGCTGCAGCATTGCCAACATTGAGTTCCACCTGGTGGACATGTCACAAATGAGGCGGTTGGTGGGCAGGTTGCATTCCCTTAGAATGCCAGCCAGCCGAGCAATGGCATTGTATGACCGGCGGAAATGACCACAGACTTTTCTGGCCTGCCTCAGGAGATCTTGTAAGCCTGGGTACCTGCTCAAGAACCGCTGCACCACCAAATTCAGGACGTGTGCCAAACATGGAACATGGGTCAAGTGTCCCTTTTTGGAGGGAAGATTGGTGACATTGTCGCATACATCCATTCCTGGCTGAGGCTGGGGTGGTGGCAACCACCTCTGAGCCTGCCCCTGCAGAGCTGACAGAATCTCTGCCCCAGTGTGGCTCCTGTCTCCTAAGCAGACCAACTAATTCACCGCATGGCATCTTTTTGCCTGAGTGCTTGCGTAGCCCCTTGAATGCTTATGGAACACCGCTGGTTCAGAGGACAAATCTGCAGAAGAGGCCATAGAGGAAGAAGAAGAGGAGGGGGTGTAGGAGAGAGCTGTGGCAGAATCACCACTAGCATTTTGGAGGCGTGGTGGTGGAACAAGCTCCAACAATACTGAACCCTGTCCTGCATCCTTCCCAGCTGCTAGCAGAGTTACCCAGTGCGCCATGAAGGAAAGGTAACATCCCTGCCCATGCCTGCTAGACCATGAGTCAGCGGTAATATACATCCTACTGCTGACCGCCCTGTCCAACGAGACCAAAACATTACCTTCCATATGTCGGTAGAGAGCCAGAATGACCTTTCGTGAAAAGAAATGGCGTTTTGGAACCTGCAACTAAGGTACAGCACATTCCACAAATTCACAAAAGGGGGCAGAGTCTACCAGCTGAAAAGGCAGCAGTTGCAGCGCTAGCAATTTGGCCAAGCTAGCATTTAGACGCTGAGCATGTGGATGGCTGAGACCGAATTTCTTTTTACGGTTTAGCAACTGGGGTAGGGAAATGTGCCTGCTAAAATCAGATGGTGGTGTACTGCTAGCAGATTGGTTGCAAGTACTTGGGACACCTATTGCTATACCTTCATTCCTCTCAGTGCAGGTTTTTGAGAGGAATGGAGGTATAGTATGGTTGGAGATCCCAGATGAGGAGCAAGGAGAAGTCTGCCTTTTTCTTTGATGTGGGTCTTTCAAGTGCTGTTGCCAATGGACTTGTTGCCTTATGAGTTTATGTGAAATCTCCCATAATAGCTGTAAAATATTGTAATTATGAATATATTTAATTTAGCTTGCATCTATGTAGGGCAGAACATATTATCTTCACAGAAATCTCTGGTAGACCAGACAAGTAGGTGCCTAGGCTTGTGTATACAAACAATGGGATCCAAACCTCATTGTTTTACACATACTCACTTCACTCCATGCTGGGATATGCAATGAAGGGAGGCCAACCCGTAATCAACACTTAACTTCCCGGGAAAATTCAAGTTAATCTCCTGCTCAGAATAGTCACAAGGATCGGGCTGACTTATGCAAACTATAGGGATTGGAGATGTAGCCAGTCCTTAACCAGGAATAGGGAAGCTCACCAATCAGAGCCACGCAATGCCAACCAATGAGGCATCAACCTGTAATGATATGCACAGACTAGATGGGAGTGAAACACACACTTTTATGGCAGAGCAGCCATCAGAATGGAACCTTAGTGCAAAGGGTAATTATGGGAATGGTCTGCATTTTACTTGTAACTAAATATGTTTGTAGATTAATGTTTTAAGGAATATACTCTGTATTCCTTCATGTAATTCTCTTGTTTTAACCGAATATTTTCTTCCTTGGTGTAGACTATAGATAGATGGTTGTGTATTAGATAGACTTTCAACTACGCACCAATAAATGTTGTTATTGTGTTAAAGCTTTCACTCATGGTCAAAGAACTCTCATTTAACCCAAATCATATCTGAGAGATATTAAATCTCAAATATAGTATACGGGAAACTGACTACATGGGAGGTCGTCATATGTCTGGTCAAGCATGTGGTGCCCAAGCAGCTGCTGTTCTGGCCACGCTTGATCCGCTTCAGACATAGGTTGCAAACAGCAACGGTGCAATCTGCTGCAGACATGTCCAAAAAGGCCCACACCAAGGAACTTTTCAAAATCAGCAGGGAGTCAGCAGCGCCCTGCACCTGCAGAGCTCTGCGGTGTGATGCAGTGGGGTGGCTCCCCTTAAGCTGCCCCCTAGAGGACATCCTACCTTGTTGGAGTTGTGCCTCCTCCTCCTCCTCTATTCTATCAGGCACCCAAGTAGAGTCAGTGACCGCATAATTCCCTCCCTCCTCGTCACTGGAGCAAACTTGGCACTATGCTGCAGCTGGGTGAACATGACTGCCAATTTCTTGTCCTTCTTGGGCAACCCCTCTCTCTAGGCTCATGTTACTCCCTTCCTCAACCTGGCAACCAGCATGTACCCGACACTGTGGTCGAATAGTTCGGGGGACTCCTCCGTGCATGATGGTGGGGCTACGGAAGGAGAGACTGTGGACAAGGAGCCGGTGGAATGGACCGCTTTGGCAGCTGCATAGGAAGGAAAACTACTCTGAGCCTGGGTGACAGAGTATGAGGAGAATGAGGACAGCTTTGTTATCCACTCCACCAACTCTTCTGCATGTTCTGGCTCAATAACACGGCCAGAAGCAGAGAAATAGGACAAGCGTGCCCCACGTCCACCTGCAGAGGATGCACCATGTCCACGGCCAGCACTGTTGACTGTAGACACAGAGCCTGCTTGCCCTCTTTTAGTGGCCTGTGAGCGTCTGCCTCTCCTTGGTGGCCTTCCGGACATGATGTATATTTTGTTGTGCAACACCGCACTACACTGTATTGTGTAATGTGTACACCACCAGAATAGTAGTAGCAACTGCACTACGGCTGCACTGTAGTGTAATTACAACTTTTGATCTAATATTCCACAGCAGGGCCCTTTCCCACACCCACCAAGAGTAACTGTGAGGGGTTACAGTGTTGTGGCACCACCACCCAAGGCCAATTTTTCTGCCCCTGTTTAACAGGGGCATGTAATTACAATTTTTGATATAATATTTAACAGCAGGACCCGTTCCTGCGCCCACCAAGAGTAACTGTGAGGGGTTACAGTGTTGTGGCACCACTGCCACCACCCAAGGCCCAATTTTTCTGCCCCTGTTTAATAGGGGCATGTAATGACAATTTTTGATATAATATTTAACAGCAGGGCTTGTTCCTGCGCCCACCAAGAGTAACTGTGAGGGGTTACTGTGTTGTGGCATCACCACCACCACCACCAAAGGCCCAATTTTTCTGCCCCTGTTTAACAGGGGCATGTAATTACAATTCTTTATCTAATATTTCACAGCAGGGCCATTCCTGCGCCCACCAAGAGTAACTGTGAGGGGTTACAATGTTGTGGCACCACCACCAAAGGCCTAATTTTTCTGCCCCATTTATCAGGGGCATGTAATTACAATTCTTGATCTAATATTTCACAGCAGGGCCCATTCTTGCCCCCACCAAGAGTAACTTTGAGGAGTTACAGTGTTGTGGCACCACCACCCAAGGCCAATTTTTTCTGCCCCTGTTTAACAGGGGTATGTAATTACATTTTTTAAAATAATATTTAACAACAGGGCCTGTTCCTGCGCCCAACAAGAGTAACTGTGAGGGGTTACAGTGTTCTGGCACCACCAACACCTAAGGCCCAATATATAGGGCAGGCCGTATAGTATATGTATTTCTGTTCAGAGTATATAGTGCCTGGGGACCCCCCCCCACGCCATTTTTTTTTAAATGTGGGTGCGGGGTTCCTCTTAATATCCATACCAGACCTTGTAATGGGCTGGGGGGGGGGGGGGACCCATGCCATTTTTTTCAATGATTTTTATCTATATTACTGGGACACGACAATACATTACATTGTAATTGCATACATTTAAATGACTTTTTTTCCTTTAGAAATTTAATTTTGCTGTGGTATTGTTCTAAACACCGGAAAACTGCGCCACTTTACAGGCATACTATAGACTCCCCCAGGCACAATATTTAAAGGAACATTTAAAGGGGTTGTAAAGGTAAAAATTTTTTCACCTTAATGCATTCTATGCATTAAGGTGAAAAAACTTTTGACAGTACCGCCGCCCCAGCCCCCCCCGTTTTACTTACCTGACGCCTCGAATCTTCGCTCCTCGTCCTCGTCAGCTTCATTGCAGCTCAGCCTGGTCGCTGATTGGCTGCAGTGGATGGATTGAAAGCAGCGCAGCCATTGGCTCGCGCTGCTGTCAATCACATCCGATGACGCGGCGCGCCGGGGGGCGGGGCCGAGTGATACAGCGAGCGGCTATAGCCGCCGGCTGTATCACGGGAGCGCGCCCGCAAGCACTCACCACCGTGCGAGGGAGCTCGCATGAAGGTGGTAAATGCTTGCGGGGAGGAGCTGAAACAGCCGCCGAGGGACCCCAGAAGACCAGGTTCGGGGCCACTCTGTGCAGAACGAGCTGCACAGTGAAGGTAAGTATAACATGTTTGTTATTTTAAAAAAAAAAAAAAAACATCTTTACAACCCCTTTAATTTTTATTGTTTTACTTTAAGCATTCTTAAAATCACTGCTCCCGAAAAAAAACGTCCGTTTTTAGAACTTTTTTGCATTGATACATGTCCCCTGGGGCAGGACCCGGGTCCCCAAACACTTTTTAGGGCAAAAACGTGCATAGAAGCCTTTAAAATTAGCACTTTTGATTTTTCACGCTCATGTCCCATAGACTTTAACGGTGTTCAATGTTCAAACTAACTTTTTTTGGATGTTCTGGTGCGAACTGAACCGGGAGGGGTGTTCGGCTCATCCCTACCCAAGATACAGGATATGACACATCTGCAGAGGAAGAATTCACACATGACCCCACCCCTGCAGCAAACAGCAAGAATATTTAAAGTGACATCACTCAATAATAATTAACACAGGCAAAACACAACAGAATAGTGACACACAGTAATTACCTGCCTAAATGCACAGTGCCAGATAGCTAGGTTTGTGCTACTGTATGTATGTAGTGCTCACCTTCCAGTATATTAGTAGATAAACCTGTTTATTGCAATAGTGTTTATATGCAGCTTCTTTTATTTTAGATAACTTTGTCCCTTTTGGTCTAGGATTCTATAGCTTAGAAGATTAGTAGACAGATTAGAAGATACTAGGGCAGTGATGGCGAACCCTGGCACCCCAGATGTTTTGGAACTACATTTCCCATGATGGTCAACTACACTGGAGAGTGCATAAGCATCATGGGAAATGTAGTTCCAAAACTGCCAAGGTTCTCCATCACTGTACTAGGGCCTAAGATGCAGTGTAGATAGGCTAACTCTGAGTTCCAATGCCACATCACAGTTTCTTCTGGTGAGATGCTACTTTTCCGGCTGGTTGGACAGTTGGAGGATCTCCTCATCACTGCTGATCTTATCTTAAGTTCTCTGACACCAAGACGTACACCACATCACGATTATCCTCAGTGGCTTTTGCAAGGCATCTTTATTAATAACTATGTATACCGGGGGGATATATGTGCACAATTCAATCAAGACTTTTGTTGTGCCCCTTGCTGATAATACACGTTTGTACATTCGATGTTTGTACTATTATTAATCTTCTCCACAATGGTCTGCATTTATATACTTATGATTAATGTTATATGCTGGTTGCAGTAGTTCATCTGATCCCAATTACTTTAGATTAATGGTTAATTTCCCAGGAAATGAATCCCCTCAATTCACAGAAGCTCTGTCCTGGGTGAAGACACTGCCAACTATATTATTAAATCCACCCTTCCACTTAGAGAAGGTTCTGGTTCTTTTATTTGCCTATAAGTTTAGCATAATACTCTATTTGGGGAGGGCCTTTAAGGTTACGTAAAGAGGGGAAAAAGGAGGTTTTGGACTTAGTGTCTTTATTCCTCTTAGAAGTACAGTAAGCCTATTGCAATAGTGTTTATATGCAGCTTGGAAGCATGGACATCTATTGGCATCCATGAGGAAATGGATGGTGGCCTGGTGAAGGCAAGGCTGTCAAACTTGATTTTGATGTTTGTATGTTGCCAATAGCAAGCCTTTGCAATAAAGCAAGATTCTCCACAGTTTGTCTATTAAACACCAGGCACTAAAATCTCAGATAAGCATTAACATGTTAAAGCAAATCTAGAAGTTGCTCTCAATCTATTTGATATATTGCTTAAAAATGGCATGGGCATATGTGGAATGACACCCCAAAATACATTCTGCTGCTTCTCCTGAGTACGGAGATACCACATGTGTGAGACTTTTTGGGAGCCTAGCCGTGTACAGGACCCCGAAAACCAAACACCGCCTTCATGCTTTCTAAGGGTATAAAATGGTGATTTCACTTCCTCACTACCTATCACATTTTTGGAGGCACACCCCCCCCCCCAAATGACCCCATTTTGGAAAGTAGACACCCCAAGCTATTTGCTGAGAGGCATGTTGAGTCCATGGAATATTTTATATTTTGACACAAGTTTCGGGAAAATTACATTTTTTTTTTTGCACAACATTATCACTAAATGATATATTGTTCAAAAATGGCATGGTTATATGTGGAAATACACCCCAAAATACATTCTGCTGCTTCTCCTGAGTACAGGAATACCACATATGTGGAACTTTTTGGCAGTCTAACAGCGTATAGGACCCCGAAAACCTATCACCGCCTTCAGGCTTTCTAAGGGCGTAAATTTTTGATTTCACTCCTCACTGCCTATCACAGTTTCGGAGGCCATGAAATGCCCAGATAGCACAAAACCCGCCCAAATGACCCCATTTTGGAAAGTAGATACCCCAAGCTATCTGCTGAGAGGCATGTTGAGTATATTGCCCAAATGTTTGATGGAATAAAAAAGATGATCTTATGCTGAGTACATGGATAGTAAACATGACATGCTTTAAAATTGCGCACAAACGTGCAGCGGGGACAAACTACATACATTTTTAAAAGCCTTTACAGCTTACCATTTTAGATTTACAGAGGAGGTCTACTGCTAAAATTACTGCCCTTGATCTGACCTTCACGGTGATACCTCACAAGCATGGTGCAACTGCTGTTTACATATGACACCAGACCGACGTTTACATTCGCCTTTGCACGTGAGCACGGGGGGGACAGGGGTGCTTTTTTTTTTTATAATTATTATTCTGTTTTTTTATTATATTTGTAAACTGTTCCTTTCATTTTTTTAAATTATTTTTATTGTTACCTCAGGGAATGTAAATATCCCCTATGATAGCAAAAGGGTAGTGACAGGTACTCTTTTTTGAAAAAATTAGACCCTAGATCTCTCCTCTGCCCTCAAAGCATCTGACCACACCAAGATCGGTGTGATAAAATGCTTTGTCAATTTCCCAATGGCGCTGTTTATATCCGGCGAAACCGAAGTCACGAAATGCTCGCAGCTTCTGGTTTCTTAGGCCATAGAGATGATTGGAGCCATTCTGGCCTCTTATCAGCTTTATGGTCAGCTGGCGGAACCACTGGCTGCATTCTTGGGTTCCCTGTTGGGACAGGAGAGCCCGGGAAAACCATGGAAGACGGGGAGGACATTCCCTCCCACTGCTTATAAAAGCAGTCTAGAGGCTAATTAGCCACTAGGATCACTTTTACATGAAAGCCGACTGCTGGCTGAAAAGAATGATACCAAAATGATACCTAAACCTGCAGGCATCATTCTGGTATAACCACTCAAAGTCCAGCAACATACCAGTACGTTGCTGGTCCTTGTTGGGCATACATTGTAATGTTCTTTTTTTCATGCAGCCTGTGCGCTGAACAAAAAAAGAGACTGATCGGTGGGTATACCCACCATTAGAATACCGCCCTTCATCCACCCACTTCTAATGATGGGCATACATGCACCATTTTCTTTTAACTGTGGTGGTGAAATCACCTCCTACAGCGCTGGAGTTGCTGATTTACGTATCGTGGGAGCAAACGCTGTTGCTGTCAAGATAAATAAATCAGTGCTGCAGCTGAATGGCATATCTACTAAGCAAATGATGGTTAACAATAAAACAAAGTAACATTACAGTATAACAGTAAAACTTACCTTACCCGCAAAGCAAATACAATAATTTCACTCAGTGTAAGGCTCCAGGTTTGGTGAGCAGTGTGTATTTTGGAGTGGAGGTGTATCTATGAGGGATTATGCTGGTCAGGTTTCTGCGTCTCCTGGACACCACTCACTCCTTCCATTTTTGGGCACATCACCTCCTATCTATAGATTGAACTGTCTCAGGTTCATAATATCGTTTGCTGATCACGAAGTCCTGCTTCTGGTGTGAAATCTGGGAGAAATTGATAGAGGGAGAATTCCACCTGGATATTGCTGCTTCTTAATGGATGAGGGGTTCCAGAGAGCCGAATGTGCGGGATGAGCCTGGGAATAATTTCACGTGCCTATCTTTTACAGTCATCTGGTAAGCAGACTACCTTATCACGTGGTGCCGAGTGCTCCCCCATATACGCACTATAGTTGGCGATTGGATTACCCCCATCTTTTAGTTCTTTTGGACATTCCATCAGTTGCTATTTTTAGCGCCGCATTTTATGGATTATGGACTTTTGTGTTTGGATATCAACCAACTATGCTGGCTGCTTGTATTCATTAGTCGCAGATTTTTTTCTTGTTAATATACAGTATAACATACCATACCATACCTGCAAAACAAATACAATAAAACATAGTAAAAATAAAACAGAGAGAACAATAGATATAGAACAATTGTGAGCGAACAGTAGAGCGGACAGTAGAGAATATAAGAGAGAGAACAATAGAGAGAGAGAGAGAGAGAGAAGAAAAATACAACCACAACTACTTTTGGCTTTTTTATTTTTTTGTGTTTTTTGTGTGTGTGTTTTTTTTTTTTTCACCTTTTTCACTTTTATAAAAACTGTAAAAAACAATACACTGAACGCTGCAGATTAGGGTCTCTCAAAATGTGATGGCCATCACATCTTTTGAGACCCTGGGACCCTGTGTACGTGTGCCTATGACTGTGTGGTGCTGTACCCTACGCTAATACTCAACTAGTGTGCGATAGCGTTCAAAACAGTCACCAATGCAAAGACCAGGTTGGTCAGGACAGGAGGGACAATAAAAGTGGGTATCAAACCTAAATCCGCACTTTCTACAGACACAACATCTTCTTTGGGGATTTCTTTGGGTAGGGGTACCAGAGAGGATATGCGGAAAATGCCTCTAATGTAGCTGGCTTACTGCATTTGCGTTGGGAAGATGGGCCAGAGCACCGTCTGGAAACAGAAGGGCTCTGATGACCTCTTCCTGGAATTTAAGGAAGGATCCAGTTCAATCTGAAGCTTTGTATAGCACAAAAGCATTCAGCAAAGCCAATTGAAATAAATAAACAGACACTTTTTTGTACCAGCGTCTGGCCTTATGGCTATTAGGTACGACGCCAACAACTGGTCGTTGAGGTCCACCCCTCCCATATTAAGGTTATATTCGTGTACACAGAGGGGTTTCTTCACAACACCAGTTGCCGTAGGAATTTGAACAGTCGTGTCTGCCTGAAGGGAGGACAGAATGAAAACATTCTTATTATCCCTCCACTTCACAGTGAGCAAATTATTACATCTCAAGCAGGCTCTCTCCCCCAGCCTAAGATGGGAATCTACAAGCCGCTAGGGTAAGTCCCAGTGATTAGATCGCACGGTGCCACATGCACCAATTTGATGATCAAATAAGTGACTAAAAAGTGGCACGCTTGTGTAATAATTGCCCACATACAAGTGGCACCCCTTTCCGAATAAGGGTGACACCAAGTCCCACACAATCTTACCAGAGCTCCCTATGTAGTGAGGGCAGTTCTCCATCTCTACGTAACTATCTCTTCCCTTGTAAACCATAAAACTATATGTATAGCCTGTGGCCCTGTCACAGAGCTTATACATCTTGACCCCGTATCTGGCATGCTTGCTGGAAAGATACTGTTAGAATGACAAGCAGCCATTAAACTTAATCAGGGACTCATCAACACAGACAACTTGATGAGGAATAAACAAGGCTGCAAAACGTTGGTTGAAGTGGTTTACGAGGGGCTGAATTTTGTAGAGCCAATCAAATTCAGGGTCACCCTGAGGACGACAGAGTTCATTATCGTTGAAATGCATGAACCGCAAGATCTGCTCATATTGTGTCCTGGTCATGGAGGCAGAGAACACGGGCGTATGGTGAATTGGGTCAGTGGACCAATATGACTGCAACTCACTCTTTTTAGTTATGCCCATGAGGAGGGATAGGCCCAGGAAGGTCTTAGATTCGGAAAACATAATTGGTTTTCATTCTCTGGCAAGGGTAAGCTGGGGATTAGCGGTGATTAATTGACCAGCATATAAATTGCTTTGGTTCACAATAGATTTATAGAGACCTTTGGTGAAAAACAGCGAATAAAAATCAAGTGACGTAAAATCAACTGTTTGCACCTAAATTCCGGATTGGCCAGTGAATGGGTGAAGTACGGGTGCTGCAGAAGTGGTGGGTTCCCAATGGGTTCCTTGGTTGCAGTGGGACACTACTCGTGCTTGCCACCTCGCCAGCTTGAACTGCACTTATGGGATTCGCCACGTCACCAAGTGTTACTGCAGTACTGGATGTATGACCAGGATGTACTAGGCCGATGGTGCTTGCCAGTTCACCAGAAGGAATAGCCGCGCTAGTACTGGCTCTCTGATGCATACGAGGGACCTGCAGTTCTTGCACCTCAACGACAGTAGAAGAAGTTCGGGGTCTGGTATGCCTGACCTTGGCAGGGACCACAACGCCGTCATCAGGGTGCCGCTGCTGTCTACAGATTCGTATTTTGAGCCTGAATCTGATAGATGAGTGACTTCCTCTTCACTATCTGTCATGCTCAGAAACGTGTAGGCCTCTTCACTAGTGTACCTTCGATTTGACATTTTGGTCTCTAAATTTACTGGTACACTAGTGAGACTCACAGGTAAAAAAAGCTCCTGACTGTTAGCGACTGATTCAGATGCTACCAAAAAAACTGTTAGCGTTCGCATGGATTAGGCCTGACTCTGCGAATGCTGCAGTTATGTATGTTGTGTTTTGTAAGTGACAGTAATCGATTGATACTGTACTTGGATGGGCGGGGCTGGGCTGGGCGGAGGGGCTAAACGCAGATGCTAGGAGGTATCTGGGCTGATCCCGCTAACACTGCATTTTTGGGAACCCTAAACTGTTGGGGACGCTAATATAGATCTGATCAGATCAGATATCGATCCGTTCAGACACTATACTACTAAGGGAGGAGTATGGTGCGTGTGTGGGTGTTAGCGGTACTGGCACTGATCTGACAATGCCTGGGGCGACGCAGACCCTATCTGAAGCTAAACCCTAACTGTGATCACCCGCTGGGTTATCAGGGGGTTAAACCTTTATTAGGTAAAATACGGCGGGTGTTCTGATGCTATAAAAAAAATCTAGCTAAACTGCGTGACCCGTGACACTTATACTGTGATCACAGGTGACAGGGGGTAATCAAGGGGTTAAACCTATATTCGTCGTGGCAGGCGAACGCATGCCCCCCCCCCCACTGGCCAGGCTCCCGATGTAACATGACGGAGATTCACCTGCCTGTGCCATTCTGCCGCAGCACAACTGCAGCAGATGGTCGGCAAGTGGTTAAAGAAAGGTCCCATGAAGGCACAGAAAGAAAGGGTGGCAAACATGTAAGACCTACAAATGCAATTGAAAACCTTTTGGGCATCAAGGCTTAAAATGAATGTAGGTCAGGGGCATTTATTAATAAGATCTATAAAGTCTTATTGTATGCCTAGTATTATCCCCAGCATGTTGAGCTGGCACAAATCCTACTTGATCTTTATTGGTCAATTTGGAAGTAGCTGAGTTAGTCTAGTGGCCAAGATCTTTGTAAAAATGTTGTTCTCTGAAGTAAGGAGAGCTATAGGTCTGTAGCTATCTGGGACAGAGGGCTCTTTTGCCAGATTTTGGAATGACAGAAATATACGAGTGCATTAAGCGGGAATTGGGGACAGTCCCTTGAAATAAAGAACCATAAAGGTTCAGCATATGAGGGGGTTAAAATGGGTAGAATAGTTTATAGAAGGAGTAAGGGATCCCATCAGGACCTGGGGGCTTATGCAGCAGAAGGATTTTTTTTTTTAAAGTCAGCAGCTACAAACACTGTAGCTGCTGACTTTAAATAAGTAGACTTACCTGTCCTGGGTGCCCGCGATTTCGGCCGCCCAAGGCCAACCCGTCCCTCGGCTCTCGGGTCCCGGCACCGCCATCCTAAGTAAGGGAAACAGGCAGTGGAGCCTTGCGGCTTCACTGCCAGTTTCCTACTGCGCATGTGCAAGCAGCGCGGAGCTTTGTGAATGGGACGCGATGTGTTGTGGGACACACACGGTTCCCATGACACACCATGCCCCATTCCCCAGAAGACAACGTGGTGAGCAGATGACTGAAGATCATCGCGGTGTAGGAAGAGGCAGATTAGGAAGACTGCCTAGCAATAGCCATTTCACGTAAGTAAAAAAAAATTTTTTTTTTCCCCCCCTCCTTTTTTTTAGGTATTTTGTTTGTGCAATTTTTTTTTTCAGGGTGGACCTTCACTTTAACTACTTATGTAAGTTCTTCTGGGGAAATAGCAGTGTCAAGCATGGCTATGTTGGAGGCCGACAAATTAGGTAAATTGGAGTCTCAAAAAATATGTCAAATTTCTCTTGCTGAAATTGAAAATTGTTATCTGGAGTCTGCTGGAGGAGATCAGTAGCACTAATATGGAAAACAAGGATGATTTTTCATATAGTATCAGCCTCTCATTTTTTTTCCAATTATCTGTAAAAATAAAAACATTTATACAATATTCTAATCCAGGGTTCGACAAAGAAATAAAAAGCTCTTTGGAAAGAGGGGATCATAGTCCAGGTTGTTGCTTTTTGCAGTAACAGTTATATGTTTACTAAGTACATCAATGAATATCCAGCCCCGGAATTTCTGTATAACTTTGCTCATGTATTTGAATGGAAAGAGAGTTCATAGCTTGCAGTAGAATATCATTTCATTTAAAGTAATGTATAACTTGTTTGTCTCTATTTCTGATGCAGTTCAGTGTTCTAAATGTCAGTATTAGTTTACATACTTTTTGTGGCTTAAAGTTACTCATCAGTACCAGTCAGCAATGACAGCTAAGAAATTCATATATTAATCAGGAAAGGTCAGCCAAGGCACCTGTCATGACAGGTTTCCTTTAAACTGGGAACCAGAGTTAAACAGACACATCAAAGAAAGAAACATAAGGTATGAATTATTAACGATCTTCTAAAACTCAAAACGTACACATCATTCTTTCTCTAAAATAAGTTAAAAAGTCTTTTTTCATAGCTGAGCATTAAAAAAATATATAATTTCAACCAGTACATGTACAATATGTGTTAACTGCCAGTGCCATCTAGTGAAACATAAAGGCATTCAAACTCTAATTTATGTTTTTTGGTACCATTGCCATATTTTTACCGTCTGAAAAGGTTCAACATTTTCACAACTTTACCCGAGTTACAAGCCTCTAAAGTCTGGATACATTTGAATTTCTCTATCTATAGGTCCTCCCTGTGTAGATGAATGACTGCATTCTACTACAGGCAAAAGCAATGAGTCCATGAATGGTGGACCAGAAAATAGTGTATTTATTAAATTGCTTTTAAAGACTTAAGTTGAATACACACTCTGCAACTTTGTTGTTCACTTTCCTTTAGATTTACCTTCAACTATGTAGTGCAGGGGCCTGCCTGATTGCATACAAATTGAAAGTGTTTAGGCTTGACCTCATATTATATGGGTTTGGTAAATCTAAAGACAATTGTATAGTGTGAAAGAGACAAATCCATTGGCTACTACTATCAACACAGTTTTTCTCTCAGGTTCTTTCCCAACTAATATGGAAGATGGGAACGAGGAAATACTAAAAGTGATCTCCAATTCTCCAACCATATAAGCGAGGGTATAATAATAAGGATATTTTATTTTCATTCCAAAAACATGGTATACATAAAGGAACTAAATGAGGTGAACAAAAATAAAATCAAAGACAAATAAAGAAAAAAAAACGTTAAATATGTAAACATAATTCCTGATCTCTACCTTGTCCAATCAGAAAACACTTTGCATTCACTGAAAAAAGTGTTCTCTGAATGAAGCAAGCAACCTCCTGTGTTCAGCAAGCATCAGGGCAGCCACTTGGCATGGGACCCGAAAGCTAGCAGGAAACACTTTAGTAGAAGAGCATACTACAGTGATTTCCAGCTTTCATGGGCATATGGAAGTTGGACCAATGTAACCATATAAAAAATTGCCATAACTAAACTTCAGCTTTAAAAAATAAAGTATTGCCATCTCCACATCTTGCTAATTGTACAGCAAAGAGCAGCAGAAGACTGATGAGGTTATCTCTCTACTCACTTTTCTTTCTCTTTCTATGTTCTATTCTAGTACTGCTCCTCCTCCTGCCAGCTTGAGTATTGCTTTGAAGGGGATTGCAAGAAGCCAATGTCAAATCCAATTGAGATACTTGTTTACTAGTTGCATTTAAATATGTTTATTGTATGAACGTATGGTACAAATATGAGAGTTACCATGTCTGACTTACTTTTGAAAATGCTTGCTCCAGGGCTGTCATGCTTATCCTTCCTTTAATACGTTGTACTTTGGGGTCTATTTATAAAATATTAGTTGTGCATATGTGACAAACATTCACACAATCAGGGTGAAAATTGCCATACTTCCTACAATATGTGTGATTCCTATATCGTCAGGGCCACCTAGAGGCCACAATGCATTTTTTCCGGAAATACCTAAGTTAGGAAAGACAATATATTGTGACCACTAGGTGGTGCTGACAATATAAGAATCACATTTAATGGAGGAAGTACAGCAATTTTCACCCTGATTATGCAAATGTTTGTCACACCCACACTATGAACGTTTTATACATAGACCCCTTTGCGTGTCACTGACTCAGAACAAGCTGATACGGACTTTTTATATACACTTTTTTCTTGCTTTGGGTCCTTTACTCCCTAAATAGGATAAAACCGTTTGAACCAGTGCCTTCAAAAACAAGTCACTCATGGCAGCTCCCATATTTGTATCCTGACATATGCTCTTTAAACAGAACTATGCTTCCACTTTTTTATTAGACTAAATAGTTCCTATTTTGTTTGGGAATGGACCTTGCCAATGCTCACATTTTGAGAGTAAGTCGAGCATAATATAACATGAATGCCTCTTACTGTATGGACACCTTGTTAAAATCTGCTAAACTGTTTTTTATATTTGTTATGTTTATAGCTCAGGGAAATATGCTCAGTTTTAGCTCAGTTGGCTTATAAAATAAGTAATAATTGGCCAAGGTATGAAAGCTGTCTATAAAATGTCTGTGTGTGGGGGACAGAATTTTATTGCAAGTATATATAAACAGAATGTGGTACAAAATAATGTTAACACTTAATCCTGCTAACTGCCAGAATATCTATTATGCTCAGCAACTGCATATTATAAGACTATATTTAGGGTCCCATTTACATTTAAATTTATGCACTTGCTTGGCAGCCTAATTCACTAACATGAATCATAATGTCCTCACACGTGTATCTGTGAAATGCATATATACAGTATACTTAGTTTAGAATGATGTACATGAAGATTCACTAAAGCCAAACATGTAACTCAAATGATATAAGGCAGGAGGTTGGGGGAGCAGTAAAACCACAGTTCAACCGCCTGGTTTTACTGACCCCCTGCCTCATGTGTGAACGACGCCTTAGTGCTGTCTTTGTTTCAGCTTGGGAAATTCATCTTCTCTATTTTTGCTGGCTACCATTATTACTGGAAAAAAAGTAACGAGAAATCCAAAATTGTATCATCTTATCAGAGCAAGAAGTCAGGAGCAATGTTCAAATGGGGACAGCTGTTCCATTGACAACTACCTAAGAGAAGATTTCCCCTTTCTCCTCCTAAGTATCTGAATAAGGGGGCTATGGGAAATCTCCCCAATGGGCATAGGCAACAAACAAAACTCTAACAGAGTTTCTAAACTTTTCCTGCTCTAGTCAAACCTGGCTATAGGTACCCTTTTTAGAAAAGAATTATCAGTATTTCACATTTACATTTGTATAGCAAGTGTTCTAAAGCTACGATAAGTTCCAGGTAAAAAAATATGCATTTATTACTTTTTTTGTTAAGGACCTGTAAAACATCGTACCCATTTATCAGCAAATTGTGGATGTAATGCCACGGTCCTGCAGGCTGTTTGTCTAGTTGTTGCTACCCCAGATACGGGCAAACAGTTACACTCTGACAGGAAGCTTAATTAATTACCTAAAGTGATCAACAGCGCCCTAGTATTTACCCCTCCAGTCAGATCACACTCCCCAGATACCCCCACCCTGATCACACACCCCCCAGATACCCCTATTCTGATCACACCCCTAAAACACTTCCCCACTCTGATCACACCCCCAGATACCCCCACCCTGATCACACACCCAAATACTCCCCCACTCTGATCATCCCTCCCAGATACCCCCACTCTGATCACACCTCCAAATCGCCCATCATATCCTTTCACTCTGATCACACACCCACAATCCCCCTCCATCCTTCCACTCTGATCACACCTCCAGATCCTCCCAGATCCCTCCACTCTGCTCACACCTCCAGATCCCCCTAGATCTCTCCACTCTGATTACACCTCCAGATACCCCACCAGATCCCTCCACAGGAAGTGAGGGAGGTGGAGTCAACGCAAAAATCACTGCTTGCAGGCAGCATGGTTCCTTGGGATATGTAGTCCTTAGAAATTGAAAGTATATGGCAGAGAAGCTGCCAAACCTGCAAGGAATCCAGGAAGTTTTTGAAAGAGATGAACAGCAAACAGGCAGTAATCACAACAATCTTAATGCACAGAAAGCATTAAGATAAAAAAAAGAAAGGAAGGTTTAAGGAAATTGATTTTTGTCCTTGAGCTGGAACATTACTCTAAAAAGGACTTCCAGTATGGTTAGCTTCAATAACTTTTCAGTAGCACAACTAGTGCACATTCTGTGTTATAGATTTATGAACTTGCTATTTGTGGAGCATTTTTTAATTTACTGTAAGGCAACCGCACCTCCGGCAAACATTATGGTTTTAAGTTAGGATGTATAGCTCAAAAGTTAAGTCGCCAGACACTTAAGTACACAATGAATAAAATTAATAAAATGACAGTCTGAATCATTTGTGATTTTGACAAAAATAAAAAGCTACCAGATAATCCGTATTGTTTACCTAGAACTTATTTAAAAAAAGTTATCCAATGAGTCAAGAATATAGACTGCTTATTGCATTATGATATACACAGGGATCTGCTCTCCATCAAAAACATACAATAGCTTAAAAATGACGTAAAAATTATGAGAATTTCCACATTATGCAATCTATGGGAAAGAGCTTTAGAAACCTTTTTTAAGAGACTAATCATCTATTTTACATTTCAGAGTTTCATTTGTTAAACATATGTATAATAAATACTAGAACGCATAAACAATATTGTTTTCCCTTTAGTATATACCTTGTTTCCCCAAAAACAAGCCCTACCCCGAAAATAAGCCCTAGTAAAGTCCATGCAAAAATATATAATCCATTTTGTAAAAATGTTATATAATGTCCACTGTCCCTCCTTTTGTAACTTTATTGTCACTCACATAGTGAGCAGCCCCTCAGCAGCCACTCCCCCTGCAGTGCTCGGAGCAGGGTTGACCTCAGCAGGCATCTCAGCTTTTCCTTCAGCCCTGCTCAGAGCAGGACTGACTTCAGCAGGCATCTCGGCTCTTCCCTAAGCAGTGCTCGGAGTGGGGCTGACATTCGCAGGCATCTTGGCCCTTCCTGCTGCAGTGCTTGGAGCGGGGTTGACTTCAGCAGGCATCTCGGTCCTTCCCTCGGCAGTGCTCGGAGCGGGGCTGACTTCAGCAGGAATCTTGACCCTTCCATCAGCTGTGCTCGGAGTGGGGCTGACTTCAGCAGGCATCTCGGCCCTTCCCTCCGCAGTACTCGGAGCGGGGCTGACTTCAGCAGGCATCTCAACCCTTCCCTTGGCAGTGCTCGGAGCAGGGCTGACTTCTGCAGGCATCTTGACCCTTCCCTCGGCAGTGCTCGGAGTGGGGCTGACTTCAGCAGGCATCTCGGCCCTTCCCTCGGCAGTGCTTGGAGCAGGGCTGATGTCAGCCGGCATCTTGGCCCTTCCCTCAGCAGTACTCAGCGCGGGGCTGACATCAGCAGGCATCTCAACAATTCCCTCAGCAGTGCTCGGAGAAGGGAAAAAGAGCTACAACGAATCACCTGGGTGCCCAATGGCACTATAAATAAGGTATTTTCAACAATAAAGTTACTAAGGGAGACTCACTGGACATTATATAATATTTTTCAAAAAAAACAGACTACATATTACATTACATGATGACAGGGGGAGAGAAGACAGGGGACATAGATAAGACATCCCCTGAAAATAAGCCCTAGTGTGTTTTTTTTAGCAGAAATTAATATAAGACCGGTCTTATTTTCATGGAAACACAGTATGTAAAAATATGGGTAGAAAAATATTTGTATAACTAAAATAATATGTGGGGTAGAGGGGCAGGAAGGTGGTACCTCCTCCATGTTTCCCTCCTCATTGGGTGCCAAGAGTCAGTCACATAGGAGGTGAGTTTTTCTGGGCACCTTGGAAAAGGTTCCTGCCTTATACATGGAGTATCTTTACTTGAACAGATGACTGAACCCTAGTTGACTCTCTTGATGTTAATATACACCACGACTGTTGCTTGTTACATTCAGGAGGGACACGCAGAGCCAATGCCCTCTCCACCAGTCCAGCGTATATCTCCGTTACCTCACTCCCAGTAATAAAATGGTTGTGCGCCTAACTAGGGATGAGCCCGATGTTCGAGTTGAATGTAAGTTCGACTCGAACATCGGGTGATCGCCTATTCACCGAACAGAGAACATTACGTGGTGTTCGCGGCAAATTTGAAAGCCACGGAACACCGTTAAAGTCTTAACATGAAAAACCAAAAGTGCTCATTCTAAACGCTTATATGCATTTTTTTGCCATAAAAAGTCTTTGGGGACCTGGGTCCTGCCCCAGGGGACATGTATCAATGCAAAAAAGTTTTAAAAACAGACGTTTTTTCAGGAGCAGTGATTTTAATAATGCTTAAAGTAAAACAATAAAAATTAAATATTCCTATCGTGCCTGGGGGGTGTCTATGGTATGCCTGTAAATTGGCTCAGTTTTCCCGTGTTTAGAACAATACCACAGCAAAAAGACATTTCTAAAGGAAAAAAAGTAATTTAAAACTGATCGCGGCTGTAATGAATTGTCGGGTCTCGGCAATATAGATAAAATAGAAAAAAACGGCCTGGATCCCCCCCAGTCCATTACCATTACTTTGGCGCAGGGTCACCCTTAAAAACCATACCAGACTCTAGGTCTGGTATGAATTTTGGGGGCGATGCCTACGCCATTTTTAAAAAAAATTGGTGTAGGGTCCCCCTTAATTTCCATACCAGACCCCAGACCTGAAGGGCCTGGTATCGATATTCAGGGGACCCCCACGCAATTTTGTAAAAAAAATTTGGTTCTGGGTTTTCCCTAATATTCATACCAGGCCCAAAGGGCCTGGTAATGGACTGGGGGGGACCCCATGCCATTTTTTTTAATGAGTTTTACCTATATTGCCGAGACCCGACAATTCATTACAGCTGCGATCAGTTTTAAATGACTTTTTTTAATTAAAAAATAAGACAACAGTAAAGTTAGCCAAATTTTTTTTTTTATATTGTGAAAGATAATGTTAAATAGTAAATTGATACCCAACATGTCACACTTCAAAATTGCGCCCGCTTGTGGAATGGCGACAAACTTTTACCCTTAAAAATCTCCATAGGCGACGTTTAAAAAATTCTACAGGTTGCATGTTTTGAGTTACAGAGGAGGTCTAGAATTATTGCTCTCGCTCTACAGATCACGACGATACCTCACATGTGTGGTTTGAACACCGTTTCCATATGCGGGCGCATATTTTTTCTTATTTTTTCTTATTTATTTTACCTTTTATTTTTTTATTTTTACACTGTTTTTAAAAAAAAAAAAAAATTGGTCACTTTTATTCCTATTACAAGGAATGTAAACATCCCTTGTAATAGAAACAAAGCATGACAGGACCTCTTAAATATGAGATCTGGGGTCAAAAAGACCTCAGATCTCATATTTACACAAAAATGCAAGAAAAAAAAATTGTCATTTAAAAAAATAATTTAAAGAAAAGGCTCTTTAAGTGACATTTTGACGTCCCTTCATCCTGCATTGTTATGGAGACGGGTGGGGGCCGTCTTCCCCTCACTTGTCTCCATACCTAACAGGAGACAGGACGCGATTGCCTCCGCCGCTGTCGAGGGCTCCGGTAAGCAGCAGAGGGCACCGGAGCGCGGCGGGAGGGGGGCCCTCTCCCACCACTGATAAAAGTAATCTCGTGGGGAATATGCCGCAGAGACCATTTTTATCTTGTAGTGGACCGCCCGCTGAAGATGAGAGTAGCTAGCTGCTGCCATAACAACGATATCCTCCTTCAAACAGCCGATGTAAAACTACGGCGGGCGAGGTCCGTAAGTGGTTAAAATTAGCACTTTAGATTTTTCATGTTCGTTTCCCATAGACTTTAACGGTGTTTGCGTGTTCATCCGAATTTTTTGCCTGTTCGCATGTTCTGGTGCGGCCCGAACCAGGGGGGTGGGGTTCGAGTCATTTTTACACCTAACATGGACTCAATGTCTGCACTCACCTAACTCCTGCTCTTTCATACCTTTGCACAGGCTGGGGACCTCTGCAGTGCTCATTTGCTCTGATTGCTATGGGAGACAGACCTGTTCACAGGGAGAGAGTGCTGACAACAACTTCTCCTGCTATCCCACCTGCCACATGTACACGCTTACAACAGGCTGCTAAAGAAATCTTTGTTACCCTTGGTAACCACTTTTGTCTTCACACTGTAATAACTGTTGTACTGCTGTCTTACTACCTTAATGTGTTTAACTGATCCAAGCTGTAGACTATATCTGTTGATCACTAGCATTACATCCCTTTAGTAAGTCCAGAACAGGCAAAGGCAAAGTTTCAAAAGTTTTACTTATAAAAAGTGTCATAACAGTAGAACAAGAAAACAACAGTCTTTCTCTAAACAAATCCCTAATTTAGGCTTGTGGCTGCCCCAGCATACCTGCACAGGATAAAGTCCATGGCGGCAGAATTCTAGCATTGGTGTCTTCCGGCATTTTGTAATTTTCAATGGTCCCATACTCTGTAGAGGTTCTTGATTCATAGGTGCTCCAGAATCGACAGAAGACCTTGTAGATGAACCATAGGCATGCGCACTATTGAGTTGGCCCACCCTTTGCAGCTATAACAGCTTCAACTCTTCTGGGAAGGCTCTCCACAAGGTTTAGGAGTTTGTCTATGGGAATGTTTGGCCATTCTTCCAGAAGCCCATTTGTGAGGTCAGGCACTGATGGACGAGAAGGCCTTTCTCGCAGTCTCTGCCCTAATTCATCCCAAAGGTGTTCTATCGGGTTGAGGTCAGGACTTTTATATATTAAAAAAAAATAAAATCTAAGTGGTCATGAAATACTACCAAAATAAATTGTATTGAACCTGCCAGGTGTCAGGGGATCAAGGACACCACATCCCAAAGAGATATATACAAAATAATGTGGATTTTAAAGGTGTCAAAGTAAATAGCAATTTGATATACTGTACAGTTGTGCTCATAAGTTTACATTCCCTGGCAGAATTTATGATTCCTTGGCCATTTTCACCAGGGTATGTAAACTTTTGATCAGGGTCATTTGGGTAGTTTCTGTTGTGATTATGATTTAAAAAGAGTAAACACAGTTGATTGATAATAAATGGCTTCAGCCAAACACTAACCATGAGTGAAAGAAGTTTTTGTATTATCATTCTGAAAAATGGCCACAAAATCATAAATTCTGTCAGGGTATGTACACTTATGAGCAACTGTATATATAATACTCACGCATGTGTGTTTTAGTTTTCGGGTGCACATCCTAATGCAGTAGGCAATGGTGTCCCTAGGGGGGCAGAGGGGGCCCTGACCCCCCCCCCAACATTATGCTGTGCCCCACCATGTGCCCCCCCAATTAAAAAACTTTTTTTTTTTTTTACAAAAAGGCAATGTCTAAGAGGGAGAGCGTCCCCAGTCAGCTCCTACGGGTGATTCCTCCCCCTCCCTCTGCTCGCTGACACTGCATAATGCAAGCGCTCACACAACCACGGCCGCCTGATCTGCTCCTTCTCCTGCATCCTCATTGGCAGGCAGAAGAGCGAGTTGCAGAAAGGACTCCACCAGGACTCTCAGTTACTGAAAAAACAGACTGCAAATTCCAAGAGATGCCAGACCAGTGTTGTCAATAGCAGGGGCAGGACAGCAAGAGGAGGCTGGGGAACCCCACAGTGGCAGAACACCAGGGCCCGGTGGCAAGACAACCTTTGCAACCCTGATAGTTCTCCCACTGCTTGGTATGCTGGTGACATATATCTCTTGTTTTCTGCCACCCTGGGGGGCCCCAATATAGTAGGAAGGGAGCCCACTGCAGAACATGTGAAAGGGCCCGTTGTGTGATCATAGTAAAGGGCCCCAGGATACCAGGATATATATATATATATATATATATATATATATATATATATATATATATATATATATATATGTATATATATATATATATATATATATATATATATATATATATATATATATATATATATATATATATATATATATATATATATGTATATATATGTATATATATGTATATATATATATATATATATATGTATATATATATATATATATATATATATATATATATATTTGCATTTTATTGTTGCCCCCCTACTTTTGTCCCTGTCCCCACATTTGCCCCCCTAAATATGAAAGCTGGAGACGCCACTGGCAATAGGCTGCGCACACCTATGGGATGAACTCTGGTAATGCCAACATGATGGTAACATGCGCACCTACTCACTCATCGAGCTTCCTCCAGCCAGACCTCTGTCCATTTTTACATACAATACTACAGGACCAGTGGATTGGACCCAAGAAAGCCTGCTAAGAAGGAAGCAGGAAACATATTAACAGTAAGCCTCCTGGCTGGGGCAGCATAAAACTCAACCTTCTTACAAATACATTTTATATATAGTATGTGTAGTGATACCCCTGAAGGAGCTGCTTGGTTTGTTCAGTCCGTTACTCTGCCTCTCAACCCTAAAAACAGCCTCAGCCCCCTCTGGCACACCTGGCAATTAGTATAGGTGTAATGACCAATGAGAAAAACGCACGTTATGATAAAACACAGAAATTGGCTTTACTGCAATATTTCTGTGTAAGAATAACAAACAGTAACAATATATATTCAAGTAATCAACTGTGCTGGAACTTCATATTCCTGAATCTTTTGCAGCTGCTTTCTGCAGCTTGTTAAAGTGGTTGTACACCCTGTACAACCACTTTTACCTACAGGTAAGCCTATATTAAGGCTGAACTGTAGGTGCTGGAAATATCTCCTAATTCTCCACAGTTTAGGAGATATTTACAATAAAGCCATGCGCCGATGTCTACGGCGCATGCGCACTTTAGAAAGGGCAGATCATGCCATTTCTAAAGGGGTCATGTCGTGACTAGTGGCTCCCACACACATGCCGGAGTTTGCAGCCCCAGAAAGAAGAGGGGTGAAGATGGACGCTGGCTGCTAGTGGGGACATCTGCGATATCGCAGGCTTCGGTTTCAGGTAAGTGATACATAATGGGCTACTCTGCGATGCACAGCAGCCTGTTATGCTTTACCTTTGCAGGGAAATAAAGAGGAAGTAAAACCCATTAGGGTTTACTTCCTCTTTAAAGTCCATCTGATTGGCTCCTGTAACTGCTCCTTTAATTGTCTTTCTTCCTCCTGCCAATAGGGACACTGGGGAGGCTGCAGAGTGAACAGCAGTTCTATGTGAGTTACATTAGATTCAGTCAGTGAAACAGGAAGAAGGAGGGGGGAAAAATCCCCCACAGACATGACAGATTCATTTCTCCCTAAAAGAAGAGCCTCTTCCGGCTTAGTTGTGTTAATGTAAGTCTCAGGCTGCAGAAATTGCAGGGCACCCGCTACATATGTAACTAAATATAACCTAGTGAGGCATGAACAATTGTAGCTAAACCCAAAACACAAATGTAATACACTGCAGCTTACCAGTACTTGAATATGGTTGACTGTGCTATTTTTTTTATTTTGTTTACATTATTTTCACATTGTGATCCTGCCAGTAAAACACTTCTGCAGCAGCTCTTCTTTTCCAAGCCTCATTTTGGCTTAGGGCTGAGAGAGAGAGAGAAAGAGAGAGAGAGAGGGAGGGGGGAGAGAGGGGAAAGGGAGAGAGAGAGAGTTAGAGAAAGAGAGGGAGAGAGGGAGAGAGAGGGAGAGAGGAAGAGAGGGGGGAGAGGGAGAAAGGGAGAGAGAGAGGGGAGAGGGAGAAAGAGAGAGAGGGGGGGAGAGAATAAGGGGAGGTGGGGAGAGAGAGGGGGGAGAGGGAAAAGAGGGTGGGGGAGAGGGAGAGAGAGAGAGAAAGACAGAGAGAGAGGGTGAGAGGGAGAGAGAGAGAGAGGGGGGGAGAGAGAGGGAGAGGAGGGAGAGAGAGGGGGGAGAGAGAGGGGGAGATAGAGGGGGAGGGGGAGATAGAGGGGGGAGAGAGGGGGTGAGAGAAAGAGGGGGAGAGAGAGGGAGAGACAGAGAGATGGTGGGAGAGGGAGAGAGAGAGAGGGAGGAGGGGTAGAGGGAGAGAGGGGGAGGCAGAGAGAAGGGGGGGAGAGAAGGAGTGAGAGAGAGGGGAGAGAGGGAGAGAAGGGGAGAGGGTGGGAGAGAGAGGGTGGAAGGGAGAGAGGGGGTAGGAGAGAGAGGGGAGAGAGGGAGAGGGTGGGAGAGGGAGAGAGAGAGAGGGAGAGAGAGGGGGAGCAAGAGAGAGGGGGAGAGAGGGAGGGAGAGAGAGAGGGGGGAAGGAGAGAGAGAGAGGGGAAGAGAGGGGGAGAGAGAGGGGAGAGAGAGGGTGGGAGAGGGAGAGAAAAGAGAGAGAGGGGGGAGAGAGGGGGTGAGGGAGAGGGGGGAGAGGGAGAGGGGAGAGAGAGAGAGAGAGAGAGAGAGAGAGAGAGAGAGAGGGGGGGAGAGAGAGAGAGGGGGGGGGGGAAGAGAGAGGGTGGGAGAGAGAAAGAGAGAGAGAGGGAGGAGAGGAGAGAGAGGGGGGAGAGAGAGAGGGGGGGAGAGAGAGAGAGAAAGAAAGAGGGCTGGAGAGGGAGAGAGAGAGAGAGAGAGAGAGAGAGAGAGAGAGAGAGAGGGGGGGAAGGGAGAGGGGGTGAGAAAGAGAGAGGGGGAGAGAGAGAAAGAGAGAGAGGGAGTGAGAGAGAGGTAGAGGGAGAGAGAGAGGGTGAGGGAGAGAGAGAGAAAAGGAGAGGGGTGGGGAGAGGGAGAGAAAGAGAGAGAGGGGGAGAGGAGAGAGAGGGGGAGAGGGGGGGGGGGAGAGAGAGAGAGGGGGTAGAGGGAGAGAGAGGGGGGAGACAGAGGGGAGAGAGAGGGGGAGAGAAAGAGAGAAGAGAGAGAGAGAGAGGTAGTCATTGTATGGCTGTAATGCTCCCCACAATGTATACACCACACATCATACACTCACTGCAAAGTATACACCAACACATGACTCATACTCTGCAGTGTATACACCGCCATGTGGCACACACACTGCAATGTATACACCAACACATGACGCATACTGTAAAGTATACACCTATCACATGAAACACACACTGCAATGTATACACCTACACATGACACACACTGCAATGTATACACTATCGCATAACACACATACTGCAATGTATACACCAACACATGACACACACTGCAATGTAAACACCAACACATGACACACACAGCAATGTATACACCAAAACATGACACACACTGCGATGTGTACACCAACACATGACACACACGGAAATGTATACACCAACATATAAAACACACACTGCAATGTATACACCAACACATGACACACACTGCAATATATACACCAACACATGACACACACTGCAATGTATACACCAACACATGACACACACTGCAATGTAAACACTATGACATGACACACACACCTGCAATGTAAACATCAACACATGACACACACTGCAATGTATACACCAACACATGACACACACTGCAATGTAAACACTATCACATGACACACCACACTGCAATGTAATTGCATATGCATATGTGCACTGGGCTCCCAGCCCTCTGTGTGAATGGTTCTTGTTATATTTCTTAATTTTCTCATGAATTAAGATCCACATTGCATCCTTATTGATGAGCACTGAGCAGGAACCTATGATCAGCTCCTCCCATCTCGTATACACCCACTGTCTACACAAGAACAGTGTCCTCCCTGGAAGTGATGTCACTAGCCTTCAGTGACCACACACACTGGCTGCTCTTATGCCCTGTACACACGATAGGATTTTCAGATGGAAAATGTGTGATATGACCTTGTTGTCGAAATTCCGACCGCGTGTGGGCTTCATCACACATTTTCCATAGAATTTCCGACACACAAAGTTTGAGAGCTTGCTATAAAATTTTCCGACAACAAAATCCGTTGTTGGAAATTCTGATCGTGTGTACACAAATCTGACGCACAAAGTGCCACGCATGCTCAGAATAAATTAAGAGACGAAAGCTATTGGCTACTGCCCCGTTTATAGTCCCGACGTACGTGTTTTACGTCACCGCGTTTAGAACGATCGGATTTTCCGACAACTTTGTATGACCGTGTGTATGCGAGACAAGTTTGAGCCAACATCCGTCGAAAAAAATCCTAGGATTTTGTTGTCGAAATATCCGATCAATGTCCGACCGTGTGTACAGGGCATAGAAGGAAGAGGGATTGAAGTCATGTGGCAGGCATTGGATACTGAAAGATAAAGATAGAAAAACTAGGTTTTTTTTTCATTTTGAGACATAAGGCTGAACTTAGCTCACATTTCCACCAGTCTCCCGGCGATCGTGTCACGGAGCTCAAAACGGGGAAGTGCCTATGTAAACAAGGCATTTCCCAGTTCTGCCTTGTGATATGACAGAGATCACTGCTCCCTGTCAGCGGGAGCAGTGATCGCTGTCATGTGACTAGTAGCCCACCCTTCCACAGTTAGAATCACTCCCTAGGATACACTTAACTCCTTCATCGCCCCATAGTGGTTAACTCCTTCACTGCCAGTGTCATTTACAAAGTAATCATTACATTTTTATAGCACTAATCGCTGTATAAATGACAAGGGTCACAAAATAGTGTCAAAAGTGTCTGATGTGTCCGCCATAATGTCGCAGTCCTGATAAAAATCGCAGATCACCGCCATTACTAATAAAAAAAAATTAATAATATAAATGCCATAAAACTATCCCCTATTTTGTAGACACTATAACTTTTGCGCAAACCAATCAATATACGCTTATTGCGATTTTTTTACCAAAAATATGTAAAAGAATACATATTGGCCTAAACTGAGGAGAAAAATTGTTTTTTTATATATTTTTGGGGGGATATTTATTATAGCAAAAAGTTAAAAAATATTGCGTTTTTTTCAAAATTGTTGCTATTTTTTGTTTATAGCGCAAAAAATAAAAACTCCAACATTGCATGACCGTGCAATGGTCAGTTAAAGCGTTAGTTGTCAGTTAAAGCAATGCAGTCCCAAATCGCAAAAAGTGCTCTGGTCAGGAAGGGAGTAAAATTTTCCGGGGCTGAAGCAGTTAATGATTGCAGGGGAGAGTTTAAGTATTAGGTTTTCCTGGATACCTTTGGTGACATTGTGCTGTTGCTGGGATTTCCAGTGCATTCCTATACCTTTAAGGTAGGTTGGGCTCCCTCCAGGATTACCTGCTCCCAATCTATCAATTAATATAGATATATATATATATATATATATATATATATATATATATATATATATATATATATATATATATATATATATACAGTATGTGCTCCTACTTTGGGGACTCTCAACATTTATAGAGTTGGGACTATAGTACATTGGGTGCTGTGAAGTGGCCCTGCAGCTTACGCATACATTTGCAAATGTGAACAAACTAAACCCCTGGTTTTATCGTGAACTGTTAGACAGAAGAATTCAGTTTGTTGCAGGATGGGAATTTTTTAGTTGTTTTTTTGACAAAAATATTCATGCCCCTGGCTATTTTTAATTATTTTAATAGTTTTTACAAAGCTCTTAGGTAATTTAAGTTGACGCACAATATATACAAAATGGGATGGTTTCTACTTCTTTTTCCTAATATTATTATTATTATTATTATTATTATTATTATTAATAAAAGTAAGCCAACATTTAATTTAGTTCATATGGAAAGCCTGTTTTGTCATACATTCAGCTTTTTTTTTTTTTTTTTTTTTACTTTATACTTATATACTGAGTTATATCAGACTGCAGATTGAAAAAACTTGAAATGTAATACTGTTCCCATTCCAGTCTTCTGGCTATATCTTCTTAACTTTCTGGTACTGGGTCAAGTATGAAAATTACTTTCTAGTCTGCAGATTGTGGCAAGATTTTGCATCACTGAGGCCAAAAGGCAATATCCAGTCGGTAAATTGCAGAATATGGTAATATAATCTGCATTTATTGAAAGCTGGCATCAGCAATTTTATATTATTCCTTTCATTTAAGTGTTTTTTCTAACGGAAAACTGACAAGCTAATGTTTAAAACTAATGATTGAAACAATGATTGAAATGTCTAATGGAATGTTTGGGTGGGTTAATTTGAAATGAGCCCAATCATAATGTCTGGCAATTTCACCATACAGAGCGAAAAGCATGTAAATGCAACCACTAAGGTATGTAATAATGTTGCCACCAGGATGGACCTCTACCACTAGTGACGTTCTTGATTACATTCATGTTTGAGAAGTGAAAAGGTAAAAAAAAATATAAGCTATAAACTTGACCACAAATTCAATTTGAGCTTCTGAATCATATTCACAGTTCATTGCAGGTTTCCCAGAAAGAATAAAATAGTTATCCAGAAATGACACATACTTCTTTCTTCTCGTAGCCTATAATTTTGTCTATTGATTTGCGGCTTGGAGTGTTGCAAGCAATACACCATCAGCATCAAAAGCAGCTGACTAAGAGCTGGTTTCAAAGTTTGTTTCAATAATCCAGCCCCATTATCACGCACTTTTTCTTTGGCATGCTGTCTCAATGCACATAAGCAATGTGGAAATGACAACAGCATTCAAAACAGAAAAAACTTCTTAAAGCACAAATATTTTGTTCCCATTACTTTTCATTAAAAGCTCAACTTTGTGAACAAATCCTTGAATGACAGGGCAGGGTTTAACATGAAGGGGCATAATCTTGACTTCAAAAGAAGTTGTGGCCCCATGTACAGTCTAGATGATGAATCTGAGGACCCACCAAAAGGGTAACAGGGATCAACTAGAAGTAAAAGAACACAGGTACAGTACTTGCAGGCACCACGAGAAACCCACATTTTAGTTCTATTTTTACCCTCCAAATATCTTAGGTCATTAGGGGTTTACTTTAAGCAAGAGAACAAAGTAATGCTTTATATGCTGAAAGGTGAGGCAATTTTAAATATAAAAAAAAAAATGAATGAAAACATTATGAAAGGACATAATTGTTTCCTCGCTTGGTGCTATTCATTTTAATGCTGTTTGTTTTCTAGTAAATTAGTTTATACATAAAATACCCAGATTAGTCAATTGATACATAAAATTATTGAGCATAAATTTAAGGTTATCTGATTTTAAATGTGAATAAGCCATGATGAAGCCCTAATATTGTGTTTGCCAATTTCCACTTCCATAGGCTAATTTCATAAGCCAATAACCAGCCATGATCAGGGCCAACATCGGGGGGACAGCCCATACACATGAAGGGGGCCCCGTCGTCTGCGGCATAGCCAACTTGGCGCTCCAAGCTGCCCACTCCACTACAGCTTCCTTTGTTTGGCTGGTAGCAGCGGCTGTGGGGGGTGTTGGCGATCATGTGACCAGTGGTGGAGCACAGTTCAGTCAAACTGAGGGAAGGGCTGCATCTTGCATCACTGAGCCAGGATCAGAGCTTAGTTGGTTGGTGGCAGTGAAGAGGAAGGGTAGAGCTTTCATGAACCAGCCTGCCCATTGAATGTGTAGGTGCTACATTGCTGCTGTACAATTCCTATATCTGTGAGCTGAGCTGATGTTTTGGGGCTTTACTGGAAGGGGATGTCTCTTTGCTGGATTGGGCTGTCTCTTTGTTGTATTGTGCTGTCTTTTTGCTTGACTGAGATGTCTCTTTGCTGGAGCCCAATCCAGTCTCTTTGCTATATAGGGATGTCTCTTGGCTGGATTGGGCTGTCTCTTTGCTGGATTGGGCTGTCTCTTTGCTATATGGGGATTTCTCTTTGCTGGAATGGGATGTCTCTTTGCTGGATTGGACTGTCTCTTTGCTATATGGGGAAGTCTCTTTGTTATATGAGAATGTTTCTTTGCTGGATTGTCTCCTTGCTGAATATATAAGGAAGACTCTTTGCTGGACTGGAATGTATCTTTGCTATATGGGGATGTCTCTTTGCCATATGGAGATGTCTCTTTGGTGGATAGGCATGTCTCTTTGCTGGATTGGGCTGTCTCGTTGCTATATGGGAATGCCTCTTTGCTGGATTGGGATGTCTCCTTGCTCAATATATGATGATGTCTCTTTGCTGGATTGGGATGTCTCTTTGCTGGATTGGGATGCCTCTTTGATGAATATATGGGGATGTCTCTTCTGGATGGGGATGTCTCTTTTCTGACTATATGGGGCTGTCTCTTTGCTATATGGAAATGTCTCTTTGCTGGATTGAAATGTCCCTTTGCTGGATTGGGTTGTCTCTTCGCTGAATATATGGGGATGTCACTTTGCTGGATTGGGATGTCTCTTTGCTGAAAATATGTGGCTGTCTCTTTGCTGGATTTGGGATGTTTCTTTGCTGAATATATTGGGATATCTCTTTGCTGGATGGGGATGTCTCCTTGCTGGAGTGGGGTGCTTCTTTGCTGTACTAGGATGTCTCTTTGCTGAATATATAGGGATGTCTCTGCTGGATTAGGATGTCTCTTTGCTGAATATATGGGGCTGTCTCTTTGCTGGATTGGGATGTTTCTTAGGTGAATATATTGGGATGTCTCTTTTCTGGATTGGGATGTCTCTTTGCTGAATATACGGGAATGTCTCCATGCTGGATTGGGCTGTCTCTTTGCTGGTTTGGGATGTCTGTTCCCTGAATATATGGGGATGTCTCTATTCTGGATTTGGCTGTCTCTTTGCTATATGTGGACGTTGCTTTGCTGAATTGGACTGTCTCTTTGCTGGATTGGGATGTCTATTTGCTGAATACATAGGAATGTCTCTGCAATGTATTCTCCACCCCTAGCCCCAGATGTCATTATGCACTGTCCACCCCCTCAGCCCCAAGTGTCATTGTGCAATGTCCAAAGCCCATCCCCACTCTCCACCACTAAGCCTGTACACCCCCCCCCCCAAGTGTAATCTTTTATTGTTTTTAATGCAATACCTGTTGGTTCCATAAATAACAAGAGTAAAAGTTAATCCAGTTATTTGTTTACTAAATGTCAGAAAACTTTTTGACACATCAGCCATAAATGAAACATAGATTTTGTTTTAAATTTCATATGCACAGTCTTGTACTAAGTTATCCACCAATTAATGCAGAAAGTTTGAAGTTTTTAGAAAAAAGCATCTAATAGTCTGTAAGAGACTAACATTGTGTGAACCACTGGGACATTTCTCAAAGGTTAGTTACTTAGATTGCTCTACGGTTATTAAAAATGTTCCTAAATACTTCACAACATGTTCTGACACTGACTCCTTCAGTTATTCAACTAGATTACCAATTTCACATATGTTAATAGCCACAAGAGTGGCTTTTGCCAGAAGATGGAAGTCAAGTGACACATCCAATATATATGAGTTAATCCAGATTTTAAACTAAAACTCATAAATACATGATTTCTGTTAAAAATCATAAGACTTGAACATTTTTGAAAATGACATCAGTGTTACTTCAGCACTACGGGATGAGAGTGATTGACGACTGCTGGCACTGCGAGTCAACAGGCCACACATGTAACCCACCCATGACTCACACTCGTCCTTGTCCACTGCATCTACATGCTAAATAGTTGTGCAGCACAAGGACTGAAATAAATATTTGGGTGCTATGTATTCCCTCTATTTATTTCATATATTTGTATTAACTTGTCTATTCCTATAGTTAGCTAGTCTGGCAAAGCTCTGATAATAATAATGGTGATAGTACAATAATAAGGTTAGCTATTGAAAATAAACACACTGCTTATATAAACCAGGGTCTTATTTATTTCCCAATAAAATAGGAACGCTAACATAAAAACACTAAAGGAAAATAATACAGAGAATATAAAACAAAGGAACATCAATGATACATTACCTAAGGTTGTCCTTGAGATGTTGTCTTATCAGCTGGGCTCGCTGGCATGAGAGCCATAAGTGAAGAGGAAATTTTCCCTGCCGGTCAGCACTTTCAGACATTGCCCACACAACCCCATTGCCAGCCCCTCTCAGAATTCTGACAAATGAAAATCAATAAGAGGCAGTCCTTCTAATATCTGTTCATCCTCCAGGAAGCATGCTGTAGTGTCCACTAGGGGCAGTGTTTGTCCATGTATTATCACTATCCAACCTGGGTCAAATCTTCTGGACATCTGGTCTTTGATCTTGGCAGCAGTGGCTTTCTTTGAAGCTTTGTTTGCAGACGTGGTAATCAGGCACTTCAATCTTTATTACACCAGGTGGTCTGGAGCCAAGCTCTACTCCCCTGCCAGGGGGCATAAATCAACATCCTGCTGGGTCAATTTGCAACCTTTAACTTAGGCCACCTGGCTGTATCTACCAGGAAGTAAAACTCCAGAAATATGATATTAAAACATGTTGCCCTACAACTTCACCACTTTACGCCTGAAAGGTGCATATCACCCTTCTTCAGAAACAGCTCATATGGAACAGTCCATAACTATCTCAACATGTTGTGCTTCCCAACATGTGCCGCTTTGCCCCTGAGTGACACATCACCACCATTCTTTAGCAACAGCTTCCATGGCACCATTCTGTGTCTTCTCCTTTTTGGTATCTTCACAACGGGGTGAAATACAGGCCAGGGTATCCATTCACTCACCATTCACCAGCACACATTCACAGCCACATATCAACCAGCTTTTAGATACAGAACCTTGAGGAGGGCCTTACTCACCCATATTACTAACCTAAAATACACATATGTCAAACTATACCATCACACAAATCAGCCCATTACCATAATATATACATATATATTCGACCCACCAAATTAAGCATCCCACTCCCAACCTCCTATAACCCTTCTTCGTAGATACAGGTCTGGATTAGGCTAACTTGCTCAATATTTATATGCCTTTTCTACTGCAATTTTGGCCTGTCAGCGGTACTTCAGGACTCTGAATTGGCAGCAAAGCCACTAACTTGTACAAAGAGACCTTACCATCAATTTGTCCCTCAACCTGCATAGATAAATGCAGGGATTTCCTATATAAATGCCTAGTCCAACGACACATAATAACTTGAATCAATGACAAAACCACAAAATTCCATCCCTGTGCCTAGATTTCAGAGACCATACCATGCACCTCTATCTAGTGTTAGGTTCAAGGAACATCCTAGTTACTTGATTAACGTTACATCGGTATCCTTTAGGACGGGGTCTCCAAACTTTTTAAACAAAGGGCCAGTTTACTGTCCTTCGGGCTTCAGGGGGGTCGGACTTTGGCCAGTGTGAGTAGAAGTCCTGGCATCAGTGGGAGTAAAAACTGTTCCGTTATTGGTTTTAACAGGAGGATTAACGCTGCATCGATGGTGTCAGTGGGACCAATGATGCCCAAATATTGGTCTTAGTAGGAGAAACAGTGGCCTATCAATGGTGTCAGTGGGAGGAATGATGCCACATCATTGGTTATATTAGGAGGAACAGTGCTCCATAGATGGTGTCAGTGGGAGGAATAGTGCCCCATAATTGGCCCTAGTAGGGGGAGCAGTGCCCTATAGATGGTGTCAGTGGGAGGAATAGTGCCCCAGCATTGGTCTTAGTAGGAGGAATCATGCTCCATCAATAGTGCTAGTGGGAGGTAATAGTGAACCATCATTGGTCTTCGTAGGAGGAATAGTGCCCCATTGATGGTGTCAGTGGGAGGAATGGTGCCTCATCATTATTGTCAGTTGGAGGAATAGTGTCCTGAGGGCTACAGTTTGGAGACCACTGCTTTAGGACAAAGAAACAAACTTGTCTATGTCCCAAATAATACCCAGGTGCTTCCTTCCCAGCAATGATCTCTCCATCCAGAACACAGAGTGAAATATCTTCTCTACATTCCTCGTTCACCACTGTGTGCTGACCTGGAATACAAAGGACATCATGGTCCCCTGTCCCTGACAGAGGGAAGTATCAACCTCCTCTCTGATCACATGTGGGAAATTTAGCCTCAGATGCAATAAGGTAGAATCCTCAGTCAGTAAACCCACTGATACCACAGATTATACAGACCGAGTCTGCACTTCTGTATATGAGATCAATGAGGAAGCATAAAACCTCTCATAATCCAAACTAGCACAGCCCATCCAGGCATTCGACCACCACTTTGGATTAGTGTAAGAGATGTGTTTTGGCAAAATCTTACTGAGCTGTGATGCTAACTCATAAGGCCACTGCCCCTCATACAGAGACTGTACAATCAGTTTGATGTTGGTTGATAACCTCGCCTGCCCCTGCGTGCATGTCAGAGCCCATGACATATTTTTGCCCTGTACCACCACACTCTCTACCCACCTCTAAAAATGGTGAATAAAATCTTGAGCCACTTTAATCTGGGTGTCAATAAAAGTGATCTTGCGCAAAAGATAAACTCACTAGAAAATACAGTGATAGAACCATAAAAAACACTCTTAAAAAACTATAACGTATTCATATAAGGTGAACACGTGAAATAGAGCACTGTGCAAAATATTAGACATGTGCACACTGAAATACTTTGTTTCGGAATTTCGTTTTCGTCCGAAAAATACATTTATTTAGTTACTCCCGAAATTTTTTTTTATTTATTTTGTTTTTCGTTAAAAATTGCATTCGTCCGAAAATCCAAATTAATTAAGGTCGAATCTGTCATTGGTGGCTTATGGTGTCTGTCGAATGTTTCGCTGCTTTGTCGAATCTTCGTTGTTCATGTTGAATGTATATAGTTCAAACAGAAAATGGACTGGTGATAGTGATCACTGATCAGACAGGTAACAAGATAGGGTATATAGAATCTATATAGAATCTCAATCTATAATATAGAATCTATAATAATAAATCCCCCCCCCCCCACAACACGGGCAGCCTCTGAGGCTATCACAACACTAGCAACACTAGTATCACTATCAAGTTCACAACACTATACATAGCAGCAGATTATTATGAAAAAGTTAAGTTGAACTGTAGCTTGCTTCACTATTGTTCTGCTGCTGTGCTTATGCTCAATTGATAAATAATTCAGGTTCTCTGGCAAACGAACCAGCTAAGATTGACTGTCTTCTGAAATGATTCTGGCTGTATGTGTGTACTTAGTTCTAGCTATTTTACTGCTCCTCCTCTTTGGTTACAATCAGCCAATAACATTCATCATCATCATTATTTTTATTTTACTTCCCCCACCCAATTCCAGCAGCGATCTTTTCTCTCTATGTCGAATCTTTTCTCTCTATGTCGAATCTTTTCTCCCTGTAGAATAATCTTGGACTAATGGAGCTAAGGTTGGGCACATTCAACCACAGGTTCGATGGACACAGATTGTTATTGTCAGCATCATGTTGAATCTCCTATCTATATCGAACTGTTGTCACAACAAAAACTAAAATAAAGCATTTGTTTATGTCAGATCTTTCGTTTTTCGGATTCTGCACTAACGATAACGAATATACCTGAAATTCGGACGAAAATGCATTCGGACGAAAACGAATGCACGTCTACAAAATATGATGTACATTATGTATGTACTGTAGGTGGACTCTCCGAGAATTATTCAGTGACGGTCAGCTCAGCTAGGTTGGTGAGTGTCAAATCAGTACCATCTCTGCATTTAAAGCAGCACAGTCCATCCTTGCCCCCCAGCAGGTCCAGAGCCGTGTTCAGGTACATGTCAATCTTATCATAAGATTGACATGTACCTGAATGCGGCTCTGGACCTGCTGAATAATTCTCGGAGAGTCCACCTACAGTGCATATATCATGTAGGAGCACCCACTTACTACGGTGGAGATCCTCGATTATACATGGATGCCCTTTTTCTTTAATATTAAGGTGAGAGTTTTGGGAGACTTAACCAGTGAGAGGCTGTTTGGGATATTTTATGGACATATTCAAGTGTTGACACTTCCCAACACCACTGACTATGGACCTATTATATTACTGAGTATTTTATCCTCCTTTCAATTGTCTATTAAGAAGACTTCTGATTAAGTCATTTATTTTTTGTGGGATACATCTATATTAATTTTATTATTCGTTTTTTCACATCCGTGGAAACTTTTTGTCACTATATTGCTCATTTGCACATGTTTATTATTATTAATATTTAGACACTTCTTGTCACGTTTGCACATTGTACATTTTGCACAGTGCTCTATTTCATGTGTTCACTTTATATGAATACTTTATAGTTTTTTTAAGAGTGTTTTTTATGGTTCTATCACTGTATTTTCTAGTGAGTTTATCTTTTGCGCAAGATCACTTTTATTGACACCCAGATTAAAGTGGCTCAAGATTTTATTCACCATTTTTAGAGGTGGGTAGAGAGTGTGGTGGTACAGGGCAAAAATATGTCATGGGCTCTGACGTGCACGCAGGGGCAGGCGAGGTTATCAACCAACATCAAGCTGATTGTACAGTCTCTGTATGAGGGGCAGTGGCCTTATGAGTTAGCATCACAGCTCTTATCTTTTGCGCTAGATCACTTTTATTGACACATTTTTTAGGGTTAGTGATTTGTGTTTTAGGTTTGGCAGCATTAGTTTTATCTTTCACTAGAGCTGTGTCACTGGTTACATTTACCACCTACTCTCAGTAGCGCAAGAGACACTTTCACATTACTTTAATCTGGGTATTTATGTGACTTTGCTGAATGTTATCAAGGATGTCATCAATCTCTCTCTGAGCAACAAAGCCTGTCTGAAGCTATGGCTGGGAGCTTGTTCCTCAGGATACCGATGCCCGCTTCATTAATGACACCCATCCCAGCTCCTATTCCCCCTAATATAGTGCTGAAAACATTTCTCTCCTTTCGGTTACTTCTCAGAAATAAACATCCTGAATGAATCTAATTCTGTATCCGCACATCTCTGGGAATAAGCCACTGGTAAAATGACCGCACTTGATTCAGTGTATATTCAGCACATATAGGGTAATAGTTTTTTTTTTTAATTTCAAAGTATTTTATTTTATAAAGCATAAGTAATACAAATGAAAATGACAATCGAAATGTTGGAAGTGAATGAGCATATAAAGAATATACTATAACAAAATCATTAGTGTCTTGAAAGACAAAAGAGAACAGAGAAATACAATTTTTGACAGATATGGAGGTGGCGGATCCGAGGAAAGGCTTCCGGACCATCGGGAGGGAGAGATCCTCCTCCTTCGGCACCCCTATTGGGATCTAGCTGTGCCTGAAAGGAAGAACTCAGCCACCTTCCCCTAGGGGTATATGGATGGAGAGGAACAGAAGCTCCCGAGAAAACTCCCCTCCGAACCATTATTACGCAATGTGGCCGTAGTGTAAAGTGGTCCGTCATTTTCCAACTATGTTATTGGGAGGTAAAGGGGATAGAGACGAGTAGGAGCGGAAAGAGAAGAGTGAGGAAGATCGAGGATTTAGAGAAAAGATTAGGAGGAGAATAGATTGGAGCAATAATCTGTGTAAATGTAATAGTCAAACTGACAATGAATTATTGGTAAGTGGTAGTCCCACATGTATGGCCCATGGTTCCCAGATGGACTCAAATTTACCCATCGTGTTTAAGAGTATGCTTGATAACTTCTCCTGTGACATTATCCAGGAGACCTTTCTAATAACCGCTGGGAAGGAGATTTTAGGTTGTTTCCAGGCTTTTGCTAGAGCAAGCTTAGCTCCCAAGAGAATGAAGTGGACTTGCAGCTTATGCATACGTTTGCAAATGCGTGCTAACTAAACCCCTGTTTTTAACGCAGACTGTTGGACAGGTTAATTTGGTCAGTTGGCAGACTGGTTGGTGAGTTGAGCCATGGAATGTTGTGTTTTTGTCTTTCATGTGATAGCCCTTCCATGTGCTCCTTGCTGTGAAGGCCAGTTACAGGTGGGGGCAGGGGCCATTTGTTTGTTACTGGCGTATATTGGTCCGGGGACACACTGTACACCTTTGCTGCCATTGTGCTCTTGCTGGGTGTCCAGTGTGCTCCTGTTCCTTTACGGGGGATTGGGCTGCCTCCAGGCCCACCTGCCCCTCATCTATTCATTTAATGCATGTGCTTCCATTGTAGAGACACTTATAAATGCAGTAGCATTAGGACTGCAAGCATACACAGGGTGCCATGAAGAGGCCTTGCAGCTTATGCATGCGTTTGCAAATGCATGCTAACTAAACCCCTGTTTTTAACGCAGACTGTTGGACAAGTTATTTGGTCAGTTGGCAGATTGGTTGGTGAGTTGAGCTATGGAATGTTCTCTTTTTGTCTTTCATGTGATAGCCTTTCCATGTGCTCCTTGCTGTGAAGGCCAGTTATAGGTGGGGGCAGGGGCCATTTGTTTGTTACTGGTGTATATTGTAGGGTTGCCACATCATCCGTTTAATCCAGGACACACATTAATTACACAGGTTTTGTGGCTGGTTAAGGTGGTAATTAAACTCACTTGGTGCCTTATGTGCATTAAATCAGCCTCAGAACCTGTGTAATTAATATGTGTCCTGGATTAAAGGGATGATGTGGCAACCCTAGTATATTGGTTCGGAGACCAACTGTACACCTTTGCTGCCATTATGCGTTTGCAAATGCGTGCTAACTAAACCCCTGTTTTTAACGCAGACTGTTGGACAGGTTAATTTGGTCAGTTGGCAGACTGGTTGGTGAGTTGAGCTATGGAATGTTTTGTTTTTGTCTATCATTTTGAATATCACCATGTCTCAATAAATCATTAAATTGATGGGTTAAAGCGTTTGCTGCCGTAGTGTTAAAAGTTCACACTGAATCTTGTTTAACCAGTCTATACAACAGCAGCTGCTTACACAGTGCATACACAGACAAACACACAGCTAAAGTTGTTTAAACGCTAACATGGACTTGTAGTCCTTCAAGAAAAATGACACTATTAATTCAGTGCCTTACTATCTCCTTATTACCACTGATTTTAGCCCACTTATCTCAGATCGTAGGCCACATGGAAATTCTATTTGATCCGAAAGCTATTTTCACTTTCACGTGGATACAAAAATATAAAATATAATCTATATTTCTCCTACTTTCTCTTCAAAGATGTATGGATTATCCTATAAATCTGCAGGGTACATCAGTTAACCACTCACTCGCCGGCACTCTTGACCAACTACACGGGCCTAAAACAATTTGCATTGACAATACAATAAACTTTAACACATACACATATACCAGCCAAAATTCTCACCAGATATGTGCCTCCGCTCATTGATGAATTATTTCACAGAACTTTCAGGACCACTTAAGCAGGGCTTCAGAATTCATGGACCAGCACAAATCTTGTACACAGTAGGGAAATACTTTCAGTTCTGGGTCTCGTAGAGCAGTGGTCATCAACCCTGTGCTCAGGGCCCACTAACAGGCCAGGTTTTATGTATTACCTTGGAGAGATGCAGACTAGAATACTGCAATCACTGAGCAGCAAATTATATCACCTGTGATGTATTTCAGTTATCTTGCAAACCTGGCCTGTTAGTGGGCCCTGAGGACAGGGTTGATGACCACTGTCGTAGAGGATTTCTCAGCTTATAGGAACTCAAGACAAAAATACATTAGGGTTTGGATTCTGTGCAGAAATAAATTCCACAGTACCATCTAGGGTTCCAATTGAAATAAATATTTAGGTGGCTATGGATTCCCTCTATTTATTTCATATATTTGTATTAACTAGTCTATTCCTATAGTTAGCTAGTCTGGCAAAGCTCTGATAATGTTAATGTTGATGGCACAATAATACGGTTAGCTATTGAAAATAAACATACTTCTTATATAAACCAGGGTCTTATTTATTTCCCAATAAAATAGGAACGCTAACATAAAAAAACTAAAGGAAAATATTACAGAGCATATAAAACAAAAGAACATCAGTGATACATTATGTAAGGTCATCCTCGAGATGTTGTCTCATCAGCTAGGCTCACTGGCATGAGAGCCATGAGGCAAGAGGAAATTTTCCCTGCCGCTCAGCACTTTTAAACTCCATTCAGACACTGTCCACACAACCCCATTGCCAGCCCCTCTCAGAATTCTGACAAATCAAAATCAATAAGAGGCAGTCCTATTAAAATCTCTCCATCCTCTTGGAAGCATGCTGTAGTGTCCACTAGGGGCAGTGTTTGTCCATGTATTACCACTCTGTGACCTGGGTCAAATCTTCTGGACATCTGGTCTTTGATCTTGGCAGCAATGGCATTCTTTGAAGCTTTGTTTGCAGACGTATTAATCAGGCACTTCAATCTTTATTACACCAGGTGGTCTGGAGCCAATCTCTACTCCCCTGCCAGGGGGCATGTATCAACACCCTGCTGGGTCAACTTGCAACTTCCATCTTAGACCACCTGGCTGGATCAACCAGGAAGTAAAACTCCAGGAATATGATATTAAATTATGTTGCCTTCCAACAAGGACCAACATTTTAAAGTCATCCTACCACCTCCTCTTCCCAGCAGCACCCGCGATGTGTGGACATCCACTATAAAAACATTGCCACAACAGATGCAACTACCAGGTATCCAAGAACAGCCACATGACATAGTTACATAGTTAGCCAGCCTGAAAAAAAAGAAGTGAATCTAATTCAACCAACAGAAAAAATTAGAATACATAAATAAAAAAATCTATATACACAGAACCCTATACTCACAGATGATACAGATGAAGGCAAAATAAACCTCATAAAGCATGGTCTAATTTGCTACAGTAGGGAGAAAAATCCTTCCTGCTCCAATAGTAGAAATTAGATATTTCTTGGTCAACAATTTCTGGTGGTATTACCTATACATGTTAATATCCAGTTATAATTTGCATGTAAAATACATCTAGGTCTTTTTTAAACACTTTATTGAGCTGGACAGAACTAATTTCTGAGGGAGTCTATTCTACATTTTTACAGCTCTTACTGTGAAGAAGCCTTTCTGTGTGTGGAGGTTAAACCCACTTTTCCTCCAGACCTTAGGAGAGCCCCCTTATCCTTTGTCATGACCTTAAAGTGAATAAAGCAACACCAAGTTAACTATATGAGTCACTTATGCACATGTTGATCATATCCCCCTTTAATCACCTCTTCTCAAGAGAGAATAAATTCAGTTCCTCTAATCTTTCCTCAGCTAAGCTCCTCTCTGCCTCTTATCATCCTGGTTCCCCTTCTCTGCACTTTCTCCAGTTCCCCAATATCTTTTCTTGTGAACAGGTGCCCAACTACATATTCTCGACGAGGTCTTAATAATGCTTTGTACAGGGGCTGCTTTGTACAGGGGCAAAATGATGCCTTCCTCTGGAGTCTATATCTCTTAAAGCAAGAAAGTATTTTGCTAGTGTTAGAAACTACAGATAGATGCTGCATGCTATGATTAAAGTAGAACTAAAGGCAAAACATATTGTTTCATTTTGGTCAGCGCAAGAGAGGGTTATAACCCCTGTCAGATTTTTTTTGTGTCCCATTGTGGGAATTTACCTTCACTTCCTGTCCTATAGCCAGAAAATGAGAGAAAATCCCTGCAAATTAAGGGAATGCATTGGGGACCCCCTGGTCACCAGAACTAGTGTCCCCATTGGGCCCTCTATTTTTCTGGGGACAACCCAAAATTTTGGATTTTCTTTTACTTTCACTTTCAATAATACTGGTAAACAGGACAAATAGACAGAGTGAATCTCCCTAACACAGACAGCAATAAAAACTGACAAGTTTTCTAATCCATCATCCCTCTATCCAAAACAAAAAAACAGCCTTTAGTTATGCTTTAAGTATATGATCTATCACGGGAGTCCAGTTGGTAATATTTTCTTCTGGCAGAGGTCCAAATCTCATGTTTGCATTATAACACATAACAGACCCATTTTATATCACCCCTGTACATCAGTGTCCTCATCCCCCCTTCACATCATAGTCCCCTCTTTACATCACTGTCCTCAGCCCCCCTTCACATCACAGCCCTCCCTTTTACATCAGTGTCCACAGTACCCCTTTACATCACAGATATCCTTTACATCACATCCCCCTTTTAAAGCAGTCCAACAGTGTCCTCAGTTCCCCTTCATATCACACTGCCCATTTACATTACAGTGCTCTTTTTAGACATCACAGTGCCCTTTACACATCCCAATGCCCCCTTTACACATTGCAGTGCCCCTTTTACATATCACAGCCCCCTTTATGCATCACAGTGTCCCCTTTATGCCTCACAGTGGCCCCTTTATGCATCACCGTACCCCTTTACACATCACAGTGCCCAGTGGGTGTATTACAGTGCCCCCCTACGCATCACCATGCCCCCCTTTACATCACAGTGCACCTCTTTAAACATTACCATGTCCCCTCTACATCACCATGCACCCTTTAAGCATCACAGTGTTCCCCTTTACAACACCTTGCCCTCTTTAAACATCACAGGGTCCCCCTTTACATCACAGTGACCCTTTACATCTCAGTGCCCTCTTTAAACATCATCGTGTAGCCTCCCCTGCAAGGTCCTACCAAGGTTGAGGCACACAGCTGCTGGGTGTTCTCTCTTGGTTTTCCGGGAGGTGCTGCATAATGGGAAGGCAGGCGGGAGCTGCCCAACTTACTACATTAACAATTGCTGGCTTGTTCATATGAAAAGACTCCCGCCCTCTGTCCCGATATGTAGCATCTCCATCCTCCCCTACTGTGGGGAAGATAGCGGCGGCCAGGTGAGAGAACCAAGAGAGAGGGCACCCAGGTTGATTAGTGGCATCGCTGCAGTCCAGACAGGACTGTCACTCAGTCCAGGTTCGGACCGTGGTCCGCCATTTTGTGAACTTTGATTTATCAGAACACCCAGATGCTTCTCTGCTATTGTGTCCCCCAGTTGTACTCCTCCTAGAATGAATGATGCGTGGCAGAAGGAGAAAAGCAAGCAGCTATTTTCTACTCTGTAATGTAAGTGAATAATATTACTCACCCTAATCTTCTCTGATGTACTGACTAATTGGAATCTGACTGTGAAATAAATCTTTAACTGGGGGGGGGCAGTCACTAATTCCTGTTGTGGAAATTTTAGCATGTGTGTTTTATGGATTGTTATCATCTGTCTCTCTGTGTCTGATTTAACCAAGGAGCGCTCTAGCAGAGCGCACTTGGGTTGAATCGGGACCAGCGTTAAAACCATCAGTCTGAAAACCTTCTCATGGGCTTGGTGATATGTTCTGTGTGTGTGGGCATTTTCCAGTTTGTAAGTATCAAGCGCATCGCGCTGGGCTTCTTGCTTTCAAATGTCTATGCACATTAGAGAAGCGAAGTCTGCATAACAAGAGAAACATATTATTATATCTCTGTGTGGCTATGCTATCCCTTTTGGATACATATCTGCTTTAATAAGAGGGCATTGATATCTGCCTTGTTAATATACTCGTACCGTATATTGACAACACCAGTGGCAATGTCCCCGCAGATCTTCTCAAGCCTGTAAGAACAAGTAGAATGATCTTACTAGATACTGGTTACTCTGAGCAGTATTGAGTGGGCTCCATGCTGACTAAGATGGTGGGTGTGGTTGGACAGAGAGCAGTGAACATGCCTCAAGTGGATAAGACATGTGCACTTCTCCCTCCCACTCCTGTGGATGCCCTCCCCGTTAGTGTCATTTCCTGTGTAGTGTCATTTGCTGTGATGTCATTTTGTATGGAGGAAACGATTGGCTGTTGGGGCCAGGACTTCCTGTTTTGTCACTTCCTTTGTGTGTGTGAATAAAAGCCAAGAGCCTCTGCCCAAGAGAGGCAGATGAAGGAACAATGGAGCTAAGATGGTGATTATGTCTATTTACTGGGGAAATGCGGGAGACATGGGTTATTTTAAGATGTATTATACTGAAAAGCTCAAAGGGCGCATATTAGCGCAGGTGAGATTGATTACATATAGCTTATAGCAAATTCTCCATGTCATTACTCACTTTAATTGACTGACTACAACTTTGCTTATGGGACTGGGAATTTAATATTTTTTGGGGGGGTCACAGTGTCAATCATTGGAATTTATGGATTTGAGTGATATAAGTGGATAGTACTACTGCCTAGGTGCATTAGGGTCATCTATTTGAATCCCAACCACAACATTATCTGCCTGTAGTTTGCATGCTCTCCCTGTGACTGTGTGGGATTCCTCCGGTTTCTTCCCACACTCCAAAGACATGCTGGTAGGGTAATTGGCTCCTGTCTAAATTGGCCCTAGTATGCGTATGTAGCACCCTGGACTTTAGGCAGGGTTGCTCCCCAAAATTTTCTTGCCAGGAATAGTTATATTGGCTAATAAGTCTGACTTTGTTGCACTTTTTAGCTTCTACCGCTAGGTGGCTGGGTACTTGGTGGTACTAGATACAAGAAGGGCATGCAGAGTTAGATTATGGGTATATGAGGTGTCTCAGCCAATAGGCAGGGTTTTTCTTTGATCCATTGGGCTGCTGGGAGAGCCTATATATTTGGGTGGATTCAGGTGATCTGTGTTCTGTGCCATCGGGACGGCTGTCTGGGTGGACATGTGTTGTACTGCCGGGCTGCTAGGCTGGTTATTTGGCCTATCCTGGCACATCTGGCTGCTAGACTGACTGAGGGACTATCCAGAAGCAAGAAAGCAGTGCAGGGTTGGGATTGCGGCTTGCAATCCAACCAGAAGTGACGGTTCTGTCGGCTGGAGAACCTGTCATGGTCGGAGGTAGAGGGGAAGCTGTCGCCACTAAGAGATCAACCACCTTATTACCATGGACCACAGTGAGTAGCTGAAGCAAGTACTGGAGCAGTATTCTCACCAACCAGATACGGTGAAGAATCGGTGGGTATCAGACCAGGGACTCAGCCAGCGGAGGTGACGCTTGCTGGGCAGCCTTGTGTGACAAGCCAGGGACAGAACAAGCCAATGGGGTGAAGCTTAGGAGGTATCTTGAGTGCCAAGCTAGGGACCCAGTAGAGAAGCCGGGGTGACGCTTGAGGAAGATACCACTGTGAAGATTGGAGGAGCTCAAGGGATTCAGAGTCAATGAATCATCTAGTCTAGTGAGAGACTGGAAGCTCAGTGGGCTGAAGAACTACAAGAAGAACTACAAGAAGCGATTAATGGAAGTGAAGTAGTGGAAGTGAAAGAACTGTTACGCTTTGTGTTAGGAACCATTAAAGACTGTTGCCATAGGAGACAGCATTCCTGCACATGCAGATGTGACGTCTTGCTGGATGCCTTTCCCTGCATGGCTGTCCTCCTGTTGATGTCTTGGAGTCTGCCAATTAATCTTGCAACTATCTAAGGGGGTCTTGGTCTTAACCCTCTCTCCCAAAAGTTCTGTTAAGAGAAATAAAATCTATTTTTCATTCAAGAAGTGTCTGGCGCCCAATAACTTTAACTACCTTGCACCCACTATGCCTCACAACCCACCATATTCAGAAGGATGTCAGCTATCTCTCACCCTGGAGGTTCTCATTAGACCGAAGGAGGCCTAGGACCTTGCTACATTTGGTGCCCAATGTGGTGCTAAGGTATTATCTTTGCAGCAGTCGCCCTTAGCAACCGGCCTCTGCTTTATTAGGATTTTGTCTGGCTCCATGAGAAGGTGGCAAGTAACATTTATACGTCTAATGGACTGTGTTGTTGTGTGTACTACCACTGTGGAGAAGAACCAAGTCTCATTGCTCATGGGAGAGGATCAGACTGGTCTTTTGACACTTCCTGCCAGCGCTGTGAGGGTTAACATAGACTCCAAAATGGACTCCATTACAGTTTTGGCGTGCCGCAGCATGAAAACGACCGCCACAGTTCCCAGAGAAAATTTGCACTAATCTGTTGGCAGGGGGAGGAGCTCCCGCTCTGCAGAGGAGGATAAGGAAGTGCTGCCAGTGAGTGTGTCTGATTGTAGGTTGGAGAGAAAGATGGCGCAGTTCATAGGAAATATGGCAGATTAAAAAAAGAACGCTCCGAGTGTTTATTTCAGTCCGATCGATGCAAAACCTGTCCTGACTGACATCGGAGTGCGGTATACACCGAAGGGTAAGCTTGCCCTGTATATGGCTGGAGGCTATGAGGCCTTGGGACTGATCTGCGAGAGATGTTCCGGCCTGACCACGCAGTTGAGGCCTTGGATCGTCTGTGGAGGCCGAGGAGAGTACTTATTTGAGGTTATCTCCCCAACTCAACCTACATGGATACTACAAGTTGACTGGGACAGGAACGTCGATATCCTGGCTGGGAGTTATATCCAGAGCCTACCTGCCATCACCAGAGTCATGCAGGAAGCTGCTAGCCCTGCATCGGTGACTACCCCGGGACTCAGTGTGCTGACTGCTCCTCAAGGTCGTGGCCAGGCCCAGCTGCTCGCCTTGATGTCCGAGCCACCCGGGAGGAAAGTACCAGAACTGGGTAAGCCAGCAAGGAGTGAGAGTGGTGTGCCTGTAGGGGAGGTGATGCCAGTGGAAGGGGATGCTAAAGTTGTGCCAGTCAAAGCGCATGCCAAGCCCAAATATATCATGGCCGAAGAGTGCTCTACTATTACCGATTCAGACATTCTGTCTGACGGTCTATCTGAACTCTTTTCTGGTACGTTGTCTTGCACCAGGAAGTGGAATGATAGCGATGAGGAACAAATGAGTGATGTGCAAGAGAGTGAAGTTCCCCCTGTTGTCGCTGCTAATGTAGAGATCAAGCTGTCTTTCAATGCAGCCCCGCTGATCAGCATTTCCAGATCTCTTGAGGAAGATCATTGGGCTCAATGGGTTCCCAAAATCCGCCCCATAATGCCCATGCCTAGCACGCCTGGATAGACACACAGAGCGTGGCACGGCCCCACCTTGGCTCACAGGATTTGAAGCCAGCAGCAGGAGCCAATAGCTCCTACTGTCCTCAGAGTATCCTGTGAGAGCAGGGAGTGAAGAGAGAAGAGATGCAGCCAAGCAAAGCACTGGATCAATACAGGCCTCAGGTAAGTGTTGGGGGTGGGGGAACAAGTGATGAAACCTTTTTTTTTACTATAATGCAGGGAATGCATTAGAGTAAAAAATGTTTTAACTTTAGAACCATTTTGAGGCTGATTCTGATCTCAAGTGAGGGATGGGTAGGGGAGGTATGGTGTGAACGACTGGTCTAATGAGTTAAGAGCTCCACCTGCTGGCCTCATCTGTAATTCCCAATATTAGGTACCAATTGAAGCTATATGTGAGAAGTAGCTAAGAGCTCCACCTGCTGGCTAAAAATGATTTCAATCACCCTTAGCAATGTTGCATGTTCACATGACTAAAAATAGTAAATATGTAGTATAATCAGTGCTGTATGTAAATTATTCTCTTTTTTTTTTGTTTGTTTGCAAGGTAATACAGCATAAATTCTAAATCGTCTAGAAATTCACCTGGAGTCATAATATTTGGAAATCTCAGAGTTTTCAACAAAACAATTTCTGAGTCTATCCCAAGCTCAACTATGTTGTAGCACAGTGACATCCTCCAGCAGCATTGCTCGGTTCCTTATGCCATTCTCATGCCAAAAGGCACCAAGCAATGTTATCAAGCATCAAAGCTCCATTCTCAATGCAGTCCCAAGTTAATGGTCACCAAGCATGATGTAACACAGAGCAGGAAAACTCTTGTACTGTAGTGCACCTTATCACATACAGTGGATATAAAAAGTCTACACACCCCTGTTAAAATGTCAGGTTTCTGGGATGTAAAAAAATTAGACAAAGATAAATCATTTCAGAACTTTTTCCACCTTCCTTTAATGTGACCTATAAACTGTACAACTCAATTGAAAAAAAACTGAAATATTTTAGGGAGGGGAAGTAAAAATAAAAACCTAAAATAATGTGGTTGGATAAGTGTGCACAGCGTCTTATAACTAGGGATGTAGCTGTGTTCATAATTAAGCAATCACATTCAAACCCATGTTAAATAGGAATCAGTACACACCTGCAATCATTCAGAGTACCTGTGATTAACCCCAAATAAAGTTCAGCTGTTCTAGTAGGTTTTTCCTGACTTTTTCTTAGTCGCATCCTACATCAAATGCCATGGTCTGCAGAGAGCTTCCAAAGCATCAGAGGGATCTCATTGTTAAAAGGTATCAGTCAGGAGAAGGGTATAAAAGAATTTCCAAGGCATTAGATATACCATTGAACACAGTGAAGACAGTCATCATCAAGTGGGGAAAATATGGCACAACAGTGACATTACAAAGAACTGGACATCCCTCCAAAATTGATGAAAAGATAAGAAGAAAAAAGGTCAGGGAGGCTGCCAAGAGGCCTACAGCAACATTAAAGGAGCTGCAGGAATATCCGGCAAGTACTGGCTGTGTGGTACATGTGACAACAATCTCCTGTATTCTTCATATGTATGGGCTATGGGGTAGAGTGGCAAGACGGAAGCCTTTTCTTACAAAGAAAAACACCCAAGCCTGGCTAAATTTTGCAAAAACACATCTGAACTCTCCCAAAAGCATGTGTGAAATGTGTTATGGTCTGATGAAACCAAGATTGAACTTTTTTGGCTCTGATTCTAAAAGATAGGTTTGGTGCAAAAACAACACTGCACATCACCAAAACAACACCATACCCACAGTGAAGCATGGTGGTGGTGGCATCATGCTTTGGGGCCTTTGTTCTTCAGCAGTCAAGGTAGAGGGAATTATGAACAGTTCCAAATACCAGTCAATGTTGGCACAAAACCTTCAGGCTTCTGCTAGAAAGCTGAACTTGAAGGGGAACTTAACCTTTCAGCATTAGAATGACCTGAAGCATACATCCAAATAAACAAACGAATGGCTTCACTAGAAGAAGATTAAAATTTTGAAATGGCCCAGCCAGAGCCCAGACCTGAATCCGATTGAAAATCTGTGGGGTGATCTGAAGAGGGCTGTGCACAGGAGATGCCCTCGCAATCTGACAGATTTGGAGTGTTTTTGCAAAGAAGAGTGGGCAAATATTGCCAAGTCAAGATGTTCCATGCGATAGACTCATACCCAAAAAGACTGAGTGCTGTAATAAAATCAAAATGTGCTTCAACAAAGTATTAGTTATGCATTATTATGCAACCATATTATTTTTTTATTTTATTTTTACGTCACTCCACCTAAAATATTTCAGTTTGTTGTTCAATTGAGTTATACAGTTTATAGGTCACATTAAAAGTTGAAAAAAATCTGAAATGATTTATCTTTGTCTCGTTTTTTTACATCACAGAAACCTGACATTTTAACAAGGGTGTGTGGACGTTTTATATACACTATACCTGGTGGAGACTGAGTTGATGAGGAAGTTTCTCTTGCACCTTCAATCCAACACAACTGGAAGTGATGATAGTGAATGTGAGGACATGGAGAGGCATGGGTACCTTTGTTGTAGGCCTTATCTGTGAGGTTGTCAATGACTGTAGACCAAGGGCAAAAACCAAATGCAGGAACACTGAGGTACCATAATTGGTTGAGATGAATGTAGGAGTAACACAAGCCAAGACCACTAAAAGCTAGACAGAGGGCTAACAAATGATGAGACAGAAGCAGATTCAGGTGCACAAGCTGAGGGCAGTAACTGTTGGACAGCAAGGTATCAGCTTGAGAAGCAATTGCAGTGTCAAGGATACAAGCCAAGGTTGGTGACACCTGGGCAGCAGAAGTACAAGGTAGAAGGCTGTAAGCAAAGACCAATAGGCAGTCTTTGATCACAAGTAGTACGCAAAGGTCAACAGGCAGGTCAGACATAGGCAGGATTCGCAAGTCAGATTGCAGGTAAATAGCAATTAGCTGAAGACCACTCAGCATTCTATCAGCAAGGCTCTAGTTTTTATAGATTGTTTGGTATTAACACCTGTGTCAAGCATGCATGTCCACTGTCAGGTCTCTCACTTACCGGACCGGAGAGTCCACTTGGGCAGAGGGTAGGCTCCCTTACGTATCTGACTTGCGGCCCCTGGTAGAGCAGACAGGAGGCCCACGAGTGCAGAGTGGTATGAGAGCCTGTGCAGGAGTCCGTGTTTCCGGAGGTTAGCAGTCCTCAAACAGCAGATGATAGTCAGCGGCACAGACAAAGATGCTGAGCAGGAGCTGGAGACAGGCTAGTGCACAAGCTGGGTTTGGCAACAGGCAGGCAGCAGAGGTACAGAAGGAGCAGGCAGAAGCAAAGTCAAAACAGGTCGGGGTCAAATGCAGGCGGAGGTCAGGAGAGTCCAGAAGGCAAGCCGGGTCGTCAACAGATCAGGAACACAGGAATCACAGGAACTAGGAACAGGAAACAGGAACTAGGCACAGAGCTGTTGATCAGGCAGCACTTATCAGAGGGAGAAGCAAGCCTAAATAGGCTGATTGGCGCCAAACGCCGCGTTCGTGCACGTGCCGTTACGCACAGGCGCCCACGCACCCACACGCACCCGAGCGCGCCCCCAGACAGCGGCATGCACACCAGCGCCACCAGGCGAACGCATAGCAGCACCCATAGGCGAACGCGTGCTAACGCGAACACGCGGCATGCCAACACCAGTGCCCATAGAAGCAGGCGCCCGAGCACCCGCAGGAAAGCGCGCACCAATGCGCCCTGTCGCCCAATCAGGTAAGCTCTCTGGCACCCACTCCACACATTCCATAAGGCATGCAGTCTAGCACACTTACATGTGCTCGCTAATGCATTTCTGGCACTCAGGGTCACACATCGTTGTATGCATACATGGATGTGCCAGCACTGGTTTCCTTATGCTGGAGCCAGTTGGACCTTCCTTACACTGCTACTGATCCTCTTATAAAGGATACTTCAACTCAACTGCATAAATGTTGTGACTGTTCTTGTCATAAACACTTACAGGATCATGCAAAGCATAAGGCCTGAGACCAACACCTAAAATAGAACCCAGGCAAGTTTTTTCCGTGTGCAGTGGAGATGTGTCCACACTGCATGGGTTATCGGCTCGTTTTTATCCTAGGGGAGGGGACAGCAGAAATATTGTTACCTGGCCGAACCCCCCCCCCCCCCCTGCACAAGACTGGTCTGCCACCTCCACGCTACAGTGGTCTTGAAAATTGACTGGTCCTGACGTCAGCACGCCCAGAGCACGCTTCATATACAGAAACAGTCCACGGCTGGACCATGGGGACCGCAGTTTTCAGTAGGATCTGCGGATCAAGTGAGTATAAACTTTGTGCTCACCTAGAAAAAACTGTTATGCCACGTACACATGGCCGGACTTCCCGACCGTGTGTATGCCCCATCGGACTTTTTCTGTCGGCATTTCCGACAGACTCAGATATAGAACATGTTCTAAATCTTTCCGTCGGAAATGCCGACGGAGTTTAGCACGTTGGCAAGCCCGGCCGTCTGTACATGGCATCAGAAAAAATTAGCCTGGACTTGGGCTTTAAGCTTAAGCCAGGTTTCTCCAAAAAAGCTATAATGCTATATCTATATATATCTATATATATCTATATATAGCTATATATATATATATATATATATATATATATATATATATATATATATATATATATGGAATATATATGGATATTACATGTGGGGTACATTATATAGACTTTATATAGTATCATATTTATGTAATCCACTTGTAATAGCGGTTACTTAAAGGTCAGCCCAGTAAAAAACTTTTGTGGACCACCACATTAACACCACCGCAGTCTTCACTGCACAACATGACATAAGGAAAGAAATGAGCAGTTAGCAGTCTCAGTAAAAGAAAGATACAGAACAATGTTCTTTATTAGATAAAGCAAACTTTGCTAGAAATGGTAATTAGAGTTTGCAGTTACTTAAATATTTTCATTCTTAAAGGTAAATGCTGCCACCTTGTGTTAACAATGAAAAATTAAGACAATCAATGTGGAATAAAATATTCATACGCTATAGAAGAATTGTGTTTCTGCAGCAATCACCATACATCAAGGCAGCCCAATTTAATTATACTTTAATCGATAAACCACTGGCTATGAAGTGGGGAGAATTTATATCCCTGGGGGCATGACGAAGCAGTGCTACTATTTGAACGCATTTTATAAATCACCCTGCTCGTTTCAACGGTCTGCGTAAGTGACCGATTCACTTGATCAGCTCTTGTGCTTTTTTTTTAATGAAGTAAAAAGAAAACACTATCATAAGTGGAATGGTAAATCTGATGAACATTTATGGAGACTTGAAGGTGCAACAGGCTAGCTCGCAAGTATTACTCCAAAAGAAAATATAATAAAGTTAATTTTAGGGCACACATACACAATATACTACCCAATTTTTGAGGCTCAACATGTCAAGCCTTAAATTTGTGTGTGTCCACAAAATGATGATCAACTTCAGCACCTTGTATTTTCCATAGGTGACACTTTAAAAGCCCCTACAGGTCATCACTGTAGAGAAAACCATGAATATTGGCCCTAGAATGATTGCGCTTACTCCTGCGTGTGTGGTGATATATTACATGAGTATTGCAATCAACGTTTTAGTACGTAGGCACCCACCATGGGTGTTTTTTTTATGTGTGTGTGTGGGGGGGGGAGTTACATTTTTTGGGGGGGAGGGGGGGTTACATGCTTGAGTGTAATTTTATTTTCTGACTTTTTTTACGTTCTTTAAAACTTTATTTACTTTCAAAGTATTTTATTTTCAAAAACGGACATAACAGAGAAACTCTCATATATGGCAGAGAGAAACATTGAAAATACAAATGGAGTAAGTGAGATACAAGTCATATGAAACTGGTAGACAAAATAGAAAGGGGACTTACCTAACAGTCCAAGGGAAGAACAATGTTGTCCACCAGACTTTGGAGTGCAGTAACATTCTTAAGCGCCTACCAACCCGGGCTAAAATAGCCGCCTAGGGTGACAGGCTCCCAAGACCCGACAGAGGACCAGACCCGGAACGGGCACGAAGACCAGGGAGGACCGCCCCCTCCGGCACCCCTAGAGGGATCATACTGTGCCGGATGACGGGTCACCCCCCAGGCCGGGACCCCCCCCAAGCCACTATTGTGTTCTAAGGGAGCGCCCCAGTGTACTCCCTGTATTAAGTGGAGAGACTCTCATGAAGGGAGAGAGAAAGGAAAGTAAGAAAGAGGAGAGAGAAGGAGTATAGATAGGGGGGAGGTGGAGATAATGAGGTAGATTCATTCTCCTGAGTGTTGGTTTGGAGTTTCCTTAGAGGGTATAATACCCGGGATGATTGAAATTTAAATGAATCTGGCCCATGGTTCCCATATGATCTCAAACTTGCGTGTCGAGTCTGAAATAATACTAGCTAACTTTTCTTGGGCCATAATCCAGGAGACCTTCCATTTGGCAGCCTTTATGGAGACTAAGGGTTGTTTCCAGGCCTTTGCAAGAGTTAATTTGGCTCCAACCAGTATCAAGTGTATTAGTCTAAGGTTGCTTCCGGACAAGGTTAAAAATCCTCTTCCAGAAAGGTCTGATGTTAGGACATTCCCACCATACGTGGGCTAATGTGCTCACTATTTGGCAACCCCTAAAGCATAGAGGATCAGCTGAGGGATAAATTGTGGCTAATCTAGAGGGGGTCAAGTACCATCTGGTCATGACCTTTATGTTAGCTTCCATTAGGGTAGTGTTGAGGATTCCCTTGTATGAGGAGGCCAGAGCCGAATGCCAGGTCTCCAGGTCCCACTGGAATTGGAGGTCTTCCTCCTGGTCCTTCATGTAGGGGGATTTGCTAAACTGGGTGGAGAGTGATGTGTAGATGACCAAGATCCCGCCCCTCTGCTCCATGGCCTGACCACACCATAATTCGTATGCTGTAAACTTGGGAGGAATTGGTTTATTTCTCCAGATGTTGTTAAGGAAGTGAGAGATTTGGTGGTATCGGAACCGTTCCGAGTCAGGAAGATCTAATTTGCTTACACAGTGGGCCAGGGAGATGGGGCCTCTTGATGTGAAGAATTGTCCTATCCGGTACAGCCACCACTGGAAAGCTTTGATGTCATGCTCTGGGATAAAGTTCGGGTTACGGGAGCGATGCGATAACTGTCTCATATCTGAAATGAGGTGAGGATTCTGTCTTAGTGTGTCCCAAAGAGCGAAGGCGTTGGACAGGGAGGTAGCTAGGATTGGAGGACAGCTTCTGGGGGGACACCAAAGGAGAAAATCCAGCGTATAGTGTGGAACAGCCTGGCACTCCATCTGAACCCAGTCAGGTTTTTCCCCAAAGGAATAAATAGAGGATAGTTGGGCTAATCTGGAGGCTTGATAGTATCTGCAGAGGTGAGGGAGGCCCAGCCTGCCTTGTTTACGGGAGCAATACAGAGTTTGTTGTCTTATCCTATAGCCTGTTGAGCCCCAGATGAACTTGAGGATTTTGCTCTTTAAGGACCTAAGGTGATCTCTTCTAATTGGGATGGGTAAGGAACGGAACAGGTATAGTATTCTAGGTAGAGGTGTTATTTTGACTGCATTTATTCTCCCTAACCATGATAGTTTTGTTTAGACCAAGTTTTAAGATCTTGTTCTAGTTTGCGGTACAGAGGGGGGTAGTTACTGGAATACAAAATTTCAAACTTAGGGGTAAGAGTTATACCTAGGTATTTGATGGGTGAGAGAGGGGTGAGAGAGACATTCAGGGCTTGGGATTTATCATAATTGACCTGTAAGCCAGACATTTTCCCAAAGGAGGTAAGGACACTACATAGGTTGGGAAGGGAGGTCAAGGGAGAGGTAATGAATAAAATTAAGTCGTCCGAAAATAAGCCACAATTGTGGATCTGAGGACCGCAAGATACCCCTTTAATATCAGGATTTCAATTGCTAGGGTTTCTATAGTTTTGGCGAAAATCAGTGGTGACAAAGGGCAACCTTGTCTAGTGCCTCTAGTAATGTTTATAGAGGCAGAGTAATACCCTTGTAGTCTAATTAGTGCTTTGGGTTTGGAATACAGAGCTTTCGTGATGCCCAGAAAGCGTTGGCCAAAGCCCCATCGCTCCGGGAGGGAAATAATGTAAGGCCAGGAGACTGAGTCGAATGCTTTTTGTATATCGAGGGAAAGAAGAAAACCCTGTTGTTTGGCGTTTTCTGGCCAATTAAATTGGAGGATGGAAATTATATTAATGGCCCTTCTGGTTTGGTAGGGTCCTTGTCTCCCTGGGATGAAACCTACTTGATCCTTGTGGATATATGAACTAGTGAAAGAAGCTAGGCGGTTCGCTAGGATCTTGGTGAGAATTTTCAGGTCGTTGTTTATAAGTGATATCGGTTGGTAGTTACCTACCTCCTCTGGGTTTTTGCTCGGCTTTGGTATAACAGTAATAAAAGCTGTATTTAGATCTGGTCCAATGGGATCACCGGAAGCTTTGGCATTAAAAAAATTAGCCATGAATGGAGCCAGGGTGTCAGCAAATGCTTTGTAATATGAGACTGACAATCTATCTGGGCCTGGAGCAGAACCCCTTTTTAGACTTTTAATGACCCCCAAAATTTCTTCTACCATGATGGCTTTTTCCAGAATGGATTTATGCTGGTCAGAAAGTGAGGGGATGGGAAGGGAGTCTAGGTATTGAGAGATGTCATGTTGGGAATTCTGCGTTGGCGGGCTATAGAGTTTGTCATAAAAATCTCTGAACGCTTCCAGGATTTTAGTTGAGTCAGAGGTCGTGGGCTGTCCCCAAAGCCAGATTTTTGAAAGGGAGAAAAGCCTCTGTCTGGGGGACAGTTTGGAAGCCAGCATTGTGCCCAATTTGTCCTTTTGAGAATAGTATTTAGCGCTACGCCAACAAATTTGCTTTTCTGCTTGCGCCATTAGAGCCAGGTTCAGCTCAAGTCTGGCAGCATCTAATTGGGACGTGGGGACCCCTGAGGGTTCCTTCTTCTGCCTAGCCCTAAGGGAGGAGTAGGCCCGTTCCAGTTTTTCTATGTCTACCAATCTTTCTCTTTTAATTTGGAAAAATATTTGGATTAGTTTCCCGCGAATGGTGGCCTTGTGGGCAGCCCATAACAGCTCCGCCGGAGTGTCGCCTGTCGTGTTTAGGTTGAAATATTCTAGAAGGGCTTTGTTGATTTCAGTGACCTTAATTGGGTCAGATAAAATAGATTTGTTTAACCTCAACCGAAAGTGTTTTTGGTGCTGTGATTTTTTTAGTAAGGAGGCAGTCACTATGGAATGGTCAGAGAGTGTGGTGTCTAGAATTTTGGAGCCTGCGACCTGGGAAAGATGATTTGTGGCAATTAGGATGTGGTCTATCCTAGCATATGATTGGTGGGGGCTCGAGAAGTGGGTAAAGAACCCTTTCCGAAGGATTCTTTTCACGCCAGACATCTACTAGGCCCTCTTCATGAATTAGTTTTGCTAATTTGAGGCTAACTCTGGTAGGAGGGGTCAGGCGAAGCATATATATACATCTACACTTCACTACAGTGAGTACGCCCTGCTAGATTCATGGGCAACACCTGGGTTCACATTTCTTTATCCCCTTTTTTTTGTCCTCTGCTTTGTTCTTGTTTTTCTTTTTCATGTTCTGCAGGACACCTTGCACCCCTCATACTCACTTTACACCTTTAGGACATTGTTATACATATTATCTCAGATACATATATTTTTTATTTTTTACATTTATTTTATTACAGTGAGTACACTCTGAAACCATCATGGGTGACAGTCGGGTCCATCTTTCTCTTCTCTCATCCTTTTACCATGCCTGCCCTGCATCTGATCTCGGCCCTCCATTCTGTGGTCTTTTCCCCCTCAGCTCCCAGGGGAGATGTTTTTCTGCTGACCTTTGCCTGGGGTCAGCCCTTGGGGTCAATTGCCTGACAAGTAGGTATTGGATCACTAGCTCTGGCTTCGTGTTGTTGTCCAATCATAACCCATACTCCAATATACTCTTTACTTGTTGTTAAAGACATCAGATATACACATCAGCCCCTGATGAAGCGAGGAGAGCTTGCGAAACCCGTCGGGTTAGAGATGTATCATGTATATCTGTACTTTTTCATATTTTGATGTTATGTCATCATGGCTATGTTTTTAGGACCACTTTATCATGCTGCTGTTCTTATGTATTTGTCACCTATGTTCATGACTTGTACTGGATTATATTTATTTCAATAAACTCTGTCATTATTTTTACATTCCTATACTCATTTTATTTACCTGTGATCATCATGGACACTTCATTTAAAGTCCCACGGGCAAATTTTTGTTTCTCCAAGCTTGGACGGGTTGGACCTATCCATTCCCCGGTCGAATGCTACGTTGGAGTCGCCTCCAAAAATAGGCATCCCCTCTAGGAGGGGGTTCAGTTTATTCCACATTGATTGGAAAAAATTTAATTGGCCTTTGTTGGGGGCATAATAGGAGACAAAGGAATATAGGTGGCCCTCCATGAGTCCCTTGACTAGGATGTACCTGCCCTCCGGATCTTTATAGTCTGCCTACCAAGTGAAGTTACATGTTTTGGAGAATAGGATAGCTACCTCTTTGGTCTTTCCCTCTGCCTTCGCCAAATAAAATAGGGGATAGTGGTGGTGAAGGAATTTAGGACTGTACCGTTGGGAGAAGTGGGTTTCCTGTACCAAAATAATGTCTAGCTTGAGGGATTTATATTTATCGAAGATCTTCCTTCTCTTGATAGGGGAGTTCAGGCCCTGAACGTTGTGTGTAGCTATCTGGAGTGTGGGAACAATGTCTTTAGTCATGGAGCAGAGAATAAGGGAAGCTGCCACACCCCACATCACCTACCTTAGAGAGAACCTTGTATTCACCCTGCGAGGAAGGAGTTTGGTTGCGCTGGGCCGCAGGAAGCTTGGAAAGCCGGGAGTGGACCTAGTGAGTAACTGAATAAAAAAACCAACGTTAATATCTCCCGGTGAAAAAGGACAGGGAAAGGAGAGTGAAAAGAGAAGGAAAGAAAGAGAAGGAAGACAGGTAAAGGGGAGGAGGCCACTCTTCATAAGGTTTTGACCTGAATCCAGGGTGAAAATCCCCCCCTGGAGTTCTTGTCAAACAAGTGGTGTCTGATCCACAAGGAGCAGACCGCCTACCCCCCAGAGACAAAAAAGGGTCTGAGGAATAGGCTGAGGCATATGTTCAGCACCCAGGACCTAGACGCCCTTAAAAACTTTAAAAAAAACAATAATAAAGATATAAGTTGTCATAAACATAGCGAAGAAGGTCTATAGGTAAGCTCTAAAATGAACCCTGAGAAACTCTGAGTTGTCCGGATCCCTCCTCCTCCGCTCCTGAAGGATGGAGAGATCAGGAGACCCTGGTGCAAAACTCAGTCACACGTAAAGGCTAGCAGTCTATACATGCTGGATTGTCCCGGGTATAAACTGGAGCAGGTCCATAACTTGGGCCTATTTCAAGTCCATATGCTAAACGGTGTCGGGATAACAGTCCACCTGAAGACTATAAAATTAAACCAAAAAATGTTTTGAGAAGATAAAGATTGAACACGGAGTCCAAAGTAGTCCCAAGCTCAATACGGCTCGGGATCTACGGGGACACCAGAAACTAACCCTGAAATTTGATCCTCTCTCAGGCATGAGGAACAAATGAGGGACCAAAAAAAAAAAAATTATTTTTTTTAACAAGCAAGGACCCCACTCAAATGAATGAGGAGAATCAGATTACTGCAATCTGAAGGAGGTATGGGAGATTGGGACTGCAGTCACTGTATTCTCCCCGCTTCAGGTCGGGCCATTGTCCTTCGTTCTCTTGGTCCTTGGCTTGTTCCACAAGGGGGTTATAGGGCTGGTGGGCGATGGTCGTTTCGCGGCGTTGAGATTATAGGTGGAAATGTCCATGTCTGCTTCCTGCGAGATGAGCTTCAGAGAGAGAAGGATTCTCTCTCCCTCCTGGACAGTGGAGAAGGAATATTGCTTGCTCTTGAGGGAGAACTTAACAGCAAATTGGAAGACCCACCAGTACATTATCTCCTTTTGGGCTAAGACTGTGAGGAGAGGTTTCAAGGCCCGTCTTCTCTGGATCGTGGATGGGGACAGGTCCGCAAAGATGAGTATAGGATGACCCTGGGCAAGTTAACTGTTTCACCGCTCTGGATTGCTTCATTATCTCTTCCATAACCGAGTAGAAGTGTGGTTTAGCGATGATGTCCCTAGGGGAACCGTCCTTCCGTGGGGGTCCCAGGGCTCGGTGTACTCTATCCAATTCCAAGCGGTGCTGTGTAATGTTAGGGATTAAGGCCTTAATAACCTCTTGAGCGGCCTGGGGAACATCTGCAATGGACTCAGGGAGCCCCCTGATTCCAGAAATTGTATCTTCTAGATCTGTTTACAAGTTCATCAATCCTGGAGATGGCTAGCCTTTCCTGCAGCGACTGGATATGGTCAGAGTTCTGGTTAGTGGCAGCCACGGTCATATCTAATTTGTTCTTGATTGCTTCCATTCTGTGGCCCAGGTTTTGGAAGTCAGCTTTGATATCTCCAGTTATTCTCGCTGCCGTGGCGGCCAAACCCTTTTCTAGTAGTTCAGAGAATTTCAGGAAGAAGTCTTCTGAGTGGGGGTATATGTCTTGTGCTGGGGTGGGCGTGACCGTGGATCCCTGGTGGGGGTGGGGAGTAGGCCCTGCTGGGGAGAAAGGACTGTCCCCGAAGTTGCAGCCCAGTAGGGATTGTGTGGATGCTGTGGAATGTGTCATCCTCTGTTGGAGGCCATGTAGGCTTGCAGGGATGTATGTGAGGGAAGCTGGAGCAATCACTTGCCTGTTTTCTGAATGTCCCTTGGCGCCTGTAGTGTGCTGCTGGGCCGCGGCGGCCATCTTGGTACACCCCGCCGGCGCTGCCGAGGCAAATTGCGGTCCGAGGTCTCTGTGGACAGAGATTCTGGACATGCGGTGGGACACACTGGCTGTTTAGGGGTCCGCTGCACCAAAGGATGCTCGTTTCCAGGGGCTCAGTTTCCTGCTACGGGCGCTGTTGGTCCTGGGTAGGGATGAGCCGAACACCCCCCGGTTCGGTTCGCACCAGAACCTGTGAACGGACCGAAAATTTGCACGAACAATAGAACCCCATTGACGTCTATGGGACTCGAAAGTTCGAAATCAAAAGTGCTCATTTTAAAGGCTAATTTGCATGGTATTGTCCTAAAAAGGGTTTGGGGACCCGGGTCCTACCCCAGGGGACATGTATCAAAGCAAAAAAAACTTTTAAAAAAGGACGTTTTTTCGGGAGCAGTGATTTTAATGATGCTTAAAGTAAAAAAAAAAAAAAAGTGAAATATTCCTTTAAATATCGTACCTGGGGTGTGTCTATAGTATGCCTGTAAATTGGTGCGTGTTTCCCGTGTTTAGAACAGTCCCTGCACAAAATGTCGTTTTTAAAGGAAAAAATTTCATTTAAAACTGCTTGCGGGTTTAATGTAATGTCGGGTCCTGAAATATGGATGAAAATCAGGGAGACAAACGGCATGGGTACCCCCCAGTCCATTACCAGGCCCTTTGGGTCTTGTATGGATATTAGGGGGAACCCCGCACCCAAATTAAAATAAGGAAAGGTGTGGGGCCACCAGGCCCTATATACTCTGAACAGCAGTATACAGGCAGTGCAAACAAGACAGGGACTGTAGGTTTGTTGTTAAGTAGAATCTGTTTGTAATTTTTAACGGGTACATTTTTAACGTGTTTAGCTCCAGCCAAAAAATCTTTTTTAAGCTTTTTGGAAAACATAGGGAAGGGTTATCACCCCTGTGACATTTGTTTTGCTGTCTTTCATCCTCTTCAGAAGATTTCACCTCACTTTTTGTCCCAATGACAAATGTTTTTTGAAAATTTGGGTTTTTTTGTGGAACAAGGATTGGAAAACATCAGTGGAAAGGAGAAATGTTTTTCCCATATTAACTCTTACAGGAGAGAATTTCCCTTCCTAGGGGTAGATTTCATCTCACTTCCTGTTGTCTCCTTCCGTTTGCAAGTAGGAGTCGTTTGTAAGTTAGATGTTTGAAAGTAGGGGCCTGCCCTATATACTCAGCAGAAATTTGGGCCTTAGGTGTTGTTGTGGCCACAACACTGTAAGCCCTCACAGGGCCCTGCTGTGAAATATTAGATCAAGAATTGTAATTACATGTCGATGTTGAACAAGGGCAGAAAAATTGGGCTTTTGGTGGTGGTGGTGGTTGTGGTGCCACAACACTGTAAGTACTCACTCGCTCTTGGTGGGTGCAGAAATGGGCCCTGCTGTGAAATATTAGATCAACAATTGTAATTACATGCCCCTGTTGAACAAGGGCAGAAAAATTGGGCCTTTGGTGGTGGTGGTGGTGGTGCCACAACACTGTAAGTCCTCACTCGCTCTTGGTGGGTGCAGAAATGGGCCCTGCTGTGAAATATTAGATCAAGAATTGTAATTACATGCCCCTGTTGAGCAGGGGCTGAAAAATTAGGCCTTAGGCACTGGTGCTGGTGCCACAACACTGCAACCCCTCACAGATACTCTAGTTGGAACGCAGAAATGAGCCCTGCTGCAAAGTATTGCATCAAAAATTGTAATAACACGCCCCTGTTAAACAGGGGCTGAAAAATTGGGCCTTAGGCACTGGTGCTGGTGCCACAACACTGCAACCCCTCACAGATACTCTAGTTGTAACGCAGAAACGAGCCCTGCTGCAAAGTATTGCATCAAAAATTGTAATTACATGCCCCTGTCAAACAGGGGCTGAAAAATTGGGCCTTAGGCACTGGTGGTGGCGCCCAGAACCAAAAATGTTCTTACAAGCTATCAGCGTGATGATTGAGGAGGAAGTGGATAATTACTCAGGGATAGTCACTCAGCATCAGCATAGGCAGTCTTTGAAGGGATCTGAGATTTCAAAAAAAATTATTCGGTTACATCAGCATCAGGTGCTTGGTAGCTGGTGGTGATCCAAGACTGATTCATTTTTATGAAGGTCAGTCGATCGACCGAGTCGGTGGAGAGACGCACCCTGTGATCGGTTACAAAGCCTCCAGCAGCACTGAATGTGCGTTCCGAAAGAACGCTGGATGCAGGACAGGCCAGTAGCTCAATTGCATACTGTGCAAGCTCTGGCCAGTGATCCATCCTCAAGACCCAGTAACCCAGAGGATTTGCGGTGGGAAAGGTGTCCAAGTCAGATCTTGCCCCTAGGTATTCCTGCACCATGTAAAACAGACACTGGCGATGGTTGCTGGAACCGATCATACCTTGGGGCCGCGGACCAAAAAAACTGTCTGAACGCATCGATCAGACGGCCACCTTCTCCACCGCTCCTTCTTTGACTGACCGAAGCCTCAGCAACACGTTGTCCAGAAACAGGAGTTTGTAACCTCCCAGTCTCTGGGAATGCATTGCACAGACCTTTCTGCAAGGCCTCCCGAAGATGTTTCATCCTCTGCTCCCTCTGCGATGGCAAGATAAGGTTCGCAACCTTACCCTTGTAACGTGGATCAAGGAGGGTTGCCAGCCAGAATTGGTCCTTCTCCTTGATACCACGAATACGAGGATCCTTACGCAGGCTTTGCAGGATCAGGGAGGCCATGCAGCGTAGGTTTGCTGAGGCATTCGGTCCGGAGTCCTCTGGGTCACTAAGGACGACATGGTCCGCAGCCACCTCCTCCCAGCCACGTACAAGTCCATGTGTTTCTTGGGACTGATCCCTTAAAGACTGCTGCAGATGCTAAGTGCCAGGCTCCACCTCCATACTGACACAATCTTCCTCCTCCTCCTCCTCTTCCTGTGTGATCGGCGGGCACGCAGGAACACTGTCTGGATAAGGGGGCCTTGAGAGCTAAGGAAGTCCTCCTCTTCCTGCCTCTGTTCTGCCTCAAGTGCCCTGTCCATTATTCCACACAGCGTATGCTCCAACAGGTGGACAAGGGGGACAGTGTCACTGATGCATGCACTGTCACTGCTCACCATCCTCGTGGCCTCCTCAAATGGTGACAGGACAGTGCATGCATCCCTGATCATGGCCCACTGGCGTGGGAAAAAAAAAACAAGCTCCCCTGACCCTGTCCTGGTGCCATAGTCGCACAGGTACTCATTGATGGCCCTCTGCTGCGCGTGCAGCCGCTGCAGCATGGCCAACGTTGAGTTCCACCTGGTGGGCATGTCACAGATAAGGCGGTTCTTGGGCAGGTTAAACTCCTTTTGGAGGTCTGTCAGCCAAGCACTGGCATTATATGACCGGCGGAAATGCACACAGACTTTCCTGATCTGCCTCAGGACATCCTGTAAGCCCGGGTACCTGCCCAAGAACCGCTGCACCACCAAGTTAAGGACGTGAGCCAAACAGGGCACATGGGTCATTTGTCCCTGTCGGAGGGCAGAGAGGAGGTTGGTGCCATTGTCGCAAACCACCATTCCTGCCTTAAGTTGGCGTGGCGTCAACCACCTCTGAACCTGCCTCTGCAGAGCTGACAGAACCTCTGCCCCAGTGTGGCTCCTGTCCCCCAAGCACACCAGCTCAAGCACCGCATGGCATCTTTTGGCCTGCGTACTTGCGTAGCCCCTTGAAGGGCTACGGAGCACCGCTGGTTCCGAGGACAAAGCACAGGAAGAGGCCATGGAGGAAGAAGAAGAGGAGGGGGTGGAGGAGAGAGGTGTGTCACAATCATTAGCATTTTGGAGGCGTGGTGGCAGAACAACCTCCAACACTACTGCACCTTGTCCTGCATCCTTCCCAGCTGCCAGCAGAGTCACCCAATGCGCCATGAAACTTAGGTAACGTCCCTGTCCATGCCTGCTGGACCATGAGTCAGCGGTAATATGCACCTTACCGCTGACCGCCCTGTCCAGCGAGGCATGGACATTGCCTTCCACATGCCGGTAGAGAGCCGGAATCGCCTTCCGTGAGAAAAAGTGGCGTTTGGGTACCTGCCACTGAGGAACCGCACATTCCACAAACTCACGGAAGGGGGCAGAGTTTACCAACTGAAAAGGCAGCAGTTGAAGTGCTAGCAATTTTGCCAAGCTAGCATTCAACCGCTGGGCATGTGGATGGCTGGGAGCAAACTTCTTTTGGCGGTGCAGCAGCTGGGGCAGGGAAATTTGCCTGGTACAATCTGATGTCGGTGTACCAAAAGCAGATTGCCCACAAGTACTTGGCTGTGACACACCTAATTCTACACCTTCATTCCTCTCAGTGCAGGTCTCAGAGAGGACTGAAGGTATAGTGGGGTTGGAGATCTCAGCTGATGAGGAGCAAGGAGAGGTCCTCTTTGTTCTTTGGTGTGGGTCTTTTAGATACGCTTGCCAACGAACTGCATGGCAGGTCAACATATGTCTGGTCAAGCATGTGGTACCCAAGCCGGAGATGTTTTGGCCACGCGAGATACGCTTGAGACATATGTTGCAAATAGCAGCGGTGCGATCTGATGCACTCGTCTCAAAAAAGGCCCACAGCAAAGAACTTTTTGAATAACGCGCAGAGACTTCAGCGCCCTGCACATGTGGAGCTTTGGGGTGTGATGCAGTCAAGGTGCTGCCCTTAGGCTGGCCCCTGGAGGGCATCCTGCCTCGTTGGTGATGTGCCGCCTCCTCCTCCTCCTCTCTCCTATCAGACACCCACGTTGAGTCAGTGACCTCATCATCCCCTCCCTCCTCATCACTGGAGCAAACCTGGCAGTATGCTGCAGCAGGGGGAGCATGACTGCCAGATTGCTGTCCTTCTTGGGCACCCCCTCTGTCCGTGCTCACGTTACTGCCTTCATCGAGCTCAGTATCATCATCAGAGCCTTCCAAACGCTGGGCATCCTCCTGGAGCATGTACTCAACACTGTGGTCAAACAGTTCGAGGGACTCCTCAGGAGGACATGGTGGGGCTAGGGAAGGAGTCACTGATGACATTGAGCCAAGGGAAGAGGCCGCTGCTTTGCCAGACAAAGTACCCTGGGCATGGGTGAGAGAGGATGAGGAGGATGAGGACGGCTTGGTCATCCACTCGACCAAGTCTTCCGCATGTTGCGGCTCAACACGGCCAGCTGCCGAAAAAAAGGCCAAGCGTGTCCCTCGGCCACGTGCTGATGAGGATGCACTGTCTCCACGACCAGCACTAGACACAGAGCCTGCTTGCCCTCTCTTATTGGCTTGTGACTGTCTGCCTCTCCTTCTTGGCCTTCCAGACATACTAATGGCCTGTAGCTGCACTAAGCTGGGATATATATATATATATATATATATATATATATATACTGATACTGCAGCTAGCAAAATCAACTGCCTGCCTGTAGTATGAGAACACCACCAACCTTCTACAGGTAGCTTTAGCTGAACACTGTGCAGAGCTCGCAAAAAACTAACTTGTAGCTTTTTTAGCTGCCTGCGGTAGTGATAGGATCAGGAAAACACCACCAACCTTCTACAGGTAGCTTTAGCTGAACACTGTGCAGAGCTCGCAAAAAATAACTTGTAGGTTTAGCTGGACACTGTGAGGAGGACGCACCACACTAACTTGTAGTTTTAGCTGAACACTGTGAGCAGGACGCACAGCACTAACTTGTAGTTTTAGCTGTACACTGTGAGCAGGACACACCGCACTAACTTCTAGGTTTAGCTGAACACTGTGAGGTGGACGCACCGCACTAACTTGTAGTTTTAGCTGAACACTGTGAGCAGGACGCACCACACTAACTTGTAGTTTTAGCTGAACACTGTGAGCAGGACGCACAGCACTAACTTGTAGTTTTAGCTGAACACTGTGAGCAGGACGCACCGCACTAACTTGTAGCTTTAGATGAACACTGTGCAGAGGTCTCACTACACTAACTTGTAGGTTTAGCTGAACACTGTGAGCAGGACGCACCGCACTAACTTATAGGTTTAGCTGAACACTGTGAGGTGGACGCACCGCACTAACTTGTAGTTTTAGCTGAACACTGTGAGCAGGACGCACCGCACTAACTTGTAGGTTTAGCTGAACACTGTGAGGTGGACGCACCACACTAACTTGTAGTTTTAGCTGAACACTGTGAGCAGGATGCACTGCACTAACTTGTAGCTTTAGATGAACACTGTGCAGAGGTCTCACTACACTAACTTGTAGGTTTAGCTGAACACTGTGAGCAGGACACACCGCACTAACTTCTAGGTTTAGCTGAACACTGTGAGGTGGATGCACCGCACTGACTTGTAGTTTTAGCTGAACACTGTGAGCAGGACGCACAGCACTAACTTGTAGGTTTAACTGAACACTGTGAGGTGGACGCACCACACTAACTTGTAGGTTTAGCTGAACACTGTGAGCAGGACACACCCCACTAACTTGTAGGTTTAGCTGAACACTGTGAGCAGGACGCACCCCACTAACTTGTAGTTTTAGCTGAACACTGTGAGCAGGACGCACCCCACTAACTTGTAGTTTTAGCTGAACACTGTGAGCAGGACGCACTGCACTAACTGTAAATAGTCTAGCTGCCTGACTGTGGTACTAATAGGATCAAAAGAACACCAGCAATTTTCTTCAGGTAGCTGTAAATACTGTAACAAGACAAGCCTGCCTGTCAGTAAGAAGATAACAGGAACGGATCTAGCTAAACTGAATACAGTGTATATATATATATATATGCAACACCTGGGATGCATATATATACACAATACGCTGTAAGTGCAGCTAACTGACTGACTGTTCTGCCTTATCTATCTAACTCAAATCAAATGACACTGTCTGTCTGTCTCTCTCTCTATCCATGAACGCCGGAACACACACTACACAGGGCCGCCGTGCAGGCGGCCTTATATAGTGTGGGGCGTGTACTAAATCCCCTGAACCATAATTGGCCAAAGCCTCCTTGGCTTTGGCCAATTACGGCTCTCTGTTCAAAGGGCGCTGTGATTGGCCAAGCATGCGGGTCATAGTGCATGCTTGGCCAATCATCAGCCAGCAATGCACTGCGATGCCGCAGTGAATTATGGGCCGTGACGCGCCACACGAATTTGGCGCGAACGGCCCATATCGTTCGCAATTCGGTGAACGGGCGAACAGACGATGTTTGAGTTGAACATGGGTTCGACTCGAACACGAAGCTCATCCCTAGTCCTGGGTAGAACGGAGCTCCTGGCTCAAGCAGCCATCTTGGGTCCTCCGCACATGCGCACCTCTAAAACTTTATTTAAAGCAAATAAAGTCCCCTATCTGATAAAATATTTTTGAGACAGGTTCTCTTTAAAAAGGCATCAGGGTGTCTACCCTAATGTCCCCCTGCCTTCCATTAAGGCTAATAGAGTGCTGATCAGTTACACCAGAAACTGGAACTGATGTTTTCCCCAAACTGAAACGCTTCTCCCTACAGCAATCTGTATATTTTTTTAAATAAAAGTGTTATTAAATGCAAAAGCAAACATTGATTATATTGCAGCTTACCCGTTTTTAGATGTGATGCCTACATTCGTTTTCTTTTTTAGGCTTTCTCTCCTTTACTTTCATCTGTTGAACCAGCCAGCAAGTCAGCTGCTTTTCAACAGAGCGTGCTCTCCTGCAAATGTATCTGTTACAGGGTTGAGACAAACCATTTATCTCTGACATATGTGCTTACAATTATCGGGAAAGGAAAGGAAAGGAAAGGAGAGGAGAGGAGAGAAGAGGAGAGGAGAGGAGAGGAGAGGAGAGGAGAGGAGAGGAGAGGAGAGGAAAGGAAAGGAAAGGAAAATAGAAAGGATAGCAAAGGGAAAAGGAAGGTTAAACAGAAAGGGAAGGAGAAGGGAAAAGAAGGAAAGGAAAGGGAAAGCAAAAGAGAAAGGAAATTAAAGGAAAGGGAAAAGGAAAGAAAAACAGAAAGGGAAAAGAGAGGGAAAGGAAGGGGAAAGGAAAGGGAAAGGGGTGCTTACAATGATCAGAATGGGAAAGGGAAAAGGAAAAGAAGGGGAAAGCAAAAGGAAATGGAGAGGAAAAGGAAAGGAAAAGGGAAAGAAAGGAAAAGAAAGCAAAAGGAAAAGGAAAGGGAAAGGGAAAGGGAAAGGAAAAGGAAAAGGAAAAGGAAAAGGAAAAGGAAAAGGAAAGGGAAAGGAAAGGAAAGGAAAGGAAAGGAAAGGAAAGGAAAGGAAAGGAAAGGAAAGGAAAGGGAATTTGTGAGTGGGAAAGCAGAGGTTCAGGAGCTCACAGAGGATGCTACAAAGAACTGGAAAGCACAGTAAGAAACAATTTCATGAAAAAATAGGTTACAGGGCCAGTGCTGGCACAAGGCCATCTGGTGCCCAGGGAGAAGATGGCAAACCCCCCCAGGTATAAAGAGTCAGTGTCCTTTTAAAACCAGAAAACACGTAAAACAATACAATACAATACTGTAGCTGCAGCCCCAGCGCAGTATATGTACTGAGGCGGATCGGCAAATGGTTAAATTGTAAGTTCACTTTACAGAAAATCTGTAAGGTGAACTTACATTGGACCCCATCCCCCCTAGTCCTGCTAACCTGGAGTCCAGTTATCCCCCGCACTGACCCCTTTACAGTACACAGCCCCCTGCACCTCTGGACCCATTTACATTACACAGCCCCCTGCACCTCTTGACCCCTTTACATTACACAGCCCCCTGCAACACTTTACATTACATAGCACCCTGCATCTCTGGACCCCTTTACATTACACAGCCCCCTGCACCTCTTGACCCCTTTACATTACAAAGCCCCCTGCACCACTTTACATTACACAGCACCCTGCATCTCTGGACCCCTTTACATTACACAGCCCCCTGCACCTCTGGGCCCCTTTATATTACACAGCCCCCTGCGCCTCTGGGCCCCTTTACATTACACAACACCCTGCACCTCTGGACCCCTTTACAGTACACAGCCCCCTGCACCTCTGGACCCCTTTACATTACACAGCCCCCTGCACCTCTTGACCCCTTTACATTACACAGCCCCCTGCACCACTTTACATTACACAGCACCCTGCATCTCTGAACCCCTTTACATTACACAGCCCCCTGCGCCTCTGGGCCCCTTTATATTACACAGCCCCCTGCGCCTCTGGGCTCCTTTACATTACACAACACCCTGCATCTCTGGGCCCCTTTACATTACACAACACCTTGCACCTCTGGGCCCCTTTACATTACACAGCCCCCTGCGCCTCTGGATCCCTTTACATTACACAGCCCCCTGCACCACTTTACATTACACAGCACCCTGCATCTCTGGACCCCTTTACATTACACAGCCCCCTGCACCTCTTGACCCCTTTACATTACACAGCCCCCTGCACCACTTTACATTACACAGCACCCTGCATCTCTGGACCCCTTTACATTACACAGCCCCCTGCACCTCTTGACCCCTTTACATTACACAGCCCCCTGCACCACTTTACATTACACAGCACCCTGCATCCCTGGACCCCTTTACATTACACAGCCCCCTGCACCTCTGGGCCCCTTTATATTACACAGCCCCCTGCGCCTCTGGGCCCCTTTACATTACACAACACCCTGCACCTCTGGACCCCTTTACAGTACACAGCCCCCTGCACCTCTGGACCCCTTTACATTACACAGCCCCCTGCACCTCTTGACCCCTTTACATTACACAGCCCCCTGCACCACTTTACATTACACAGCACCCTGCATCTCTGGACCCCTTTACATTACACAGCCCCCTGCGCCTCTGGGCCCCTTTATATTAACAGCCCCCTGCGCCTCTGGGCCCCTTTACATTACACAACACCCTGCATCTCTGGGCCCCTTTACATTACACAACACCTTGCACCTCTGGGCCCCTTTACATTACACAACACCCTGCACCTCTGGGCCTCTTTACATTACACAGGCCCCTGCACCTCTGGACCCCTTTACATTACACAGCCCCCTGCATCTCTGGATCCCTTTACATTACACAACACCCTGCATCTCTGGACCCCTTTATATTACACAGCCTCCTGCACCACTTTACATTACACAACACCCTGCATCTCTGGACCCCTTTATATTACACAGCCTCCTGCACCACTTTACATTACACAGCACCTTGCATTTCTGGACCCCTTTAAATTACACAGCCCCCTGCACCTCTGGGCCCCTTTACATTACACAGCCCCCTGCGCCTCTGGATCCCTTTACATTACACAACACCCTGTATCTCTGGACCCCTTTATATTACACAGCACCCTGCAGCTCTGGTCCCCCTGCATGTTACACAGACCCCCTCTTCAGTACAAACCCCCCCTTCAGTGTAGCCCCACCTCTGGGCCCCTTTACATTACACAGCCCCCTGCGCCTCTGGATCCCTTTACATTACACAACACCCTGCATCTCTGGACCCCTTTATATTACACAGCACCCTGCAGCTCTGGACCCCCTGCATGTTACACAGCCCCCCTCTTCAGTACAAACCCCCCCTTCAGTGTAGCCCCCCATTCAGTGCAAATGCCCCCGTTCAGTGTAGCCCCCCCGTTCAGTGCAGACGCCTCCTTCAGTGTAGCCCCTCGCTCAGTGCAGACCCCCCTTCAGTGTAGCCCCCCCGTTCAGTGCAGACCCCCCCTTCAGTACAGATGCCTCCTTCAGTGTAGCCCCTTGATCAGTGCAGACCCCCCTTCAGTGTAGCCCCCCCATTCAGTGCAGACCCCCCTTCAGTGTAGCCCCCCGTTCAGTGCAGACGCCCCTTCAGTACAGACGCCTCTTTCAGTGTAGCCCCTCGCTCAGTGCAGACCCCCGTTCAGTGCAGACGCCCCCGTTCAGTGCAGATCCCCCCTTCAGTGTAGCCCCTCACTCAGTGCAAACCCCCTTCAGTGTAGCCCCCCCTGTTCAGTGCAGACACCCCCCTTCAGTGTAGCCCCCCATTCAGTGCAGATCCCCCTTCAGTGTAGCCCCCCCATTCAGTGCAGACCCCCCTTCAGTGCAGACACCCCCCTTCAGTGTGGCCCCCCTGTTCAGTGCAGATCCCCCTTCAGTGTAGCCCCCCCTGTTCAGTGCAGACCCCCCTTCAGTGCAGACACCCCCCTTCAGTGTAGCCCCTCGCTCAGTGCAGACACCCCCCTTCAGTGTAGCCCCGTTCAGTGCAGTGTGCAGACCCCCCCATTCAGTACCTCAGATCAGCCCATTCAGTACCTCAGATCAGCGCGGCGGCACATGCTCAGCAGATCCCCTCCCCCTGTTTACACATAAACAGAGAGGAGGGGGAGGCGGCTTCACTCTGCTCGGCTTTGCCTGTGTGACATTCCGGATCGCACAGACAGACAGCCCGCGGCCGCGAGAGGAGGGGATGGTAGGTGCAGCAGTGTCACCCTGCACCCCCCGCACACCCCCTCCTCCTTGCATCACCTTATAGATCACCTCTCAATGCCTGCTGTGCCTGTCACTGCGGAGCTGCCACCGCTTCAATCCCGGAGGGGGGGCGGCCTGACACCCCCCCCAAGTGTGTGGTACCCGGGGCGACCTGCCCCCCACTTAGTACGCCTCTGCACTCGGCACATTCTTTGCAAGCAGGCGCAGTGTTGTAGGGGCGGCCGGTAGCAGTTGCTAAGAAAGTTTAACAGCACACTGCCTGCCAGCACTGCGCCCCCTTCCTACATACAATTGCTCTGCCCAGGGCATCCGTCCCTTTCGCCCACCCCTTGTACCGGCCCTGTACAGGGCCACTAAGTATTGTCTGTGTGTATGGAATAATTTTGGGGAATAAGGATATTATTTAGTGTGACTATAAAGTAATTGTTAATTAAAATAAAAAAGATGTTATACCTACCTGCTCTGTGTGATGGTCTCTTACCTCCTATTCTGGGGTCCCCCTTCGGTACTCTCTGCTCCTCCTTTCCTATGGGTGCCTCCCATCAATTCTTGTGCTCTAAGGCACTGGTGCAAGCGCTCTTCTGAGCTGGGCTTTGTGCATCCATAGACACATGCAGTTTATCAGCCCCGTCCCCTCCTCACAGGATTTGACTGACAGCAGCAGGAGCCAAATTACTCCTAATGCTGCCTCTGTGTCCTGTGAGGAGAGGAAAAGAGAGCAGAGCTGCTGCAGACAGGACAGCACTGGATGGAAAGAGGACTCAGCTAAGTGTTTGGGAGAAGAACAAGTATGTAGCACCCTCTAGTAGTGCTAGGTTGTTAGTGGGCTGTAAGTGTAGGAAACTTTAAGTTTAAGCCTGAGCTATGAATCTGTGTCAAGGTTTAGTGACTCAGGGCTGGGTGACTCATCATAGCAGCTTCTCTGGTACCTCCCCGTTTTCTGGGACATTGGAGAATGTTCCAGACATAGTGGGTGGAGGTTAGAAGGAGCTGCTTGGAATATGTATGAGGGCCTCACCCAATCCCCAGTGAAGGGCTGGCAGGAGACAGGTCACCTAATAAATAGGCATGAGTCATGTCAGGGGGGCAGTCGGGTGGAAGATGGAGATGGAGTGCTGAGGAGGCTGTCGGTTGCCCTTCAGGGTACCTTCTAGTCTGAGGGCAGGGTGAACTCGGGCCGGGCCTCGGGTGCTGGAAAAATCCTATTAAAACACACTAAGGAATCCCTATCCTGGAGGCACAAGAGCAAGGAGAGAGGACAGCAGGATCAGGTCAGACCTCCGGTTCCTGCATGTAATGGGCCACCTATTGCTTTATTCTGGGTGACTGTCGGGTATTCCCAGTGCTCCAGCTGGGTTCTGTAAGCAAGTGTGTTCTGGAGGAAGAAGAGGAGCTGTATATAGAGACTGTATATAGGAAGTTCTACCTGAAGTTGTTGAAGTCAAGTGGGCATCCCATAATCTCCCATCCCTAAGTTATTACCCCAATAAATAACAAAAACAAATGTCAAGAACTGTTCTCTGAGTGCCTGTGAAAATTCGGTGTGCCTGGCTGTGCAGGAGTGGGGGATCCCAGTTTACTTGTGGCTCCATAGGAGGTGCACTACAAGTAGTTGAAAGATTTTTTTACCTTTACCCTATGGTAAAAAAAAAAAAAATAAAAAACTTTAGGAGTTTAGAAGCACTTTAATTTTTACAAGTGGAATGTGCCTTTAAAATCCACGTAAACCCTCCTTAGTGTGTTCCACCACTGTGTATAATAAACAATTGTCACTGAAGGTATACACAGCTCTCTATGAGCCTGAAACCGTCACTTCACCCTGCCAGCCGATGGGGAACTCTGCAAGGACCGTACTAGGCGGAGTCACATCCATAGTCATGACGTTTCTAATAACTAGTAGCACAGAGAGCCTCATCATTGGATACCTGCCCGTGAGAGGCGGCACACAGCGCCCACTCTGTGTAAGCCCCGCCCTTTATTGTGTAGGCCATGTAAAGAGTGCGTTCCACGCTGGTTCTATCGGGATCCATAAAGACACTCGGGAGCAGTGGGCACGGTGAGTGTTTCCTATTGGTGCAGCTGCTGGGTTATGTCATGAAGGGTCCCCGCATGTGTGATTGTGGGCTATAGAGACAGGCTCATGGATTGCTGAGCTCGGTGATGTAACTGTAGGGGAGATCGCAGTGTGGGAGCATGAGAGACGGCAGTAAATGCTGGATCCGGTCACTGATGAGCGATGTCTATGTAGAATGCAGTTAGTAGTAGGGCGGGGAGTGCAGTGAGTGCAGCGTGCTCGGGTTCTATGGAGATCGCTAGAGGAAACACAGATGAAGCTATGTTGTTACTATAGCAATGGCAACACAGTTCCTGACTCGGCCTTACGTGACGGATGTGGGCGTGACCGCTGTTAGTATATCTAGTACAATACACTGAGCTGTCACCTAGACTGACTCTTCATAGGGATCACTATAAGACCTGATCAGTATATAAAGTATATACGCTGTCAGTATATCCAGTACAGTACACTGAGCTGTCACCTAGACTGACTCTCCATAGGGATCACTATAAGACCTGATCAGTATATAAAGTATATACGCTGTCAGTATATCAGCTACAATACACTGAGCTGTCACCTAGACTGACTCTCCATAGGGATCACTATAAGACCTGATCAGTATATAAAGTATATACGCTGTCAGTATATCAAGTACAGTACACTGAGCTGTCACCTAGACTGACTCTTCATAGGGATCACTATAAGACCTGATCAGTATATATAGTATATACGCTGACAGTATATCCAGTACAATACACTGAGCTGTCACCTAGACTGGCTCTCCATAGGGATCACTATAAGACCTGATCAGTATATAAAGTATATACGCTGTCAGTATATCCAGTACAGTACACTGAGCTGTCACCTAGACTGACTCTCCATAGGGATCACTATAAGACCTGATCAGTATATAAAGTATATACGCTGTCAGTATATCAGCTACAATACACTGAGCTGTCACCTAGACTGACTCTCCATAGGGATCACTATAAGACCTGATCAGTATATAAAGTATATACGCTGTCAGTATATCAAGTACAGTACACTGAGCTGTCACCTAGACTGACTCTTCATAGGGATCACTATAAGACCTGATCAGTATATATAGTATATACGCTGACAGTATATCCAGTACAATACACTGAGCTGTCACCTAGACTGGCTCTCCATAGGGATCACTATAAGACCTGATCAGTATATAAAGTATATACGCTGTCAGTATATCCAGTACGATACACTGAGCTATCACCTAGACTGACTCTTCATAGGGATCACGATAAGACCTGATCAGTATATATAGTATATACGCTGTTAGTATATCCACTAAAATACACTGAGCTATCACCTAGACTGACTCTTCATAGGGATCACCATAAGACCTGATCAGTATATATAGTATATATGCTGTCAGTATATCCACTACAATACAATGACCTGTCACCTAGACTGGCTCTCCATAGGGATCACTATAAGACCTGATCAGTATATATAGTATATACGCTGTTAGTATATCCAGTACAATACACTGAGCTGTCACCTAGACTGGCTCTCCATAGGGATCACTATAAGACCTGATCAGTATATATAGTATATACGCTGTTAGTATATCCAGTATAATACACTGAGCTGTCTGGCTCTCCATAGGGATCACTATAAGACCTGATCAGTATATATAGTATATACGCTGTCAGTATATCTAGTACAATACACTGAGCTGTCACCTAGACTGACTCTTCATAGGGATCACTATAAGACCTGATAAGTATATATAGTATATACGCTGTCAGTATATCAGCTACAATACACTGAGCTGTCACCTAGACTGGCTCTCCATAGGGATCACTATAAGACCTGATCAGTATATATAGTATATACGCTGTCAGTATATCCAGTACAATACACTGAGCTGTCACCTAGACTGGCTCTCCATAGGGATCGCTATAAGACCTGATCAGTATATATAGTATATACGCTGTTAGTATATCCAGTACAATACACTGAGCTGTCACCTAGACTGGCTCTCCATAGGGATCACTATAAGACCTGATCAGTATATATAGTATATACGCTGTCAGTATAACTAGTACAATACACTGAGCTGTCACCTAGACTGACTCTTCATAGGGATCACTATAAGACCTGATAAGTATATATAGTATATACGCTGTCAGTATATCAGCTACAATACACTGAGCTGTCACCTAGACTGGCTCTCCATAGGGATCACTATAAGACCTGATCAGTATATATAGTATATACGCTGTCAGTATATCCAGTACAATACACTGAGCTGTCACCTAGACTGGCTCTCCATAGGGATCACTATAAGACCTGATCAGTATATATAGTATATACGCTGTTAGTATATCCAGTACAATACACTGAGCTGTCACCTAGACTGGCTCTCCATAGGGATCACTATAAGACCTGATCAGTATATATAGTATATACGCTGTCAGTATATCTAGTACAATACACTGAGCTGTCACCTAGACTGACTCTTCATAGGGATCACTATAAGACCTGATAAGTATATATAGTATATACGCTGTCAGTATATCAGCTACAATACACTGAGCTGTCACCTAGACTGGCTCTCCATAGGGATCACTATAAGACCTGATCAGTATATATAGTATATACGCTGTCAGTATATCCAGTACAATACACTGAGCTGTCACCTAGACTGGCTCTCCATAGGGATCACTATAAGACCTGATCAGTATATATAGTATATACGCTGTCAGTATATCCAGAACAATACACTGAGCTGTCACCTAGACTGGCTCTCCATAGGGATCACTATAAGACCTGATCAGTATATATAGTATATACGCTGCCAGCTGTCACCTAGACTGGCTCTCCATAGGGATCACTATAAGACCTGATCAGTATATATAGTATATACGCTGTCAGTATATCCAGAACAATACACTGAGCTGTCACCTAGACTGGCTCTCCATAGGGATCACTATAAGACTTGATCAGTATATAAAGTATATACGCTGTCAGTATATCCAGTACAATACACTGAGCTGTCACCTAGACTGACTCTCCATAGGGATCACTATAAGACCTGATCAGTATATATAGTATATACGCTGTCAGTATATCTAGTACAATACACTGAGCTGTCACCTAGACTGACTTTCCATAGGGATCACGATAAGACCTGATCAGTATATATAGTATATACGCTGTTAGTATATCCACTAAAATACACTGAGCTGTCACCTAGACTGACTCTGCATAGGGATCACCATAAGACCTGATCAGTATATATAGTATATACGCTGTCAGTATATCCACTACAATACACTGACCTGTCACCTAGACTGGCTCTCCATAGGGATCACTATAAGACCTGATCAGTATATATAGTATATACGCTGTCAGTATATCTAGTACAATACACTGAGCTGTCACCTAGACTGACTCTTCATAGGGATCACTATAAGACCTGATAAGTGTATATATAGTATATACGCTGTCAGTATATCAGCTACAATACACTGAGCTGTCACCTAGACTGGCTCTCCATAGGGATCACTATAAGACCTGATCAGTATATATAGTATATACGCTGTCAGTATATCCAGTACAATACACTGAGCTATCACCTAGACTGGCTCTCCATAGGGATCACTATAAGACCTGATCAGTATATAAAGTATATACGCTGTCAGTATATCCAGTACAATACACTGAGCTGTCACCTAGAATGATTCTCCATAGAAATCAATATAAGACCTGATCAGTATATATAGTATATACGCTGTCAGTGTATTCAGTACAGTATACTGAGCTGTCACCTAGACTGACTCTCCATAGGATCTGTACAGGGATCCTATAAGGTCTTATGCACACACAAGGTGTCTGTTTAGCCCCTCTGAACACCTATTCCCCTGGTAGGAGAAAGGCTGCTTAAAAAATGTTCCCAAAGCTGTATATTACACATGCGTTCAAGTGTTTGAGCGTTAATGGACTTCATAGGTAGAATATAATTTATTCTGGCCATTGTTGTGCATTAACACACAAATCCATCTAAATGCTTAATAAATAAATAAAGGTTACACATATTTAGGAGCGTCAAATGCAGGGGCAGCCCGTGCATTAAGGGCGCAATGGCGCCGCCCCCTCTCTCCAGCCACCTCCTCTATGTATAATAGATAGATTCATGCATAGCATGAATCTATCCATGGCCGCCGCTTGCCACCCCCTATTCATGTGTCCGGCCCCTTTTCGGACGCTGGGTGCCTAAATTACATCGGCGGGGGTGTTTTTTTTTAAGCACCTGATTAGAGCCAAAGGTTCTAATAGGCTTCAAAAAAGATGGACAAAGAATTGCGCTCGCAGTTCACCTAGATGTGTTAGAAAAATTTAATATTTGCTCTTCTAACACTGAATCGCCTCTCCGCCATGCAGGAAGCACGGGTATGTTACACGGTTCCCGATTCACTGAAAGCTCAGGCGATTCGATTGGATGCCTAGGAGAAGGGGAGGAGAGTCACGGCGGAAGCCACCGTGATCTCCAAGGAAGACGCCATCCTGTTGCAGCCTGTCTCCCCCTGCCCGATGATCTCGCCGATGGAGTAAGTGCCGATGGACTGGCAAAACAGCAGGGGGGAGGGGGGGCCCCCCAAAACAAAAAAAAACTACCAGCCGCCACTGGTCAAATGTTTTTTTATTTTTTTTATGCTCTCCTGAATACACTGGTGATTTATTTGTTTTCTTCAGTCTGTAAACGCCAATCTTCTAATATGCCTATAAACACTTGCGTGTGCATGGACACTCAGGCTTACGTCCAAACGTCCATAAAAGCAGCGTTTTTTAAGCCCAGTGTGGGACTGAACTCTTTCAAAATACAAATAGCATTACCGATCATTTTTAGAAGGTTCTACTACTGGTGTTTTTCTTTTTTTTTCTTTTTTCTTTTTTTTCTTCTTTTAACAGCTTGATGAAGATATACTGTATTTATTAGCTCTATCCAGAAAAACTGCTGCTTAGGTGACAGCTCTTTTTTTTATTGTTAGATTGGAAATTATGCCATCAATTTAACAGTTTTAAAAAGTGACTTTCCCAGCCCATGACGGGAATGTAACTGTCACATTGGACGTGCTCTCAACCAAACTGTCAAGCCATCCAAGGGCTGGCGTCATAAACATAACTCATCACATGTGCAGCGCCATGGCAGTTGAAGATTAAACTGAGGCCAAGATGGCAGCTTCCTTGGCTGAAAACGATAGGAGTGTTTACTTCCACTTTAATTAAAAATGTAAAAGGGATTTTCTAGGGATACCAGCTGGTTTGTAACAGAAAAAACCCTCCCGCTAAACAGCTGTATCGGTCTGGGAATGAAATAGAATGGGAGGAATTTACTAAGGATCGCTTTTCAGAGGGCCGTATAGCAGGGGTTGGCAGGCTTTCACCGTTATCACCAAGAGTGAAAAAAAAAATCTTACATTTTGGGTTGTCACCAGAACAAGAATAGAGGGGAAATCTTGTAATTATTAAACTAGTTCACGACCACCCTATAACAGATTTATTGTTATATAATATTCTGCACTTCAACATAGGGGGCATATGGATGGATTGGCAGCACTCCGCTTCTGCTGTTATTAGTCACAACAGATGCCACTCAGTGACAGTGTATATTTTTAGCACTGATTGCTGTATTAGTGTCACTGGTTCCCACAGAGTGTCAAAAATGTCAGTTGGCAGATTGTCCACTGCACTATCGCAGTCCCGCTATAAGTCGCTAATCACCACCATTACTAGTATTAAAAAAAATAAATAAATAAATAAATCCTGTATATTACTATATAACCCACAGTTTGTAGATGCTATAACTTTTGCGCAAACCAATCAATATACTGTCACATTGGACGTGCTCTCAACCAAACTGTCAAGCCATCCAAGGGCTGGCGTCATAAACATAACTCTCAACCAAACTGTCAAGCCATCCAAGGGCTGGCGTCATAAACATAACTCATCACATGTGCAGCGCCATGGCAGTTGAAGATTAAACTGAGGCCAAGATGGCAGCTTCCTTGGCTGAAAACGATAGGAGTGTTTACTTCCACTTTAATTAAAAATGTAAAAGGGATTTTCTAGGGATACCAGCTGGTTTGTAACAGAAAAAACCCTCCCGCTAAACAGCTGTATCGGTCTGGGAATGAAATAGAATGGGAGGAATTTACTAAGGATCGCTTTTCAGAGGGCCGTATAGCAGGGGTTGGCAGGCTTTCACCGTTATCACCAAGAGTGAAAAAAAAAATCTTACATTTTGGGTTGTCACCAGAACAAGAATAGAGGGGAAATCTTGTAATTATTAAACTAGTTCACGACCACCCTATAACAGATTTATTGTTATATAATATTCTGCACTTCAACATAGGGGGCATATGGATGGATTGGCAGCACTCCGCTTCTGCTGTTATTAGTCACAACAGATGCCACTCAGTGACAGTGTATATTTTTAGCACTGATTGCTGTATTAGTGTCACTGGTTCCCACAGAGTGTCAAAAATGTCAGTTGGCAGATTGTCCACTGCACTATCGCAGTCCCGCTATAAGTCGCTAATCACCACCATTACTAGTATTAAAAAAAATAAATAAATAAATAAATCCTGTATATTACTATATAACCCACAGTTTGTAGATGCTATAACTTTTGCGCAAACCAATCAATATACACTTATTGAGATTTTTTTTTTTACCAAAAATATGTAGCAGAATACATATTGGCCTAAATTGATGAAGACATTTGATTTGTTTTGTACGCTTTTTTTATTGGATATATTTTATAGCAGAAAGTAAAAAATATTTTTTTTTTCTTTTTTTTTTTTTTTTTGCAAAATTGTCAGTCTTTTTTTGTTGATAGCGCAAAAAAAAAAAAAAAAAAAAAAACACAGAGGTGATCAAATACAACCAAGAGAAAGTTCTATTTGTGTGAAAAAAATGTCAATTTCCATTTATGGACAACGTTGCATGACTGTGCAATTGTCAGTTAAAGTAACGCAGTGCAGTATAGCAAAAAAAAAAAAAAAAAAATGGCTCCTGGAGGTCAAGTGGTTATAGTGATTCTAAAGGTTGTATTTTCTTTTTTTTTTTTTTTTTTTTTTGCACCACAATCATTCCAGTGCACAGCTATGAAATTTCTGGTGTCACCAGTTTGCCAAGGTTGTAAGAGTTGGGGTCTGATTCTATGTGTAGTTGGAGGAGCAAGTTCATCCAGTGAGGATGAGAGCGAACAGAAGTTGCTACGTTAGGCAGGAGTGAGATATTATCATAGAGGTGGTCAGTAGCAGAATAGAGAAGAGATGGGCGAAATGTGGTGAAGTTTGATGCTTGTAAGGATAGGTGGGGAGGTGGGGACACTACTTCAGACCCTGGTGACAGAAATGCATCCCCTCACAATTTGGAGGGCTTAGCTCTCACTTGCTATTTTGGTAATGGGACAGGAAGTTAAATCTTTCCAATGGGACATAAGATGGAGAAATAAAACTGACCAAGGTTTTGACCCCCCCCCCCACCTTACCCTATCCAAAATGAAAAAAATGCAGGTTTATCCAGTTTTCTGACAAAACTAACAAAAAATTGCACTTTTTTTTTGACCAGTGTTTTTAAAAAAATAGTGTTGCTGTTGATAAAAAGTAAACATTTTATTCCATAACTTGTCCTGGTCAAAATGACACCAAAATTACGATTCATGTAAAAAGCATTACAAAGTTATTATAAGTAAAATAAAGTTGTGTTGTTTTTTTCAATGTTGTGTTTTTTAATGTGACACACACACACACACAAAAACAAACAAGACAAAAATAGTTTAAATATTAATGGTTAAAAATGTATGTAACTATTTCTGTTATTAATAATTATTAATTAATAATTATGGCTGCTTATTAAGAGTTAATAAGGGGCTAAACAGAGACGTATTTTATTTAAAAATAATAAAAAACAAAACAAAAAAGAAAGGGTTCTTTTTACTGAGCCATCTGCAGATCTAATGAAACAGAGTAGATCTAAAAGTAACAATGTTGCGTTTCCCATCTGAATAGTGTACATTGTGTCAAATGGCTTTTTATTACAGCAGCAGCTGCTAGAGCTCCTGTAATTACACAGACACTCCCAGCTATTTTATGTAACCCCAAACCAAAAAATGTGATATCACAGCTTACTATTCCTTGGTGTGGTGGCTGCATTTGTTTTCATTTATCAAGCTTTTGATTTATTGAGTGGGGCAGGAGAACTGGATGTACTACATACACTTTGAAGACTTTTTTTTTTTTTTTTCTTGTTAAGGTGTGTGCAGCACACCCAGTGTCCTCAACTAGTTAAAATACAGAACAGACCTCCTAGATTATAAAAGATTTGCCAAAATCCTAACAACGCTATTGAGCACATTTTAAAACTTGCAGGTGAAAACAGCATCCTACAGCAGAGGAACCATTAAAGAAGAAGAACTTTATTTAGTGTTCTCTAACATTTCTATCAAGTAGGTATTTATGGTAGAAGACACAGCGGTTGTCTCTTCTGCATAAAATCTCTTCCCCATGCCTGCTAGCAATGTTTCTCTGATTGTACACTGAAAGCCCTAATAAAGTTGGTTCAAAGCTTACACCAGGCTAGAAAAGTTGTTAATCATGGCCCTCAAATGTTTCCAAACGTAGGCTTCATGCACACTGGACGTTTTTACAGCTGCTCCTAGGAGCGGCAGGCTTTTTTTTTTTTGCAGCTTATATACGCCTCTCCATGATTCTATGTTATTATAATATTATATGTTATTATGATATTATATGCACAAATAGGCTTTTAGGAGCTGTAAGTGACAGGTGTTTTCAAGCTGCAAAAAAAAAAAAAAAAAAAAAACAACCCAGGGCCGGTGCATTGTGGAGAAGCAGCGTTACCAGCTGTTAACGTGGCTGATGCAGCTAAACGCGTTAATGGTTTTTTTTTTTTTAAGCTGTAGTAATTGGATTCGGGAGTGGACAGTAGAAGAGGGCAGAGAAACGCTGCTAAACACTCATTAAAGTGGAGGTCCACCAAAATTTTTTTTACTGCAGCTGCTGACTTTTATAATATTGACACTTACCTGTCCAGGGCGCCCGCGATGTCGGCACCCGAAGCCGATCTGTCGCTCGGCTCTCAGGTGCTGCCGCCGACATCTTCGGTAAGGCAATCAGGAAGTGAAGCCTTGTGGCTTCACTTCCCGGTTCCCTACTGCTCATGCACAAGTCGCGCTGTGCAATCCGGATGGTTTCTGCTGTCTCTGGGACCCGTGTGTTTCCCCAGCAGACAGCGGGGGGGGGACGGAAGAGGCGTAGACTCCCGTGGGAGTCTATGCCCGGAAGTGGGTGCAAATACCTGTATTATACAGGTATCTGAACCCCCCTGAATGGTGCCAAATGTGACACCGGAGGGGGGGAGGGTTTTGAAAAGCGCAGGTTCAATTTTTGTGTGAACTTCCGCTTTAACGCCAATACAAAATGATTCTAAAAACGCGTTTTTACAGCCACTTTTTCCTGATGTCGTTACCGGTTTGCAGCTCTCTTTTTTTTTTTTTTTTTTTTTTTTTTAACGCCCTGTGTGCATGAGGCCTTATATGGGCATGATCAGCCAATATAAAGCTGCTTGTATTTACAGTAGGTCAATGGTCTGTTACTTTGAGAGATGTTGGGTCCTTTCATTTTAGTAAGATTACCTTTCTGAGGAACAAATTAACTTAAAAAAAAAAAAAAAAAAATTGGAGATGTTTATTATAGCAAAAAGTACGAAATATTGTACCACCCAAAGAAAGCTCTATTTGTGGAAAAAAAGAATGTCAATTTTGTTTTGGTACAACGTCGCACGACCGCGCAATTGTCAGTTAAAGCGACACAGTGCCGTATCGCAAAAAATGGCCTGGTCATTGAGCAGCCAAATTTTCCGGGGCTGAAGTAGTTAAGGTTAATTTTTAGACCTGAGAAAGTATCAAATATTTAAATAATTTTTCACATGAATCAAGTAAGAATCATTAGAGGGGGCATCCATGTTGTGTACCCCTTTAAAGCTGGAGAAAAGGAGAGATAAAATTGTTTGTATGCACCCTTGTTACCCCTACCAGTGTAATTTTATCCATTCAATACATTCAGATCCTAACCTCATTCTGTTGCATATTGGCATTCAACGAAATCCCTGATACCACAAGGCTAGATTCTCCAGACCGCTGTGCTGCGTGGCAAGGATTGGAGGGAGCAGCTTGTCTAAATTACGATGATACCACTCTATGAGAAGGCCATTACTACTTGGGCGGGGGGGTTGAAAGATTGAATGGCAATTTTTTAGTTCACCCTCTGTAAATGGGGGCTGAAATTCACTAAGAGCTATTTCCCTCTATTATTATTATTATTATTATTATTATTATCATTATACAGGATTTATATAGCGCCAACACTTTACGCAGCTCTTTACAACATTAGGGAGGACAGTACAAGTACAATACAATTCAATACAAGAGGAATCAGAGGGCCCTGCTCTTTAGAGCTTACAATCTAGGAGGGAGGGTCAAGTTATACAAAAGGGTAATAGCTGTGGGGGATGAGCTAATGGAGAAAATAGTGCAGTTGTTAGAGGGAGACAGGATAGGCTTCTCTGAAGAGGAAAGTTTTCAGGGATCGCCTAAATGTGGATAAATTTGGAGACAGTCTGACAGATTGGGGTAGGGAATTCCAGAGGATGGGTGAGGCTCTGGAGAAGTCCTGGAGGCGGATATGGGAGGAGGTGATGAGGGAGCTAGAGAGCAGGAGGTCCTGGGCGGAATGGAGAGGGCGATTAGGTTGGTATTTTTAGACTAGGCTAATGATGTAGCTGGGGGCAGAGTTGTGGATGGCTTTGAAACTTAATGTTAGCATTTTGAATTTAATTCGTTGGGCGAGTGGTAGCCAATGGAGGGATTGGCAGAGGGGGGTAGCAGACACTGAGCTGTTTGTAAGGTGGATGAGTCTGGCAGCAGCATTCATGATGGACTGAAGGGGGGATAGTCTATTTAAAGGTAAGCCAATGAGGAGGGAGTTGCAGTAGTCGAGGTGAGAGATAACCAGGGAGTGAATCAGGAGCTTTGTGGTTTCGTTGGTTAGAAAGGGATGTAGTTTAGAGATGTTGCAGAGGTTGAGGCGGCAAGCTTTGGAAAGTGATTGGATGTGGGGCCAAAGGGAGAGAGTTCAGAATCCAGGATAACACCTAGCACCCTGACATGTGGGGACAGGTGGATGGTTGTGCCATTTGCTCTTGACAGACAAGTCAGGGGAAGAGGCATGTGGGGGAGGAAATATTATGAGCTCGGTTTTGGACAAGTTGAGTTTGAGGAAGTGGTGTGACATCCATACAGATATGTCGGTTAGTAAGTTAGTGATGTGTGAGGAGACTGATGGAGTGAGTTGAGGGGTGGAGAGATAGATTTGTGTGTCGTCGGCATAGAAATGATAGAAATGATATTGAAAGCCGTGAGAGGCTATCAGCTGACCCAGGGAAGAGGTGTAGATTGAAAATAAAAGAGGTCCAAGAACAGAACCTTGGGGGACCCCGACAGAGAAGGGAAGAGGAGTGGAGGAAGTAGAATTGTAAGTGACACTGAAGGTGCATTGGGATAAGTAGGATGAGAGCCACTGAAGAGCACAGTCACGGAGACCGAGGGAGTAAAGTTTTTTGAGGAGGAGGGGATGGTCAACCGTGTCAAAGGCAGCTGAAAGATCCAGAAGTAGGAGTACAGAATAGTGTCCGTTGGTTTTTGCAGTTAGTAGGTCATTTTTGAGTTTTAAAAGAGCAGTTTCTGTGGAGTGTTGAGGGCGAAATCCAGATTGAAGGGGATCAAGAAGGTTGTTTTTAATGAGGTGGTCACTCAGTTGGTTGTAAACCAGGCGTTCAAGGAGTTTAGAGGAAAAGGGGAGCACTTTCATACCGCGCAAATTCTGACACTCCTCTCCTACATGTAAAAATCATCATTTTTTGTACAATGTGACAGATGATGTTACGCCAAGTAAATAGATACCTAACATGTCACGCTTTAAAATTGCGTACACTCCTGGTATGGCGCCAAATTTCAGTACTTTAAAAATCTCCATAGGCGACGGTTTAAAATTTTTTACAGTGAAAAAAATATATTCTAAATATATATACTTGCGCTAGAAGTGAAAAAAATGTGAGCAAAATAATGAACAACAAATTATATAAATTGCAGCTGCTGTGCACAAGGTGCTATTCACTTTGAGTCAAATTGAAAAAAGTATATATATTACAGCACTCGCAATAGTGCAGAACAATAATCTAAATATAAATAGTTAAGTGAATGTCCATATATTAGTGAACGATGTGCTCCAATCCATAAAGTGAGAAAGTGCTCCAAAATTGGAGGTGCGCCACACCCCCTCCTGTGTCCCCACTCACCGGATGGAATGGACCCCTAGCTTTTCAGTCTAGGGGTTGCTCAGGCTTAGAATGTTGGCCAGGGATGGCAAATTCACATCAGCTTGCAAAGAAGATCTCACATGATCATAGTAGTCATACGTGGATAATAGTGCCCAAAATGAGATAAAAGAATGGGGCTATAGTGAAGTACTGCTTAATAATGTGTTTATTGCACAAATAAAAATGGGTACTTAAATAGATGTCAAAAACAAGCATGCAACAGCAAGAGATTGCAGATAGGAAGCACCGCTGCTGGTGTGCGTTCCACCGACAATCGGAAGTGACGTCGTCTGAACTTGAAACTGGAAATTGCGTCAACGCGTTTCGCCCTCCCACAGGGTGTCATCAAGGACTTAATTTCCGGTTAGAAGAGCCGCCTATAAATACAGGAAGATGGACACCTCCCCCTTACTCAGCCAATCGTATCCCACATTTTGTCGCGGCCATTTTGTCAGACAAACATGTCTCCTACACCACATGGTTGATTCCCATAAGGGAGACTGGCGGCCATTATATTGGTTGGATATATGTTCCTCACATAATGAGGCTGGTTCCCATGAAAGAACACTAATTAATTCAAAGGAGGTCAATCCTAATAGGACATTGCATTTTTTTTAGTTCATCCTCTGTAAACGGGGGCTCAATTCACTAAGAGCTATTTTCCTCTTTAACCACTTTCATACCACGCAAATTCTGACATTTCTCTCCTACATGTAAAAATCATCATTTTTTTTTGCTAGAAAATTACTCGGAACCCCCAAACATTATATATATTTTTTATCAGACACCCTAGGGAATAAAAAGGCGGTTATTGCAACTTTTTATGTCATAGGGTATTTGCGCTGTAATTTTTCAAATGCAATTTTTTTTTGGGGGGAGAAAAAAACATTTTCATGAATAAAAAACAAACAAAACCAAAATGGTAAATTTAGCCCTTTTTTTGTATAATGTGACAGATGATGTTACGCTGAGTAATAGATGCATTTAAAATTGCGTACATTCGTGGTTTGGCACCAAACTTTGGTACTTAAAAATCTCCAAAGGTGATGGTTTAGAGTTACAGAGGAGGTCTAATGCTAGAATTATTGCTCTTGCTATAACGTTCGCAGTGATACCTGACGTGTGGTTTGGATGTTGTTTACATATGTGGGCGTGACTTATGTATGCGTTTGCTTCTGCATGCGAGCTCCCCGGGACAGGGGTACTTTTTAATTTTTAATTTTTTTTTTATTGTTAATTTTATTTTTATTTTTTTACACTTTCCCTTTTTAACAATTTTTTTTTATCAATTTTATTCCTACAAGTCAAAATAATTTGGTGGAGGGGGGATTATTGTGTGGGGTTACTGTTCAGGGGTTGGGCTTGGCCCCTTGGTTCCAGCGAAGGAAACTCCTTAAGGCATCAGCACAAGACATTTTGGACAATTTCATGCTCCCAACTTTGTGGGAACAGTTTGGGGATGGCCCCGTCCTGTTCCAACATGACTGCACACCAGTGCACAAAGCAAGGTCCATAAAGACGTGAGTGAGCGAGTTTGGGGTGAAGGAACTTGACTGGCCTGCACAGATTCTTGACCTCAACCCGAGACTGCAACCAGGTCGTCCAACATCAGTGCCTGACCTCACAAATGCGCTTCTGGATGAATAGTCAAACATTCCCATAGACACACTCCTAAACCTTGTGGACAGCTTTCCCAGAAGAGTTGAAGCTGTCATAGCTGCAAAGGGTGGGCCAACTCAATATTGAACCCTACGGACTAAGACTGGGATGCCATTAAAGTTCATGTGTGTGGAAAGGCAGGTGACCCAATACTTTTGACAATATAGTGTATATAAATCTCCTTTTTCCAATAAAAAATACAACATTGTCATTGGAGAGATTTCCCTTCACTTCCTGTCCCATAGCCAAACAGGCTGCAAATTAAAAGAAAGCCTTGGGGACCCTCATGTCCCCAGAACCAGTGTCCCCATTGGAAGAGAGGGGTAAGTTCTTTAATCCTGGTCTACTGTTACTAAATGGAATGTTATCTAAGAAATCATTTTAGGTGCTGTTGATTATGAGATAGAATCCTATATCAGGTAAGAATGGGAAAACATTCCCCTCCCAAAACACTAGCAACTAGTCCCCTCAGTTCCCAGACTTTTTTTAGTGCTGTTAAAAGAAGAAGGAATGCGACACCGTGGGAAGCATGGACCTGTCCAAACTTTTTTGAGACGTGTTGCTGTCCACAATTTCAAAATTACCCGATTTGTTTTCTTAAAATGGTACGTTTTCTCTGTTTAACCACTTCAATACCAGGCACTTTCGCCCCTTCCTGCCCAGGACAATTTCAGCTTTCAGCACTGTCACAATTTGAATGACAATTGTGCGGTCATACAACACTGTACCCAAACTACATTTTTATCATTTTCTTCTCACAAATAGAGCTTTTTTTTGGTGGTATTTGATCACCACTGGAGTTTTTATTTTTTGCTAAACCAACTAAAAAAGACCAAAATTTTTGTTTCGGTTATAAAATTTTGTTTTCTCCTTCACTGACGGGCACTGATGAGTTGGCACTGATGGGCACTGATGAGTTGGTACTGATGGGCACTGATGAGTTGGTACTAATAAGGTGGCACTGATGAGGAGGCACTGATATGTAGAATCGATGGGCATTGATATGCAGCACTGATATGCAGCACTGATGGGCACTGATATGCAGCACCGATGGGCACTGACAGGCAGCACAGATGGGCACTGACAAGCAGCTGTGATTGGCACTGATAGGCGGTACTGATTGGTACTGATAGGCGGTACTGATTGACGCTGACAGGTGGTACTGATGGGCAGCACTGATGATGAGGTACTGATGAGGTTTTGACAGGTGTTACTGTAGGGCACTGATTGACAATGTGATGGGCACTATATGGCACTGATTGGCACTTTATTGGGCACTGATAGGCGCTCCTGAGGGGCACTGACTGGGTACCCTTTTGGCACATCTGATGGGGCTGTGCTGATAATCAATGTGCAGATTATCAGCACAGACCCCCCTTCTGACAGGGAGAGCCACCGATCGGCTCTCCCTGTTAGCACGAACCGAGGAATGCCGTTTACCGGCACTTCCTGGTTCATGCGATTATCAGCTGTGATTGATCACCCGGTAAGAAGCCTCTGATAGAGGCTTCTTATCACGAATGGAGATTCTGCGTGTCAGACTGACGCGCCGCACTTGCAATTGACGTGCTGCGTGCCCTCATGGGCGTGCCCGGCATGTTATCCTGCTGGACGTCATATGACACCCAGTCAGGATTACAGAACCACTTCCCGGCCGTCAATCTGCTATAGGCCAGACGGAAGTGGTTAAACAATTGATATGTTTTCTATTTTCATTGTAAATAAAATATGGGTTTATGAGATTTGCAAATCAATTGCACTCTGTTTTTATGTAGAGTTTACACAGCGTCCCAACTCTTTTGAATTGGGGTTGTATGTAAGGGTGCCTAGGTATTACTGCACCTACAGCCACATAGCTGTATGGTGGGGAAAATAACTATTTGATCCCCCTGCAGATTGTGTAAGTTTGTCCACTTACAAATAAATTCAGGGCCTACAATTTTTTTATAATAGGTGTATTTTAAATTATAGAGACTGAATATCAAACAAAAATCCAGAAAAACACATGATTCAAATGTTATAAATTTTAGTTTCAGTTCAGTAAGTAAAATAAGTATTTGATCCCCTACCAAGCAACAACAATTCTGGCTCCCACAGTCTGGCTACAGACAGTATGTGCTCATGTGGTACACAGATTAGTCCTGTCAATTTAAAAAAAAGCTCCTAACGGCAACTTTGTTATGTATATAAAAGACACCTGTTCACAGAATCTCTTTCTTCCATTCAAACCTCACTATCATGGGCAAGACCAAAAAGCTGTCAAAGGACATCAGATACAAGATTGTAGACCTGCACAAGGCTAGAATGGGCTACAAGACCATCAGCAAGAAGCTTGGTGAGAAGGATACAACTGTTGGAGTGATTATTCGCAAATGGAAGAAATACATAATAACAATCAATCGCCCTCGGTCTGGAGCTCCATGCAAGATTTCACCTCATAGGGTAAGAATGGTTATAAGAGAAGTGAGGGATCAGCCCAGAACTACACGGTAGGAGCATGTGAATGATCTTAAGGCAGTTGGGACCACAGTCACCAAACAAACCATTGTATAACACAATACGCTGCCATGGATTGAAATCCTGCAGTGCCCGCAAGGTCCCCCTCCTCAAGAAAGCACAAGTACAGGCCTGTCTGAAGTTTGCCAATGAACATTTAAATGATTCAGAGAAGGATTGGGAGAAAGTGCTGTGGTAAGATGAGACCAAAATTGAGCTCTTTGGCATTAACGCGACTCACTGTGTTTGGAGGAAGAAAAATACTGACTATGACCCTAAGAACACCATCCCTACAGTCCCTACAGTCCCTACAGGCTGACTTTGTCGCATTAAGGCCAATGGATGGGGCCATGTATTCTAAAATCTTGGATGAGAACCTTCTTCCCTCAGCCAGAACACTGAAGATGGGTCGTGGAAAGGTCTTCCAGCATGACAATGACACAAAACAAAGGCAACAAAGGAGACCTTAATACTATAGAAAATTTATGGAGGGAGCTGAAAGTTCGAGTTGCCAAGCGACAGCCAAGAAACCTTAAGGATTTAGAGAAGATCTGTAAAGAGCCATGAACCAAAATCCCTCCTGAGATGTGGGCAAACCTGGTCACAACTACAAGAAACATCTTACCTCTGTGCTTGCCAACAAGGGTTTCTCCACCAAACATTGTACTAAGGGATCAAATACTTATTTTACTTACTGAACTGCAACTCAATTTATAACATATGTATCGTGTTTTTTTTTTTTTTTTTTTTTTCTGGATTTTTGGTTGATATTCTGTCTCTATCATTTAAAATACACCTCAAATAATAATTTTCTGCAATGTGAGATCCAGGGCACTGCTACATCTGAAACCGAGTACTTGGAGATTTAAAGTGAGATTTGGTGGTATTACTATTGTGCTGTTTGTTGTTCTCCTTGCTGGAGGCCCTGATATGATGTAGCAAAACCCTGCCTCTACAAAGGTGGCTGCCTCCACACAGAGAGACAATGCAGAACATAGCATAGGAAGTCAGTAATCGGCTGCAGGGAGAACTCAGACAATACCGTTGACTAGTTCTTTACCCTCTGCCTGCCTTTTTTTGGGCACAGCTTCCACAGTTTAGTTCTTCTTTAACACCAGGATCTATTCTGTTAAGAGGCAAAGTAGTGACCAGCCAAGAAATCAAAGTAGCCAATGCCTTTTTTTTCATGGCTTACCTTTTTTTTTTTTTTTTTTAATTGTTTTCTAATATAAATTTTGTTCTGATTCTTTATTTCTTTAACCCGACCAGCGCACGACGATATATGTTGGCACAATGGCATGGCTGTGCAAATGGGCGTACAGGTACGTCCCCTTTAAATCACGGCATGGTGGACGCCCGACCCGGTACTCTGTGGGCGTGCCCGCGGGTCCCATGGACTCTATGTCCGGGGGCCCGCGATCGAGTCACGGAGTGGCAGAACGGGGAGATACCTATGTAAACAAAGCATTTCCCTGTTCTGCCTAGAAACATGACAGAGATCTACTGCTCCTTGTCATCGGAAGCAGTGATCTCTGTCATGTTCTAGTGAGACAATCTCCCCTATAGTTAGAATCAGTCCCTAGGACACACTTAACCCCTTGATCGCCCCCTAGTGTTTAACCCCTTCCCTGCCAGTGTAATTTACACAGTAATCAGTGCATTTTTTTAGCACCAATCTCTGTATAAATCACAATGGTCCCAAAATAGTGTCAAAAGTGTTTGATGTGTCCGCCATAATGTCGCAGTCACGATAAAATCACAGATCGCCGACATTACTAATAAAAAAATAATAATAATAAAAATGCCATAAATCTATCCCCTATTATGTAGACGCTATAACTTTTTTGCGCAAACCAATCAATATACGCTTATTGCGTTTTTTTTTTACCAAAAATATGTAGAAGAATACATATCGGCCTAAACTGAGAAAGAAATTTTTTTTTTAATCTATTTTTTGGAAATTTTTTTATTATAGCAAAAAGTTAAAAATATTGCTTTTTTTTTTTTTTTCAAAATTTTTGCTTTTTTTTGTTTATAGCGCAAAAAATAAAAACCGCAGAGGTGATCAAATACCACCAAAAAGTTCTATTTGTGGGAAAAAAAGGGCGTCAATTTTGTTTGCGTGCAACGTCGCACGACCGTGCAATTGTCCAGTTACTGCGCCGCAGTGCCGAATCGCAAAAAGTGCTCTGGTCAGGAAGGAGGTAAATCCTTCCGGGGCTGAAGTGGTTAAAGAAACTTCCACATCTGTCATGCTATTTGATGAAATCCAAATTGAGGATATTTATCTATGAAATAATTTTACTTTCCTGCATTAATGTGTAGTATGTCCAATTTATAAAATAATGCAATGTTTGTTGTTTTAGGGGCTTTTGGGAAATTTGCAGCTGCGTACAATGGCCACTCTTTCAGTTGATGATGAAATCTCGCTACAGACAATGGTCAGACAGCTGCTGCAGAGTGTGAAAGAAAAACTGGCCACTGCACCGTCTGCTGAATGCGCTGAGGAGATCTTGCTGCACCTGGAGGAGACGGATGAGCATTTTCACAAGTAATTCCACTGTGTCTATGTATTTGTTCACCATACAATGTTTTTGAATATTAACATCTGTGTAGGTGCTGATTTACGAATGATGTATGTCACATGTGGCAATAACCTCATTTAGGCCCCATTCACACCTGAGCGTTTTGTAGCTTGAAGCCTGGCGCTACAAAACGCTGGAGGGGAAAGAATCCATTATTCTCTATGGAATTGATTCACATCTCCACTCCAAAACGTCTGAAGCCAGAAGCTCCAAATGCCTGAAGCTCAAACAAGTTCTGGAACTTTTTTTTTTTTTTAGGCAGATTTGGGCAGTTTTCTGCTTTTTACATTGGTGACCTTTTGACCTGTACAAAATCGCATTAAAATCGCGCGACTTTCTGCCTAAAAACGCTACGCTCAGGTGTGAATGGGGCCTTACAAACCAAAAACACTTCTGGGCTTCTTTTGGAAGAAGTAGCAGTGTTATATTACCGCGTTTGTTCCGCAGTGTTAGAAAAAAGTATAGCACTGTGCAAATGTGCTTTGCACTTTGTTTACTTTAGGACTCCAAGGCAAGTTGAGCGCTACTCAAATGAATGAGTGGGAATAAGCCAGAATGAGAGCCTGGTCATGTGACCTAAGTCATCTGATTGGCCTCTTTTTCAACTTAATAGTTTTATCTGCAGGTTCCGCTCTGCAATCTGCATTTTAAAGGAGAAGTAGGGCCAAAGCTCCTTTGGCCTTACTACTGTAGATCACAGGAATGCACTTTGTTCTGCACTCCTGTGACAGGTATTCAGCCGACAGCAGGCTAAAGTCAGCTCTCGGCTGACGTCACTCAGCCAGTCCAGACTCTGGAGGGATCCTGACTTTAATGTTGGGATCCACTCAGATACCTGAGTGGTATGCTGCTGAGAGCCTGAGCCAGCAGCTTCCGCCCTCTGCACAAGCCAGCTCTGGAGGGGCAGAGCAGAGAGCCAGTGACTGATGGTCACTGCTCTCTGCTCAGTAAAGACCGAGAACTGAGCGATCAGCGCTATATGATCTCTCATTTCTTGGTGTGGAGGCAGTTGGGGGACAGATGCAGCATATTTTTTTTCAAAACCTGCACTTCTCTTTTAGCAATGGAGCCCAAAATGCAGGTACACTGTGGAACTGCATTGTAATCTCCCAAATACTAAAGCCAATGCTTCCTGCTGATTAGAGAGCTCCGGCTCTGATTTACAGGGGCTTGTCGAATTGTTGCTTCCACATGGAGAGCAGCAAACTTTTTCTGCAGCATGACAACAGAGGACAGGCTATTTTACAATGACTGTGGCTTTATTACCAGCTAAGTGAATGATAAGCCTGTGATCAATTAGGGTCCGCATTCCTGTGCATTTCCTTTGTGTCTCTGTGCAGTGCAATTTTGCAGCCCGTTCATTTGAAAGAAGTGCAAATTGCACTGGAAAGTATGCACTCCTTTTTCAAAAGTGTGCTGCACCAAATCATTTGGTACTTCAGTGCCATTCGATCTGATCTCCTAAATGCACTGCATTTATGATTTGCGTTATGGGTGCCGTTGCCATTCCATTGACATTCGCAGCACATTGCAATGGCAGTGTGTTGTGAGCACAGTGTGGGAAACGCGCACAGAATGTGCCTTTCCCGCATCACGTTACTGTTTTACTGCACCTTGAATCTATTCTCCGCATTTTACAGAAGAGTTCATTTGAGCTTTAATGACATTGGGGGTATGTAATGGTATCGTGTGCTTACTGACCCTGCATGTGTGCTTTCTACATGGGCAAGACTGTTGAAAGAAGAAACTAAACTCAATAGCATTTGTACATAGTTTTCATGTTTAAACCATATCTAGGCTCAAAAACAAAATGTAATATATTGTAGCTTACCAGTCCTTAGATGTGATGACTGCAACTAGTTCACTTCCTTTTTTTTTATTCATTTATTTATTTATTTTTTAGGCTTTTTTTTCTTTTGCTTTGTTTTTATCTGATGATTCTGCTAGTAGCATACTTCCTGTATGTAGTAACAGGACTACTGAATCTTTCTCCTCTTCTCTTCACCTGAACGTAAATTGGTGGCTTTTTGTAGTCCTCACAATAATGTAACTGAAGGATTTACAGATTTGTTTTTGTTTTTTAATCAAACAGATTTAACAAAATACTTTAATTGGTTTATTGAAAAGGCCAAGTGAGAGCATATTAGAAAAGCTTATTGTTAGGGTTTACATGCAAGTTAGCACTAGTCAATAGAAGCCACATACTACACATAATGAGTAAAGATCTAAGCTCCTGGCACATGCTTTTTTTTCATTTTCAGACGTGGAGCTATACATGTCTGCAGGAAAAAATAGTAAAAGTGTGTACAGCTGAAGAATGTCATAGCACCTACCACCTTCCAGTATTCAGTCCAATGTACAATGCGCAAAGACATGGGATAGTACAAAGGAGTAATAATACAATAAGTAAAGAGACAGACACCACTTTAAGTTCAAATGGACATAATATGGCCACGGTATATATTTATGGGGTTACCCAGTTTAAAACCTATCATAGTAACCATTTTAAACTTAAAATGTTGGCATAACTTTAACCACTTGCCGAACGCCCGCCATGATGGCACTCCAGTGCAAATGTACGGTGGGCACTTTAAGGAGTATAGAGGGGGCACGCATGCCCGCCACGTGATGTAGGAGCCAATACACGTGGTGGCCGCCGGCTACCCGCGATTGCTCCTGAGAAGGACAGAACGGAGATCTGTCAATGTAAACAGACAGATCTCCGTTCTGTCAGGGGTGAGGAGACTGATCTGTTGTTCTGACTGCTTAGGAACAATGATCACTCTTACCACAGTGCCCAGCATTATTTATTTAAGCTTTAAAGTGTAAATCCACACACCACTAGAGGCCTAAAGGGTCAGTCAGTCCTGTGTTCACAGAAGATTCAGGTATCTTTAAGTCCCGGTTCACACTAAGGCGACCTTTCAGGTGACTTAGCCGCCTGACAAGTCGCGTTCCATGCAGTGCGATGGAACTGTTCTAATCAGAGCGGCTCAACTTGCTCCAACTTTGAAGAAAGGTTCCTGTACTACTTGGGGGTGACTTCAGAGCGGCTTGCATTGACTTCTATTAAAAAAGTCATTTTCAAGCCACGCCGAAGTCACGCTGTGCGCCCTGGCGGCTTCAGAGTTGAACGACTTTGAAGCCTCCCCGGTGTGAAACGACACTAAGAGATCATATTCCCTCTTGTATCCCAGTTCTGCTACACTTAATTGGCCATGGCTTGTCATTTGCAAAGTGGCTAGAATGGACATGTATTCAGATGCCAAAAGTTGCAGGGGGTTGGCCAGCCCCCACCTTTTGGATATATACAATATATCCCAAAATTAGTGACAGAGGTGCGCTGTTTCCCTTAAAATGGTCTGATTATGTTATGTTATGGCATCTCAAGACTCTAAAAAAAAGTTACAGGATCCCAAATGTTCACGTTAATACAAATAGTGGTATTGTTTTAATTTGCTACATATATCAGCAGTTGCACTTACCAAATGTACCAGAAGATGGCACCACAAGCTAACTCATAATCATTTCATTTGGTTCTGAATTCTTCACATTACTTGTTTCATCTGTAACTTAGTGCTTGTCAATGTGATTCCCATTATCATTAATGGAAAGTAAAATTGTCTGATTATTTTATTTAACAATTTCCTACATTTGTTTCAGCTATGAACTGGTGAAGTACCTGAGACATTACATCAAGAGCTCTCTAGGATCCGTGATAGAAGATGAGACTGAGAGGTGCACCTTTGCACAGAGTCAAGGAGAGGGATCCGGCTACGACACGCTCGTACAACGTGTTACCAGGCGGACCCGCGAATCCAAGGAGTGAGTTTTCACACATTTTAATAATCCTGAGGCCTCATTAGGCAGAGAATGATGTATTGCTTTGCTGCTAACAATAAGATTACACAAGGGGTTGGCGACAAACAGACATTTTATTGCCTGAAGGTATTAAATGGTGCTATCTAAATGTTTAAATAGTTGTAATCCAAATGTTTGTATTTTTTCAGAGGCCTGGAGCAGTTCTGGAAAATGTTCACATTGATAATTCAATGCGCAGCCCTTTAAGCATATACAAACCGTAACAGTGAATTTTTGTATCAGTTGATAAGGTCCTGTGCTCTCTGCCAGTACTACACTCTTATTAGTTACATTGACCCCTGCTTTCTCTAAGGACTACAGAACCCCTACCCCCCTGGAGCAGGGGAGCGGGGGGGGGGGTGGATTTGTATTATGATGACAGCATTGCTTCTCTATAGATTAAGTACAATGAGTGAGTGTTGTCACCTTAGGACAGGAGGTGGGTTGCTGGCAGGATAACCTTGTGGAAATAGAGGGAAAAAGGCATCACATCTAAGGACTGGTAATCTACAATATGTTATATTATATGTCTGTCAGACACATTTACTGTATTGTTTTTCATTAAAGTGGTTGTAAACCCTTACATACAGAATATCCAGTGAAATGACTAGCCTTAGGTGATGCACATAAACAGGTACAACTTATCTGCAGTCTTCTCTTCTCTACATCTGTTGAAAGTGCTGAATTATGAGCTGTCAGAAAAAAGAGAGCTGAAGTTACACTCTGCAGAGCTCAGTGAGGAGAGCTCCGACAGCGGATTGGAGGGAAGGGACACACCCCCTGCACACAGGAATAGAGCTGGGGCTGCCAATCTGCTGGAGCTCCCTCCCCTGTCACCATTTTTCTCTTGATGTCAGGAAAACTTGTCAGAAGTGATTCATGCTGATAGCAGAGGAACAAAGCAGCAGACAGAAATTACACTTAGCCCCCGTTCACACCAGCGCGACTGGTCATGCGATTTGACAGGTCAAATTGCATGACAAGTTGCACCCTATTGTCATCAATGGAACTGTTCAAATCGGTGCGACAGCGACTTTACTGTGCTGCACCGATTTGAAAAAGTAGTTCCTGCACTAATTTTGGCAATTTTAGGTGCAACTTGCAAAGAAATTCCTCCACCCCAAACTTGCTCATTCATGTCTTTATGGACCTTGCTTTGTGCACTGGTGAGCAGTCATGTTGGAACAGGAAGGGGCCATCCCCAAACTGTTCCCACAAAGTTGGGAGCATGAAATTTTCTAAAATGTCATGGTTCCCTTCACTGGAACTAAGGGGCCAAGCCCAACCCCTGAAACACAAACGCACTACAGTAAATTGTCAAAAGTATTGGGACACCTGCCTTTACACGCACATGAACTTTAATGGCATCCCAGTCTTAGTCCATAGGGTTCAATACTGAGTTGGCCGACCCTTTGCAGCTATAACACCTTCAACTCTTCTGGGAACGCTGTCTACAAGGTTTAGGAGTGTGTCTATGGGAATGTTTGACCATTCTTCCAGAAGCTTAACCAGATAGAACACCTTTGGGATGAATTCGAGTGGAGGCTGCGAGCCAGGTCTTCTCATCCAACATCAGTGCCTGACCTCACAAATGCGCTTCTGGAAGAATGGTCAAACATTCCCATAGACACACTCCTAAACCTCGTAGACAGCCTTCCCAAAAGGGTTGAAGCTGTTATAGCTGCAAAGGGTGGACCAACTGAATATTAATCCCTACGGACTAAGACTGGGATGTGATTAAAGTTCTTAAATGCTGTGCCTGAACTAGTTTGCTTTTGTCTTTTTTTTTTTTTTTCTTTTCTTCTTTTTCTGTAGTGATCCTGCCTCCTTCCGCTAGTTATTTCCTGTTTGCTCTTTACTATATTTACGGAGGAGCGGTATTGTCACCCTAGGACAAAAAGAACAGGAAGGGTGTAGGGACTACAAGATCAGAGCTCATAAAACTGCTTGTACTGTAATTTCAGTGCAGAGGACACAGGATGCTGGATTTCTGCCATTGTCAACTGGTATTTCTTTGCAGTTATCGAACAGCTATAACAAAATAAGATCAGTAGTATTTGACAGGCCAAATGGGAGCAAATAAGAGAAGATCGCTGTTAGGGTTTACTTATACTTTGGCTCTTTAAATGTAGCCTTTGCTGTAAAGGCGTCATTTACTTGGTATTCCTTGCAGAACAGCAACTAAGTGTTCTGCAGCTCAATATTTAAAGTGGTTTTAAAAGCAGATAGACCTGTAGTGGTATCCAATATTGCAGGAAGTTGCAAGCAGCAGTGAGTCTATATAATTACAGCTGTGCTCCAGACAAAAATATAAAATCTATATAATGGGGCTGTTTTAATTTTTTAAAAGATTTGTATCTCTATCCAGTACTGAGATTTATACAGCCCAATCTGGCAGGGTAGGAAACCTGATTTTTCTCTGTAGCAGTTAAAGTGTCACTAAATCCAATTAAAAAAAAAATATATATATCTTGTTCAATACCTTCATTTGGAGTACTCTATGTTGTAATGGCAGCATCAGACAGCACATCACGATCACTACATTTACAGTTTTCTCTACCACTGCATCCTTTATGGGGGAGTGACTACTGTTATTATCCATTGTCTCAATGGAACCACCCTCCTCGGTGAGCCAGAAAAAATGGTATATGAAATGATTTTAATAACATTCAATGGCTGGAATGTAGTACTGAAAGCTGGATTGAAATGTTATTTTTAGAATGGGAGTTCAGTGACACTTTAACCACTTCAGCCCCGGAAGATTTGGCTGCTCAATGACCAGGCCATTTTTTGCGATATGGCACTGTGTCATTTTAACTGACAATTGCGCGGTCGTGCAATGTTGTACCCAAACAAAATTGACATCCTTATTTTCCCACAAATAGAGCTTTCTTTTGGTGGTATTTGATTGCCTCTGTGTTTTTTATTTTTTGCGCTATAAACAAAAAAAGAGTGACAATTTTGAAAAAAACACTATGGGGTTTATTTACTAAAGGCAAATCCACTTTGTACTGCAAGTGCACTTGAAAGTAAAGTCTCTGTAGATCCGAGAGGGACATGCAAGGAAAATAAAAAACAGCATTTTAGCTTGTACATGATTGGATGATATAAATCAGCAGAGCTTCCCCTCATTTCAGATCTACCCCTTAGATTTAGAGCGACTGCACTTCCAAGTGCACTTGCAGTGCAAAGTGGAGTTGCCTTTAGTAAATAACCCCCAATATCTTTTACTTTTTGCTATAATAAATATCCCACATTTTTTATCAAAAAACTATTTTTTTTTCCCCTCAGTTTAGTCCGATATGTATTCTTCTACATATTTTTGGTAAAAAAAAATCACAATAAGCGTATATTGATTGGTTTGCGCAAAAGCTATAGAGTCTACAAAATAGGGGATAGATTTATGGCATTTTTATTGTTATTTTTTTTTTTTTTTACAAGTAATGGCGGCGATCTGCGATTTTTTATTTTTATTTTATGTTTTTATTTTTTATCGGGACTGCGATATTGCGGCGGACAAATTTGGTCACTTTTGACACATTTTTGGGACCATTGACAATTATACAGTGATCAGTGCTATAAAAATGCACTGATTACTGTATGAATGTCACTGACAGGGAAGGGGTTAACACTGGGGGGGATCAAGGGGTTAACTGTGTTCCCTAGTGTGTGTGTTCTCTCTCTCCTCCTGACTCTGTCCAGGTATTGATTCCTTTTATTTGTTGGATGTAATAAAATCATATATGTTTTATTTTTGAGACATTATGGTGCCGGATTTTTTTCTCTTTGATTGGAAGTGGTTAATAGCTCTGTAGACTATTTTTCCTAAGATTGTGCATTACTGTGTTTTTCTGCCTTCTTATAACGTCCTTTGTGAGGTCCTGAGCTTCTTCTCCTTTTCTCCTTTAATTCTGTTTGTTTGGAATGGGCAGTGCACTTTAGTTGTGGTCATATGCACACTACAAATCCCATAGTCCATGGTCCATCTCAGGAGCAAGCAACAGAGGGTGGCTACCTTCCTACATACAGTGGGACTTTGGGGAACGAGCGTAGCCAATCCTCTAATTGGAAGTCGGATCACAGGATCTTTGCAGATTTGTAGGAGGCTGAGAGAATAGGAGGTATTTGTTGAGTTAAAAATAAATACTTGATTAGAATTTTTTTTAACCAGAGATTACTGTTGTATTAATGTAGATTTACAGTTAGTTGTACATTGGATACAGAACATTTCTGTGCCTTATCATGCTGGTCACTGTATCTTTTGGATATTCATGAATTATGTTAAGCTGATCTGAGCTGTTTATAATCCAGAACAGCCACTTGTGTTTAGCCTGTCATTCTCGGGTTCAGGTTCAGGTCTGATTGATAGTTGTGGCTAAGTCCTGGTTCACACTTATGCATTTTTTAGCACATTTTCAGTTTTGCAGAAACACACTACAGTCCATTTAACATGGTTTCCTAAGGATGTAGTTCACATCTGTGCATTTTATGGAAAGGGCCAGGGATTTTTTTCTGGTTTTTGGTTTCATAGACTTCAATGGATGAAAAGCATGTATTGAAATACGTGAAATGCACCTGGAATATGCAAACTGCAACCTGCATAAGTGTGAATCGGGCCTTAATGCAAACAGCCCTTAATTGTGACATTTTCATACATGATGTCCTCTGTATTCAACCTGCCATTATCTTTCTATATTTGCATAATTTGTTGAAATGCATTTAAGGTGCCGATATATTATTTAGTAAGATTAATCACTTTCCGTAAAAATGAAAGCATATGTAGGCATTTAGTATATTTTGGAGAAAATTTGAAGAAAAAAATAATAATTAGGTAGTGTGCAGTATAATGTAATTTAATCTTTCTGGATTCAGTTTGCATGCAACATATAAAGCTCGCTCTAGTGAACATGTTAAAAGAGAAGTATGAATGAATGAATGAATGAATGAATGAATGAATGATTTGTAAAGCGCTGCAATTGCGAACTGAATCGCCTCAAGGCGCTAGATGTATTCTCTGTAGCCAGCTTCTAGAAAAGGAAGGTCTTTAGTTTTTTCCTGAAGGCCTGGTGGTTTTCTTCCATGCGGAGGTTGGTTGGGAGAGCATTCCATAGTCGAGGTCCTTGGACTGCAAATCTACGTTCTCCCTTTGCTTTGTAGCGGTATTTGGGAATGATGAGGAGGTTTTGGTTAGCTGATCGAAGACTGCGATTCGGTGTGTAGTGTTTTATTTTTTCCCGGAGATATTGCGGAGCGTTTCCTTGTATGCATTTATGGGTGAGGCAGAGGGTCTTGAATATGATCCGATTCTTCACAGTTAGCCAATGTAGGCTTTTTAGGGATGGGGAGATGGATTCCCAGGGCTTTTTTCCTGTTAACAGTCTTGCCGCCGTATTTTGGATGAGTTGCAAGCGCGCAAGCTGATATTGGGGTAGACCTACGTAGAGGGAATTTGCGTAGTCGAGTCGGGAATTGATGATTGTTCCCACAACTGCCGCTTTGTCCTCTTCTGGGATGAAGGGGATGAGTCTGCGAAGCAGGCGGAGGAGGTGGTGGGATCCGCTCACCACCGATCCTATTTGTGCATCCATTGTCATTCCTGAGTCAAAGATGACTCCAAGACTCTTGACTTTGGTGCTGGGGGAGATGGTCTGTCCGAGGATGGAGGGTGGTGTCCACGGAGTCTTAATTTTGTAATTTTTGTTGGCTTGCAGGAGAAGAAGTTCTGTTTTTGATCCGTTGAGTTTGAGGGAGCTAGTGGTCATCCAGTCATTGATTAAAGTGAGGCATTTCTGTAGTTGCTGATGATGATCTTTTTGTCCGTTAATGCGAAGGTAGAGTTGGGTGTCGTCTGCGTATGAGTGGAAGCAGAGGTCCGTTTTCCTGATGATATTGAGAAGCGGGCGGATGTAGATGTTAAATAGCACTGGTGACAAGGGTGAGCCCTGAGGGACTCCACAGGAGACTGCCCGAGATTCCGAGGTGAATGTTCCTAGTTTCACTGTCTGAGAGCGATTCTCTAAGAAGGATGTAAACCATTTTAGGGCAGAATCTGTGGCTCCTCCAACTTCTGAGAGGCGGACAAGTAAAGTATTGTGGTCCACTGTATCGAATGCTGCGCTGAGGTCTAACAGTACCAGGAGACTCGGTTCTCCGTCATCTGCTGCTTCGAGGGCGTCGTCCCATATTTTGAGAAGTGCTGTTTCTGTGCCATGGCCTGGGCGGAAGCCTGATTGCAGAGGGTCCAGGAGGTGGTGTGTCTCCAGGTGGTGCTGTAGCTGCTGTACTACTGCTTTCTCTATAATCTTGGAGATGGTGTTGAGGCTTGTTATTGGTCTGCGGCAGTTAGGGTCTTTAGGGTCGAGATTAGGTTTCTTTAGCAGGGGTTTGACGATGCCTTGCTTGAGGGAGGTTGGCACAGTCCCTTCTTTGAATGATTGATTTATGAGATGTGTTAGGGTGGGGGCCAGGATGTCGGAACATTCTTTGAACAATTTGGTGGGGATGATGTCGTTCGGTGATGTGCTGTCGCGAAGGCTTCCGATGATGTTTTTAGTCGTGTCCGTAGTGATTGGGGACAAAAAAGAACTTCGGTGGTTGAGTGATGTTCGTGTCGATATGCTCTTTTTGCATTGGTTGGGTGAGGTTGGTTGTTATTTTCTGATGAATTGCTTTCCGAATGTTGTCGATTTTGTCGATGAAGAAATCTGATAACTCATTGCAGAATTCTTGAGTATCGTTTGCAGGGGGCTCTAGGCAGGTCGGGTTCATTGATTGAGCAACTATTTTGAAAAGTTCCCGTGGGCGGTTTAAGGCGGATGAGATGGTGTCTGCAAAATGTTCTTTTTTGGCTTTGAAGATTGCCTTGTGGTATTTCACCGTGAGTGCTTTGTAGTTAGCATGGTTTTCCTTGGTGGGATTTCTTCTCCAAGTTCTCTCAGCTCTTCTGCGTTCTTGCTTGAGTAGGGTGAGAGTGCCATTAAACCAACTCGAGTTTTTTTTGCGGACGGGTGTTCTGCGTTTTGGCGCCACGGAGTCTGCTGTTTGTAGTAAAACATTGTTTAGGGAGTTGAGTGTTTGTTCCGTTGAGAGGTTTGGGTTTAGCAGAAGAATTTTGCTCGACAATGTAGTTTTGAAGAGTTCAGAGTGTAGTTTCTTCTGAGATCTATTCCAGTGTGTTGCTGTTGCCCGTTTCTGTTTCCGGAGGATGGTGTTAGTGGTGATTTTAAATTTGATAGCATGGTGGTCCGTCCATGGTAGTGGAGTGTTGTCGAAAACGTCGATGTCCATATTCTGTTTGAAGATGAGATCTAAAGTGTGTCCTGAACCGTGCGTAGGAGCATTTATCAGTTGTTGCAGGCCAAGTTCTTCCATTTGGTTAACGCAGGCGGTTGCAATAGGGTCTTGTGCAGAGTTTGCCCACAGATTGAAATCCCCAAGTACCAGAAGGTTTTTGGTTTTCAAGGTGTGTATTGAGAAGAATTCAGTGAGCGGCGTGAGGAGATTGGTCTTTGGTCCTGGTGGTCTGTAGCATAGTAGTATGTGAATGGTGTCTTGAGGTGTTGTTTGAAGATGCAGTGAGAGTGTTTCCATGAAAGGCACTGAGTTCTGTAAGTTTGGTTTGGTGAACCCCAGGTGCGATTTGAAAATCACTGCTAGACCTCCTCCTTTTTTTCCTATTCTATGCTCAGATAGGATACTGTAGTTCTTGGGCACCAATTCAGTTAGGATGGTGTTGCAGTCGGAAGTTAGCCAGCTTTCTGTAATGAAGAGGCAGTCTATGTTGTTTTCGATGATGAAATCGCGGATTTCCAGCCTGTGCTTGACTGCAGATCTGGTGTTGATCAGGGCGCATGCTAGTTGTTGTGGTTGGATCGGTGTCTCCCTGCCTTTGATGGTTGATTGTGGGTTGGTCCTTAGTAATTGTTCTTTTTTTAGTCTTTTTTGCGTGGTGGTCGGTAAAGTTGCGGCCGTGTTTCTTAGCCTGTGGAGGGTGTCTGCTGTGTACTTGAAGTTGCACATGATGCGGAAGGCGGCGTTGCTAGAAGGAAAGGTGTTATGACGAAGGCACTGGTGCGGCGATGATACCCTTGCAGGGGGATGGAGGGATCGGATGGCTAACCACTGCTCTGAAGTGGTGAGAGTGACGACTGAGTGTTGGAGCGGAGGCACTGGAGGGAGGTGAGGCTGCCTACCTCCCTCTCGTTGATCCAGAGGAAGGCAAAAAAAACCCCTGGCTGCGTTGGCCAATGGTGCAGTCGAGGAAAAAATTCCTTCCTGACCCCCCGAGGGGCGATCGGACAAGGGCCCCTGGATCAACTACTAGAGTGCCCCCGGTGGCTTACCTGTGCTGATGGTCCCGAAGTATGGGTTTCCTTTTTTTTTTTTTTTTTTGCTTAAATCTATTCTATGTGAGCTGCTGATATTGATAAATCCTTCCAGCCCTCTCAGAAGTGCCCCATCCTGTTATAATCGAGCGAAATACCTGTGGGAGGGTCTACAGACTTTCATACAGTGTAATACCAACAATGGTCTGGCTCTGGAGTCTGGATCCCCCCACATTCCTGTCAGTTTGCTTGATTGATGTCAGCTCTCTGCTCGCTCCCAAGACTTCACAGAGTGTAGCTGCTCTGTCTTCCCTCCTCCCTTCTCCCACCTCCTCTGCAGGATGTTCCAATCGTTGAGCACTTCAGTCAGTGAGTAAGGTAGGAGAAGTCACTGATTGTGCTGTGTATATAAATCTCCTCTACATATTACTATCTACCAGAGTGAAAAACAATATATTTGTAAAGCAGAATACACATATGGATGTGACCGCACACAGGCATTCCGTGCATTACTGGTATAGTAAAATGAAATAAAATCAGAGCTAACATTGTGAATGAATCCTTTTATTGACTATCTGGATTTTTATATGAGACAATGAAACCTTCCATTCACATCTTCTTGTATTTTCATACTGAAGCCCAGAGCTCCTCAGACATGGACAGAGCTTTGCTCCCCCATAATTGGTGTATTACCTAGTACCCCTATAGTAATAATGTTTCCTTCATTGTAAATTGAGTATTAGAGGGTCGCATGCCGTACAGAGTCATCGCATGCTGTACAGTGCCATTGAATGCCGTGCGAGGATGAGGATGATGGGTCTACTCTGTATAGGAGTACAGGGGATGGGGATGATGTGACTGTATACCACTGCATGTGATGGCCCTGTATGGCATATGATGGCTCTGTGCGGCATGTGATGGCACTGGGGATGATGAGATTGTATAGGAGTACAGGGGTAGGGGATGATGAGATTGTATAGGAGTACAGGGGATGGGGATGAGACTGTATAGGAGTACAGGGGATAGGAATGTTGGGACTGTATAGGAGTACAGGGGATGGAGATGATGGGATTGTATAGGAGTACAGGGGATGGAGATGGGGATGACGGGACTGTATATCACTTCATGTGATAACTCTGCAGCATGTGATGGCTCTGTATAGCATGTGATGGCTCTGTACGACATGTGACGGCTCTGTACGGCATGTGATGGCATTGGGGATGATGGGATTGTATAGGAATACAGGGGATGGAGGGATAGGATCAGTGACAGAGGGATGATTTGTATGTACAATAAAGGAGACTCTGGGGACATATCAGGGTCACTTTAGATGTGGGGGAGTTGTCAGTCTCCCTCGTACTGTACACAGGTATGTTCTATACACCTAGCACTGTGTACATTTCAGAGAACAGACACAGGGCACGGGTCACTATGCTCCTCACCATGTCTCCTCTTCTGATATAACACAGTGCTGTGTGTAGAGAGATTACCTGTGTTCATAGAATTTTTCAGTGACAATCCCCCCTCCCCCCATCGGCTGGAGGAGACACTGGCATAAACTTTGAATGAGTGAGGGGAAGGGGCGGGAGGGAATTCAGAGGACACAGGAAGGAACATCAAAGCCCAGGAGAGAGGTGTTGGAATCTCGCAGAGAGCTTGCAGATAACAGCCAGGGAAATGTGAGGATTTCACTGCTTGTATCACACTGTCTCTCTGCTTCTGGGTTTTAGTTGGGGACACGCTGCTATGGAAACGGAGGCATGTGAAGAACGTGCTCGTTCTAGATAGCAGCCTGGCTGTGCACCCTTTTCATCAAACACACCCACATGTCCTCCAGAGGGAGGGAGTGAAGGAGAGGCTGGATTGTGGAGATGTTTTCACCCCCTGGAAACTTTTGAACTGAGATTGAACCATTAAAGGCTGATTCTGGGATCTTCAAAAGACTATTCTGCAAAAACTAAAGGGCTGGGGAAAGAAATGCAATGCAGGTATGAGGGTAGCATGTACTACCTATTTTTGCATTCCCATACTTCTCCTTTAATAAAATAAAAACTTTCAATCGCCTTTTTAGTTGTAGTCCAAATAAAATGCAGATGTGTGTAGCACCATAGACAGAGAGCCCCTGTCAACATGATTGGAATTTTCAAGTGAATAAATGATACGCAATTGCGTGGCCTGCATTAGCCTTCATGGTGTGCGATGATAAATCATATACATAAGAGGCACTTCTGTAGACCTTGAAACCTTTCTGAGAAAATTATGTGAATATAGTCAGGAAAAGGAATACATATAAAAGAGTGGTTTTATGTTCTTAGAAAGTGATGTAGCTAGAAATATACAAGATGCACTTAGTTCTTTCTCTTTTATGTATTTAAAATTCGGCCTCCTACAAATAAGTGTGCATTTCCTTGATTAGAAATATTGTAAAATTCAGTTATCTCAAGTGATAATAATTAGATCATCTGGCTTATGAGCTTATGTTATCAGAAAGGTAGGTTAAAAGACTGCCTTACCTACTTCAGGTCCACCCTATAACAGTTTATCTATACGTAGACCAGTGAACCAGCTCTTCTGGGTAGAGGGTGTGCATACACACAGCGGGAGCCCAGCAGCAGGTACTGCAGATTTGATGTCCACAGCCACCCGCTAGTGATCGAGTAGAGAGGCAGAACGGGGGTCTGCCTATGTACACAAAGCAGATCGCCCCTCTGAATGGAGGGAAGGCATGGATCCAGTGTCTGCAAAGCAGGGACATGGATCCATGTCTTTCTCTAGTAAAAGCACCTCCCACAGTTTAGAAAAACACAAGCTAAGCACACAGTTAACCCTTTAATTGCCCCTGATGTTAACCTCTTCCCAGCCAATGTCATTAGTACAATGACAATGCATATTTTTTTTAGCACTAATCACTGTATTAGTGTCTACTGTCCCCAAAAAGTGTCAAAAATGTCAGTTATTATCAGAATGTCTGCCACAATATCGCAGTCTCGCTATAAGTCATTGATCGCCGCCATTACTAGTAAAAAAATTAGTAAAAATATCCCATAGTTTGTAGACGCAATAACTTTTGCCCAAACCGATCGATAAATGCTTACTGGGAATTTTTTTTACCAGAAATATGTAGCAGAATACATATGGGCCTAAATTTATGAAGACGTTTTCATTTTATAATTTTTTTTTTTAATAAAGAAAATACTGAGGTGATCAAATGGCACCAAAAGAAAGCTTTATTTGTAGTAAAAAAAGACATACATTTTATTTGGGCACAGCGTTGCATGACCGTGCAATTGTCAGTTAAAGTAACGCAGTGCCATATTGCAAAAAATGGTCTGGTCATGAAGGAGGGTAAATCTTTCAGAGGTCAAGTGGTTAAAGAGACTCATTAAAAACTGCTGCAGGTAAAAAAATGCAGGCACGTGCTGGGATGGCAGACATTTGCTGTATCAAAAGTGAACTTAAAGAAGAGCTCTAGTCATTTTTGTGTTTTATTAATTATTTTACCCGCCCCCCCCCCCCAAAAAAAATGTAATCCAAATGTGGCAGGGGAGAAGTGGAGGGGGTATTTAAAGCTGAACTTTCCCTTTTGGGTGGAGCTCTGCTTTAAAGTTTTTATGTGAACCACAAAATTTAATATACTTCAGCTTACAAGCCTAGGATGTGGTGGATGCACTAGTTTTCAGGCTTTTTGCCTTTTATTTTCACCTGCTGATACTGCAAATAACACAATTTCCTTCCCATTGTGGCTGCGCTCATTTGTCCATTGTGTTAATTATTTTGCATAATCTCTTTTTATTAATAGAAGAAAACAAATAACATGTCATACTGAGCAGTTCAGTATGTCAAAAGTCCTGGGTGCAAAAAGACATGTGTAACAAACAGATACAAGAACAGATAAACAATACAAATGAGAACAACAATTGTAGCTCAAAGCCCTCATCGGGTCCTGGCGCAGCAGGTGAGCCCGAAAAGCCAGCACTAGGCAAGTGGACACTGATTGAGCCACCTAATTTAATCTTGGGGTAGCCCAGCGGCACAGGCTCCGGAGGTGGGAGGCGTAAACAGCCTCCGACAAGCACCTCAGGTGCAACGCTGCGACCAAGGCCTCCCCGATGCTAAAGATTGTCACTGATGGGGAATAACAGTGCCAACCCCGTAAGGGCAGCCTCCCCTGTGGTGGCAAAAGCACTAGGTCTGTAAGTCAGGCTATGTTAATGACATATTGGTCCGAAGCCCCCAGTCCTTGAACCCTGTAAACAAGGGTATCATTCCATAAATAACCAGGAGAAGAGAGAAAGAATGAATAAAAAAAATTACAAATTAAAAAAGAGAAGAGAAGAAGAAGAAAAAAAAACAAAAAAGAGGAAATATGAGCATACCTGTAGTCTCGCATTGAGTATCCCTCTCCACAGCAGACCCAGCCCTCTGCTGTCCAAAGAGAAAGGGTACCTGGGTAAGGAAACATCCCACCCATATGCCAGGATTTCCCCCAGCTCATGTCTGGCTAGGTTGGCTCCAGTGTCTAAGGGATGGCTCAGCCAGTTCCAGCAGTGCCACATCTAAACTAGATGAGTTGCCCTGGGTCAGAGGTGTATTCTCTCCAGGATGACCAAATGTTGATGAAGCGGTCTTCAACTCGCTATCCATTCCTCTGCTTCCCTGATTTAATTAACCCTACAGATCCACTCCCCTCTGTCAGGAATCTGTTCTCTTCCAAAATATTGGAATCAAGCGCCACGCCGCATTCAAAAGATGAGGCACTACACTCTTCTTGTATTGGCTAATTTGTAGGGAATGGATGTGCAAGAGGTAGTGAAGCGGGGAGAGAGGAACATCTAGACCCAATATCTCCTTTATCTGAGCCTGAATATCGGCCCAGAAAAGTCGTATTATGAAGCATTCCCACCACAGATGCAGCAACGTACCACGAAGGCCGCAACCTCTCCAGCAATGCTCAGGGGTTGAGGGATAGATTCGGGCAAGGTCCGCCAATACCCGGTACCATCATGACCAAATTTTTGTAGTTCGTTTCCTGCGTTCTAGATTCAATAGAGCTAGAATAAGTAAGCCTGTATAAGTGTGTCAGCTGGGCTGCAGTGAACTCGAGCCCCAGGTCTCTCTCCCAGATCCGGACATAGCCTGGCTTTGCTGCAGAGGTGGCGGAGCCAATCAGCTGATAAAGTTCGGACACCATATGTGGTATTGGCTCATCCTCAATAAAGAAGCGTTCAAAAGGCGTAAGAGAGGAGATGTCCCTTATAGTATGGCCGTTAATCTCAAAAAAGTGGTGGAGCTGCCTATACTTCCAGAAGTCCATAGGGAAACTTCCATGCCTAGTTCTTAGGGTAGCTAGATGCAATAATTTACTATTCCCCATGAGCTTGCAACAACTCCCACTGCCATCCTCCATCCAAGGGCCAAAATGCCAGTTGTTCTCCAGGGGGGACCCATAGGAACCCTCCCAGAGGGGCTAGTGGGGACACAGGGGGGGCCAGACTCAGAGTTGGGTTGATCCTATCCCATACTGCAAGAACATGGGTCGTCAACGGGGAGGTAGTGTCCGACAAACCCCTGTACCCCCGGGAGAGCCATGGGGCATATGTCAGGTTCCTGCCAGCCATGTATTTCTCCAGGGAAACCCATAGCTTAGTGTGGGTATGGAAGCGCCAGTTGAGGAACCGCTGAAGAAGAATAGCTCTGTAATACCTTTGTATATCTGGGAGCAGTAACCCACTGGCCTGTTTGGAGCGTCTTAACACTTTCATGGCAAAATGCATTGCTTCCGTGAATTCCCCACAAACCCTAAGAGCATACTAGATAGTTGCATGAAGAAGCCCCCTGGTAGGGGCACAGAGATCATCTAAGTGATAAGAGTATTCTTGCGAGAATGTTCATCTTTATAATGTTAACCCTCCCTAACAAGGTAAAGGCAGTTTTAGTCCATTGCAGTAATGCCGCGTACACACGATCGGTTTTCTCGACGGAAAAAGATATGACGGCTTTTCCGACGGGATTCCGCTCAAGTTTGCCTTGTATACACACGGTCACGCAAAAGTTTGCTGAAATTACGACTGTCAAGAATGCGGTGATGTACAACACTACCACGAGCCGAGAAAATGATGTTCAATGCTTTTGAGCATGCACCGAATTGTTTCCAAACATGCGTAGGAATTTAGCGCATCAGAATTGCCACAGACAATCACATTTTCGGATAGGAACTTTTCCCGACCGAAAAATTGAGAACATGCTCTCAATCTTTTGCTGGCTGGAATTCCGCCAGCAAAAGACTGATGGAGTATACACGCGGTCACATCTCCTCAGTCTTTTGCGAGCCGAAATTCCGACCACGTGTACACGGCATAAGTCTTTTTTGACCATAGCTAATAATGGGGGTAATTGGTGGAATACAGGGTATCGTATTGGTCTGTGAGCCTGATGCCTAAATATTAGATATAAGAGGATTTAGCCCAAGTGAAAGGAAAAGCCGCCCGTAAGTTACTTTTTTGGGAGGGGGATAGCTGGATAGGAAGAATCTCTGATTTTGTAAGATTCATTTTGAAATTAGATAATGTCCCATAGTGATGAAGTTCCTGCATCAGGTTAGGCAGCGAAATCAGAGGGGTCCGCAAGGTGGAACAGCACATCATCAGCATACGCTGACAGCTTGTGTTCCATGTTACCAACCCTCAAGCCCTTAATATCCCCTTTCGCTCGTATCTTACGCAATAGGGGTTCAAGTACCATGGCGAAAAGGAGGGGCGAGATGGGGCATCCCTGCTTCGTGCCATTCCTGATCTAGAACTTGGAGGAGAAGAGGCCATTCATTTTAACCTGTGCGCTGAGAGTAGAGTACAAGGTCATAATCCAATCTAATCGACGCGGTCAAATATCTTTTCTGTGTCCGTAGAGAGGATTAGGTAAGGCACGGGGTCAAGGCAGGTACAGGCCCAGTGAATGAGATGGATTGCTCGAAGCGAGTTGTCTCTAGCTTCACGACCAGCAATAAATCCTGTTTGGTCTGGGTGGATGATATGTGGCATAAGGTGTTTCAATCTGGTCGCCTGGATTTTTGCCAGAATTTTAATATCCTGATTTAGGAGGGATATGGGGCGATAACTCTGGGTAACAGTAGGGTCTTTACCCTTCATTCGGGAGCACCGTGATATGAGCCAGCAGTGCCTCTGGAGGAATCGTGCCACCCACCCGCTATGGAATTGAAATATACACACATGGAGTCCGACAGGAATGATAAGGCAATAGTAGCCATTACCGGAGCCATCTTTGGACGCTTGTAGGCAGAAGGGAAAACCCCAACGGTAGGTCAGGCCTGCCTCTTGTACTGCAGCTAGAAGGGGGCGGAGTGTCCTGTGCTGCATGAGGGTCAATTTTCTGACAGGCAGTTCATCATCAAACGTTTGTTCCAAAGTTTCCAGTCTGGTCCCAAGGTGTGAGGTGTCCGTTTTAAGCTGTGCTATATCTTCTGTAAAGGCCTTCTCTACCCTCACTGTAAAGAGCTCCAGGTCCTCCCGGGTGGGGAGAGACCAAATATGGCGCTTTATGTCGCCATCTTCTAAGGGGTCAGCCACATCTAATCTCCCTTCAGGTGAGGTCACGGAGCCAGGGAACGCTGGGGGGCAGAGTCACTTACCGACCGCGGAGAGGGGATCGGGGACTCTGTCAGCTGCTGTAGCTGGGCCGCGGCCTGCTGTGGGGCTTTCGCAGCCGTGAGGCCTATGATGCCAGTGCCATCTTGGATGTTTCCTGACCCGTCCTGTGGGTCCCAGGAAAATATTTCTCGAGCTGTCCCTGGTGAGAGCGGTCGGCTCTTGATGCTTGAGAAGATGTCCCCTGCTTCTGGGCCATGCTGTGTGCTGGCTGGGATCGATAGTGCCCCCCGGATGCCTGTGTTTATGCTGCGGGGTGCACGGAGCTGAGGTTCTGCACGTCCCCACTCCTCCATAGCCAGGACATCCCCCCATGTGTGAATTATTTTACCAACGTTTTTTTACTTGTTCGGGCCCTTTCACACGGGCGATCTGGCCAGCGGACTCCGATTTGCTCAGTGGGGGATCGCTTCGCTGATCCCCGCTGAGCAGGCGGATGACTGGTCTGTCTCCGCTCACTGTGCAGAAACAGACCTTTTAGAACCCCGCTCTCCTCTACAAGGAGATCGGATAAAAAGGGATAGGCGGTCAGGCGGATGCAAAATGGGGTCACCATTCACGAACAGGATTGGATCGGATAGCAGTGGGTGTCAGCAGACATGTCATCGCTGACATCTGCTGCCCCATAGGGGTGAATTGAGTGTCTGATCAGGTCTGCCTGAAAAACTGACAGACAGGCCTGATTGGAAAGCCGTGTGAAAGGGGCCTTAGGTTGCTTTATCTGACATCATCTGAATGTTGAATAAATAGAAAGATACAAATGTAACAATATGTTAAATTGTATCTTTTTATAGTCCCAGTCTGACGTTCAGACAGTTTTTTTTTTTTTTTTTTTGACAGCTAGAGCTACTGCTATATTGTAATGCTGACTTTAATTAATCATAGCTGACAATTATGATATACTTGGAGGCGGGGCTCCCAGAAGAAGGGCAGAGAGACTGGATGACATTTTATAGTCGTGTAGCCCACCCAAATTTTGCGACTAGTTAAACTCATAACCCACTTATGTTTATATTACCTTGAGAGACTAGGGGCTCATTTACACTTGTGGATCTCTTTTTAGAGGGTATTTGAAAGGTGGCTGGGAGGCCATATGCCACCTCCTGACCACCTGTTTTAATCCTGTAAAGGCTACACCACTGCGCTGCGACTGTATTTATTGCATGTCCATTTACTTGAATGGGTTGAGTTTGGTGGACAGGGGGTATGATTTTTGCTGTAAAGTAAAGAATCACGGCCACAGAATGTGCACAACCCCCTCAAAATGCTGTGTTAGATTAAGGGTGGCAGTAAAACCACATCCCAACTGCCCATTTTTAACCCCCCCAATCACAAGTGTAAACTAAGCTTAAATGTTTGTATGTCACTCTACAACAGTACTGGTAGTAGTGCTATATTGGACATATGAGTTAAAATATTAGCCTTTTTCATACTTTAGAACAAGTGTTTTTGGGTCTTTTTTTTTTTTTATCACGTGCAAATTGAAGCAGAGTTCCGCCAGAAAAAAAAAAAAAAAATTAAGTCAGCAGCTACAAATAAGATGCTGACTTAAAATAAGGACACTTACCTGTCCAGGGCACTTGCGATGTCCTCACCTGAAGCCGACCGTCCCTCGGCTCCGGGTGCAGGCGCCGGCATCTTCAGTAAGAGAATCAGGAAGTGAACCCTTTAGGCTTCACAGCCTGGTTCCTTACTGCGCATGCGCAAGTCACGCTGCACATTCTGAATGGTCCCTGCTGTCTTCTGGGACCTGTGTGTCTCCCAGAAGACAGCAGGGGGGGAGGGGCCGGACATTGCGTAGTTCGCCGCAGATTATGCGGCGGCGCTCTTTCGCCGGAAGTGGGAGCAAATACCTGTATTAGACAGACAGGTATCCCCCCAGACGAAAAGAGGGCCCCCAACAATGTGGATACAGAGGGGTCAATTAATGTCATATGTACATACTTTTTCCTCCATCTCTGAGATCCTAGCTGACCCATCAGACTTTGACGAGCTACTTTTACAATCAGACCCGCCCGCCCACGTAGTATCATTGTTATATTCCATACTACTAAACATCTCTGCCCCAGAACTTCCAACATACACGCAGAAATGGGAAATAGATCTACAACACTCCATCTCCCCTGCTGATTGGCAAAAAAGCTTTATCCTGACGCATAGGATTTCCTTAGCGACTAAGTCCCAAGAAAAAGGATTTAAGCTACTAATGAGGTGGTACAGATGCCCAGCGACTATCCAACGGTTTAATCCATCCTTGTCAGATACCTGCTGGCGGTGCATGTCCTCTAAAGGGACAATGCTCCACATTTGGTGGGAATGTCCTCCAATCAGGAAACTTTGGCAAAAGGTCTTTGATCTATACAGCAGGCTGATGGCGACCTCAATTAAACCTACTCCAGAGATAGCCCTACTATCTCTGCTCCCAGGCCCCCTCAAAACGATTAAAAAAGATATATTGCGCCACTTTTTAGCCGCAGTCAGGACAGTGATTCCCCGCCACTGGAGAACAACAGAGGTACCCTCTTTGGGCGACTGGGCTGTGGAGATGGATCAGATTAGAGATCTGGAGCGTCTGTTGGCGCAGGAAATGGGGAAGGAGGAACAATTTTCCGTCACCTGGACCGCGTGGGCAATGTTTGCGTTATTCCGACGACTTTTCTGTATGGGTCAGGGATGCCCCACTACCATCTACTGGCTAGCCATGCTGGGGTGCTCCCCACTTTCTTCATCATTCTTTACCTTTTTTCACAGTGTTTTTCTCGTCCCTCTCTCCACCTATTCCTCTCTCTGTTTTGAACTAGTTTTCTCAGCTTATGAACAAAGGCCATATACCCAGATAGGCTAACAACATCAATACTTTGTATAAGTGAGCAAAAAAGGTCCAGACAGCTTATCATGTAGAGGGAGATCCCTCCGATAATACTAATACGCAAAACCATATGAGTAAACATATGTTGGATCCCATGCATACAACATACTTCCCATATGTCTAAAGACCTCTGTTTACAATGTGATATTTCGTTGTTTAATCAGAGACTTTATGTCAAACTATATACAGCTGTTCATATATGGTATAGTTTTATAACATTGTTTTCTTTTTTTGCACAATACATGTAATCACGTGTTGTAAGAGTACAATGTAGCAAACTTTTTCTCTCTGTTATATTTCCTTTTGTATTATGTTTTTCTCTTTTTCTGAAATAAACTAAGATTGAAAAGACAGACAGGTATCTGCTCCCTCTCCCCCCTGAAAGATGCCAATTGTGACACCGGTTGGGGGGAGAGGAACCGGATCTGCGGAAGTTCCATTTCTGGATAGAACTGTGCAAACATTTTTGAAGCTTTTTTCATGTGTTTAAGTGTTATGCCGCGTACACACGACCGGTTTTGCCGTCGGAATAAACTCCGAAGATTTCTCCGACGGAATTTCGCTGAAGCGGTCTTGCCTACACACGATCACACCAAAATCCGACCGTCCAGCACGCGATGACGTACAACACGCACGATGGGACTAGAAAAAGGAAGTTCAATAGCCAGTAGCCAGTAGCTTCCGTCTCGTGCTTGCTTCAGAGTATGCGTCGTTTTTGGTCCGTCAGAACAGCATACAGACGAGCCGTTTTCCCGATAGGAATTGGTTCCGTCGGAAATATTTAGAACGTGTTCCATTTCTAGGTCCGTCAGAATTATAAAAAAAAAAAAAAGTCCGATGAGGCATACACACGATCGGAATAGACGATGAAAAGCTTCAGTCGGACTTTTTCTGTCGGACATTCCGCTCGTGTGTACACGGCTTAACACACTGATTTTACGGTTGTAGGTTTAGTAACAGTATAATCACTGTATAATCTACAGTAACAGTATAATCTAAGGGGTTTATCCTCCACATTGTGTAAAAAGGCTGTTTTATGCTGTCTTCTCTGATCCTCCCCTTCTTCCACTGTCACCAATTCATCTACTGATAAGACAGAGCCTTTTACTAGAGAGTTTTTTTTTTTTTCTCGGGAAGGGTGTATGTGATTAGCACACAATCATCACTGTACAGAGGGTCAGCCTCAGGACAGTCAGAGTGGAATGGAAACTTCTCCTACAAGTTTTAACCAGACACTGATTAGCAGTCACAAGACTGCTATATACTGCTGATGAAAAAAAGGTATTTAGCAGTTTTATATTTACTAAAATAATTGCATTTCCATGTTCTGTGTACTGTGGGAGACCAGATATAGTGAATGCAGGGTCCTGGGTTTAGTAACACTTTAAAGTATAACTAAAGGCAAATTTTTTTTTATAGTTTTGGTTAAAGGGGAGATGAGTTAGAACTGTCAGTTTTTATTGATGTCTGTGCCCCTGTTAAGGAGATTCCCCCTCTCTATTTGTCCTGTTTACGACTATCATTGAAAGTGAAAGTAAAATAAAATCCTACATTTTGAGTTGTCCAAGAAAAGTAATAGAGGGGAAATCTACCCATGAGGACTCTAGTTTTGGTAACCTGGGGGCAGGGATTTACTCTTGCTTCCTGTTTGGCTATGAGACAGGAAGTGAAGGGAAATCTCCGCAATGGGACACAGATGGCAAATAAAAATCTGACGGAGGTGAAAACCCTCCCTTGCTCTATCCAAAATGAAAAGGTTTTGCCTATAGTCCTATTTTAGGCATCAGGTGTTTTAGTTGTGGCCAGTTTCTTCTCAGGCTCTCTGCTGCTTGCCATGGTTCTTATAATGGACGTCAGAGGGGTTGTAGAGGTTCCTGTGAGTCCCCACCTGATAGGTGAATGATAGGTGATAGGTGAATGATAGGTGATAGGTGAATCCAGCATGGACACACCCGAATCCTGTTTTTATTTGGGGTTCTGATAGTTGTGCAGAGTGATTGGGAATGGGTTCTAAGGCTCCATTCATACTTGTACAACTTTGGACAGGTGCCACTTGGACACAACTTTGGCTTTGACCAATGATAATGGACAACTGTTGCACAACTGCTGCATGTATAACATCCAGGTGCGACTTTCATGCGACTTTTGCAGTCTATAGCATGAAAGTGGCATGAAAGTCAAACCAAAGTAGTGCAGGAACCTTTTTAATGTCGCTGTGATTTTAAGTCGCACATATTTGATTGTCATTGAAAAACATGAGGTGCGACAAGTGTGAATGGAGCCTAATAGTAGGAGCCCCACGATCATCAGTCGGTCTTTACAGAACAGTATGCGGCGATTTGTACCTTACCTTCAACGAGACAGTCAGCTTGCTATTTTTATAGTTTTGCAGGATGGTTTAGTTAAATTTTAAACACCTGTCTGCAATGAATGTAAACATCCAATTAGTAGAAGAGACAGAGGAAACTGGAAAAGGAACACAGCGGGTTGAGTGATTTCACAAAACATATGCTGTGTGCTTTAGGAAATGCACTTCAAATAGCAGGCAAATAGTTATATTTAGGCATTTCGCTGTCATTGTAATACTTTTTTTTTTTTTCTTTCTGGCTGCAAATATTTCTAGATTAAAAACCGGAGAAAGCGCAAGAGATTGAAACCTAACTAGTGTGAAACCTTGAGGCTTTTCATCTTTAATAAACAGAAGGCATCTAGCTGAATTGGTTCCAGTAATAATTTATTACCTTGAGATTTTTAGAAGTGCTAACGAGTCGTTCTGAGAAACTAATGAAGCTTGCTTTGGATTTCACTCTCAGTGTTGTTAATATTCTGCAAATGGTATCACTTTTTTAGTCCAACCAATTCTAAATTCTAAATGATTGGCCTTACTTTAAAATGAGAAGAGCTGTTCTTTTTCCGCTCATTGATTTGTTTAAGAAATCTACCTGCCCTAACAGTTTTACATGAGATGTATATTACTTTACCTGTAAAGTTAATCTAATATAAAGGATAAAATACTTAAAGTGTTACTAAACCCTCAACAGTAAAATCAGTCTGTATATGCAGTAAAGCAGCCCTCAAATATTCCATTAGCGTTTTGCAAGTGGAAAATGAGGGCTGGCAAGCGTGGGCTGTCTGAGGGGGGGGTAGCACTGCTAGTAGGCGGGTTGAATGGGAGCCGTTCTCCCAGCAATCCCGCTCGGGGGAAGAGAGCATGGAGGAAGAGGAGAGCTGGCCCGGACCACAAAGTGGGGATAGCCCGCTGTAACAGCTTACATTAGAATTGCCTCCGCTCGCGGTCTCACACAGCCCCGCCTCCTGACCAGACGCCTGTGACAGACAGAACACCGGTCCAATGCTGGGATGTGTTCTGTTTATCACAGGCGTCGGGTTAGGAGGCGGGACTGTGTGAGACCGCGAGCGGAGGCAATTCTAATGTAAGCTGTTACAGCGGGCTATCCCCGCTTTGTGATCTGGTTGGCAATCCTCTTCTTCCACTCTCTCTTCCCCTGTGATGATCCGGCCGCCCTCTCTCTTCCTCTGGACAGGTGAGGCTGCAATTATGGACACAGGTGAGGCTGCAATTATGGACACAGGTGAGGCTGCAATGGTGGGCACAGGTGAGGCTGCAATGGTGGGCACAGGTGAGGCTGCAATGGTGGGCACAGGTGAGGCTGCAATGGTGGGCACAGGCCACGCTGCAATGGTGGGCACAGGTCACGCTGCAATGGTGGACACAGGTGAGGCTGCAATGGTGGGCACAGGTCAAGCTACATTGGTGGGCACAGGCGAGGCAGCATTGGTGGGCACAGGTCACGCTGAAATGATGGGCACAGGTTACACTGCATTAATGGGCACTGATTAGGCTGCATTGATGGGCACAGGTGAGGCTGTACTGATAGGCACTGATAAAGTTGTTGTTAAAGCGGAGTTCCGCTTAAAAAAAAAAAAAAAAAATTAAAAGTCAGCAGCTACAAATACTGTAGCTGCTGACTTTTAATAATCCGACACTTATCTGTCCCAGGGTCCAGCGATGCGGGGGATCGAAGCCCCGCTCGTCTCCCCCTCCGCTCGGTGGTGCCGGCATTTTAACTGTGGGCGCTGCACGCCGTGACTGGCCGCGCAATCATCTGGGACTGGTCACGTGTCCCAGATGATTGACAAGAGGGAGGGGGAGAGGCGATCTCCCTTCCTGCGCCGAGGGAAGTGACGTCAGGGGCCCAGGCACCGAAGGAGGCAGACTACGAGGGACCCCCTAGCAACAGGCATTTAGAGGTGAGTAAAAAAAAAAAAATTTCTCTAAATGTTTTTTTTTCAATTTTTTTTTTAAGCACATTAATATTTTTTTTTTTTTTTTGGCGTGGAACTCCACTTTAATATTTATTTTTGTAACTTAATTCTGCATAAAAAATTGTGTCATTTCATGAGATAATTTATGAAGGAGTGTTTAGGGGCGGTGCAGGGTAGTTATTGGGTGAGGCAACTGGTGGCAAGTAACCCTTAAGGCCTGGCTAGTAGCTCAGGACTTGAAATTTTGAGCTCTGCAGTAAAACATGCTTGTTATACTCACTGTGAAACCTAAGGGGGTTAATCATCCACATTGTGTAAAAAGGCTGATCCTGTCTTCTCTGATCCTCCCCTTCTTCCACAGTCCCCAAACCATCTCCTGATAGAACCTTGGGGGGCAAACTGCACATGCTCAGTTTGGTGTGTATTGCTAGGGTGTTTTTTTTTTTTTGCTTGCGAGAGTGCATTTGATCAGCACAGGGCAAATCAGCACTGTCCAGACAGAGGGTCAGGGGTCCTGCAGCCTCATAGGACAATTGGGGGAGAATTAAAACTCCTCCTACCCTCCTACAAGCTTTCACTAGAACTCTGCTGGATACTAATCGAAGTCATAAGAATGCTTCAGCTGCTGATGAGAAGAGATATTTAGCAGTTTATATTTACTAAAACGATTGCATTCTTATGTTCTGTGTACTGTGGGAGACTAGATATAGTGAATGCAGGGTCCTGGGTTTAGTAACACTTTAAAGCTGAACATACAGAATTCATGGACACAAATTAAAGCAGTGACTCTCGCATGCAAGTGAGAGTCACGATCGCGGCACAGCTCTCTCAATGCGCCGGTGACATCACTGACAGTGCTAAATTATATATCCCCTAAACGGTGTACAATTTAGGAGATATTTACCCCCACTTCCAGTTGGATCACCATAGCAAAGTCCCCCCCCCCCTGACTGCAACCTTCTCGGACATGTCATACTGTAGATCCCAGAAGGCTGCAGGACCATTCTGCACACTGGGGACCCAAAGACCAGCAAAGAACTGGCCCAGGTGAAGACAGCACTGGACCCCTGTCCTATGATTAAAAGTCAGCAGCTACAAGTATTTGTAGCTGCTGAGTTTTAATTTTTCTCAAACAGTCTGAAGCTCCTCTTTAAAAAGTGCGAGCTGAAGTTTGGCTTCAATTTGTTAGTTTATCTAAATCTGCTAATACAGCTGACACTCCTCTCCCCACCATCCCCGACCCCCAACAATGCTGCTGTCCAAATTGTCTCTGTGGTCTCTGTGCTCCTTTATCCCCAGTATAAGCATTCTTATACCAGAGGTGTGTTACTGGCTGTATCACCTGGTGAAACCAGATGGAACAGAGCCTAAAAAAGACAACTAATGCAGCTACCACATCTAAGGATTGGGGAGCTGCAATATATTACATTTTTGTGTTTAGGTTTAATACCACTTCAATTCAACTCTAAATTCATTAATAAATAATTAAATGCAGGTTTTTTTTTTTTTTTTTTTTTTTAGCAGGGAGTAGTTGCTGGTACTCACCCCTCCCCTGGGCTCCTTGGGGTAGCGAAGTGAGGCACATAGTACCAGGGCGCAAGGCTCAGTAGTGTGCATTGCACAGGGTACAAGGCTCAGGAGTGTGCATTGCACAGGTTGCCGGGCTCAGGAGTGTGCATTGCACAGGTTGCAGGGCTCAGGAGTGTGCATTGCACAGGTTGCAGGGCTCAGGAGTGTGCATTGCACAGGGTGCAGGGCTCAGGAGTGTGCATTGCATAGGGTGCAGGGCTCAGGAGTGTGCATTGTGCAGGGCTCAGGAGTGTGCATTGCGCAGGGCTCAGGAGTGTGCATTGCGCAGGGCTCAGGAGTGTGCATTGCGCAGGGCTCAGGAGTGTGCATTGCACAGGGCTTAGGGCTCAGGAGTGTGCATTGCACAGGGTGCAGGGCTCAGGAGTGTGCATTGCACAGGGTGAAGGGCTCAGGAGTGTGCTTTGCGCAGGGCTCAGGAGTGTGCAGAGCTTAGGGGTGTGCATTGCGCAGGGCGCAGAGCACAGGAATGTGCATTGCACAGGGCTCAGGAGTGTGCATTGCACAGGGTGCAAGGCTCAGGAGTGTGTCACACAGAGCACATGGCTTTTGTTGTAGTAGTCCCCTTAATACTACCTGCACATAATTCAGGCAAGCGTTTGCGTCAGTGTCATGAACAATACTTACATGTGTGGTGAACTCAGGTAGGTCTTACTGCTGCATCTTCATAAACCTATCGCAATGGCAGCAACAGAATCTTAAAGATTTACTACCAGTTATCTGGCTAGGAAATTGGTGGTAATTAAAACCAACTCTGAGCTGGCATACAGAGGTGAGCCAATTCTCTGAGTAGGCTGTGCCTGTTCTGGGAAGCTGTCATGTATGTATAGCTTTCTACCTCAAGAAACACTGAATTGTTTTGTGATTTCTCAGCACACCTTAAAATGACACACCTTGCTCACCCAGCATTTACCAGCACACCTTGAAATATTTAAAATATTTATTAGGCCAAGCAATACCCTAAGACTGGCCATACACCTATAGATTATCTGCAGATTTTCTATGGTCAGATGGAAAAAGTGGAACAGATTCCTCCATTTATGCTGAACTGTGTGGATGGAAGAATCTCCCACTGGCCCAAGCTTCCATATCTTGCTAGTCCGCCCCTGCTGGCTCTCACAATACCTGAACATTCTGGGTGCAGGCATTGTTTAGGTTGAGAGCCAGCGGGGCCGACTAGCACGATACTGAAGCTTGGCCCAGTGGGAGATTCCTCCATCCACACAGTTTAGCATACATGGAAAAATCTGTTGCACTTTTCCATCTAACCATAGAAAATCTGCAGATAATCTATAGGTGTATGGCCAGCTTTAGGCTACTTTCACACTGGGGCAGGTGGGTGGGCGTTGGCGCTTTACCGTAATTTTAGTGGCGCTATTCGGCCTCTAGCGGGGCGCTTTTAACCCCCCCACTAGCGGCCAATAAAGAGTTAAAACCGCCCGCAAAGCGCCGCTGCAGTGGCGCTTTTCTGGTGGTTCGGCGGCGCTGCCCCATTGATTTCAGTGGGCAGGGGTGCTTTAGGAGCGGTGTATACACCGCTCCTACAAAGCTGCAAAGATGCTGCTAGCAGGACTTTTTTTTACCATCCTGCAAGCAAGTTATTTTGAGGGGACATCAAATTTACACTGTTATACAAGCTGTACACTCACTACTTTACATTGTAGCAAAGTGTCATTTCTTCAGTGTTTTCACATAAAAATATATAATAAAATATTTACAAAAATGTGAAGGATGTACTCACTTTTGTGATTTTGTGAGTATATATATGTAATATATATATATATATATATATATATATATATATAAAGAATAAGACGGGACCAATGCTTCAATGCAAATCTTCTTAACTTAAATATTTCAAAAATCGATACAAAAAGTGCACGGGTGCAAGCCACTGTACAGTATCGAGCATCACTGCTCTTTATCTGGCGGTGTGTAATACACTGATCAAGATACATACATTATCCAAAAACTCAAGCTAAACTACACAGGTGTTACACCTAATTACCTTATTGCCTTAATTAATCACACAAAGAGCACCGAATTTTAACCCTCTTTCCATTCCATATGGGAATCACCAGTAAATGTATTGTCTGAGTTGCAGATGTACAATTACTATATACACCTAACATTATGTACATCTAATAAATATCAGCAATACGCGGTCCTATAAGAGTATTTCAAAAGGGTATTCATAAATATAATTTCCCAGTTTTCTCTGCGTAAATTTCATTCCACCGATCATAAGCTGACTGAATATTCCGAGTAACGAAATGTGTCCAAAGATCTGGAAAAATACAAACATGTACATATATGTATTAAATATACCCATGCATGTATTCCAAACATTTCTGTCTGTATACTTTACAGAAATAAATATAGGTTGTAATCTTTATTCATCCCCTTAGGGTGAAGGGACTGTAACCTATTAATCCACCACACTTTCCGTTTTTTAAGTTTTTTACGATTCTGTCACCCCCTCTTCTGTCATGAGAAACCTCTTCTAACACCATAAAGCGTAACTCTGACTCATTGTGTCCTTTCTCCAAGAAGTGTCTAGATACAGGTAAGCCGGGTTGAGAAAGTCTGATCGTACTGCGGTGCTGGGCTATTCTGTCTTTAATTTTCTAAATAGTTTCTCCAACATAAATGAGGTTACAAGGACATGTGAGGATGTATACCACATATGACGACTGACAGGTGTGGAAACCATTGATCATCATTTTCTCCCTACTAACAGGATGAATATAATGATCACCCTTTAGTAGAAGATTGCATTGAATGCACTTTAGACATGGAAAACATCCCCTTCTTTTCTTACCAAGAAATGTTAATTTGGTTTCCTGAGTGTTAATCCTAAAATCAGATCGCACCAATGACTCCCTTAATGTTTTGTTTCGTCAATAGGCTCTCATGGTGAATTGTTGAAACTCTTCTATTTGGGGATAGGAACGTTTCAAAAGAGGCCAATGTTTTTTCACAATGTTGAAGATTTTCTCACTATAACTGTGAAACTGGAATACAAAAGGTATCCTCGGTCTCACCTGTTTATGCTTCCTAGAAATCCCACTGTTATCTACTCGCTGAATGCTTTTAAATTCCTGCTGGATGAGTCTCTCTGGGTATCCTCGCTCTCTGAACCTCTGACACATTTCCCCTAGCCTGATATTTTTAATTGTATCATTACTTACAATATGTACAACCCTGAGTAGTTGGCTCATAATAATAGACTTAAAGACATGAGGTGGGTGATAGGAACCAACTTTTATTATTAAACATCTATCAGTTGGTTTAATATACAGATCGGTGTGAATCCGATCATGATCAAAATCAATCAATCAATCATGATAAAAGATATCCTTGTGTCCAAAAAAGGAACGGAATCACCACCGATGTGTATTTTAAACTGTATATCTGGAGAAAATCCGTTTAGTATCTCATCAAACATTCTCAAAGATTCAATGTTGCCCCGCCACACTGCAAAAATATCATCTATATAGCGCCACCAGGTGGCGCAATACCTCTGAAAAACTTCATTCACAAAAATATGTCTATGTTCAAAATCATTCATGAATGAACATGCATATGGTGGGGCAACATTTGAACCCATCGCAACTCCGTTCAGTTGTACAAAAAACTGTTCCTTAAACATAAAATAGTTGTTATGCAACACAACATGCAATAGTTTTTCAAAAAGCAAAATCTGAGCTTCAGAGTATTCTTGGCTATTTTTGATTAATTCAATCGCAGCTTTAAAGTGAAGGTCCACCCTGAAAAAAAAAATTGCACTAAAAAATACCTAAAAAAATGGAGGAAAAGAAAAAAAAAATGTTTTTACTTATGTGAAATGGCTGTTGCTAGGCAGCCTTCCTAATCTGCCTCTTCCTATGCCGTGGTGATCTTCAGTCTCCTCCTCGCGTTGTCTTCTGGTGAATGGGGCGTGGTGTGTTATGGGAACTGTGTGTGTGCCACAACACATCCCGTCCCATTCACAAAGCGCTGCGCGACTCGCGCATGCGCAGTAGAAAACGGGCAGTGAAGCCGTAAGGCTCCACTGCCTGGTTCCCTTAGTTAGGATGGTGGTCCCGGGACCCGAGAGCCGAGGGACGGATCGGCCTCGGGCGGCTGACATCACGGGCACCCAGGACAGGTAAGTACTTATTTAAAGTCAGCAGCTACAGTGTTTGTAGCTGCTGACTTTTACATTTATTTTTTTACGGCCGGAATCCCGCTTTAATGCCTGGTGTAGGATAGATGTATAGAGGCTCGTGACATCCCAAGTCACAAGAATCTCATCTTCTGGTAAGAAAAGAAAGGCATGTCTAAATTGCATTCAATGCAATCTTCTACTAAAGGGTGATCATTATATTCATCCTGTTAGTAGGGAGAAAATAATGATCAATGGTTTCCACACCTGTCAGTCGTCATATGTGGTATACATCCTCACATGTCCTTGTAACCTCATTTATGTTGGAGAAACTATTTAGAAAATTAAAGACAGAATAGCCCAGCACCGCAGTACGATCAGACATTCTCAACCCGGCTTACCTGTTTCTAGACACTTCTTGGAGAAAGGACACAATGAGTCAGAGTTACGCTTTATGGTGTTAGAAGAGGTTTCTCATGACAGAAGAGGGGGTGACAGAATCGTAAAAAACTTAAAAAACGGGAAGTGTGGTGGATTAATAGGTTACAGTCCCTTCACCCTAAGGGGATGAATAAAGATTACAACTTATATTTATTTCTGTAAAGTATACTGACAGAAATGTTTGGAATACATGCATGGGTATATTTAATACATATATGTACATGTTTGTATTTTTCCAGATCTTTAGACACATTTCATTACTCGGAATATTCAGTCAGCTTATGGGCGGTGGCATGAAATTTACACAGAGAAAACTGGGAAATTATATTTATGAATACCCTTTTGGAATACTCTTATAGGACCGCGTATTGCTGATATTTATTAGATTTACATAATGTTAGGTGTATATAGTAATTGTACATCTGCAATTCAGACAATACATTTACTGGTGATTCCCATATGGAATGGAAAGAGGGTTAAAATTGGGTGCTCTGTGTGCGATTAATTAAGGTAATTAGGTGTAACACCTGTGTAGTTTAGCTTGGGTTTTTGGATAATGTATGTATCTTGGTCAGTGTATTACACACAGCCAGATAAGCCTGATGAAGAGCAGTGATGCTCGATACTGTACAGTGGCTTGCACTCATGCACTTTTTGTATCGATTTTTGAAATATTTTTGAAGTAAAGAAGATTTGCATTGAAGCATTGGTCCCGTCTTTTTCTTCTAAATAATTACCCGTGGAGGATCGGGAGTCCACCCTGACCGTGCTTTGATATCACAGAATATAAGAGCAGAAGGTAACCCACCCATTGATTGTGTGTGTGTGTGTGTATGTGTATATATATATATATATATATATATATATATATATATATATATATATATATATATATATATATATATATATATATATATACCGTCACAATATATATATATTTTTTTTATTCAGCTGTCCGCAGGAAAACCCATTGACTGCTGATGATTCATCAGTTGTTAAGGTCTCTGCGGCTGGCTTCCCGGCCCCACCCCTTAACAACCAGCTTACACTGCACCCTGATTGGGCAAAGCTTTGCCTAATCAGGGCACAGAGTGCAGTGCATTGCAAGGTGTTTGGCGGGGAGAACACCTTGCAAATTCGGGTGTTTGGCAAACGGTCAAGCAGGCAAGTGAACGGTCGAACAGACAAATGTTCGACTCAAACTCATGCTCCGACCAAACCGTTCGCCCAACCCTATTAACAATCATAAATACAAACTATATAATGCAAACTAATACATTAAAGCAAGCACTAACTGTGTGTTTTAGTTTAATATGGTAAATATTGTTTTTGCATCTCTGGGTTCTTATGGTCAGAATAACTAAGGTGTTTGCATTAGTTCTAAAAAATATTACCCTGGGTTTGGAAATGGACATTTTACTAATATGATGATCTTTTGTACCTTCTTTTCCAGCCTATTTGAGAACAGAGTCAAAGAGCAAACAATCAGGCAATTAATGCAATAGTATTCTTCATCTTCCATGAAAGCTAATAACAGAGTGGAAATCCCATAACTGCATTATTGAGTATAGCATAAGAGAATATATGAGAGTTAACCAGAGTTCTCTGACAGCTGCTGATCTTTGACCACATTAATACAGCAGCCAGACATCATAAAGTCACTTTGATGAGAAGTGCTGTAACATCATGGACATCTAGATGACTCTGGCATTGAAACTTTATGGCCACATTTTCTGCAATGAAAAAACGCAAGAAAATAAAGCAGTTATTTTGTTGGCTGTAAGTTCAATGAAATCAATGGGTGAATAAACAGTTTTTTCAGGAAGATAATCACATAAAGATATAATATATATAAAACACAAAGCGCTGTGATGCTAAATAGCTGATAATTACACATAAAACCAAGTGAGGCTGCTATCAAAAGAGAGTGTTTTCAGAGTCACTTAAAAAGAATAAATAATGATATTTGAAGTGCTTCACAATGTGCATGAAAATGAATATATAAGAATAAATATAAATAGTCAAATCCAGCGGTGAGTAAAAACTCCTAAAAAATCCAGCAATCAAAATAGTGTAAAATTATAAAAAATTAGTGACACCAAATGTGTAAAAAAATTCACACAAAAAATCCACATAAAAATAAATATATAGGGATGTATTCAGAAGGTTCAATTATACAGGTGTAGAATCCTGATTGGTATAGAGCTTTTGATCACTAGCAAAGCTGTTTAAAAACAAATAGCTCCTTGAGGGTATAGGGACTGATGTGAATGTATAATATATATATGTAAAGCGCTGCGTAAATTGACGGCGCTATATAAGTACCTGAAATAAATAAAATAATAAAATAAATAATCAAGGTGCTCATTGACCTTCATAGTAACAATGTGCTTTTTGCTTCTATTCACAACCAATGTGAGAATCATAAACAGGCAGATAAGAGAAAAAACCAATCATTGTGCAATAGTTAGGATACCAAGGTACACAGGCAAACTTCAATCCACTCACGTGTGCCTTATAATGATAAGGCATATGCAGGTTTTACTATAGCAGTCAGCCGCCTTAGACAGGAGCAGATTCAGTGCAGTACACTGTGTGATACTGCTGATCTGCACAGAGCGTCTTTGGCTCCTCCCACGCGTTACATCACAGTCACGTGACTTTTTCAAGGATCCTTGAAAAAGTCACGTGACTGTGATGTAACGCGTGGGAGGAGCCAAGGACGCTCTGTGCAGATCAGCAGTATCACACAGTGTACTGCACTGAATCTGCTCCTGTCTAAGGCGGCTGACTGCTATAGTAAAACCTGCATATGCCTTATCATTATAAGGCACACGTGAGTGGATTGAAGTTTGCCTGTGTACCTTGGTATCCTAACTATTGCACAATGATTGTTTTTTTCTCTTATCTGCCTGTTTATGATTCTCACATTGGTTGTGAATAGAAGCAAAAAGCACATTGTTACTATGAAGGTCAATGAGCACCTTGATTAAGCAAGTGTTTTTAAACAGCTTTGCTAGTGATCAAAAGCTCTATACCAATCAGGATTCTACACCTGTATAATTGAACCTTCTGAATACATCCCTATATATTTATTTTTATGTGGATTTTTTGTGTGAATTTTTTTACACATTTGGTGTCACTAATTTTTTATAATTTTACACTATTTTGATTGCTGGATTTTTTAGGAATTTTTACTCACCGCTGGATTTATTTTACTATTTATATTTATTCTTATATATTCATTTTCATGCACATTGTGAAGCGCTTCAAATATCATTATTTACACATAAAGATATACATTTCAAGTGTTTAAGGACTTCTACAGTGAAATTTTTCAAGCCTGGGTAGTATTCACCAAAGTAGAAGAAAATCAGTAGCAAATTAATTTGTGCCAGGATTCTCGGAGGAACTAAAAGAGCTGAAGTGCTTCTCGTAGAATTGACTGTGCACCACAGTGACAGGTGAATACTAATTAAACTGCTTCTTGGTGGCCAAGAAATAGTGAGAACCAGGGGCTGCTACGACATTGTCTCCAGTTTCTTCATCTAGTGACATATATGTGTGCTGTCTGAAAATGACACCTCAATGATGTCCTGTATTAAGGGTTACTGAAATAAAAAATCTGTATTGGATTATTGGAAAGAGGTTATCTATGTGGATCTCTGCCGTGTGCATGATACCAAGATGAGTTCATGTGTGTTATGAATCAGGGGATTGAAGCTATTTGTGCAGTGTTGTATGACAGTTTTATTGAAACTGTTATAAACATTCAACTGAAATTGAAAAAAGATTTTTTTCTTGTGAAAACAAATGTTACTATTAAGGAGTAACTCCACTTTCGTTGCAGAAAAAACGATCCCCTCTTTGTGATCATCGTACACTGTAGGGATGTTAACAATCCTTGTTGCATTCCTACCTGTTTCTGCTCTGATGGAATAGCTTTTTTTTTTTTTTTTTTTTTTTTTAAACATGTTCTGTACAGACTGATCTCAATGGGAAGGTCTGATTCATTAATATTACCTGGTACACTTTTAATGTACTGTTCTGAAAAAAAATGCAGTTCCTGTATCCATTTAAAGGTTATTAAAGTGTTACTAAACCCAGGACCCTGCGTCCACTATATTTGGTCTCCCACAGTACACAGAACATGGAAATGCAATTGTTTTAGTAAATATAAACTACATTTTCTCAGTAGTTAGAGCAGTCTTGTGACTTCTATCAGTGTCTGGGTAAAGCTTGTAGGAGGTGTTTTTCATTTTCTCATGATTGTCCTATGAGGATGCAGGACCCCTGACACTCTGTCTGGACAGTGCTGATTGACCCTGTGCTGATCACATGCACTGTCCCAAGAAAAAAAAAAACTCTAGCAATACACGGCAAACTGAGCATTTGCAGCTTGACTCTTAGCCTCTGTACTATCTGAAGATGGTTTGGGGACTCTGGAAGAAGGGGAGGAACAGAGGAGACCGTGTCAAACAGCCTTTTTACACAGTGCAGAGGATTAACCCCTTAGGTTCCTCAGTGAGTATAACAAGCATGCTTTACTGTATCTACAGACTGATTTTACTGTTGAGGTTTTAGTAAAACTTTACCCATTAGGGAGTATCTCACCAATTTTTTTTGGAGGCATTTTGTATACCAACTGTCACCATATTGCATTTAATTTTACTGAAAATTAGTGGCTGCAGATTGAATTGGAAATGTTTGATAACATTAAAGTGGATGTAAACCTGATTCTTTAAATTTGAGCTGGACACATATACAGTATCTCACAAAAGTGCCCCACACATTTTTGTAAATATTTTATTATATCTTTTCATGTGACAACACTGAAGAAATGACACTTTTCTACAATGTAAAGTAGTGAGTGTACAGCTTGTATAACAGTGTAAATTTGCTGTCCCCTCAAAATAACTCAACACACAGCCATTAATGTCTAAACCGCTGGCAACAAAAGTGAGTACACCCCTAAGTGAAAATGTCCAAATTGGGCCCAAAGTGTCAATATGTTGTAGGCCACCATTATTTCCCAGCACTGCCTTAACCCTCTTGGGCATGGAGTTCACCAGAGCTTCACAGGTTGCCACTGGATTCCTCTTCCACTCCTCCATGACAACATCACAAGCTGGTGGATGTTAGAGACCTTGTACTCCTCCACCTTCCATTTGAGGATGCCCGACAGATGCTCAATGGGGTTTAGGTCTGGAGACATGCTTGGCCAGTCCATCACCTTTACCCTCCGCTTCTTAAGCAAGGCAGTGGTCATCCTTGAGGTGTGTTTGGGGTCTTTATCATGTTGGAATACTGCCCTGCGGCCCAGTCTCTGAAGGGAGGGGATCATGCTCTGCTTCAGTATGTCACAGTACATGTTGGCATTCATGGTTCCTTTAATGAACTGTATTATTATTATTATTATTATTATTATTATTATTATTATTATACAGGATTTATAATAGTGCCCAGTGCCCGCAGCGCTCATGTAGCCCCAGACCATGACACTCCCACCACCATGCTTGACTGTAGGCAAGACACACTTGTCTTTGTACTCCTGACCTGGCTGCCGCCGCACACGCTTGACACCATCTGAACCAAATAAGTTTATCTTGGTCTCATCAGACCACAGGACATGGTTCCAGTAATCCATGTCCTTAGTCTGCTTGTCTTCAATAAACTGTTTGCAGGCTTTCTTGTGCATCATCTTTAGAAGAGGCTTCCTTCTAGGAAGACAGCCATGCAGACCAATTTGATGCAGTGTGCGGTGTATGGTCTGAGCACTGATAGGCTGACCCCCCCACCCCTTCAACCTCTGCAGCAATGTTGGCAGTACTCATACATAAATTTCCCAAAGACAACCTCTGGATATGACGCTAAGGACGTGCACTCAACTTCTTTGGTTGACCATGGCAAGGCCTGTTCTGAGTTTAACCTGTCCTGTTAAACCACTGTATTGCCTTGGCCACTGTGCCACAGCTCAGTTTCAGGGTCTTGGCAATCTTCTCATAGCCTATGAGAAGACCATCTTCATGTAGAGCAACAATTCTTTTTTTCAGATCCTCAGAGAGTTCTTTGCCATGAGGTGCCATGTTGAACTTCCAGTGACTTCCAGTGAGAGAGTGAGAGCGATAACACCAAATTTAGCACACCTGCTCCCCATTCATACCAGAGACCTTGTAACACTAACGAGTCACATGACACCAGGGAGGGAAAATGGCTAATCGGGCCCAATTTGGATATTTGCACTTAAGGGTATATTCACTTTTGTTGCCAGCAGTTTAGACATTAATGGCTGTGTGTTGAGTTATTTTGAGGGGACAGCAAATTTACACTGTTATACAAGTTGTACACTCACTACTTTACATTGTAGCAAAGTGTAATTTCTTCAGTGTTGTCACATGAAAATATATGATAAAATATTTACAAAAATGTGAGGGGTGTACTCACTTTTGTGAGATACTGTATCTGCAGTGTTTTCTTATCTCTTCTTATTTCTTATCTCAAAGTACTAAGTCACGTGTCTTTATGCTGCTCCGTTCTTCTGTGATCAGTATGATAACTTCTGACAAGTTCTCTGACAACCACAAAACAAGCCTGAATTTGGGGTGGGTGCTATAAATAAATTAGCAGAGAGCTGATCTATTCACAGCACATTCCTTCCTTCCTCTGTCTTTGTGGAGTGGGGGGGGGGGGGGGTGCCTTTCCTCCAATCAGCTGTCACACAGTGACATGCCAAGACTACACTCCTACTGCTGAACAGGAAGAAAAAATCTCTAACAAGATGTTCACTTTCTAAAGAATATAGCAAGCTGAAGACAGCAGATATGCACGTAAAACTTATGTAGGGAGGTTTGTTTTATCTCTGTGTATCACCTGAGGCTGTTTACTTCACTGGGTAGGTATAGGAGAGGGTTTACATCCACTTTAAAGAGGAACTGCAGTCTGCTCACATAATTTGTAATAAAACATCTTTTCCATTCGGAAGCTTCCCTCCAACCACTTTGCATATCATTTTATATATACTGTGATTCTGTACTTACCAAATATGCTGCAGAAATCTCCCTCCACTGAGTCTTGCTGCATCCATTTTAACTGTGGGCAGCTGAAGCTGCTGCCTGTTCACACCCTGGATTTACACAGACACACACTTCCAGCTCTGCAGCTCTCATTGGCCCTCTTATAACTCATCCCCCCTCCCTTCCTGGCAAACTCTCAGGAGCATGAGAGAGCTGTGCACGATGTCATAAGCCTAGTCTAATGACCAGACAAACAGGAAGTGGGCTATATAAGGTATTTACTGGCAGAAAAAAAACGTTTTACTATCCAAAGTTAAATCAACAAGGGCAGAAGATTTATTGGATGGAAAGATGAAAAATGACTGAAGTTTTGCTTTAACTTGAATGTCTTGTTTACCAATTGTATGTGCTATATTATTTTTTTTTTTTTTATTTACTAACTATAAGTTACCCTTTAAGCACGCAGTTCTAAGACACCCCACATTCTACGTTTTAATATTTTATGAAGCCAGTTGTACAATGTTTTTTCAGTATGATGCTTTTACAAAAGAAAACTGTGCCAAAAACATTTAGCTAAAATTTAAAATAGACATTTTTTTGTGTATGAAAATGAATGCCAGGACCAGGTATGGCCTTTCTAAATATCTGGCAGACTATGCCAAGGGCCTTTGCTATAAAGTTTTTATGTTACACAAATTCTACTTTTTATATGTTTGAGGTAAAAGAGACTTGCAACAGTTCCAATATCAATGAAATGTTATACAACACTGTTCATGGCTGTGCTGTTTTGTGGAAGCCAAATCCTGTAGTAAAGAAACAATTTCACTGTGTAGTCCTGAAATTAGTTTCCCTCATGTGCCGTTACAGGTGTAGGAGGTCACTTAAAAACTTTTATTGAGGGAGATAAGGAGTCTGCCATTGCTGACCTGGAAACCCCAGCTGCCTGGCTAGCCACATTATACAATGGTGTTAATAGTTTCCTGAACAAGGGAGCAGATCAGCAACATTAGAGTGAAGTCAGTGCTTGCTTCTTGATTGGTGACTGAAGTACTGAAGCCTTTGGATTAGCATGACCGATGAACAACTAATATGCTGTGAAGACTGTATACTTCCTTAGTAAGGGTTTCACTTACCCCACAACATACATATGGTCCTGTGTCGACAGCAGTGGCGGCCGGTGTTAATTTTTTTTTTTTTTTGCGCAGGTGACAGACGACAGGGCATCACAGGCAGTGGGCATCACGGGCGGATTCCCCTTCTCTTCCCGGGCATGACGGTGGCTTCTGTCTACTCACTCCGTCTTGGCGGCCAATCAGAATGCTTCTCCTTTCGGCCAACCTGATTGGCCGGGAGGAGAATCGGTGCGAAACTAGTAAATATTCATGCGCTATCGAGCCCACCATTTTTTTTAAGCCTATTAGAGCCTCTGGCTGTAATCACGTGCTTCAAAACCCCCCCATTGGAATTCATGCATCCGGCGTCCTGCATGGGGGCCGGATGCATGGATGGGGGGGGTGGTGTCAGTGCTCCCTTAAAGGAAGGGCCACTCCTGGTCGGCAGGCTTTTGTTCACTTTAAACTGGATTTACATTTACACATAAGTCTATGGAAGTCCAAAATCTGCTTGAAGCTGCGGTTCAAGAAGGAGGTCAACTGCAGGTCAAATGATCAGTTAATAAATTCTGAATGATCTAACAACAATCTCAAACTGATGCCATTGACACAATAGGGTTGATTTACTAAAACTGGAGAGTGAAAAATCTGGTTCAGCTGTGCATTGTAGCCAGACAGCTTCTAACTTCATCTTGTTCAATTAAGCTTTGACAAAAAAACCCGGAAGCTGATTACCTGAAGCCAAAAAATAAAAATAAAATAAATAAATCTTGTTCCCTTAAAGCATGAACAACAGCACAGTGCTTTTGCAGTGTCATTTGGCCCATATAGCCTTAAAAACCTGTCTGATCCTGCCTGGCTATGCCCTCCGCCTTGATAACTGACCACGGTTTATCATGGCTGCTGAGCCCTGACACCGTGGTCTGTTTACATGCCTCTGTCATCCACAGCCCTACTCTGTCCTTGTCTGTCCTCCACTCCCCCCCTCCCTGCCTGTCTGCTCGTGTCAGTGCCCGCCCTCTCCTCCTGCTGCTCTCATATTTATATTATGTTTATACCATCCTATCTGTTATATAATGCTATGTGTCCCAGTGCCTGTGTTGTATAAAAATGATGCCGATTTCTACCCTGTCTCAGAGTGTCTCCCGGCGCTCACGTGACTCCTCGGCTCTCTGCTCCTCTCCTCCCCTCCTCCTGACTGACGTCATGGGGAGTTCTCGGCCCCTCCCGCTAAAGCTGTCAGCCAGGGAGAGGAGAGCTCTGAGAAGTCATATGAGCGCCGGGAGAAGCTCTGAGATAGGGTAGAAATTAGCATAGGCACTGGAACACATAGCCTTATAAAACAGATGGAATGATACAAATATAATATAGTGGCTTAACCACTTTAAACCCATTTACCTTCTGATAAATGGCAGGTACATGCCAGTTCCTTTGTGTTCCCATTATTCATAATTTTCCATTACAAGATCTTTATGACCACATAACCAACTGTATGCCTTCATCTTACATTCAGTTTAAAACTGTTCTCCACTCTGTAACAAAAAGTTAAGTCAGCAGCTGCAAATACTGCAGCTGCTGACTTTATATAGGACACTTACCTGTCCATAAATCCAGCGCCGTCCTCACCGAGGCTAGTCCTTCACTAGCCTTTGGGTTCCCGGCAACGACATCTTAAGTGTGGGCACCTAGCTGTGACAGCTTGCATGCCGGCTGCCCACTACGCATGCATGAGGCACGCTGCACTTTGTGAATGGTCCCACAGTCTTCTGGGACCTGTGACATGTCCCAGAAGACTGCAGGTAGGGAGGGGGAAAGGAAAGCTGCTCTGTCAAAACTAGGTACCTGCTCCTCAACCCCCCCCCCCCTCAAGAATCACATTCCAAATTAGGTAGAGGGGGAGGTGGACTTAAAGTGGAACTTCACCTTTAACATCCCTTACACTCTATTACAAATCACAAGGCTCTTTTGACCATCAAAATTGGGAATGGTCCTGGCAAAATTAATAAATATTATGTCACAGAAACCTGTTAGGATGACACTGTTTCACCTTTTTCGGCTTAAGAAGTGAAAAAATAAGATATATGTCCAAAGTAATACAATTCTTAGTTTGTTATTTGTCTAGCTGGGTATTGACCTGTACTATGTACAGTACCTTAGGTTTGTATCAATGTCCCTATAGACTTCATTAAAACTGACTGGGATAAAAATGAGGTCTCATGCGTATGTGTTGTGAGAATCTCTTCTCTGCAGCAAAGTACAGTGATACAGAATATCATTTATGATGGAACTCTATAGTGGGTATAGTTGAGTAGGAAAAATAAAGAAATCTATTGATGTTAGAGTCCCAATAAAATACAATATTATTGCAATTTAACTTTGAATCACAAGTATGCAATACGATATTGATTTTTTTTTCAGATACACAGAGATGATGCTTTCACTTAAGAATGTTATGATGGCAGTTGTAGAGACATTGGTCAATAAATTTGAAGAGGACCAAGCCAAAAACCGAGAAATGCAGAAAAGGGCACTACATGAACAGTCCAGCTGTAGATACACTGATAATTGTTCTGACAGTGATTCATCTTTCAATCAGGTATGTGTGTGTTACATTGCAAAAAAAGGAAAGAAAATGGTCTGGTGCTACCCATAACAAACCTTAATCCCTAAAATGCACTAAAAAAACTAAATTTTGCCCGTGGGACTTTGAATGAGGAGAGCATGTGAGGCCAAAAATGGTAAATATAACATGTAATCATATTGTCACAATTTATTGTAGATGTACACCACCATCATATATTGCATACATAGACATAATTGCCAACCGACTTGAGAACAGCATAACAGTAGTAGAAATCATTCACATGTTAGTAAATCTTGATATAGAATAATATACAAGCATCTTTGACCCTTAACTCAATGCGTTTCACATACCCCAATGTCCATCCTCATGTATGGCACTGAAATATATTTTATTTTATTATTATATTTATATATTATGTTTATATCATTTATATGTATTTATATTTCAGTGCCATACATGGGGATGGACATTAAGGTGCATGAAGGGACATATCATGGTCTTCCAAATCATGAATGTCCTCCGTTTGTTCCCCTGTCGGTTTTGGCCGGCTTCACTCCTTCAGCTCCTGTGTCAGACAAATTTTGCTGCCGCCTCCTGTGAGATCACTCCTCTTGGGATTTTGGTTCCTCCAGCTTGTGAATATGGGACCTTTTTACTAAGGACTCTAAATATACAAAATTCACTCAAAAATATTTACCATCATGATATATTTTTAATTTATATTTTTATTTTATAGATCCAATGCATATATACCCACTCCTGTAGAAGTGAGCCTTGCTCGCGAAACGAGTCACAGATGCTTGTATATGAATCACAGATGCTTGTATATTGTTTTATTTCAACCTATGCTAACATGTGAATGATTTCTACTACTGTTGTTATGCTGTTCTCAAGTTGGTTGGCAATTTATGTCTATGTATCCAATATATGATGATGGTGTACGTCTACAATACATTTTGACAATATGATTTCTCTTTATATTTACCATTATTGGCCTCACGTGCTCTCCTCATTCAAAATCCCAGGGGCAAAATTTTGTTTTTTTATGTTACATTGCAACCTGCGTTGCAATATACTGTAGTTTCAAATAGCCATTTAAGGGAGCATATTTTTTTTTTATTAATTTATTTTAGGGCCACAGATATAATTAAAAAAAAAAAACAAAAACAGTCCTGTAAATGATATACAGGTATATTGCATATGAATATAATTTCTTAATTGTGCAGTACAGGCTTCTTACATCTTGATCATTGGTTATACAGTATGCCGCCACCCTTAGATGAGGACATTGACAAACAAAGTAGTTAGGACAGCCAATGTAACCTCTCTTGCTTCAAGCAATCCTCAGTTTTTTTGCTGGTGTCCTTGGTTGATGGGATGATCCCTTTCTATTGATTCTGATTAGACCCACTAGCTTCGAGTGCATCTGACAAGGGTTCAGTCAAACAACGCCACAGCCGTGGCTTACATCAGTCATCAGGGTGGCATCAGAAGCCATGACCCCCTCCAGAATTGGATAATTCTCACTTGAGCTGAAAGAGGTCTTTCAGCCTTGTCCACCTTTTACTTTTAGGAATAGATAGTTGGCATTTGGACTTTCTCAGTCATCAGTGCCTGGATGAGTGGGAATAATCTCTTCACCCCAAAGTGTTCTTGGACAAACGTCACTGCTGGGGGATGCCAGACATACCTTTATTGGCGTCCCCCAGGGATCCAAAGACCTTTGCTGTGAACACACTATTGACACATTGGGATCTGTTCCGGCTAAGATACTCCTTCCCTCTGCTACAAATTCTTCCTTGCCTGCTTCTCACAGTTGAGATAGAGAGCATTCATATAATCTTGGTGGCAGCAAATTGACCCAGAAGGACTTAATGCGCAGACTCTCTGTTAGCACTTGCAGATCAATCAGATTTGCTGTCTCCGGGATCAGCCTGCTATCCTGCTTCATCATCACTGGCTTTGATGACTTGGTTGTTAAAACTCAAGTCCCGAGATATCAGGTTTACTCTGACTCTGTTATTCCTACGCTGTTTAAAGCTAGGAAATCAACCTCTTGCAAAGTCTATTACTGCCCTTGAGAAGGCTTACTTAACGAAATTTCACCCTAGAGAATACTCTGTGGGATGCATCCTGTCCTAACTCCAATCTAGGCTGGAGCAACATTTGGCCTTGAGCAAACTGAAGGGCCAAATTCTCTTTCTGAATCTGCTGGCCACTCATTTCCTGATAAAAAACCTTTGTTCAGGGGTTGGCTTACATCATTCCTCCTGTTCATTTACCAGTCTTACCTGGAGATTTTAATTTGGCTTTACGGAACGTTGCTTTGAGCTTGTTTGGGATATTTCCTTGGCTGACGTTACTCGTAAGGTAGTTTTTCTTATGGATATCGCATCAGCAAGACAGGTCCCAGAATTGGCGGCCTTATGTACAAAATCCCTTCCTTGTTCTTCATAAAAACAAGGTGGTTTTGAAGTACCGGGCCATTTCTCCCTATAGTGGTTTTCCTTCTTCAACCTTAATCAGTAAATCTTCTTATTCCTGTTTGTGCTGCTCCAAAGCACCCAAAAAAGGTCTTTCCACATTGTTTAGATGTAGTATGTGCAGTGGGAGCTTATCTCTCATCCACTGCATCCTTCTGAACCTAAGGTTCTCTGGTTGTCCTGCCTGCGGGCTCTTGCCTGCAGCAGCCGTCCTGCATTTCATTTCATCATCTCAAAGTAGCCTAGGCAAATTTTCTCCATGCTCCAGAGAACTCTGGAGCATGAAAGTGTATAACGTTTATCCATGTGAAACAGTCTGGCTATTAGTGTTTTGGAATACCACTAACTATGCAATCCACCACTTATTGGAATATCTTGCCATCATACATATAGATGGCCACTATGTTTGGGTCCTTTGCTACCTTTTCTTCATTTTGGGCTGTAGTCTCTGTGGCATCTCTCTTCCATTCCTGGATAATATACAGCATCACTTTGTTAATATACCATTTTTTTATAATGTCACCCTGAGGTCCCCTTGAAGAAGCAATCTATCACGAAAAGCACCGGAACCTTTCCTTACATCCTACAGATGCAGAGCCTTACAATACTGAATATAGATGTATTTTTCACTTTTTTTTTTTTTTGCAAATTGTATTAGTATGACTTGTAGACATCTGGTTCTGGCCTGATAGAGGTGAAATATAAAGTGTGAGATCCATGCTCTATCTAGAGTAATTTTAGATATACCTTTGGTTCTTCAAGATAATTATAATATTATGTACACAATAAAATGTAATTTTCATTCAAACCTTTGGTTCTTCAAGATAATTTTAATATTATGTACACAATAAAATGTAATTTTCATTCAAAACTCTGCAGTTGTGATTCTGTTTCTGAAACTGTAGCATCATTAAAAGTCCCATCCTTTTCTTCTTTTTGTGTTTTATATTATTATTTGGGGATGTGATGCAGTTTATACCAAACTACATCCTCGTGAGATTACATTGTATAATTGTTTTCCACTTTCAGTCCTCTAGCACCTCCCACACCTGTGGTTATAGCAGGCCAGTAATACTGTCCCACACATTTTTGATAAACCTAAAGGAAATTTACAATCAGAGTGTAACATGTATGGTCAGTTTCTGTTCTTGAAGTAACTTGCAGCCTTCTGCAGCAGTCATGACACAGCTATGTTAAGAGAGTGGGGCATAGTGGGTAGGGGACGGCTTTGTGTACATGGGACTTCAGTGCATTTCTGACATTTTAATGTTTGTGGAGTGTGGCTTTACTATTGCAGCCAGGGACTGATGTGGAACAGTGCTCACATTAATAAGTAAGCGCTATAAGACTCGTCATTCCTGTGTCTGTAGCTGCAGCAGTCTTGTGTATTGAGAGCCTAAGTTGGAAGTCCCTTCAATTTTTTACATAAGGGTGGAGTTGTTGGAGGACCCAAGGACTGAATGAAGAAATTCTGTACTACTTTGTATATTACCTTAAAAATAACACTTGGCAAAATGTCAAGGTATTTAGCATCTGATTGTTTTATTTTTATTTACTTATGTATTTATTTATTGTTGCAGAGTTACACATTTATGAACCAGGAACAACTGCAGCTTATTGCTGAACAGTTAGATCCAAGTCAGCCAGAGGAGGTATGTACAATTTAATGACTTGCTGTTTAAAGATGGTGTCACATGGCCCCTGCCATTATTCAAGAAGTGTTTTTAGGCCAGTGGTTCTCCACGCCTGTCCTCAGAACCCACTAACAGGCCAGATTTTAAGTATTACCTTGGGGAGATGCAGAGTAGAATACTGCAATCACTGAGCAGCAAATGATGTCACCTGTGATATATTTCAGTTATCTTGCAAACTTGGCCTATTAGTGGGTCCTGAGGACAGGAGTTGAGAACCACTGTTTTAGGCAGCGACGTTGATTAGCTGGTTCTGTGTTATCAGCTTCAAAGAGCCAGCAAACCTCTTATGTGAGATTTTTAAATGGCCTGTTGATAACATGTTATTATAATTATGTAGACATGTAGGATTTTTTAAATAAAGCTATAATTGTAGAGGGGCAATACTCTGCTGCACACAAATGAGTAACTTTGATCCAAGCTGGATGATAAACTGCAGTAAACCTTTCTTCAGACCTTTCCAAAATGAAACGACTGTAACACAAAATAGATTGCCTTTAACTGCAGTAAAAACTACTTTGTATACATTTTTTATCAACGTATGTAAATATTGCTGTTCTTTGTCTATTTGTCAACTTTGGTGCTTTGGATTAATTTAGACAGTCCGACATGTGTTGTTATTTAATTGTTTTACATATTAAGTAATCTACCTGGTGTTTCTAAATGTAGTTATATGTCATAGGAGCATCACCTAACAACCGCAAATAGTATACTAAAGATACAGTATATGGTATAGTGCTTATAGAAGAAAATTTCTCGTTTCAGTAAATTTTGAGGTTGATAGTGTAGATCAGTGGTGGTCAACTGGAAAATTACCTCTAGACAGCCACATAGCAGCAGCGAATTTTCGCCAAAAAATTTTGGTCATGCTGCATTTTTTTGCATCATATCACAATGCACACTGAAGTTGGAGTACAATTACCCCCAACATTGGTGTCTGAGGATGCAATAATAAACCCCCAACATAGACATCAGTGGATGTAATAATAACCCCCAGCATTGGTATCAGTAGACGCAATAATAACCTCTAGCATTAGTATCAGTGGACACCCAGTATTGGTGTCGGTAAACACAATAATAGCCCCCAGCACTGGTGTCAGTGGATGCAGTAATAGCCCCCAGCACTGGTGTTAGTGGATGCAGTAATAGCCCCCAGCACTGGTGTTAGTGGATGCAGTAATAGCCCCCAGCACTGGTGTTAGTGGATGCAGTAATAGCCCCCAGCACTGGTGTTAGTGGATGCAGTAATAGCCCCCAGCACTGGTGTTAGTGGATGCAGTAATAGCCCCTAGCACTGGTGTTAGTGGATGCAGTAATAGCCCCCAGCACTGGTGTTAGTGGATGCAGTAATAGCCCCCAGCACTGGTGTTAGTGGACGCAGTAATAGCCCCCAGCACTGGTGTTAGTGGATGCAGTAATAGCCCCCAGCACTGGTGTTAGTGGATGCAGTAATAGCCCCCAGCACTGGTGTTAGTGGATGCAGTAATAGCCCCCAGCACTGGTGTTAGTGGACACAGTAATAACCCCTAGCACTGATGTAAGTGAATGCAGTAATGAGAGCTCAGCATTAGTGTTATCAGATGCAATAATAGCCTCCAACACCGGTGTCAGTGAATATAGGAATATCCCCCAACACTGGTGTTAGTGGATGCAATAATATCCCCCAGCATTGGTGTCATTGAATGTAATAATAAACCTGAATATTGGTGTCTGTAAATGCAACAATAGCCCCAATATTGGTATTAGCAGATGCAGTAAAAGCCACTGGTGTCAGTGGTCTCAATAATAGCCCCTAGCACTGAAGTCAGTGAATGCAATAATACCCCCCCAACACTAGTATCAGTACTATTACCTTTGGTGGTCACTGGTATTCATGGGCAGTGACAGTGAAATTTAAACAAACACACACACATTAGTGGACAGTGGCAGTGAAAGTTATTAACTTAAACCCCCCTGCCTTGGTAGTTATGGCAGTTAATATTAACCCCCACCTACATTCATAGACAATGGACGTGAGAGTTAATCCCCACCTGCATTGCTGGTTAAATTAAATTAGTACTATTACCTTTGGTGGTCACTGGTAGTGAAATGTAACCCCCCCCCCCCCCCCATTGATGGGCAATGGTAGTGGAATTTAACCCCTTTTGCATAAGTAGTCAGTGGCAGTGAAAGTTAATAACCCAAACGCCCCTTCATTGGTGGTTATGGCAGTTAAATGTAACCCCCACCTACATTGATAAGTAGACGTGAGAGTTAATCCCCCCCCTCCACCTGCATTGCTGGTCAAGGCAGTGCAAGCTAGCCCCCCCGCTCCCGGGCATTGGTGGGCATGGCAATGAGAGTTAACCTCCCATATTCCCTTCCATTGTTGGTTACTTATCTGTCGCACACTGCTGCGCTGCTCCCTCTCCCAAGGCTGGGACTTTACTTGTACTTTGGATGGAGATAACTGTCCCCACAATACAGTCTGTTAGTCAGTGCTGGTGCTGAAACACAAAGAGTTCTGGAGCCCGACACCTTTCTGCCACTCTGCTTTGTATATTGTACCCCACAACTCACTGGCTGCATGCGGAGGGCCAGTGAGACGCATGTTCAGCACCGGGGATGGTAAATCCTGAATTCATCTCTAGGTACCAGTGTGATTTTTCTTTTACTTTATTACATGGCACTTGTGAAATAAGAAGAGCCTGATTTAGATGTTTGGGATAACAAAGATTCCTTGACAAATAAAGTCTGTTGCTTCCTCACTGTCCTGTTAAGAGGTTATTGGGAGCTAGAAGAGGTAAATCTTATCTCATGTTGACTTTACAAGGTACCATCATAGGACACATTCATCTGGGTGATGAGTCCTCGGCAGATTGATTCAGCTCACTGTCCATCATTTCCACATGGATTAATGCATGTGCGATATGTTTTATTCATCTCAATGATATTTTAGTCTCACACACTTAAGTAATCACTCTTGAAATCACTGAAAGTCCAAAGATTGACAGCAATATCTCTGTGTAATTGTAAATGACAGGTAAAACACTATCATGCTCTTTCTGTAAATAACCATTTTTTCCTGATAGATAATAAAGAAGCCTGTCAAACATGTGCTGCTGTATAAATGCAGAGGTGGTTCATCACTCAATGACTCCATAGCACCTTTGGCACTTGGAACTATATGTCTCTTAAATGGATGTTTAGATCTTCAAATTCCCAACCCACTATTATTTTCCAACTTTGACAGCTGACATTGGTTCTCAATGGGCCTCAATTAATCTTTTTGTTCAACAAAGGTATCTTTGTCAGCAAATCAGGACAAGTCTTCATACTAGTAATCAAATAGCAATAGAACTCTGTACATTTCTGTGATAATCATAGGTTCCTGAGAAGCCCAACATGTTTCATCCTAGGAATCCATATAATGGCAAACACATAATGTAAGACAGCTGTATTTGGAGTCCACCAATGTGCAAACCTGCGCACTGTGTCCTGTAGAAACGTCCACTTTAATAAGCTTCACATTAAATTTCAAAGTAAGATAGAAGTCAGGTACATTGGGAGGAATTTATCAAAGCTGGAGCACCCAAAATCTGGAGCAACTGTGCATGGCAACCAATCAGCTCCAATCACTCATTGCCAAAGCTCAACTTGAAAAAAGTTGAAGCTAGAAGCGTATTGTTTACTGTGCGCTTCTGCTTCAGATTCTGGCTGCTCCAGTTTTAATATACACTATATTACCAAAAGTATTGTGACGTTTTGCAGCTCTAACAGCTTCAACTCTTCTGGGAAGGCTGTCCACAAGATTTAGGAGTGTGTCTATGGGAATGTTTGACCATTCTTCCAGAATTGCATTTGTGAGGTCAGGCACTGATGTTGGACGAGAAGGCCTGGCTCGCAGTCTCCGCTCTAATTCATCCCAAAGGTGTTCTATTGGGTTGAGGTCTGAACTCTGTGCAGGCTGGTCAAGTTCCTCCACCCCAAACTCTGTTCCTGCTCCCCCCCCAAAGAAAAGTGTCAAATGTAGAAGAGGAGGCCGGAAGGAGGGAATAAAGTGGGTGGAACTGCATTAAAGTAAAAAAAAAAAAAAAACATTTCTATAGCTCTTCTTCCCACCTTCCCTCAAACACTTACAGTACCTGACACCACTCACGATCCAGAGCTCTCCCCACCGGAAGCCCTGCGCTCCTCCTCTTTTCTTGCATTGATGGGCTTCACTGAGGGCAGCGGGAGCCATTGACTCTTGGCTGGCTCTGGAGATTGCCGGTACGAGTGCCTACACAGCACAAAGCTTGCTGTCGGGGCACTCAGAGAAGAGGAGTGGACAGTGTCAGTGGGGAACTGCAAAAAAAAAGAAAAGGTGAATTTAATACCACTTTAAGGAGGTTCACTGATCAGAATGTTTTCTATCTTTAAAGGTGCGGAAAGAAGCCATGCAAACCTTATGCTCTGCTCCTCCTTCTGATGTTCTGAACTGTGAATCCTGGAGTGTCCTGCATAAAAACCTCACTTTATCACTGGCGGATCCTGACTCCACATTTACTGTAAAAGCAACTATTTTATATTTTTTCTTTCCAAAGAAGTATTCCCCTTGTCATTATAACTCTATATTTTAAACACAATTTATTAAAACATAATTAGGCTCCATGTTTTTCTATTATCAACTTTTGTACTTCATTTGAACATAGGAGGGTATATGCTTTTTATGTTTAAGTCATATTTTTTTTAAACCACATAGAGTATTATATACTGTTGTTCTTAAAGAGTTCATTAGCACTGAGCATGTAGTGACTAGTATGCCATGATGGATCCCAGACCCATGAGGAGATTTAATACAACTGGAGCACTCAAAATCTGGTGCAGCTGTGTATGGTAGCCAATCAACTTCTAACTTCAGCTTGTTCAATTAAGCTTTGACAACACAACCTGGAAGTTGATTGGCTACCATACACAGCTGCACCAGATATTGCACTCTCCAATTTTAGTAAATAACCCCCTCAGTGTAAGACCGTTATATGTGTGCAGTGGTACTCTACAGCCAAAGAATTCGGAAGCTTTTGTTGTATACAGCTGTGTCCTCATTATGGTTTGTCTTAGGCAAAAATGTTCAGTGAAATCAATGGCATGTAGTAACTTTTTGAATTTCAGATATGCTAAATCATTATTTTGTATTTTAAGCTACTATTTTATTGGGATGATATGCTAATGTTGATGTAATAATAATGTTTTTATATGGCCATGAAATGACTTGCTCCTGTGGGATTTAAATATCTTTAAGCATTTGTCAGGTGTCTGATAACCAGCATTCCCTGTAAGCCATGAAAGATAATATACAAGTTACATAGATAAACAGCTTTCTGCTAATCACAATTTTCCATCAGAGGGAGGAAGTTTAGTAGATACAAATTTTACATATTCACTGTGTGATAGGGGCACCCGAAAAGATATCTGAATGATCTGCAAACGCTCAGGAAATAATTTGCTGAATGTCTACAGAGCTTTACAGGGGATAAACAAGCATTTGATAGAACATGAATGTCAAGGAGAACCCAGTCTTTAAAGTTGATAGAAACTTCTAGGAACAAAGAAGGTTGAGAAACCTGTTACAATCACTGTAAATGTGAGCTCAGCTGAGCAGATTCTACAAGAATATGGCAGCACTTAGACCTTTGTACGGAATAGGGATGAGCTCAGGCATGTATGGATCCTAGTCCAAACCCAACGGAGCTATCTCACCAGGAAGCTGTCACTGTGCACCACCAATCATAAGTGCTCAAGGCATTTTCCGCTCTGAATTCACACGTATACAAAGAGTAGATACACATGCAGCTGCAGGGCAGGGAATGCCTCAGACACTTATGATTGGTGGTGCACAGTGACAGGTTCCTGGTGAGATAACTCAGTTGGGTTTGGACTAGGATCCATACATGCCTGAGCTCATCCCTATTCCATACAAAGGTCTAAGTGCTGCCATATTCTTGTAGAATCTGCTCAGCTAGGGTCAGATCGTGCCTAATCTCATCCCAGGTACTGAGTGTTGAAGGATTGTGGGTTGGCATTTGACCAGCCTCCAAAATATTGGGTAGCCTAGCTTCTAGATTATTTGAATGTTCCACCCAAAAATAAAATTTACATAAAAAAGTAAAATAGAAGGCAGGAATATTATTTTTGTTTGATTCATGTACTTAAAGGCTTAATTCACCTTGCCCAGAAAAAAAAGTCAAGGGGCCCCAGTAGATGTTAAAAACCTGTGTAGCTTTGTAAAAAAAATATTCATTTTATTGTTTTACCTGTAGGACATTTGTGTCCCCTCAAAAGCCTGACTAAAAAAAACTCCTAGTTAGCAACCCCCACAGCCTGCCTTGTTGCTAGGACATGAAAACTGTTGGTTTTCACTCCTGAAATACTGGAAGTAAGCATCCAAAGCATTTCACGTCCTAGCAAATACTGGGGCCTCTTGACTGTATAAGCTATTTTCTGGAAAAGGAGAACTTGGCCTTTAAAGATCATCATGCGTAGATAGATACATAGATGTGCATATGTAAGTTAAAGTGATGTTAAAGGCTTGTTGTTTTTTTTTTTTTTTTTTTTTTAAATAACAAACATGTTATACTTCCCTGCTGTAATAATTTTGCAGAGAGCATCCTTGATCTTCCTCTTCTCGGGTCCCCGGGTCCCCCGTCAGCTCTCCTGGCTCCTCCCTCCTGCCAAATACCCCCCACAGCAAGCAGCTTGCTATGGGGGCACCTGAGCAGCTCGCTCCCAAGTTTATGCTAGGTGTGTCCATTCACACATGGAGCATGGCCCCGCTCCCACTTTTTCCTCCTTGGCTCACTGGCTGTGATTGACAGTAGCAGGAACCAATGGCTACCGCTGCTGTCTCAGTCAATTGAGGAGAGACCCAGACTCTCGTGCACATCGCTGTATCGGGATGGGGCTCAGGTAAGTTTTAGAGGGGTTGGGGGCGCGGCTGAACATAAGGTTTTTTTACCTTCACCTACAGTGCATAAAGATAAAAACCCTTGAGCCTTTATAACTACTTTAAGACCTGAAAAATACTTTGTATAAAAGTTATTTTGTGCTTAGTGTAAAACTATGTGTTCAGAGCAGCACCCACTAATCATCCCAATACCAGATGTCAAAACAATCTATATACACTTATAAAAAGTACGCATCAACACAAATCACATAGATTTCAACAACAATACATATGATAAAAGTGAAGACTATAGTCAGAGTCCAGTGATGTAAATTTCTTTAGTGTGCATTTACTTATGAGAAACAACAAATGTCCCAATGAAATAGAATATGGCACCATCCAGCCCCCCCCCCCCCCCCCCCCCGGGTGAGGTGAATAAATCTTGAAGGGACGACCAAACACCTTGTGCCCTTCACAAGTAAAACACAAGTAAAAATGGCCTTTTACCAGATGGTATTGATCCTTTTAAAAGAGATTAAGCATGCATGTAGATAAGCCTCTAGACATCTGCTAGTATTCACAGCAAACTACCCACTTGTAAACTCCAGTGACTCCAAAGGTCAGCATACCATGCCAGACCTCTGTTCCTCGGTTATGTTCCTATGGAACCCAATCCCACTTCATAACTGCTTTATCTTTTAAGAAGTTGCTGTTTTTTTCACCTTTCTCGCACTGATTTCTCAATGGAAGGGTCTGCACTCAGAAAGCGAATGTAGCTATGAAGCTTTCTGTCCATATTCCTGAAAACTGGGGATCTTTTATTTGTAAATCCATATTTTTATCTTTTCTGTAATTTAAAAAAATGAAATGCATCTCTTACTGCGCAAAATTATTTGTGTACACAGTATAGTCGTGGCATTAGTAACTGTTTGAAAAAAGGAGTTGATGAATGGTAGATTAATATTTGAAAACAAGATCTGCCTGTCTGTGAAAGGTCTGTTACCTATTTCCCTGATATTTTGCAGTAATTCAAGCACTGTAAAGCTAGGCATTCACTATGCAAATGTAGCGCCTATCCCGAATTTCCAGGAGTCTGATGGTGACAACCGGGGGTAGGGATGGCTTACATACATTCTCAGAGTGCAGGTTTGTGGGCATGGTGGGTGATGAACAAGAAAGAAATTGGGTGCCAGTCACTTTTATGCTTTAAACAAGAGAGAAGTTTATTTTTCAAACTGGAAAAATGTGGGAGAGAGGGGATTAGGGCACAGGACACCCTTAGTATCGATCAGCAGAACAGGCAGATTGGCAGACTCCTTAGACAAAAATAGGTGAGATAAGGTAGACAGCAAATACAGGAGAAAGAACCTTTAAGCCAAACCAGCATATCTTTACTTTGTAGGACAGGCTGTCTCCTCTAGTAACTGAACTTTACTCACAGCTTCATACACTCAAATTCCCTTAGATAAGTTCTCCCTGAAGTCCTCGCAGCCACTTCATAGCCTCCAGCCCATGCTCCCTTAGAACTACATCCCTCTAGAATTAACTCCGGATCTTTGGCAGGCTTTCCTCTGCATAAACTTGAACACCCAGATAGGCCTCGGACAGGCCTAGCAGCCGGCAGCCACCTGGATAGGCCTCAGGCTTCAGGTCTAGCAGCCAGGAACTGTATACACATCCACCCAAGCCGAAGCCCAGGACGGGAAGACTAACCCTGATCACCTGACTTCTTTCCATTAAATTGCTTTTCCCAGCATGCTTAGCTAAATTTGATTGGCTGAGAAAAGTATGTTTATCCGTAATTTGAATATACTGTAGCTCATCATACTAGTGTCGAAGGCAACAGTGCCACCTACTGACAAAAGGGAGAAGCCACAACTGAATGGAATTATTATAGAAGTAATTTGACCACTAAACACTACAAATTAGCCAGGCCGGCTACCACCCAGCATAGCTAAATTTATCTGCGGCCCTATTTTTAGAATAAGGGTACTACACAAATTTCGTCCGGTTCGTGATGAACAGGCCAACATTTGCTCCATGGCTTGGCCTGTCACCACTCACCTGCCCAACATCCCTTGATTGAAAAATCTAAGGGAACCAGGTTGAAAACTGTTGGGCAAGCAGCAGCTTTGTCAAATCAGATGCAGCCGCTGTTAGGGTATTCAGACAGCCACCGATGCCAGCCATCAAAATATCATCGCCGCAGCTGGAGAATTGTCCATCAGAAGGCTGAAAAAAAATAACTGTGTATGGCCAGCTTAAAGTGGTTGTAAACCCTCACATATACCTAGTGAAGTGAACAGCCTCAGATGATACTCCTAGATAAAACAAATCTTCCTAAATAGGTTTTACTGGTTTATCTGCAGCCCTCTCTTCCCTACACCCCTTCCAAAAGGGCAGATTGATTTAAAATCTTTCTTCATCTGTCAGGAGCACAGAGGAGAGGGCGGAGAGGCTGCAGGTACAGTGTGTGAGAGCTGATTGGAGGAAAGGAACACCCCCCCTTCACACACAGCAGAACTGTGTTCTGAATAGACAATCTTGGTGCTTATCTCCCTCCCCGACACAAATTTATATTATTTTTTGGGAAAACTTGCCAGAAGTGACTCATGCTGATAACAGAGGAACGAAGCACCAGAGAGAAACGACACTTAGAGCTTTGGAGATAGCCAAGTAAACACTACAGATATATGTGATTTGTTCAAATTCCATGACTTAGGTTTACAACCACTTTAAGTTGCAGAATGCAGCAGCAAAAGAGTTAATGCTGTATTTTTCATGCTATTTTATCACAGTGCAGCCATAAGAACTGGAAACGTTTTGTACCTGCAATATAAATTCAGACATTAGCCAAATTGATTTTATTTCTATGTCTAGCAAGTCCTAAATATGCTTGTGAGTGATGATTAAGGGACATAGTTACATGAGACATTAAGTGGAATTAGAACATAGGCACAGAGCGAATTGCTTTTTCCTCTGTTGTTAACTGTAGGAAATGGATAAGTGGAAAGACAATTTCAGTCTTGTGAATGATTGGTGCGTCTTAGAAAAGTAATTTACAAGCAAAGTAAGTAGAGAATTGACTTCTTTTTTGCCTGTTGAGTTTGTTGCAGATAGTGAATTAAGTATAACTTGGATGCTTGCTTTTATTGCATCTGCTCCAATACTTCCCATCTGCTAGTCACAGAAATGAAAACCTGTCTATTTTCCCATACATATACATTACCATCTTCTTTCATTTTTCTTTGTTTCACTTGATAAATACTCGTAGAGGGGCAGATTTGCTAAATTCAGAGAATTCAGAATGTTCACACAATAAATTGGTTGAATATTCATTTCAATTACCCAGTTATGTGCAGATGAAATCAGTAAACAAGGATTTTCATCTCACATGATTAGATAATGAAGTTAATCTTCATACAATTTATTGTGTGAACATTCTCATTTCCTTTAGTAAGTATGCCTCAAAGAGTCGGTCCAGTAAAATTTAATAATTTTAATAGATAACTGTAACAATCTCTATCTTCTGGAACAATTCTGACCAACCAATAAAAATATCTGTGGCGTACTCTTTTACCATTTTACCATTACATGTTAACCGCTTGCTGTCTGCCCTATCACAGATATATATATATATATATATATATATATATATATATATATATATATATATATATATATATAATGTGATCCTGCTCTCGCTTCAGCTGTGATTACACACAGCAGAAGCCGATCAGCGGGTGCCAGGTACTTGATGTCCACCGGAACCCGCCAATTGTCAGGCAGGAAGACAGAACTGTGATCTTCCTATGTAAACAAGGCAGATGGTTAGGTGCCTTATCGCAAAAAGTGGCCTGATCATGAAGGGGGTAAATCTTCTGGAGGTCAAGTGGTTAGAGTAGCACTACAAACCAAAAAGGCTATTTTAATTTATTTTGTGGTATTAAAAGCAAACTCGTACCCCCATCCACGTCTCCATGCTGTATTTTGCTGAAAAATTACTTTAAAAAACACCCCAACATTTCTAAGTAAAAAGTTAGGGTATATTGGCGCTACCTATAGACATTAAATACTGGGATAGCCTATACATATATCCCCCTTTTTTATTTTTTAAAAATTGTAGTGATAGGTCTGTGGGGTATATGAATTATCTAAATTCCCCTTATAGTATGAGTGATACCCCAGCAAACACAAAATATGTCTACTAATCATATAACACATGTCAAATGTCGCACAGCTTAGATAGTTCTACAGCATCTAGAGAAAAAGCCAGAGGCTATATTCCATTATGTGCATTTGCTGAAAGCCATATACCAATGCGGTGATGTGCGTATAGGTTATATGTATTAAATTAATACCCTATGCGTTTTGGGTATAACTTAAAATCGCATACAGACAAAACAGCTAATAAAAAACATCCAGCAACTAGATTTCCAACATATATTATGACAGTCCATATACTGATGTTCCTATGGCAATTTCAGATTCCCAATGGTGACTTTGGTGATGAATCAATTTGTCAGGTGACTCTCGTGCTCCCCCTTTTGGTTGCCTACTCACCAGCTTCCAGAACCCCACCAGGGGTATACCGCATATGGTGTAATATGTTGGATCACTTCACTGGCTGTTTCATCTGGTAAATCTTGCTGTAATCAGCTCCACAGACCCCACGACGGGGAAATGCTCCTGTATCTTCTAGCTGTTATATATTGTGCTGGATTCCACTCATATATTCAAAAAGAAAGGAAAATCTTCCATGGCGTAATAAAGTATAAACACTTTATTTAAAATATATATAAAAGCCCACACAGCGAAAAAAACTGGGCTGAAAATTAGTGAATTCAAACAGGCAGGACTAAGTCACAAAAATAATTTGCAGAGTAAAAATTAAAAAATAAAAATAAAAGAGAAAGAAAAAATCAGGCGCTATTGTATGCCTCTGTCCAGATGGGTTAGGGCAGCAATAGACCTGAGCAGTACAAACTTTTGTTAAAAAGTCCCTCCTAACAGGCATAGGCAGCGAGGTGGGGGTATGTAACCACCAGCCGCTCACAGCGTCCTCCTCTCTCGTATGCCCTAGAGCTGACTGACAGAGCGTGATGCCGTTGTGCGCGCTTCGTCACATGACGTCCTCAGCAACGTTGCTGAGGACGTCATGTGACGAAGCGCGCACAACGGCATCACGCTCTGTCAGTCAGCTCCAGGGCATACGAGAGAGGAGGACGCTGTGAGCGGCTGGTGGTTACATACCCCCACCTCGCTGCCTATGCCTGTTAGGAGGGACTTTTTAACAAAAGTTTGTACTGCTCAGGTCTATTGCTGCCCTAACCCATCTGGACAGAGGCATACAATAGCGCCTGATTTTTTCTTTCTCTTTTATTTTTATTTTTTAATTTTTACTCTGCAAATTATTTTTGTGACTTAGTCCTGCCTGTTTGAATTCACTAATTTTCAGCCCAGTTTTTTTCGCTGTGTGGGCTTTTATATATATTTTAAATAAAGTGTTTATACTTTATTACGCCATGGAAGCTTTTCCTTTCTTTTTGAATATATGAGTGGAATCCAGCACAATATATAACAGCTAGAAGATACAGGAGCATTTCCCCGTCGTGGGGTCTGTGGAGCTGATTACAGCAAGATTTACCAGATGAAACAGCCAGTGAAGTGATCCAACATATTACACCATATGCGGTATACCCCTGGTGGGGTTCTGGAAGCTGGTGAGTAGGCAACCAAAAGGGGGAGCACGAGAGTCACCTGACAAATTGATTCATCACCAAAGTCACCATTGGGAATCTGAAATTGTCATAGGAACATCAGTATATGGACTGTCATAATATATGTTGGAAATCTAGTTGCTGGATGTTTTTTATTAGCTGTTTTGTCTGTGTGCGATTTTAAGTTATACCCAAAACGCATAGGGTATTAATTTAATACATATAACCTATACGCACATCACTGCATTGGTATATGGCTTTCAGCAAATGCACTAAATGGAATATAGCCTCTGGCTTTTTCTCTAGATGCTGTAGAACTATCTAAGCTGTGCGACATTTGACGTGTGTTATATGATTAGTAGACATATTTTGTGTTTGCTGGGGTATCACTCATACTATAAGGGGAATTTAGATAATTCATATACCCCACAGACCTATCACTACAATTTTTAAAAAATAAAAAAGGGGGGATATATGTATAGGCTATCCCAGTATTTAATGTCTATAGGTAGCGCCAATATACCCTAACTTTTTACTTTCACATACTGTCCAAGGTACCTTATTAGGGACTTTGTGGAAAGGGAGGCAGCAACCTGTGCTTTCTGATCCTATAGCCAGGCCCTAAAGCGCAGTTTTTTTCCATTTATATTACCCCAACATTTCTAGCCGCAGTCATTTTGAGTAAGAGCAAATGATTAACCCCTTCCCACCCGCCCTGGTGTCCCCTTTCACAGTTCTTAATACCCATGGGGGAAAGAGGGATCGGCAATCATGTGACCACTGTGATTGGCTGTCACAGTGTTCACATGATTGGAAGCTGATCTCAGTGTCCACCGATGTTTTCTTGAGACCGAGAGCCATTTTCAGCAGCTCAGTCTTTGTGCTGGGGGTGCGTGCTTCCTGCATATAACCATTGCCTGCCCAAAGGCGCATATGTGCGATGTGTGGGCATTAACCACTTAAGGACCGGAAAGGATTTGCCCCCTTAATGACCAGGCCATTTTTTGCATTACGGTACTGCGTCGCTTTAATTGACAATTGCGCGGTCGTGCGACCCTATACCCAAACAAAATTGAGGTCCTTTTTTTTCAGCTAAATAGAGCTTTCTTTTGGTGGTATTTGATCACCTCTGCATTTTTTTATTTTTTATTAAAAAATATAAAAAAACAAATTTATTCATCAGTTTAAGCCGATGTATATTCTTCTACATATTTTTGGTAAAAAAAAATTGCAACAGGCATATATTGATTGGTTTGCACAAAAGTTATCGCATCTACAAACTACGGGATAGACTTTTATTTTTTTTTAATTGTTTCTACTGGTTATGGTGGCGATCTGCGATTTTTAGCGGGACTGTGACATTGCGGCGGACAAATCTGACCCCAAATGACACTTTTTGTGGACCAGTGACATTATTACATTGATCAGTGCTATAAAAATGCACTGATCAATGTAAAAATGACACTGGCAGGGAAGTGGTTAACACTAGGGGGTGATCAAGGGGTTAAGTGTGTTCCCCCAGCCTGTTTTAACTGTAGGATGGGGACGGGCTGCCAGGGACATGACAGAGATCACTGTTCCTGATCACTGGGAACAGTACATCTCTGTCATGTCACTAGGCAGAACAGGGAATCGCCTTGTTTACATAGGCAGTTCCCCATTCTGCCTCTCCTCACCGCGACAGCGAGCTCGCCAGTGTCTGCCTGCAACTGCGCCTGCGTGAGCCGACGTACATTGACGGCGGTTTGCAAAGGGGTGCCAATCTGCCACAGTACAACTGCAGCGGGCAGTCCTTAAGCGGTAAAAGCCCAGCTTTTTGCTGCCACACATATGGGTTACAGGGGCATAAAGGGTTTAAAGAGGAAGTAAACCCTGATGGATTTTACTTCCTCTTTATTTCCTTGCAAAGGTAAAACATAATGGGCTACTGTGCATCACATAGTAGCCCATTATGTGTCACTTACCTGAAACTGAAGCCTGCAATGTCACCGCTGTCTCCACTAGCAGCGAGCGTCCATCTTCACCCCTCTTCCTTTTGGGGCTGTGAACTCCATCTCTGTGCCTGGCCGGAGTCGCGTGACGTCACTCCCGTGCATGCGCGTGGGAGCCGGCAGTCACGGCATAACCCCTTTTAGAAACGGCACGATCTGCCCTTTCTAAAGTGCTCATGCGCCATAGACATCGGCACACAGCTTTATTGTAAATATCTCCTAAACCGTGGAGGTTTAGGCGATATTTCCAGCACCTACAGGTAAGCCTTAATATAGGCTTACCTGTAGGTAAAAGTGGTTGTACAGGGTGTACAACCACTTTAAGGTAGCGTTTAGCTCAGGCATGCAGGCAGGAGTATGTTCTTAGCTGAGAATACTCCTCCTCCAGATGAAAGGAAAACAAAAAGGCCGACTGAGACTCATTGGATGTATGACATAATTTTAACCTACACCAGATACCAGGAAGCAAATAAATAATAAAAAAAAAAAATGTTTAAAACAAGTGGATATACCTTCCTATCTATTTGCTAAGACTAGCAGCATAAGGAATAAAAATGGTTAATCTTGATTGCGAGAATATAGTTCCACTTTAAGGCACAACAGTTAAACTGCACCTATGCAGTCACTCTCGTTGCAATTTAGCCTCAATTTTGAAATGTTGCTCACTTTGCTTACTGTTTTTTCACTGCTGAATTTATAGCCCCTGAGATGACACCCCTGAGATCAAGATACGGTAAACCGCTAGTACATTCCATTCTACCCAATCACTTTATTCAGCAAAACCACTAGACACCTCTCTTGTAGTCCTCCATACACAACAAAAGATGTTCAAGTGTGCTTACAAAGGAATCTATCAGAACAGAACTAGCTAGCTACCTTTACAGACTCGGTATCCAAGATGCAGACTCTGTGGGCATCAAATTGATCCTTCCCTCACTATGTAATGAGTCGCTGATCTTGTACACACATACTGAATGGAAAGGTCCTGGATTTATATATTGTTCTTCATCAGTGACTTACCAAGTATTGAAGGAAAAGTAAAGATGACAGCCTCTGTGCATGCATCTTGAAAAGCAAGTCAAAATGGCAGCTTACATATTTCTGTCTTGACAAGCTACAAACCTTTTGAGCAATTTTCCGTATAGAATTTTAACTTGGACCTCTCCAGACTTTTCTAAAAACAAATACTGCTCTGGAAATGGGAATAAAAAAGTTTGTCATTGCATCTGACTTAACTTGGGTTATAGTTGTATAGGCTTGGTAATTTGGCTTAAAGTTTATCTAGATCACAAACGTATTTATACTTATTTTGCTGCATCATTGAGTTGGCCACTTGTGAGTAATTCATTTTTTTTTTTTTTTTTTTGCAAAAAGGATTCATTGTATGTCAAACACAGTGGCATTTTATATATTCTACTCCAAGTCCTATATATGGGTTTCAAAAACAGCATCACATTTAAAATGGTATTAAACTCAAAAGCAAACATTTATTATATTGCAGCTTACCATTTTTTAGATGTGATGGCTGCATTCGTTTTCTTTTTTAGGCTTCTTTCCTTTATTTCCACCTGGTGATCCAGCCAGTAAATATATTATTTTTCAACAGAACAAGCTTTCCTGCAATTGTTTTAAATTATTAATGTAAAACCTTTATCCCAAAAAAACAAATTTTAAAAAATGTTACTGTAACTGCTTGTGAAACTGCAGTGTGAGCTGGTGTTTGGCTTCAATTTGTTAGTGTATCTAAATGTTCTAGTCCATCTAACACTCCCTTCTCCCCATATTAACAATGCTGCTGTCGTCATAACAGGAGGAGTGTTACTGGCCAGATCACCAGGTGAAAACAGAGGGGAAAAAGCCTTAAAAAGAAAACTAATGCAGCCACCATATCTAATGATTCGTAAGCTGCAATATATTACATGTTTGCTTTTGGGTTTAAAGCGATAGTAAACCGCTGAAGAAAAACAAAAAAAAAATAACCTGCAAGATAATAGCATAATGTGCTAGTATGCTAGTATTGCATACTAGTACATTGTGAAATACTAACCTTGGAACAAAGCTCTCGCAGCCCGACCCGGTCAGCGCTGAGGGGGCTGACATGTTGCCTCGTCGTTTGTTCCGGGGTCGCTGGCTCCGGTGCTGTGAGTGGCCTGAGCCGCGATTACGTCACTCCCGTGCATGCACGCAGGAGTCCTCCATTTCGATAGGCCAGACCTTCGCCGGACCTTCACTGCTCATGCGCCGCTGACGTCAGCGGCTGCATTCAGGGTGCAGGTTTAGGAGATATTCATTTTACTTACAGGTAAGCCTTATTATAGGCTTACCTGTAGGTAAAAATGTCCAAGCAGGGTATACAACCACTTTAACTGTGCTTTAGGACAGCACATTTAAATAAGAATTCCTGGTATGGCATTGAAAAGCTTTCTCTGATTGGATGAGGTCAAGTACAAGAACGCGGTGACGTACAACACTACGACGAGCCGAGAAAATTAAGTTCAATGCTTCCGAGCATGCATCGAATTGTTTCCGAGCATGCGTTGGAATTTTGCGCGTCGGAATTGCCACAGATGATTGGAATTTACGATCGGAACTTTTTCCGTCGGAAAAATAGAGAACCTGCTCTCAATCCTGCCAGCAAAAGTCCGATGGAGCATACACACGGTCGCACTTTCCGACCAAAAGCTCTCATCAGACTTTTGCTGGCGGAATTTCCGATCGTGTGGACGGGGCATAAGGCCTCATGCACACAGGACATTTAAAAAACGCCAGCGCTGCTGCCAGGAAAAAGCAGTGTTAAAAACACACTGTTAGCCGTGTTTTTGATAAGTGTTTATAATTGATTATAGATGTTTTTCCACATTTTTTGCCGTTAGCATTTTTTGGCATTTTTTTCAGTTAAAAACACTCCCTATAATGTGAAAACGCTAAACGCGGCTAAACGCTTCTAACAGTGTGGACACATAGGTTAACATGGAGGGGTGTTTAGAGGCAGTTAAACAAAATGTCAGACGCCCCTAACAGCAGCTGTAAAAACATTGTGTGTGCATGAGCCCTAATTCTTATAAAGAACATGATACAGAAGATTGATTAGTTAATTATGTTGCACCTCCTTGCTTTAATATCCATGCCACTAAAGTTTTAATTGTCTTACTAAACATGCAGTCGTGGTTTGATAAGCTTCACAGTCATTTTAAAGTCCTGCCCCTAATTGTTTTTTGTTTTGTTTCATTATTATTGGTTTATTTTACTTTTTGATTGATAGTAATGTTAAAAAATCCAGAAACAAAAAGTAAAGGATGGCTACCAAATAGAACTTTTTTTTTTTTTGTAAATGTTAAATCACAAAATGTGTTATCCATAGTGACAAGTCCACTATGAATCACTGTGTTTGATGTTGATGCAGATAATTAGTTCTTCGTTAATTGAATTAAAAAAAAAAAAAAGTAAATGTTTCCACAAATCATTATTCATTAATCATGTTCAATGAAGTAATGGCTTACCAATTTTAAGGGCTCTTTGGCTCACAACAAATTATTCAAGACTGATCCCTGTTTTTTTTTGTCTGGCAGTGTTTCTTTATGTGCCAGCTTTCCATCAGTATATATGACTGCTTTTTCATATCACTATAATACTGTGAGCTGTATCTTAAAACTCCAGTTTTTACGGCAAAACTTAAGCATCTCTGCATGTTGATGCTATCTGTGTGCTTGATCAATATTTAGACCCCATCTGATCATAATGTATTCCATAACATCACATAATGGCTTTCAGGGTCCAAGAACCTGTGCCTTAGAACCCCCTTTCCCTCATATATTGTCTTCCTTAGCTGTCATTCATTACCAGTGGCAAACTACTTTTTATTTTTTATTTTTGGAAGTAAAGAGGCTTAAGTTTCCCTTCATTTTTTTCTATGGACACAGCCTAGATAATAATAAGCCATATAACCATAAGGGGGCATTCTTTACAGTTCTAATTCTGCTTAGAAAATGCAGCGCAGGTTATCACAAGCATTGCTCAGTTTTATTACAATGCTTCTAGTAATGTTCTTATGCTGCAGGATCAGATTATTGGTGGTATGGATCCAGACACTACCGAGACAGCTTTAGGACTGACTCTATAATAAGTGCAACCGACTAGAAGTCAGAATCTTCACTAACTTTATAAAACCATGGAAAGAAAATCATTAAAGGCAGGTACATGCAGAGACATGGCACAGTAGTACAGTGTCTGCTAAGCTTAGACCAAATGTACTGTGACTTTTCGGTCTCTTTTGTGAATTTCCCCCTGCATTGGTCAAGAATTTCATTGTGCCGATTAATACATGTCACCTGCGTTTGCACTAGCAAGGGACTTGATTTATGCTGCTTTTTTTCCTGTGAAGACCTCCCATATGGGATTTTTTTAAAGTGATTACTAAAAAATAGAATTGCTTAGACAGCTCTAGCCAGCACTTTTCATAGGTTTGGATAGACTGAGAATAGACTTGAAAAAATACAGTCCTTATGCTACTTGTATTTTTTTCGCTGTCCTGGATTTGTGCTGCTTTGTTCCCGTAAATACCTCCCTTATGTGACTTATTTTTTTATTATTATTATTTTAAATTGGTCCTATAAAGCAGATAGCGCCAGCCCAAACTTTTCTTAGGTTTAGATAGACTGGGAGTAGACTTGAGTAAATACAGTAATTATGTCAAGTTTTTTTTCTGCCCTTGATTTGTGCAGCTTTTTTCCTGTGAACACCTGCCATTTGTGATTTTTTTTTTTTTTAAGTTGTCACTATAAAGTAGAATTGCCTAGGCAGCTCCAGCCCAAACTTTTCTTAAATTTGGATAGTCTGGGAATAGATTTGGGTAAATACAGTACTTATGTCAAGTTTTTTTTTTTCTTTTTCTTTTTTTGTTTTGTTGTCTTTGATTTGTACTGCATTTTTTTTCCTGTGAACACCTCCCACATGTGATTTTTATTTTTAAAGTTCTCACTATAAAGAGGAATTGTCTACATGGCTCCAGCCAAAACTTTTCTTAGGTTTGGATGGACCAGGAATAGACTTGAGTAAATACAGTATTTATGTCAAGTTTTTTCTTTCTTTTTTTTTGTTGTCCTTGATTTGTGCTGTTTTTTTTTCCTGGGAAAACCTCCTATATGTGTGCTTTTTTTTTTTTTTTTTTTTTTTTTTTTAAGTTATCACTATGAAGTAGAATTGTGTACATGGCTTCGGTCAAAACTTTTCTTAGGTTTGAATAAACTGAGAATAGACGTAAGTAAATACAGTAATTATGTCACTGTTATTTTTTTTTTTTTTTTACTGTCCTTGATTTGTGCTGCTTTGTTCCTGTAAATACTTCCCATATGTGATTTTTAAAGTTACCCCTATAAAGCAGATAGCTCCAGCCCAAACTATTCCTAGGTTTGGATAGATTGGGAGTACACTTGAGTAAATACAGTAACTTTGTGAAGTTTTTTTTTTTTTCTGCCCTTGATTTGTGCTGCTCCCATATGTAATATATATACATTTTTTTTTTTTTTTAAGTGATCATTTAAATTATAAAATCTAATTGTCTACATGGCTCCAGCCCAAACTTTTCTTAGGTTTGGATAGACTGGGAATAGACTTGAGTAAATACAGTACTTACAGTATCTCACAAAAGTGAGTACATCCCTCCCATTTTTGTAAATATTTTATTATATCTTTTCATGTGACAACACTGAAGAAATTACACTTTGCTACAATTTAAAGCAGTGAGTGTACAGCTTGTTTAACAGTGGCGATTTGCTGTCCCCTCAAAATAACTCAACACACAGCCATTAACTGCTTCAGCCCCGGAAGATTTTCCCCCCGTCAGGGCTGGGCTCAGCCTCGTCAGTCCTGCCTACTTAAGCTGTCCAGCCCAGATTATCTCTGCCTTCACCTTGGTCAGCATCACAGAGATCTCCTGCTTTCCCGTTAAAGACTTGCTTGACTGACATTCCTTCTGGCTCCAGATCCTGCTTGCTGTTCCCCTACGTTAATTTCTGGCTTCCTGACTTTCTGGCTTGTCTGACTATCCGTTCTGGTTACTGAACTTTGGCTATGTTTTGACTACGTTTGTTCTATTTACTTTTATTATTAAACAAGTGTGATTTAACTGTACTTCTGTCTCAGTCTGATTCATGGTTTCTGACAGTAGGCGAAGGCCATGAATTCAGAAGTTCAGTCAATCCAATTGTTGGTAATATTTTTTCCAGATTGGATGAGCAGGATCACCGCATGGATCAGTTTGCCATTGCGTTACAAACGCTCCTGAGTCTCATGGCTCACCTGGAATCTCCCACTGTGGCTGCTCTGGTAAAACCTGTGTTGTAGGCCGTCCCTGCTGCTGTTCCAGTCTCTGTGCAGGCACCCGCCTCAAGTATTACCTCTATAAGAGGTATGTCTGGTTCCACTCTGCTTCCCCAGCGATTTGGGGGTAATCCAGTCCAATGCAGAGGGTTTCTCAACCAGGTTGAGATATACTTTGAGATGCTGCCCCAGGCGTTTCCCACAGACAGAAGCAAAGTAGGTTTCGTGATATCTTTGCTTTCTGAGAGAGCCTTGGCCTGGGCAAATCCTCTATGGGAGATGCAAAAAACTGTTGTCTTGTGTTACCCTGAGTTTGTGGCTTCTTTTAAAAGGGTATTTGTCCCGCACGCTCCGCTTCTGCTGCCAAGTGCCTCATGTCCATCAAACCGAGTACTAGAACTGTTGCCGATTACGCCATTGAATTCCATACTCTGGCAGCAGAGGTTGCTTGGAACAATGAGGCCTTCGTGGCTGCTTTTTCTCATGGTCTCTCAGATACCATCAGGGATGAGATTGCAGCCCGAGATATAACCACTGAGCTGGAGAAGTTGATCACGTTTGCCATCCTCATTGACTCCAGACTCAGAGAGACTCTCTTTTTTTGCTTGCAGCAGCCTCCTGTACATTTGTCTCCAAGCTTTGCAGTCCCACCCTTGCCTTCCTCACCTCCCATGCCTCCTGGTACCGAGTCGGTCAGTGAAGGTGAACCCATGCAGTTAGGCTTCATGCGTCTCTCTGCGGATGAGAGAACCCTTAGGAGGAGGGAGAGATTGTGCCTTTTATTGTGGCCAGGCAGGTCACTTTTTGAAGTCTTGTCCTACCCGTCTAGTGAACGCCCGAACCTTGAGGTCCTGTCACAGACAGACCTTAGGTGGCGTTGTTTCATCCCCAGTTAGCCAGAAGGATAAGCCCCTGGTTTCAGTTACCCTTTCTTGGGATGAGTCGTCTGTCGAGATACAGGCTCTAATCGACTCTGAAACTGCAGGCCTGTTCATTAATGCTAAAAAGGAAGAAAAGCAGGGCCGACCTAAGTGTAGCACTGTAGCATAAACATTTATTACAGGTTAAAATGCACTCACTCAGAGTAAGGTAGATACAGGCACATCAAGTAAAAAATCAGTCGGGGAAGCTGTGTGGTGGGCAGCAGGGCTCCACAGGGGGCGATCCTGAATGCTGGAGTGTGTTACACTTGTCTCCTTGTCCCGTCTGCGTGCTCCTTCATCAGATGCCTGATGAAGGAGCACGCATGCTCCGAACGCGTGCACGCCCCCAGCGTCACTGATACCCGGGAAATACAACTTAACAGACGATCCACGCTGTGCCTGTCTCAACCCAGTCTGTGACACTGGTTACCACCTGCGCCGTCAGACGGGACAAGGAGACAAGTGTAACACACTCCAGCATTCAGGATCGCCCCCTGTGGAGCCCTGCTGCCCACCACACAGCTTCCCGGACGGATTTTTTACTTGATGTGCCTGTATCTACCTTACTCTGAGTGAGTGCATTTTAACCTGTAATAAATGTTTATGCTACAGTACTACACTTAGGTCGGCGCTGCTTTTCTTCCTTTTTATCTCCCTCCAAAGGTGAATTCTGCCCTTCAAGCATGCTGCCTCCTGTGTTTGTATCTGCATCTCTCCCCCTGAGGTCATAGACTTATACTCTGCATTCCCCAATCCCCCCCCCTCCACTCATTTCATCCCAGTTTTTATGCCTGGACTTTTGTTCATCAACCCAGCACCATCCCAGGACTTTTTTTTATCATTTTTTATATTTCATTTTTTATTTTCTATTATCATTATTTTTATCATATAAATGTATTGTAACTCACACATGACTGTTATTTAAATTGATATCTTTTAATTAGCTATTCTTTATTTTTTTTTGTATAACTCACTATCCCTTTGTATATTGCTCACCCCTATCCATAGCTGTCATCCCCTAGCCCAACAAAATATTGTAAATTATTCTGTTCATTAATGCTGCCTTTGTATCAAAGCACTCGATTCCGCTGCGTGACACTCCACTTGCCATTGAGGCTCTTGACGGGAGACCTCTACAGCCTGCCCTTGTGACTCATAAGACTGTTCCATTGTCCATAGCTGTATTAGCGCTTTACCATGAGATAATCCAATTCCAAGTTATTTCCTCACCTAAGTTTCAGCTGGTTATTGGTTATCCTTGGTTACAGAGGCACAACCCCTCTTTTGATTGGCTCCGTGCTGAGGTTCTCTCCTGGTTGCCACAATGCAGTAAGACATGCTTCCAGAAGCTAGCCAAGGTCCTGTGCACCTCTTTGCTCTCCTCCCTGCCGGAGGAGTACGACGATTTTAGCGTTGTCTTTGACAAAGGTCAAGCCTGTAGCTTGCCTCCACATCGGTCGTATGATTGCGCAATTGACCTTCAACCTGGTGCCATACCCCCTGGTGGCCGGGTTTACCCTTTGTCGGTCTTGAAAGATAAGGCCATGGAGGAGTATGTTGCAGACGCACTTTCTCCAGGTTTAATCTGCAAATCCTCGTCTCCTGCTGGTGCAGGTTTCTTCTTTGTGAAGAAGAAGAGTGGTGAACTGAGACCTTGTATTGATTATAGGGGTCTCAATCATTTCACAATTAAGAATGCCTATCCAATTCTGTTGATTACGTAGATATTTGGCTGCCTCAAGGGAGCAACTTTTTCACAAAGCTTGTTTTGAGAGGGGGGGCATACAATCTTGTGAGGATTAAGAAGGGCGACGACTGGAAAACTGCATTTAATACCAGAACAGGCCATTATGAGTATCTCATAATGCCTTTTGGCCTTTGTAACGCTCCGTCAGTTTTCGGGCATTTATTAACGATGTCCTCAGAGATTTGTTGCAGTTATGTGTGGTGGTTTATCTCGATGGTATTCTCATATTTTCCAAGTCCCTGGAGAGCCACCACACAGATGTCTGTCGTGTGCTTCAGAAACTAAGAGAGAACAATCTCTATTGTAAATTGGAGAAGTACGAATTCCATCGTGAACAGGTTAAATTTCTGAGTTATGTCATTTCCACTGCTGGTTTTTCGATGGACCCAGAGAAACTTTCAGCAGTCCTACAGTGGTCCAAACCCGTGAGTTTACGTCCTCTGCACCGTTTTCTTGGCTTTGCCAACTATTATCGGAAGTTTATTCGTAACTTCTCATCTCTGGAATGATGCTTTGTCGCGACAATTTTCCTCCACTTCCAAGATGGAGTCGGTTCCGCTTCCTGTGATTCCTCCTGATCGTATTCTGGCTACGGTTCACACCAGTCTCACTTCTCCTTTACGTGACAAAATTCTTGCTGCTCAGGTCCATGCTCCTCCTGAGAAACCTTGTGACCACTGCTTTGTTCCAGAGAATCTCTGTACTGCCGTGCTCCAGACTTACTATTCTCCCAAGGCTGCTGGCCACTCTAGGAAGAATCGACTCTTTTGGGCCATTTCCTAACAATTCTGGTGGCCAAGTCTACGTGCTGATGTAATCGCCTTCTTGGCTGCCTGTTCTGTGTGTGCTCAAAGTAAGACTCCACGACACCTTCCAGTGGGCCTCCTACAACCCATACTCAATAGAGAGAGGCCCTGGCCCACCTGTCTATGGATTTCATTGTGGAGTTACCCAACTCCCAGGGCAACATAGTTATCCTTAAGGTGGTTGATCGGTTCTTGAAAATGTCTCATTGTATTCCACTTAAGAAGTTGCCCACTTCTAAGAAACTGGCTTCCATTCTTGCTCGGGAGATCTTTCGCTTACATGGGCTACCCAAGGTGATTTTCTCGGACAGGGGTAGTTAATTTGTGTCCGGGTTCTGGCGAGCCTTTTGTGCACAGTTGGGAAATCAGTTTGCTTTCTCCTCTGCATATCACCCACAGTCTAATGGGGCCGCAGAACGAGCCAATCAGTCCTTGGGCACAGCCCTTCCCTCTCTGAGCTGGCTGCTCAGCTGTTGGCTAATTGCCAGCTCCTATCTCTCCACAGTGACTCACCTGTTGATGATATCCTGCTCATCAGTCAGCATCACAGAGACTATCTCCTGCATTCCTGTTAAAGACTTGCTTGGCTGACATTCCTTTTGGCTCCAGATCCTGCTTGCTGTTCCACTACATTGATTTCTGGCTTCCTGAGTTTCTGGCTTTTCTGACTATCCGTTCTGGTTACCAAACTTTGGCTATGTTTTGACTACGTTTTGTTCTATTTAATTTTATTATTAAACAAGTGTGATTTAACTGTACTTCTGTCTTGGTCTGATTCATGGTTTCTGACAACCCCCTTCCTTACCAGAGCACTTTTTACAATTTGGCACTGCGTTACTTTAACTGACAATTGCGCGGTCATGCAATGCTGTACCCAAATGAAATTTGCGTCCTTTTTTTCCCCAGAAATAGAGTTTTCTTTTGGTGGTATTTGATCACCTCTGCGTTTTTTATTTTTTGCGTTTTTAAACAAAAAAAGAGCGACAATTTTGAAAAAAAAAAAACAATATTTTTTACTTTTTGCTATAATAAACATCCCCCAATTTAAAAAAATAAAAACAAATTTCTTCATTAGTTTAGGCCAATATGTATTCTTCTACATGTTTTTGGTAAAAAAAATCTCAATTAGCGTATATTGATTGGTTTGCGCAAAAGTCGACAAACTATGGGAAAGATTTATGGCATTTTTATTATTATTTTTTTTTTTTAGTAGTGGCGGTGATCTGCGATTTTTAGCGGTATTGCAATGGACAGATCGGACACTTTTGACACATTTTTGGGACCATTGACAATTATACAGCTATAAAAATGCAACGATTACTGTGTAAATGTCACTGGCAGGGAAGGGGTTAACACTAGGAAGCAATCAAGGGGTTAAATGTGTGTTCCCTCAGTGTGTAATAACTGTATGGGGATAGGACTGAGTAAGAGAAGAGACGTATCGCTGTTCCTACATAGTAGGAACAAACAACATGTCTCCTCTCCTCTCCTGTCTGACAACAGCGCAGGGATTTGTGTGTTTACACACACAAATCCCCGTGCCTGCGCTCGTGCACATGATCGCGGCTGGCAGCGATCGCCAGCCACGCGCATCGGGTCCCCCGCTGTGCAGCGGACGTGCGCCCTCTGGTGGCCGAAAAGGGGAAGGACGTACCCAAAAAGAAGAAATTGACTCCTGCGCACAAGTGGTCAACCAGATGGATGGAAGGACGACACAGGCCTTGCTGCCCTCAAGGATGGGGAATCCTAACAAACAAAGAAATAAAAAGAGAGAGGGGCGCACCGGCCATGTGCATTATCTTTTGTAAAACATTTATTGAATAAAATGATAAAAGAAATTACTCACAAGCAGTAGTAAAATCTGGTGTCATAAAACTCGAGCAACAACAAGCAGCTTGGTGGTGATGATGAGCGAAGCCTTCCAAAGGTCTTAGAGGAACATGTAAGCTTCACTACTAGCTGACGCGTTTCGAAGGGCACGTCCCTTCTTCATCAGAGCTCAGCAGTGAACCCTCCTTCAACACTCCCTGTATATATATATATAGTGTATGTGCCAAAAGGCCCAGTCAGTGGAGTAGGGCGGACTTGTGGGGCCCCTCCCCCTTAAAGAATCCCTCCCTCATGGGCAACTCACTTGTGCAAGTGAATAGATGGTGATAAATGCTAAATAGATGAAAATAAATAAATAAATAAATAAAATAAAATAAAATAAGATAAAATTAAAATTACATTAAATGTAAAAGATTGAATAAAGAATAATACATAGTAAATGAATGTAAATAAGGAATTGAGAATGATGTAAGATATAAATGTATAATCTAACATCAAAAGGGTGTCAATGTGGTTGAAAATGTCAACAAACCACAGCAAAAGTACACCAGAAGTATACATGACATACAGTGATAGCGGCACAATGTCCAATGTTTTACAAAAGATAATGCACATGGCCGGTGCGCCCCTCTCTCTTTTTATTTCTTTGGAAGGACGTACCCATATGGGGTTTTGCCCAGGAGAGCCATTCTGCCGCAGTATATCTGCGTGAGCCGGTCAGGAACCGGTTAATATCTAAACCGCTGGCAACAAAAATGAGTACACCCCTAAGTGAAATATTGAATATAGGTATGTGGCGCTACCTCACCTACAATAAACTAGAATACATAAATATAAAGAGAATCCTCAATATAAAGTGCAAAACCCAGGTAAACACTAATAGTATAGATACCGTGCAAGAAAGTGATAATGTGGACTCATTAATAAAAGTGCAATGTGCATATAGATCCCAGCAGTAATATACGATGAGTATACTTTTTTATGTAAGTTACTACTTTTATTTTTAATAAAATGTTTAAATATACTACACTATGAAGCCATCGTCTCTCTTCCTATCACTTATCTGAGGACATCCGAGGATATCGATTGTGTGCGGGAGAAGGTTGCACTGTGGCTAGTGTATCTGGGTTCCTGAAGGCTGTGACAACTACCGGAAGCTCGTCCCCGCCATACAGTCCTACCACTTGCTGGTGCATGCTCGATTCGGCCAATTGGGGGCCTCAACTACAGGTGAGAGGCTGGGCGAAACGATCGATGCACTCCGGAACAAGATTGGATTTTTACACTGACTATTAGACACTGGCTATCACAGTGTGGTTGCGTACTGCACTTGCACCGTTTCCTCATCTTTAGAAGATTTTTACCATGCTATTATTGGGAGTCGCACGTCATGCGTTTTTGAACTGCACTCTGTGTTTGTTTGGACATTTATTTTCTAGTATTTTGATACTAGCTCACCCCATTATTTAGATATTTTATTTTTTCACATTTAATATTTTGATTCTATATTGCACTTGCACTGTTGTGCACTTGCTTTAGATTTCCCGGGCTGCTACTAGGAGTCGCATCGTATGGAGTTTTTTTGTTATGCATAGATATATTTGATTATTTATGCTTATTTTACTATATGTGACACCTTTCCACATTTAGGTATATATTGCACATGCACTTTCATTTCACCTGTTTATGAATTATCAGGCTCCTATTAGTAGTCACATTATATGGAGAGGTTTTTTTCGGATATGCACATGTAATTAATATTTTTATGGTAATAATATTATGAGTCCACATATTTTGTATACTCATCGTATATTACTGCTGGGATCTATATGCACATTGCACTTTTATTAATGAGTCCACATTATTACTTTCTTGCACGGTATCTATACCATTAGTGTTTACCTGGGTTTTGCACTTTATATTGAGGATTCTCTCTATATTTATGTATTCTAGTTTATTGTAGGTGAGGTAGCGCCACATACCTATATTCAATATTGTTTTTCGAGTTATGTGAGTAGACCCTTTTATGTTGGCGGCTTCCTTTGCTATTTTACGAGTGTTTTTTGCGCACTAGTTGTATCCTTTGTTGTACACCCCTAAGTGAAAATTTCCAAATTGGGCCCAAAGTGTCAATATTTTGTGTGGCCACCATTATTTTCCAGCACTGCCTTAACCCTCTTGGGCATGAAGTTCACCAGAGCTTCACAGGTTGCCACTGGAGTCCTCTACCACCGTGACAACATCATGGAGTTGGTGGATGTTAGAGACCTTGCACTTCTTCACCTTCCATTTGAGGATGCCCCACAGATGCTCAATAGGGTTTTAGATCTGGAGACATGCTTGGCCAGTCCATCACCTTTTACTCTCAGCTTCTTTAGCAAAGCAGTGGTAGTCTTTGAGGTATGTTTGGGGTCGTTATCGTGTTGGAATACTGCCCTGCTGCCCAGTCTTTGAAGGGAGGGGGATCATGCTCTGCTTCATCCCACTGGATAATTGAAAAAAAACTGACCCATGTATGCCCAGCTTAAAGCGGACCTTCAGTCATTTTTTTTAACTTTCTGTCTATTCAATCTTCTGCCCTTGTTGTTTTAAATTTGGATAGTAAAACTTTTTTCTGCCAGTTAAAATACCTTATACAGCCCAGTTCCTGTTTCTTGTCTGGTAAAAAGCCTAGGCTTATGACATCATGCAGAGCTCTCTCTCTCTCACTCTTGTGAGAGTTTGCCAGGAAGAGTCATAAGAGGGCCAATGAGAGCTGTGGAGCTGGAGGTGTGTGACTGTGTAAATCCAGGAAGTGAACAGACAGCAGCTTCATCTGCCCACAGTTAAAATGGATGCTGCCAGACTTAGTGGAGGAGATTTCTGAAGCATATTTGGCAAGTACAGAATCACAGTATATATAAAATAATGAGCAAAGTGGTTAGAGGGAAGCTTCAGAATGGCAAAGATGTTTGTATTACAAATTATGTGAAGACTGCAGTTCCTCTTTAAGTCTGTTCAGTGGAGTCACAGAATGCAGTAAAAACCTAAAAAAGGTTATATTCCGTGCCCAATCTACGAAAAAACGACTTTTGTCTGAAGTTGGGCTTTAAGGACAATAGCAATGGTCAGCACCACATTAGACTGTTCATGTATTTTCCTCTTCAGATTTTGCAAGTGAAGAGAATATAGATAAAATATGTCTTTCTTAAGGAACAACCTAGGTAGGGTTACATGCTGCGTCTTTGTCACTGGGTGAACACCACTAATATATGTTGTTAATTTTAGGAAAGGATTCTACGTTTTTATGCCAAAACATTTTCTTCATCACCCCTGAATATGGCAAGAGAAGTCTATACAAGTTTAGGTATGTACTTTTTTTTCTGATTATATTATTACTATGTATTATGCATAGTATGAATTCAGTATGAAATGACAATGATATACCACTCGACTATAGCTTACCAAGTTTTTAATTAAATAATAAGATAAGAGTATCCTTGACCTTTTTGGAAGGAGCCTTTATCTTTTGCATAGAACAATTCACTTCCCAAAGGCACTTTGCAAGGCAGATGATGGACTAGAAATGGGACAATGCGGGGCATGTTTTCATTTTTCGCTATTCCTGTCAGATCATCCAGTTATGTAATTGCTTTTCTGCATTGAATCAACATTTCACCATTGAGATAAATGATCTTCATATGAGTATGCATTTCTCTTTCATTCATCTGTCAAATAAGGGAACAAAGGTTAGATTGAAACAAAGGCGTAACATATAGATAGACAGCATCAAGGCCCTAATGCATTTTCCATATCTTTATAATTCGATACATAATATAAAGTGTGCAAGAGCTACATAGAGATATGTTCAGTGAAAATTAAAAATGTTCATACCGCCTGTTCTAGTGTTTATTTAAGCTGATCCTGATATCAGCTAAAACAGTTAACACATTTTTAGTTCTTTTATTTACACCAGTATGTTTTATGCACCTTCCAGCGTAAATATTGGCTTTATAGTTCATTCACTCAGATTGAGTGATGGTATACCGGGGTCTAAAAGGAAACATGCTTGCTTCCTGGGGTCTCTAATATGATTTAGCACTGTGTGATGCATGCAGTGACATTGGTTGATCTTTATTCTGATCAAGAGCTACTGTCAAGAGCTCAATATCTTGGGTGGACAACCGTTGCCTGCAGGGATTTCTAGGCCAGATTTCTGAATAGTCTATGTAGACTGTGGCTCAGGGTAACAGGGCTGCCAGGTGTGGCAACCCACACATCACTGAAAATACAACTAGGCAGTTGACTGGCGTAGGAGGGGATCAGCACAAGACATAGGCTGGGGGGAGCATAAATCCAGCCCTATCTAGAATACAAAGTGCACATGAGTTCAGGTACTAATGTAACGTCATTTAGAGATGATGTATTCTATTAAGCCCCAAATGAAAAGTTTCCTCTCTGATAATATATAACAAATAACTTACAAGGAGAATTCCTGTTCAGGTTCCTGCTGCAAAAGAATATTAAAGCAAAATAATATTAATACAAAAATAGTACATCTGCATCACATCCACATTTCCTTCTATTTTTTCTTTAAACACAGCAAGTACAGATAACCGTTGATGTGCCGGAAATAAAGTGTGCTCCTTTCTTTCTGCTTGAGATCAGAAATCCCAAGCACACTATTTCATATCTGATGTACTGCAAAGGACATAGACTTCTCCACGTTGTCACCCCTTCTTTATTTCCATAACCTATCCTTCACAGGAAGTTCTCAGCTCACAGGACTTCTGGCAGAGTCAACAGTTATTTTTGCTCTTATTGAACAGATATAACAACAATTTCAAACTGTATATTCCGCAAAACAAAGGGGAACAAATACAAGAGGTTTATTGTTAATGCACTTTAACTAATAGCATTACCCAGAGTAGTGAAGGGAGGAAAGAGTGGGACAGAAGAAAGGGGTGGAGGACAAAGCCCAGGAAAGCGGAAATAGAGGACCTGAGAGTGAGCACAAGGGAAAAAAAGGAGGAAAAGAAAGGGTCTCATCTACTGTGTACAAATTTGTTTGTTCTGTAGGACCCTACCAGTATCCTTGGATCCAAGTATATTTTCATATTAGTGAAAGATCTGAACTGAATGCATGTTTACAGATCACAGTGGATGTGTATTTAAGGGGTATTAAACCCACAAACAAAAAATGTAATCTATTGCAGCTTCATTAATCCTTAAAGTGATAGTAAACCGCAGTTGAAGAAAAAAAAATCCCCTGCAAGGCAATCTCATAATGTGCTAGTATGCATCACACACTAGCACATTATGAGAGACATACCTTAAAACAAATCCCTCCAGTGCCGTGTTGATCCCACTCTTCCTTCTGGGTTTGCGTACGTGAGTGGCCAGGGGCGCAATGGCGTCACTTCCATGCATGCATGGGACCTGGCCAATCCCCAGACGACGTCCTATCCTGATGAAACACATAGGGAGGAGACTGCGACGGTGACGTCATGACGTTTTTTCGGATGGGCTAACACACAAACATAGGAAGTGAAGGTTTACAGACGGAGACACCGGGACCACAATTCATCATATATCCCACTGCTCCTTACTTACTGCAACATTGTAAGTGTGTTTTTATTCTCAATAAACCATTTCTTTTTGTACATGCTACACTATGGATTTTTTTTATATTTCCGAGAACCATCCGCTGGTAGTTGCTGCACTGCGTTTTGGGTTGTGGGGAGACCGATTTCCCTGTGCTGCGCGAGACTGCCGTAATAGCAGTCATCGCCATCTGGTAAGCGTATATTATTACTCACCTTGGGTGCGAAGAGACACAGAAGATAACCCTTCGTTTTCCGGCACTTTCATGGACGATTGCTTTCCCTTGGTTACTTTATGGACTTTTACTTTGTGGGATTATCTTATCCCCCGTTTTAATTTAATTTTAAAGTGTATTTTCTCATTATTATTCACGAGTTGATTATTCACAAGTATATGGCTTATGGCTTATATGTATTTATCACATATTGGTATTTCTATGAGACTATGCTTTAGTCTTCTTTAGTCACTTTTTTTCACCACAGTCACTTTTAATTTCAATTTAGTGCTGCATCTTTTGTGTTTGCATTTGTGATTTTGAGGTTTGATATGTATGTTGCTTATATGTACATCATTAATCACACATTGATTAGTTTATGAGACTATGCCTTTGTCTTTTTCAGTCACTCTTTTTTCACCACAGTCACTATCCATTTTATTTTAGCGCTACATCTTTTTTGTTTACATTTGTCATTTTGAGGTTTGATACTAGATTTCCAGGTGCTGGCAGCTTTGTTTCACATACCTATTTTTTATTATCCTCACATACATTTGTGATTTGATGTTTCTTTTATATAATATATATACACAGTGGGGACGGAAAGTATTCAGACCCCCTTAAATTTTTCACTCTTTGTTATATTGCAGCCATTTGCTAAAATCATTTAAGTTCATTTTTTTCCTCATTAATGTACACACAGCACCCCATATTGACAGAAAAACACAGAATTGTTGACATTTTTGCAGATTTATTAAAAAAGAAAAACTGAAATATCACATGGTCCTAAGTATTCAGACCCTTTGCTCAGTATTTAGTAGAAGCTCCTTTTGATCGAATACAGCAATGAGTAGTTTTGGGAAAGATGCAACAAGTTTTTCACACCTGGATTTGGGGATCCTCTGCCATTCCTCCTTGCAGATTCTCTCCAGTTCTGTCAGATTGGATGGTAAACGTTGGTGGACAGCCATTTTTAGGTCTCTCCAGAGATGCTCAATTGGGTTTAAGTCAGGGCTCTGGCTGGGCCATTCAAGAACAGTCATGGAGTTATGAAGCCACTCCTTCGTTATTTTAGCTGTGTGCTTAGAGTCATTGTCTTGTTGTAAGGTAAACCTTCGGCCCAGTCTGAGATCCTGAGCACTCTGGAGAAGGTTTTCGTCCAGGATATCCCTGTACTTGGCTGCATTCATCTTTCCCTTGATTGCAACCAGTTATCCTGTCCCTGCAGCTGAAAAACACCCCCACAGAATGATGCTGCCACCACCATGCTTCACTGTTGGGACTGTATTGGACAGGTGATGAGCAGTGCCTGGTTTTCTCCACACATGCCACTTAGAATTAAGGCCAAAAAGTTCTATCTTGGTCTCATGAGACCAGAGAATCTTATTTCTCACCATCTTGGAGTCCTTCAGGTGTTTTTTTTAGCAAACTCCATGCGGGCTTTCATGTGTCTTGCACTGAGGAGCGGCTTCCGTCGGGCCACTCTGCCATGAAGCCCCAACTGGTGGAGGGCTGCAGTGATGGTTGACTTTCTACAACTTTCTCCCATCTCCTGACTGCATCTTTGGAGCTCAGCCACAGTGATCTTTGGGTTCTTCTTTACCTCTCTCACCAAGGCTCTTCTCCCCCGATTGCTAAGTTTTGCCGGACGGCCAGCTCTAGGAAGGGTTCTGGATGTCCCAAACGTCTTCCATTTAAGGATTATGGAGGCCACTGTGCTCTTAGGGACCTTGAGTACGGCAGAAATTTTTTTTGTAACCTTGGCCAGATCTGTGCCTTGCCACAATTCTGTCTCTGAGCTCTTCAGGCAGTTCCCTTGACCTCATGATTCTCATTTGCTCTGACATGCACTGTGAGCTGTACGGTCTTATATAGACAGGTGTGTAGCTTTCCTAATAAAGTCCAATCAGTATAATCAAACACAGCTGGACTCAAATGAAGGTGTAGAACCACCTCAAGGATGATCAGAAGAAATGGACATCAGAAGAAATGGACAGAGTTAAATATATGAGTGTCACAGCAAAGGGTCTGAATACTTAGGACCATGTGATATTTCAGTTTTTCTTTTTTAATAAATCTGCAACAATGTAAACAATTCTGTGTTTTTCTGTCAATATGGGGTGCTGTGTGTACATTAATGAGGAAAAAAATGAACTTAAATGATTTTAGCATAGCAAATGGCTGCAATATAACAAAGAGTGAAAAATGTAAAGGGGTCTGAATACTTTCCGTCCCCACTGTGTGTGTGTGTGTGTGTGTGTGTGTGTGTGTGTGTATATATATATATATATATATATATATATATATACATACATACATACATACATACATACATACATACATACATACATACATACATACACATACTTCACTTCTGCTTTAAAGGAAGCTGAAAAAAAAATGAATTAACAGGTTAAAAAAAATATGTTACTGGGTGAACTCAGAAAAACAAAAACTGCTTTGTTAAAATGGTTGTAAACCCTCACATATACCCCATGAAGTGACTAGCCTCAGGGGATACACAGAGATTAAGCAAATCCTCCTTCATATGTTGTACCCATTTTTCTGCAGCAATATTTCCTCTACAGCCGCCTAAAGCAAACATTTTACACAGCATCTTTGAACTCTAGCAGAGGCAGGGATCTGATGTCACACGTTGCAAAGCACATAGATGGAGAGCTGAGTGTAATCTGAGGCCTGAGCTGAGGGAAAGCAGCCAGATCATAGGGAAATGTGCACTGCTGAGATTGTCAGTCACCTTCTGTGTGCTGAATTGGGGAGGGGGGGTGTCCCACAGTATTCTGTGTTGTCAGCATAAACTGTCAGGAGTGACTAATTCAGATAGCAGACGGAAGAGAGTGGATAGGAACCACACTGTGCTATGGATTAAGGCTAGTACACACTTTGGAGGGGTATGTGTTCATTTGAGGTCTACAACCACTTATTGCTCTCTCTTTTAGGTCAGTGATATACTAGCCAGTGTAGTCATTATCACGATGTTGCCTCTGTCGCCTGTACTATTTAATAACAAGCCAGCTAGGACAGCTTCCATGTTTCTTTCTCATTGTGTGATTGGAAGAGGCTAGATTATGACATCACTATCCCTCCTTTCCACCTCATCCAATCAGAGAACGCCTAGTTTGCAATGAAAAAAAAAAAAATACAAGGCATTTAGTAAATGGCAACAGTGCCGAGTGAGCGATCTGCTGTTAATGTGCAGAGGGGGAACTCTTCGCACAGAACCCAGAAGATCGCAGCTGTCACTGTGGTTTACCAACTTTACTTTAGAAACATATTTTTAGTCAACGGTCACGGTAACTTATTGTAGGAAAACTTTATCTCACAATTCATAGCTCACCTAGCAGTTTCTGTCTTTACACTGCATGCTAGGTAGTCAGATTTAATTGAATTTTACAGTGCGTAATAAGTCATTCTGCGCACAGCTGAAGTATCTGACCCTTGAGGCTGCAGGGAAACCAGAATGTTGAATAATTCACATGTGCAGAGCTGCAGTTGTGCATATTGTGTGTTTTAACTCAAAAAAAGTGCTTTTGTGTTTGTTATTGTGTTGACCCTGAACCTTGTATTTCATTTTTATTTTTTTTGTTTGTTTTTCAGCCAAACATTTGGAATTGTCATTTGTTTCTAGGGAAAGTCGCAAACCAATATTAATAACTGGAATAGATATTAACAACCCTGAAGTAGTGCGTACTTTAAAAAAGGTACTGAAAGAATCAATTGCCATACTTTTTTCTGTGATTCAAGAACAAAATTCCAATTATTTATACAATTTGCATGTTAATTCGTTTTCTCGTTTCTTTAGATTCGACTGTTAAATGACTACCAGAAGGAGGTGCCATCTTTTTGGATTCGACATCCAGAAAAGTACTGTATCTGTGTGTCTTTTTTTTTTTTTTTTTTTTTTATTATTTTTTATAAATAAACTATTTAGATGTTGTAATTAATGCTATACTCCAGACAGATATAAAAAAAGTACCGATCCGTTCAGTTATGTATAAAAGGGATTGTAAAGTCTCAATTTTTGTTTTGTTAAAATACCAAACATGTTGTACTTACTTGCTTTGTGCAATGGTTTTGCAAAGATTAGCCTCAATCCTCCTCTTCCCGGGTCCCCTGCCAGTGCTCCTGGCTCCTCCCCCAGCCGAGTGACCCAATAGAAAGCCACTGCTTTATCTGAGCCAATGAAGAGTGGGAGAGACGAGTGAGCCTCTGCTCTCGTGCACATCGCTGGATTGAGATTGGGCTCAGGTATGTGTTTAGGAGCGGCCGTGGGGAAAGCTGCATGCAAAAGGTTTTATGCGTTTACTGCAGATAATGCAATAAGGTAAAAAAAAAAACACCTTCCCTTACGACCACTTAATTACAAATAAATGAAAGTTATTTTAACATGCAACTAGTGTAAGTACTGGATTCTGTTTTGATACCAATCCTTGTAATTCCCTGCACAGCGGCACGTAGAGGAAAGCCCAGGATTAGGGGTCCCTCAAGCTTTGCTGCATGCACATGTGCTGAAAATGAACATGCCACAAAAGGGACAGATGAGTGATCTTTTTACTGTGTTTCCACATTCCCTATGTCCAATCAGAACATAGAGGCATTGAAGTGACAAAGTCGTTTCAGTTTACTGCGACAGGAAAAATTATAGGTCTTCAACCTGCGCTGGCAGAGCTGTGTAAATCTCAGTAATAGAAGAACAAAAATTCAAATCACTTAAAAAGCTCCCATATAAAAAAATTAACTTTGAATCCAATAGTTTGCCTGGAGTTCAGATTTGAAACAAGCTTCATAAAAAAGTGTAAGAACAAAAAAATAAAAATAAAATTAACCTTTGATGTACTAAACTCCTGTGATGATTTTCATTTGCAGCCCTAGAATGGCCATTGGGGTTGCTTGAAAGTATTTATCTGTTGATTGGAGGTCTTGTGACTTATGCAGCCTCAGTCAGTCCACCCTGTTTTATTAAAAAAAAAATCAACATAAAACTTTTCTCCAAATTAAAGTTGGCTAATGAAATATGGGTACATTGTATAGTGGAAACTGGGAAAAAATACGTTCAGAAATCTACTTGTAGATAATTGGATCATTGGATTCAGTTAAAAACGCTCCAGCCAAAAAAGGGTAAGATGAGAAAAATGAATAGCCCATTAAAAGATAGAATAACAAAATCAGCTGTTGTTGCAATATTCACCATTAATCCAGAGATTTCCCCACAGTTATTTTTTTTTCTGTGACCAGATGTCCTCAGTTTGATGGCCAGCATTATTCAACCCACTTTTTCTAAGCCCAAGTACTCCTGGACCTGCCCCAGCCTGTGACTGGACAGTGAAAAAAGAAGCAGTATTATTATCAGCACATGATTGACTCTTCTGTGCTGCTGCTTCTTCTCACAACTCCAGCCCTGCTGTACAGTGGACTGCAAAAGACTTATGCCGCGTACACACGAGCGAAATTTCCGTCGGAAAAATTCTGGATGGTTTTTCCGACGGAATTCCGCTCAAGCTTGGCTTGAATACACACGGTCACATGAAAGTTCGTTGAACTTTCGACCGTCAAGAATGTGGTGACGTACAACACTACGACGAGCCGAGAAAATGAAGTTCAATGCTTCTGAGCATGCGTCAAATTGTTTCTGAGCATGCGTAGGAATTTTGCATGTCAGAATTGCTACAGACGATCGGAATCTCCGATCAGAACTTTTTCCGACCGAAAAATTGAGAACATGCTCTCAGTCTTTTGCTGGCTGGAATTCCGCCAGCAAAAGTCCGCTGGAGAATACACACGGTCGCATTTCCCACCAACAAAAGCTTTCATCGGTCTTTTGCTGGCCAAATTTCTGATCGTGTGTATGGGGCATAATATAAGGTCAAATTCAGGTACTTGCACAGCTTGCATTAAAAAAAAAAATAATAATATATATATAAAATGATATACTCATAACTACAGAGTTCAATTAACCTGTGTCCTTTAATACATGCTTAGAGTTCAGCTTTGAACTATAAAATAATTTAAACTTATACTTGTTGTTAAAAAAGCACAGCTGTGCTTGTACACTTACACTTGAGACTTAAAGAGAGTCTGCTCACATAATTTGTAATAAAAACCTCTTTGCCATTCTGAAGCTTCCCTCCAACCACTTTGCTCATTATTTTATATATATACTGTGATCCTGTACTTGCCAAATATGCTGCAGAAATCTCCCGCCACTAGGTCTGGCTACAGCCATTTTAACTGTGGGCAGCTGAAGCTGCTGCCTGTTCACTTCCTGGATTTACACAGACACACAGAGGCACACCTCCAGCTCTGTAGCTCTCATTGGCCCTCGTATGACTCATCCCCTCTCCCTTCCTGCAAACTCTCACAAGAGTGAGAGAGAGAGCTGTGCATGACGTCATAAGCCTAGGCTTTTTACCAGACAAGAAACAGGAAGTGGGCTGTATAGGGGAATTACTGGCAGAAAAAAAAGTTTTACTCTCCAAAGTTAAAACAACAAGGGCAGAAGATTAATTAGATGGAAAGTTGAAAAAATGACTGAAGGGCCGCCTTAAAGGAGTAAATACAAAATACAGTTTTGTATGGTTTACTTGTACTATTCCCCATGTTTAAATAAAATGTTGGCAAATTTTCCTGAAATGTTTGTTTAAGCCCACAGTAGAGACCGTAAGCTATACTATAATACTGACTTTGGAGTTCTCGCTTCTGTCCCTTTAGAATGAGCTGTGTATACATGAGTTAAAGGTAACCTGTAATAAGAGAAACCTGCCATTACTTTCCATCGACCTCCCCTTTTTAAAAATAGTAGTTGCTTAGTTGTCTCTGGTTCAAATACTTACTAAACCTCTGACCTGGAATACATCAGAGTGAAGTCAGATCTCCTGTTCTTCATGCTTGTTGAAAATATTACAGCCATGGGATCATCATGTCAGCCTGCCAACTATGAATTTGAGAACAAAGGTTTGATCGGCCAATTATCTACAGGTGTTGTGCCACATCCTAAATTTAGAATTTAAACAGAAAATTCCCCTAGTGGACTTTAAAGGCACATATAAAAAAATATTTAGGAAAGTATATAAGGTGAACAACAGTTTATTCATTACAAAAAAGTTCCTCAAACATATATCAAACAAATAACATAAATAAAAACAAGGAATGCAGTTCCATAAATATATGGCTAGTGATACCAATACGCTTGCAACCGACGCGTTTCGGAGTTGTTTTGGCCTCCTTCAGGGGTGATTGTAAGCTTTAAATAGAAATTTCTGTGTAGAAAATGGTATATGCAACATAGACATAGTGAATATATATCAAAATCAAACCATCAAACATATAGTTACAGAAATAGACCTTATCGTTTGCACTTACATTGGTATCTATATATATATTGGCTATGCATTCCAGAGAAGTTTAAAAGAAAACAGCAGTATTGACACAAACTGCCCATCAGACGCATCCCCTGATCATGGTGTATAGAGCTTTGTTGAGTATATCCAAAATATTCATATAGCCTCTATTCAATTAGAAATAAGTCGATAGGGACGTATATAGTGGTTTTACTTCCTTTCAATAGGAAGAGAGGCCCATTAATCAAGGGCGTATGGATGTTTTGATCTGGAATCCCACTGGGGCCAAATGCGGGTCCTGTAAGTTGTGAAGATATGTAGATAAGTATATATTGGCCAAACATATAAGTGACTCGAGTAAGTAGAGAGTATTAGGGTGTTTCCTACCTGCTCAGCCTACAGTATAGAAATCGAGGGGGGTCACCCGTTGCTGATGGATGTAGACCAGGTGAGACCCACATAGCTGAAGGATCAATATGAAGAAAGGGTAATATATCAGAACCTGATTGTATATTTATGTAGTAAGAAGGGAGAGGAAAAAAAAAAAAAAAAAAAAGCAAAGGAAGGAAGGGGGGGGGGGGGAGGAAGGGAGGAAAAAGGGGGGGAGGGGGGGGGAAGACAGAAAAGGGGTAGTTAGTGGGAAGGGGGGGGGGGAAAGGGGAGAAACAAGAAGGAACAAGAAGGGGGGACAAAAAGGGAAGAAGTGGAAAAGGACGGAGAGACACAAAGAGCATAGGTATCAGGTATAGTTTGTGGCTAATCGATTAGGTAGTAAAGTAAAAGTCTCTAAGTATCTAAAGTTACTCACAATATATGGCAGCAGCTCACACCGACAGCGTCCTATTCAGAGTAGATGACGCCTGGTGTGAGCAGACGCCGAGTATATGAAGCCCTTCCCACCAATCAGCTGTTGATAGAAAAGAAGCAACAGCTGATCGTAGGTGGTGGAGGAGGGACGAACGCGCTCTGACTGGCCCCCCGGGTGGAGCGAGCGCCGCCAGGCCCCCACAGCGCATGCGTATGTAAACGCGGTGAGGCGTGGCCACGCCTACTACACCCGCCGGCACGTCTAGCTTCCCCAACGGACTGCGCATGTCCGTTGGGGTCGCAAGATGGAGAACAGTGTAGATAACACCGTGCCTCACACAGCGCCGCCGTAAGCTATGATCGCTCAGGCGGCTTTGTGTGCCGGGCGGATAGCGGATCACTATGTAAAACAATGACTTGAAGCACATGTAATGTGCAGCCTATAAAACAAAATAGTGCATGTATAATTTAATTTAGTAACCATTGCGGGGGAACCAGCGCTGGTGGACAGTATTATACAGGTTAAGGCGGTTTCTTCATGGAGGGACATATAATATTAAACAGTGACTACATGAACAAGCATAGAAATGTATGGTTAGAAATTACATCCTGTAAGTAGGGACCAAGGATATCACTAAATCATACATACATATAGTTCGAATTATTTCGACCTGAGATCTCACAATGTACAATATACAGAATATATGACAATGATTTTATAGTCGGGATCCCTAAAACATAACATTCTGGTATGTCCTGTGATGTAATAAGGGTCCCATTTCTGTGTATATATAGAAACAATCAATGTTACCCAAGTTTTGCCACTGCATAAATTGCTGAATTTCAAAACACCTCCTTTATTATATGATGCAAATAGCAAATAAAGGAGAGTCCCCTAAACAAATAAGCGGGCTGAACTGCCCTCTAGAATAGGCATGCATACGCATGCGCTGTGGGGGCCTGGCGGCGCTCGCTCCACCCGGGGGGCCAGTCAGAGCGCGTTCGTCCCTCCTCCACCACCTACGATCAGCTGTTGCTTCTTTTCTATCAACAGCTGATTGGTGGGGAGGGCTTCATATACTCGGCGTCTGCTCACACCAGGCGTCATCTACTCTGAATAGGACGCTGTCGGTGTGAGCTGCTGCCATATATTGTGAGTAACTTTAGATACTTAGAGACTTTTACTTTACTACCTAATCGATCAGCCACAAACTATACCTGATACCTATGCTCTTTGTGTCTCTCCCTCCTTTTCCACTTCTTCCCTTTTTGTCCCCCCTTCTTGTTCCTTCTTGTTTCTCCCCTTCCCCCCCCCCTTCTCACTAACTACCCCTTTTCTGTCTCCCCCCCCCCTCCCCCTCCCCCCCTTTTTCCTCCCTTCCTCCCCCCCCCCCCCTTCCTTCCTTTGCTTTTTTTTTTTTTTCCTCTCCCTTCTTACTACATAAATATACAATCAGGTTCTGATATATTACCCTTTCTTCATATTGATCCTTCAGCTATGTGGGTCTCACCTGGTCTACATCCATCAGCAACGGGTGACCCCCCTCGATTTCTATACTGTAGGCTGAGCAGGTAGGAAACACCCTAATACTCTCTACTTACTCGAGTCACTTATATGTTTGGCCAATATATACTTATCTACATATCTTCACAACTTACAGGACCCGCATTTGGCCCCAGTGGGATTCCAGATCAAAACATCCATACGCCCTTGATTAATGGGCCTCTCTTCCTATTGAAAGGAAGTAAAACCACTATATACGTCCCTATCGACTTATTTCTAATTGAATAGAGGCTATATGAATATTTTGGATATACTCAACAAAGCTCTATACACCATGATCATGGGATGCGTCTGATGGGCAGTTTGTGTCAATACTGCTGTTTTCTTTTAAACTTCTCTGGAATGCATAGCCAATATATATAGATACCAATGTAAGTGCAAACGATAAGGTCTATTTCTGTAACTATATGTTTGATGGTTTGATTTTGATATATATTCACTATGTCTATGTTGCATATACCATTTTCTACACAGAAATTTCTATTTAAAGCTTACAATCACCCCTGAAGGAGGCCAAAACAACTCCGAAACGCGTCGGTTGCAAGCGTATTGGTATCACTAGCCATATATTTATGGAACGGCATTCCTTGTTTTTATTTATGTTATTTGTTTGATATATGTTTGAGGAACTTTTTTGTAATGAATAAACTGTTGTTCACCTTAAATACTTTCCTAAATATTTTTTTATATGTGCCTTTAAAGTCCACTAGGGGAATTTTCTGTTTAAAAACTATGAATTTGAGATATCAGCATTGGCAGTCCCCATATGTCTCTAATGTTGGGTTTACTTAAAGTGGAAGAAAAGCCTAAGGCTTACTATTCTTAAAAATGTTCCCTCCCCCTCCACCTACTTTTCCTGTATAAAAAGAAAAAAGATGTGTGTACTTACCTATTTTTAATTTGCTCCAGTCCAGTCACATGATCCTGCATCCCCAGCTCCCCTGATGATGAGCAGCTGCTGCAGGGGAGAGAAGGGTAGCGCAAACAATGGCTGGGCTGTGGGAGCCTTTGGATGATGTTACTGCTACAGGAATTCCCAGTCCTTGGTGAGTGCTCCCTGGGTCAGAGCTGCAGGGTCACGTGACTGGACTGAAGCAGATTAAACATAGGTAAGTACACACCACTTTTTTTTTTTTATATATATACAGGAAAGAAGGGGGGAGGGAACATTTTTAAGAATAATTAGACATAGTCCGGCTATACACAGTTTGAATCTTGGCCGGTTTAGCAGGAACCACCAGACATTTGAAATGTTAATGGGCAGGCTAAATGTACTAATTTGATCGATCAACTTTGGTACAACCATCCTGCCAGATTCTCTTACGATTATAGCTAGCGGCTGCTATAGCCTCTAGAAATAATCATTGTCTTCTCCTGGCAATGACAGCTTTCCCTGCCCACCCCTGGCCCCCAGCCTGGAGCAGACAATTGCTCGGCAGGAGGGATTGTCCTGTCAGCACTGTCCGTGTTGATGGGGGAATCGTGCAGATTTCTTTCCTGCGCCCACCTTGCTCCCTTACAAATAGCTGGCAAACCTTGAAATACTTAGCTTGTTTGGAGTAACTGAAGGACCTGTGAGTGCTCACGGGGGATCTGAGTCAGCATTAGACAAAGGTTGATAGGAAGTTCTTTTGCTTTTTTTTGCCCAGTGCTGGTTTTTTCCAGGTCCCCTGAAAAGTTACAGGTAGCTTCCCTGCTGGATTCCATAATCCCTGTTTGCAGTACCCAGTAGAACATCCATATGTGAATGTACACCATTACATCAGCATCCTCTCTACCATATGCCGCTCCAGTGATTTTAAGTTTATAGGGAATGGGTACTGTACACATTTTCAGTGAAATTATGAGAGCCCCCTTCATTTATGCCGCATGTTTAAGCCAGTGCTATAGGGGCCCCTCACTCTGTGTGCATCGACTTGCATTCTTCTGCATTTAATCAGTGCCAATCACTGCAAGGGCACAACTGTTTTCTATATGTCCCATTCAAACTAAAAGGCTGGAGTGATGTGCGGTGTGGAAAAATGCAGATATGGTGTAATTTTGGACATTGCATTAGATGGCACAGTAGCTCGCTAGACTACATCGCAGCACAACGCACGGTAGTGCGCAGACTTGAACGAAGTGTAACTTTGTACGCTCCCAATAAGGTAAAAAAAGAAAAAAGGAAACAAACTGTAAACTGTGATACGGAGCGTTTTATCATGCAGCTAGTGTGAACGGACCCTATGTGTGCTTATAGAAGTGATTTACAGTATCTGGCCACCCAGCTGACTTTGGAATGAGAAACCTAAGGATACATTTATAGCATCTAGGCAGGGGCCTAACAAATGAATCTGCTTTAATTATGTTTATTTAAAAGAACTAAAAAAAAAACAAATATGCTAATTTACTTTTAGTGGCAATTATTTGCTCATTTAGTTGATTAGTAACATTTTTTCCCTTCAATTAGGTACATGGAAGAGATTGTAGAGAGCACATTATCCCTATTAACTGTAACTCAGGATTCAAGTTCTCAAATTCTATTGGAACCCGTCTTCTACTTGTCTGTGATTGATACAAAGGCTGTGTGGTTCAAGAAATGGATGGTAATTGAAAAAACAATGTTTACATTGATAGAGTTGCTTGTTATGGGGGAGGATTGGGAGGAGGGGGGCTTGGTACTATACAAATGGGAATATCACTTGTATTTAATAACAAACAAATGCTTTATATCAATCTGCACCACTATAGTCTGAAGAATAATGCACAATCTTTAAAGTGGAGGTCCGCCCACCGCTGCAAAAATTAAAAGCCAGCAGCTAAACATATTGCAGCTGCTGGCTTTTAATAATTGAACACTTGCCTGTCCTGGAGTCCAGTGATGTCGGCACCGCAGCTGATGTTTCCAACAGCTGTCGGATGCTGCCGCTATTCATTGCGAGTAAGGGAACCCAACAGTGTAGCCTTACGGCTTCACACCGGGAACCCTACCGCGCACGCGCGAGGTTCGGCTTCTCTCTCCTACTGGCCCGGCGGCTGGGGAAGGAGCAGGGAGCCCGGGCGGTGACGTCAATAATCGCAGCTAAGGCTCCCAGAAGTGGGAACAGGACAGCTGTGAAAGACAAATGTGGCACCTGAGGGGGGAAGGAGTACAACGAGCAGAAGTTCCACTTTTGGGTGAAACTCCGCTTTAAGTATAAAATATCTTTGAAAATAAACAGGACCACATATAATAAGTTATATTGAATAAACAAACATATAACATGCCAAGTAGATGCAAATTGAACTCCTGGCAATCACCAGACTTTCATCCTGTGACCATCGCTGTACAATCTGGCTATACACAGAATTTTTGTACTGGCACAGGTTTCTTTTTTTAGTTTTTTGTTTGTAACTGTCATTTATTATTATTATTTATATTATTATCTGAGAATATGTACTCAGAGAATTGGTGCAGGGATTTTCCCCCCTCCCTTGGATCGCATTTCTCTCTGCCCCTATCCACCTCTCAGCACCTCCTATTTTTAGAGAATACAGAGCCAAGTGTCATTTTGTGATTATATAAAAGTAATTTCTAAATAATTTGTTAAGAATAAAAATAAATGTAATAAAATGTACAAAACATAAATATACAGCACATACCAAAGTAAGACTCTTCTAGACCTTAGATCTGCTCCAATGCGTGCATGCATTTTGGGCCTGAGACCAGCCTCAATGAATGCACTTCAGACCTCAGATTAGCCCCAATGCATGCATGCACTTTAGACCTCAGACCAGCCCCAATGCATGCATTTCAGACCTCAGTCCAGTCCCAAGGCAGTCCAGTCCCTCACACTGTCAGCGTGAGGAGGAAAAAAAGCGGATTACAGATCTTCTGTTTACATCACGTGATCAGCTGTCATTGGCTGACAGCTGATCACGTGGTAAGGGGCAGGGACTGGCCCCTTACTTCGATCTGTGATCAGCCAAGTCTCATTGACCCAGTGATCACAGAGCGTGCCGCGGACGCCCTGCAGGGGGCACACGGGCAGCTCATGCATGGGAGGATGTCTATTGATGCCCTCCTAGCAATTAAGACCCGCGCTGTAGCTTTCATTTGGCTATAGTGCAGGCGGGAGGTGGTTAAACACTGCCTAGGCAACCTGTAAATCTCTGTATAGCCAATCCAGACAAAATGTGACAGCCAGATAATGTGGTGATGCACATTTTTGCTCCTTGCCAGGCAAGTGAAGAGTTTATAACGCACTGAAAACATTATTGCAGCAGCTGGAATACAGCAATAATGTACCACAAGCAGCAATCATAAAATAACACCCATTGTTCCCAGCAATAATAGACTCCGAGCAGCAAAGAAAGACCCCCAACAGCAACAAGAGATCCCCCAGCACAGCAATACCCCTCCTAAGCTATTACACATGAACAATCTGTCAGTGCGGGTAGGAGTAGTTCAGGGTTAATACATTAGCACAGCCAGAGTCAACCAGCCAGAACATAGGCAAGGATGGCCCACAATGTCCCACCCAGCAGTTAGCAGTAGTCATGCTACTGTATGCAGTACCAGGCTGTTCCGGCTGAAAAAACTCTGAATATTATTAATTTATATTTAATATTTACAGCACTGTATGGTCAGCTCTAGATTTTGTAGCCCTAATTGCAGACCATCAGCTTCCCTAAGGCTTGGTTCACACTGATGCCGCATTCGGCTCGCAGCAGGGGTCTGGTGCCTCCCTGTTCTCCATTTCAGGGACGAATCAGGGATGATTTTTTTGCCTGAATTCAGACCTGAAACGAAGCCAAAGACTCCCAGTACTCCTGTGCAAGCAGCTCTGCAGCTGCCACAGAGATGTGTGATGCTGTCATGCAAATTGGATGCGGTGAAATCCGCATCCAATTTGCACTAGTGTGAACCCAGCCTAAAGGTCACACTGTTCTGTAGACAATGGCGTGCATCCATATGTAAATACTGGCTAGTCTCTTAAAATGCTTTTTCCCCAAGGCTATATACTAGAGCTGCACCATTCTGGAAAAAATGAGAATCACGATTTTTTTTTGCTTAGAATAAAGATCATTATTCTCAGCGTAACATTGTGACATAAAATATTGCGACGGCCCCCATTTTATTCTCTAGGGTCTCTGCTAAAAAATATATATAATACAGTATTTGGGGGTCCTAAGTAATTTTCTAGCAGAAAATACTGATTTTTAACTTGTAAGCAACAAGTGTCAAGGCTTAGTCTTTAAGTGGTTAAATTGACCTCATTTACAGACCGAAGCTCATCCCTTTGATCCAAAACAAGGGTCTCTAAACTTTCTAAACAAAGGGCCGGTTTACTGTCCTTCAGATTTTAGGGAAGCTGGACTGTGACCATTGGGAGTAGAAAAGGTCCCAACATCATTGAGAGAAAAATAATGCCCCATTGTCTGTCTCAGTGGGAGTAATTGTACCCCATCACTGGTGTCATTGAGAGAAATTGTGCTCCATCATTAGTGTCAGTGGGAGGAATTGTGCACCATTGTTGGAATCACTTGGAGGAATTGTCTCCTATCATTGGTGTCATTGGACCCCATTATTGGTGTCAGAAGAAATTGTTCCCCATCTTTGGTGTCATGCTGGGGAGGAATTGTGCCCCATCATTGGTGTCATTGGGGGAATTGTGCCCCATCATTGCTGTCATTGGGCCTCATTATTGGTGTCGATTGGAGAAATTATGCCTCATTGTTGGTATCATTGGGGGGAATAGTGCCCCATCATTGGTGTCATTGGAGGAATTGTCCCCTATCATTGGTGTAATTGGACCCCATTATTGGTGTCATTGGAAGAAATTGTTCCCCATCGTTGGTGTCATTGGGAGGAATTGTGCCCCATCATTGGTGTCACTGGCAGAATTTGGTGTCATTGGGACAATTGTGCCCCATTATTGGTGTCATTAGGCCCCATCATTGGTATCATTGGGGGGAATAGTGCCCCATCTTTGGTGTAATTGGGAGGAATTATGTCCCTTCATTGGAGTGCGTGTGGGGGGGGGATATGTCCTAAAACAGTTCCCTGAGGGCCACATAAAAGCAAGCAAAGGGCCGCATCTGGTCCGCGAGCCGCAGTTTGGAGACCCCTGATCTAAAATAACTAAATGGTGCAATGTTTCCTTTTATCTCAGCACTGAGCAATGTTGATAAACATTTAACAGATGGTGGTTTTTTTTTTTTTTTTTTTTTACAGCTGTGAGTGAGCAGAGAACAGCTCTGCACTTGTTACATAAATGAATTGTGGAGATGCCGGATTAAGATCGTGAGGGGGTTGATTCCAGATCACGATTTTTGAACGATTAATCGTGCAGCTCTGCTATATACTCATTTTAGTATAATAGGAAATACTTTAGAAACTTTTAGGAAACGGTTTAGATCACAGTTCTGTAGTGTTTACTTTTTCCTTGACATGTAGGTATGTGTATGAGGAGGGTCCAACCCCTTTTTAGTTTGCTTGTCCATACAAAGCTATAAGTATATATTATGCAGTCAACAAGTGCAGAGGTAGTGCTAGGCTTTCTATGAGATTTGATTTCATATTTTAGCTGCAGTGAAGCTGCAAGTGAAAGCTTCAGTGAGTTCTCTAATTTTAGTATTTAATTTTAAGGAGAATTTGATTCATGAGTTCACCCAATATGTGATTTATACTCTGACATTTGCAACCTCATTGTAAAGCCACCTTAAATTTTTAGGTCACACTGATCCTGCTACTGGACCCAGTCAGTTGTTGAATAAAAAAAATTGTGTTGAAGGAATTTAATACAATATTTGACTTATTGGAAGACAGAGTATTCTATTCCACTGTTATAAATACAATGACTTAAGTGATGGAAAATATTTTTCACAAAAAGAGGCTAGGCTTTGCCATGTTGCATTGATGTGCTGTAGAAGGCTGTTTGTACCTACAGTATATCTGTAAAGACAAGTAGCTTGAGCAGTTTTTCCTAGTATTTGAAAATTGTTTGCAGTGAATCTTTTAACTTCCAAGCCTTCCTACCTGTATCTTGTCCCCTCTAGGCTCACTATCCAACTGTAGGTTACGTTGGGAAGTCACAAAACCAGTCTCTAGATATACTTACCACTGTATATGCAACACCACAAATAGTGATCATAAAATACAAATGTTCACCCAGCACAGTATGCAGATGTTTATAGCATGATCCTTTGCCTACTGTGCTGTCTCTGTAGTACTACGAGTCCAAGCTGGCCACAATGGAATATAAAGTGGCTATAAAGAGTCTACACACCCCTGTTAAAATGTCAGGTTTCTATGATGTAAAAAAAATGAGACAAAGATAAATCATTTCAGAACTTTTTCCGCCTTCAATTTGACCTATAAACTGTGCAACGCAGTTGAACATCAAACTGAAATCTTTTAGGGGGAGGGACATAAAAATAAAATAATATGGTTGCATAAGTGTGCACACCCTTAAACAGATACTTTGTTGAAGCACCTTTTGATTTTATTACAGCACTCAGTTTTTTTGGGTATGAGTCTATCAGCATGGCACATCTTGACTTGGCAATATTTGCCCACTCTTCTTTGCAAAAACACTCCAAATTTGTGCACAGCCCTCTTCAGATAAGATTTTCAATCTGATTCAGGTCTGCGCTATGGCCTGGCCATTCCAAAGCATTAATCTTCTTCTGGTGAAGCCATTTCTTTGTTGATTCGGATGTATGATTTGGGTCAGTGCTGAAAGATGAAGTACCTCTTCATGTTCAACTTTCTAGCAGAAGCCTGAAGGTTTTGAGCCAATATTGACTGGTATTTGGAACTGTTCATAATTCCCTCTACCTTGTCTAAGGCCCCTGCTTCAGCTGAAGAAAAACAGCCCCAAAGCATGATGTTTGCATCACCATGCTTCACGGTGGGTATGGTGTTCTTTTGGTGATGTGCAGCATTGCTTTTGCGCCAAACATATCTTTTGGAATTATGGCCAAAAAGTTCAGGCTTGGTTTCATCAGACCTTAACACATTTTCCCACATGCTTTTGGGAGGCTTCAGTTGTGTTTTTGTAAAATTGGAAAAAGTTCTAAAATGATTTATCTTTGTCTCATTTTTTTACATCACAGAAACCTGACATTTTAACGGGTTTGTATACTTTTTATATCCACTGTATCTTCTTCCTCTGCAGAGTTGCAAGTCCCAGCACACTTTACTTGTATTTTTCTTCTATTATGTAAAATTTTAAGTCCCAGCACACTATACTTGAATTTATATTGTACAGTATCTGTAGAAGTAAATGTCCCATCACACTGTTCTTATATTCTTCTGTATTTGTAGTAGTCCCAGTACACCATATGTATATTACTCCTTTTTATACCACAAAGCTCATAACACTCCATACACCAATAATGCATGCTATTGTTTTCCCTTTATGCATGGACGTTTTCAGTACAATATCTACAATTTCTTATGTTTGCCTTTCAGCATTCACATTATAGCAGAACTGTTGTTTTAAGACTTCTGGAAAAAAAGTACAAATCCTTGGTAAGCAGTTTCTTTTTAGTCAAGAAAAAATAGTGCATGTTTTATGTGTAAAGCAATTGTATATTGTTTACTATGACCTTTTTTCATTTGTATGTCACTATTTTAAAAGGCCGATACTTATTTAGTTACTGTTTTTATTTTTGATACATTGATTGCAGTAGAGCAATAAAGTATTTTTTTATTATCACAGTTAAAGTATAAAAGTAAAGTATTGAAGTATATGTGAACCCTTAGTTTATAAAAAAACACATTTAGTTTAATATAGAAATAGAGCATGTTTATGTGTATATACAGATATAGAGTATGTAATGAAATGAAATGAAAAAGTATTGACATTTATTTAATACTTCATACAAAATCCTTTGTTAATGATAGCTTCAAGACGCCTCCTGTATGGAGAAACTAGTGGCGTGCATTGCTCAGTTGTGATTTTAGCCCATTCTTCCACACAAATAGTCTTCAAATCTTGAAGGTTCTGTGGGCCTCTTCTATGAACTCTGATCTTTAGTTCTTTCCATAGATTTTCTATTGGATTCAAGTCAGGTGATTGGCTGGGCTATTCTAGCAGCTTTATTTTCTTTCTTTGAAACCAGTTGAGAGTTTCCTTGGCTTTGTGTTTGGGATCATTGTCTTGCTGAAATGTCCACCCTCGTTTCATCTTCATCATCCTGGTAGATGGCAGCAGATTTTTATCAAGAATTTCTTGGCACATTTCAATGATATGAAGTTTTCCGGCACCATATGCTGAAAAACAGCTCCACACCATGATCCCCAACTCCAAACTCCACTGTTTGTATAGTGTTTTTGGGGTGATGTGCAGTGCCATTTGACCTCCAAACATGGTGTGTATTATGGCATCCAAAGAGCATAAAATTTCAGTCTCATCTGACCAGACTATATTCTCCCAGTATTTCACAGACTTGTCTAAATATTGTGCAGTAAACTTTAAACAAGCTTCAACATGCTTTTTCTTCAGCAATGGAGTCTTGCGTGGTGAGCGTGCATACAGGCCATGGCGGTTGAGTGCATTACTTAATGTTTTCTTTGAAACAATAGTACCTGCTAATTCCAGGTCTTTCTGAATCACAGACCACAAGTGGGGTAGTGCACAGCGTTCTGCACTCCTGTGACCCATTTTTGTCACTGAGGCGATCCAGCCTCTGAATCGATCCCAGCTTTAAAGTTGGGATCCACCCAGATGCCTGGAACAGCAGCTGGCTCAGCCTGTCATCCATAGACATGCACAGTGCCAGTAAGCCACTCGGCTCCCTCCTTACAGATGTTTGACCATCAGCAGCAGGAGCCTATGGCTCCGCTACCCGCATTTTTCCTATGTAAGCAGGAAGTGAGAGTAGCAGTGCTGAAGCTGTAACATGGAGCCAGGTAATTGCTTATGGACTGAGGAGAGTAGTACAGGTGGTGGGGCATTGTTGACTTAAATTCAGAAAATGCATTTAACATACCAGATTTCACCTATAACAAAAAAAAAAATATTTATAAGTGAACTATCTCTCAAAGTTTATATACATTTTTGAAATATGTTCTGGAATAATTAAAATCAGCTGGATGAGGGAGGAATTTTAGTGATGCTGAAACGAAGGCATTAATTACAAGACATTTACATCTTCATATTCTTGATCTGTTAAATGATATTACTTGTATAGATTTTTTACACAAAGTAATTTTTAACGCTGGAAAAAGCACTGTCTAGAGAGGATGACCTGAAAAAAAAGAGATGGATTTAATTAACTAAATCTGTTAGCTCCATAAAATGTTCTCTGTGAGTCTTAAGAGGACCATTTTGGTCATTGGTATTGTTGCGCTGTCTTCCAGATTATTGCAGCTATTGAGCAGTGTTTCTATTATTATGAATCATCACAGTCAGGAGTCGATGAAAACACTAAAACAACAGCGTCCTCGCAGCTGTATCCTGGTGAGTCTAATGGGGATATGTTTGTAGCTTTGCACTGGAAACAGATATCTTTTGCATGTTTGTTCAGAAGTCTTTATATATAGCTAACTATAACCAATACACCTTTTTGATATTCAATCAAGCTGGTGCTTGATATAGAAATATATAAAGTATAGATAGCATGCGTGCTAATTCCATTTTACCATGCCAAGCTCCTTACCTTAAATCAATTTAAAAGAACAGATAGCTTTGCCAGATTCTAGGAATGACCATGAAGCAGGCCTGTCATTGCTTTGAATGTGATAATGTACTTGCCCAGAGTGTGATTTTATCACTTAAAAATTCATTCCGAAAGCATATTTGACTGTAAGCCATAACCTACACCATCCCAAGAACACAGCCCTTGTATCTGTTGGAATCTGTGTGATCCCTGTTGCTAAAAAAGATAAAACTACAAAGACATCTCAAAAATGTAATTAAATATATTATTAAGGACACTTTCACACCAGCCCTGGTGATAAAACAAAACTTACACATTGGTGTACATTGTGTAGGGGCATTGAGGAAACAGTTCAATGCATTGTTACAAGACATCGCATTGCAACATGCTGCGGTATGGTCACAAGTGATGCCCTGCACTGCATAAAAATGTAGACATGCCTCACCTCAATGCAGTGTTATGGTGTGAATAGGGCACATAATAATTGTTTTCTTTGTGCCCTTGCATTGAGCCTGCATTGATCTGTGCAGGTCTCCTCAGCTCAACAGATATGGTGGGAATGAGCCCATAAACACTATTTATGTCTTATGTATGACTTATTTTGGTCAACTCAGAAAAGTTAAAAATATCATTGATTGTATTTCATTTTTTTTTTAATCAGGAAAAGAGTTTATTATGAATTTAACAAACCATACAAATCAAAACAAACTTTTTTTTGTCTGTACAAAATGTTACCTAAGAGCACAAAGTAATGACATGAAAATGCTGTCACATTTGCATTGACAGTAGTCCAGAGTGTAAAACATTACTGCACACTTAGTACAATACATGGAACATTAAATTACCTAGAGAACAGTTTGCTTCCCAATCTCCCACCTTCACCGTCAATCTATATATTTTTGCAGGGCCCAAAGTACCAATGAAAAGCCTTACATCAAGAACCTATCTAGCGCTAAATCTACAGGAGCCAGATCCAGGGTGTCCAGCCAACCTCCCCATACCTTTTCACATTTAAATGGGTTGCCTTTGTGTTGATAAATCAGTTTTTCATAGCATAGTGTGGTACCCATCTGATCTACCCACATCTGTAATGTAGGTATAGTTTGGGAGATCCAATGTACTAGGATAGCTTACGTGCTTGGAAAAGGACTCTGACAGCTGCCCCCACATACATCCTGTCTCACGTCATCAAGAATACCTAAAAAACACCTCTTGGGGTCTACTGGTACGTTTATGTGGAATGCCTTAATAAAAGTTGACACAATAGCAGCTCAGTATCTATGTAGTTTTGGGCAACCCCACAACAGGTGTATAAGATCTTCCCTATCTTTGCAACCTTTGGGGCATGAGGGATCCTGGTGTAGGTCCATATTATATAGTTTGAGAGGAGTCCAGTGTACCCTCAGTATAATGGAGAGTTGTGATATTCTACTTGAGAGATTTATGGAGCCGAGACGTACAACTTCTAAGACTTCCTCCTATTTATCCACAGAGAATTCACCCACATCCTTTCATTAATTATATTTCAACCACAAAGTATATCTGAAGTTTTCATTTTTTATATTCTGGATAGCATAAAGAAGGTTTAAAACCCCCATTAGGTTCAGGTGCCTGCGTACCTTTGGGGAGATTTCTCTTCATTTTCTGTCCTGTAAACACAACAGAAAGTGAAGAGAAATCTTTTCAAAATTAGGTAAAGTCCCTTTTAGACAGTTGGTATTGCAACAAGTGTCCCTATTACGTGATTTTCCCTCAACTCAACAATTTAGTTCGAATCACAAGGGCCACCAGGACATAACCAGTGGGTGAACTGCGTCAGCAGGGAAACGGACCAGAGAAAATTTTGATAAGGTTGCCAACTCTTCATTTTGGCTTTGATACAGTAACAAAAACAAAGCAGACTTAATACATTTTCATAGGTAGTGACCTCCTGTCACTTTCAGTTGGGCATAGCATCCGCCAAACACATCCCATTCAAGTGAATGGGGCTGTTTTGCAAGCACCCTGCAACCACGTTGCAATGCACATCTCTTATAACAAATAACAACTCTTCGCTGCCTATAAAATGCTTCCGTGTTCTTCAGAGACCTAAACTTATGTGAACAACTCATGAGTCCAGCCATGCTACCACTAATTCAATCTCCCTCTGTTCAGTTGTTTTTGAAGCTTGTAGATATCATGTACATTGGAAATAAAAAATGTCTGTTATGACTACAGTTTAATCCATCCTGCACAGGTAAAAAGGACACGTATTAGTTATGCTCTTGTACCCCTAAAAGCCTTGTCTCTAGAATATGTTTGCATAAAACAATGTTCAACCTGTCCCATGGCAATGTATCTAAAAGTATTTTTAGTTGTTGAATTAGGTCACTTTTTTTTAAATCTATCTACTTCATGAAATCCTATAAGCCTGCTTTTTTTAGAGGTTTCTTCTGCAGACTTTTATTTTGGCCAAATTCAGAGATCACCAACACATCTAATAAATGTCAGGTTGATAAGAGCAGCCTGCATGTTTGTCATCTATATCTAACCTATTGTATATGACATATGACAGAAAGAAAAGCAAAATACTTAATTACATGACATTATCAGCTGCTCAGTGACTCTGACATTTTGCTTGAAAACTGCAAGTTTTCCACTGCAGAAGCACACAAAGAAAATGCCAAGTTATGTTTTAAATTGTTGCTGTCTTAAATCTGAATGCATTGAGTTGGCCATATGTGAGTCATTTTGGTTATTTGTAAGAAACAACCATTAAATAATTCAATCTACCTCTACACAACGGCATTTTGCATATTCTATTTAGGCCTGATACATGGACTTCACAGACAGTAACATGTGAGGAAAAAGATGTTTTTTATAGATTTTGAAGTTTTACAGACGGTACATCTTTCACATGGAAAGAATTCTTTTAGGTTTCCAAACTTTCTAACTTTCTGAGGTGGATCTATTGCACTAGGTGCCAGTACATCTTTCAGAGTTTGGTTTCTTCTTTGTAGAACATTAGCTTTATCTGTAAGTTTGGGCCCTAGTATTTTATCACTCTTTAAAACTTGCCAGTATTTTTTGATTATTTTATTCACCCACCAGTATTGGGACGAGAAAGTAGTTAAAAAGGACCACTCAAACATATTATTATTCACTATATCCTTATTTTTGGGAGCCAGAAAACTTTCTATTTAGGAGTGAGACATCTAGTAAATCTTTATCCCAGCCTCTAGAGTCATATCCTTTCTCCATAAACCAATCTTTTAATATATTGGCCTGATATTTAAAATCTTTTAAGCAAGAACAATTTCTTCTTATACGTTGAAATTGTCTCTTGGGTATGGCCTTAAGCCAGTTCGGGTGATGACAGCTGTCTGTTGGAATATACCCATTTCTGTCTGTAGATTTGAAAAATGTTTTAGTTAACAATTGGCCTTCATCTTTAAAAATAACCAAATTCACTGATGACCTTCCATAAGAAAAGGCGTTGTCTATATAGCAGCGTTAAAAAAGGAGACGGGAATCTTTTAGGGAGGAAAGAATGTCATTCTCCCATAAAGCTATAAAAAGGTTAGCAAAGCTTTGTGCACATTTCTCCCCCATTGCCACCCCTGTGCTTTGTAAATAATATTCTCTTCCGTAATAAAAATAATTATGCTCCATAGCAAATTGTAATAACCTCAGAACAAAATCCAAAGTGGAAGCATTCAGGGATTGATCCCTAGTTAAGGAAAATCTTGCCGCTTGATATCCCAACTCATGAGGGATAATGATATATAGAGAGGAGACGTCCGCCGTCACCAGTGTATATATACCATATATACATTCTGATCTGGTAGCACAGTTCTTCGTTTCTCAGCTGTCATTTTAAAATCATACAAAGAAGAAGAAAAAGTAGAAAAATATGAAGTTTGAAACACTTGACAGAGTAAGAACAAGCGCATTGGCAGTAGATTCTACAATCCAGATATTCTATAAAAAAATGTTCAAACTGTTTGTATAAGTTGGCACGTGGGGTTGATTTACTAAAACTAGAAAGTGCAAAATCTGAAGCAGCTCTGCATGGTAGCCAATCAGCTTCTGACGTCAACTTGTTCAATGAAGCTTTGACAAAAAACCCTGTAAGCTGATTTGGTTTCTATGCAGAGCTGCACCAGATTTTGTACTCTCCAGTTCTAGTAAATCAACCCCATGCTGTTTTTCTTTTTTGGGTGAGCATGATTTCATGTAGTTTAGTTGGGGGACACATTTAACCAGGGGAAGTTTGGGAACCCTTAGTCTAGGATGCAAGTACAAACCAAGTGGCCTTTTCATGATAGATACACATTTACTTCTTCCAACATCAGTTTCTTTTGCAACTATGTTCATTTGGTCAGACGACATATGACAGCTCATCAGGATGGGTAGCTTTATAATACCTAGCGTGGGTCACTGATCCTCCAAGTCAAATGTCCTGCCAGCTGAACTAGCAGCTATAAAAAAAAATTACTTCTCATAGTATTGGAATCTGTATGCTTGCAAAATTCTCTGGAGTCTCAAATGACATATATTTGTGTATATAAGTAATACATTAGGGGGGCAGAAGTGGCTGGTCTGATACACTGATAGAGATGTGGCATTTCTGATACACAGGAAATCCTTAAAAAAAAATAAAAAATAAGAAGCAGGAAGAAATCGGAGACCATTTGTACAATATAAGTAGCAGTCCTTGGGCTGCGGAAGTAAGTTATGAAAAGGAAATGTATTGCTGTGGATGGACAGAGCAGAACATGCTTCTAGAGGAACCAGCACCTGAAGCAGAGAAAAGACTGGTGGAATAATGTACAGAAGTCTTTTAAATTATGCCATATCTGTCATTATAATAACTGTCATATAATTATATCTGTATAATTTATAAAATACACATGTATAAACACATATAGAAAAAAAAATATTTAGGGTAACATACACTTTAACTGATAATTTACCAGTCTTATTCTGGATATATGTGTTAACATTTCTGTTGCTTCCAATTTACTTTTGGAGTGATCTGACAGTTAGACAGGCCAGTGCTTTTAACTGGATTTATGACAATATCATACTGGTAATTCTACCACTGGTGACTGCCAGCATCAACAGAATGACACATCCCTGGTTCTGATACTGAGGGAGTAAAACCACAAGGGAGAGTGAATTGATTTGTTTGCTGTGGATTGATTAGTTGCCAGTGACTTAATCACTAGTGTGATTGTGATGCCACATGTGAAAAATCATTGCCTGGAGGCTTGACAACCTTGCACCTTACCTGTGTATCCACTACTGTATTTGTGTACTGACAAAATCTAGTGTTGGGCTGACTGCGCCATAACATCCTATAGACTTGAATTGAACCCTGCTCCTGCTGTATGGGGATGTCTCTTTTTAAAGCCTACAGGAATTTAGGGCACAGTTGCGGTCAGCTGTTGATGGTGGTGAGTAGGGACCTGTAGAGGAGGACCAAGTTGATTATATTGAGGAGGCTATTATTTATTATTATCTATTTATTATATTGCAGCTTATCAGTTCTTAGATGTGGTGGCTATCTTAGTTTTCTTTTTTAGGCTCTCCTTCCTCTATTTTCACGTAGTGATTTGTTAAGTGAGACTGTTTTTCAACAGAATAAGCTGTCCCGCAGCTGTAACAGATAGGGGGTTGAGACAAACCATTTACAACTGACAGAGGTGCTTACAATAATTAGCTTTTTTTATTATTTTGGGATAACCTTTATCCCAAAAGGAAAAAAAAAACTGTTTGCTGTAACTGCTGTTAGCTAGCTAGAGTGTTAGCTGGAGGTCAATTTCAATTAGTGTATTTAAATCTGCTAGTACATATCACACTCCCCTCCCTTGAAACTGAGAGTGCCGCTGTGCAAAGGTGCCCCCTGTGCTCCTTCATCCAAAATGTAGGCATTCTAATACATGTGGTGTGTTACTGGCCAGATCATCAGGTTGAAACAAGGAGGGAAAAGAGCCAAAAAAAAAAAAACAAATATAGCCACCACATCCAATGACTGGTAAGCTGCAATATGTTACATTTTTGGTTTTAGATTTATTACCACTTGAATAATTATGCATTAACCAAGCTTGACAGCCTGTGACTTTCTTACCACCATGCTATTACTACTACTCTTTGTATTTAGATATAAAATAATTTAAATAGAACTGCCGCTTTTTGCAATATTCGAAGATTTGAACAGCTGGCATGAGCTAGAGAAGAGCAGTGGAGGGTCATATCCAGCAAGATGACAGGCATACATTATGCACTTATAAACTGTGTAGTTTAAGTGGAATTGTCAGTAATAGTAAGCCAGTCAATGACAGTTTGACATGATTTTGATCTTATGCCCCGCTGAAGCATTTCAACATATACTGTAGTTCAAGTGCATTGCCCTAGAACTTAACTGGCAATCAATAAAGTAAGATTTTAGCCGGGGTGTCAAAAGCACATGAAAAATGTTACTAGTGGCAAATATGCAGAGAAATGCATGTAAAATTATCCTGCCTTTCTGTGACTTCGTAAATCAAGTCCACTATAGGATATTCCCCGAAATTCTTAGTGATGTTTTGTTGACTTGTGCGTACATCTGTCCCTTGCAGCAGTAAACAAGCTGGCTGATGGGAATTATTTATTAGTTTCATGTGCAGTTAGACTGGTAATTTTGACCAAGACTAAGATCTTTTTTGACAGAAAGTGAAAAATCTATTATTTTCTATGCTGTTGGTGTCAGTCAAAGAAAATGTCACATTTCCATGTGCATCTACAGAACCTTAATTATGTGTCTGTCTCCTGTTTCTCTCCAGGCACTAAACAGAAGACATTCTACTCCAGAAAGGAATTACATTATTTATACTTTGTTCATTCACTTAGCCTGCTCGGAAGATTGTTGATATATAAGCATGGCAGAAACCTGTTTCCTATAAAATTGAAGAACCGAAAAGGTACTTAGGAGTAAAATAACTTTTCTACTGCTAACAAAAAATACAAGTTCTAATGATACTTACAATACATATACCGGCACCTTACATTTGTATCTTATTGGTATAACTTGTTCCATATATTTTAAAAAAATAGTCTGTCTGAAGCTATATTTTTTCCAGAATTGTGAAGTGGACAATATTGTACCCCAAAAAAACTTCTATCAATAAATAATATTTTTTTTTAAGTTCCTTTTTAGGATCCTGCAATCTGCAGAGAGAGCTTTGGATCTTCTATGCATAGGGTGATTAGGGGAATCATTACTAGCTAAAAGTGATTTTGGATGTATTAGTTTAGATCCCACTGAAGCAAAAAGCTAGCAGAAGCTAAATGTTAGTGTGGGTTCTTACAGTGGTTTTTGGGTAAGGAATATTAATGTAATGCCGCGTACACACGATCGGAATTTCGGCCCGCAAAAGACCGATGAGAGTTTTTTGTCGGAAAATGCGACCGTGTGTATGTTCCATCGGACTTTTGCTGGCCGAATTACAGCCAGCAAAAGATTGAGAGCATGTTCTCAATTTTTCGGTCGGGAAAAGTTCCTATCAGAAAATGGCAATTCCGACGTGCAAAATTCCTACGCATGCTCGGAAACAATTCGACGCATGCTCGGAAGCATTGAACTTCATTTTCTCGTCTCGTCGTAGTGTTGTACGTCACCGCGTTCTTGACGGTCGTAAGTTCAGCAAAGTTTTGTGTGGCCATGTGCATGCACGGCAAACTTGAGCGGAATCCCGTTGAAAAAGCCACCATATCTTTTTCCGACGAGAAGTCCGATCGTGTGTACGTGGCATAAGAGCAGTTTAAAACTGTTATTATACCCTATGAACTCAGTTCCTAAAGCTATGCGGGTTGCCAATTCGCAAGTTTTTTAAAACAGCTTTTGAGACCATTGGAAGTCAATGAGAGGCATGCTCTAGCCCTCACCAGTGCATCATCACATTTCATATAAATTAAAACACTATAAGTGTCCTAAAATAATTCATATAGCTTGTATTTCATGAGGATCAAAACATCCGTTTTTATCCAGAAATCCCATCACCGCACCTCGTGAGAACCTCTCCCTTTGGTTATTGAACTCACCAGATCTCTATGTATGATGCGCCTAAAATGCAGTTTCTTTCTCCCATAATGGTCCTCCATATACAAGATCTTCCTCCCATCTAGGCATCTCTCATACCAAGAAAAACTTGCCCATAGCATAATTCTGTCTTACAATTTTATTCAATATAACACAATTCCCCCCTTTAAAATTGCTGTTACAAATAGCAAGTCAAACAAAGCATCAAAATCCAACTGCTTAGCTAGCATGTTAAACTCTCACTCTTGGCCTCTGATCGCAGTGATTCCAGGGTTGAGATGACAGCTGCTGACAATACTGGTAGCTGCGTGGTCACGGCCCAGCTCCTTCTATTTAGCAGGCAATCATCCGAGGTATTAACCCAGTGTGTGCCAGATGTCTCAGCTCGCAACAGACGTCACCACGCTTAGCTGCCACCTAATATATGCAGCCGGACAAACGTGATGAGCTCTGCTGCTATTATGATCACACACTACAATGAAATCGTGTGTGCGTGCTTACCACCCCAAATACAATACTTCCGTCTGGTGCCAGATCACCATGCACCATTTTTAGAGGTTACATCCATAGTGGTACTACGGGTATACACAGATTCCCACAGATCAGATCATGTATGGACGCTAGAACCAATCTCTGCTTTAAATCCCACCGGGATCCATATTTGTTGTTCCCTAGTATACAGTGGTATTAGCTACACCATGTGTGTCACAACCCCAATATCCATACATATATACTTAAGTATAGGATTAATAGGATTCAATATATCCCAAATACATTGCACAACAATATACTTCACTTATTAATCTCAAAATGTGATATATATTTTGTGCTCATAATCAGTGGTGGCCACTGCGTATGTGGTGCAGGGGTGCCGCCCCCCTATCCATGCGTCCGGCCCCCTAATCTACATGCGGGTCACCTTATGCATGGATTCCAATGGGGTTTTTTTTTTTTTTTTTGCAGCACGTGATTATAGCCTGAGGCTCCAATTGGCTTCAAAAAAGTATCAGCTCGGGGCGCAGATCACTGCGCCCTGAGCCCACCCAGTGACAATAGCAAATGAATATTTGCTATTGTCACACTGATTCTCCTCCCGGTCAATCAGGAATCGGGAGGAGAGCAATTGGCCTAGAGGAGAAGCGATTGTATTGGCCGGTACCGGGGAGTTGGGAGAATGTACAGGGAGATCCGAAAGGGAAGATGGAAGATCCACTGTCATCGGAGGATCAGAGCGATCTCTCTGCTCTGCATCGCCGTCAACTGTGTGAGTATCGCCCACTGGGGGGGTGGGGTTTCGGGTGGTTTGTTTGCCACACACCCCCCTCGGCTGGAGCACCAGCCGCCACTGCTCATAATCAAAAAAATATGTATTTTTTAAAAAAACAAGCTATACTTAGCAAATTAAAATTCATAATTTAATAATCACTTATAAAACAGCTGAGATCCAGTTCAACATTCATTCCCTTGGGACTCAAAGTATCTGTCAGGTATAGCCACTTAGTCTCACATCTAGATAACTCTTTGACCTTGTTGGCCCCCCTCCATACTGGGTAAGTTCTAAATATACCCCAAAACTTTAGACCTGAGGGGTCCCTATTATGTTTGCGTCTAAAGTGACACATTATGGTCAATATCCAAGTGGAGAGGTTCTCACGAGGTGCAGTGATGGGATTCTTGGATGAAATCGGATGTTTTGATCCTTATACAATAAAAGCTATATGAACTATTTTAGGATACTTGCAGTTTTTTATTTTGGACTTTTAAAGGCACATAGGGTGGCATATACCTGAGGAGTGCTGCTAATGCTGTTATTTCCAATAAGGATTTAAAGGCATATATTATGAATGATGCCTTTATAGCAGCTGATGGTGCAATGAACTTTGTATTCTTAAATATTACATATTTGTATTCTGTGTGCCCTGGGAGAAAGTGATTTATTTGCTATGGCTGATGTAATTACTTTTTATACAATTTTTTGACATTTCACGTGATGCACAAACGTCTGTGGATTAATCAGATTCAGATCCTAATGTATGGAATTCTTACAAATGTGTGTAAATGTAAAGTTGGAAAAAAAGATGGCACTCTAAGCTTACTAAGAATTATAGTGTGTTGCGGACACATTGGGTTGTAAATAACTGAGTGGATTGTTTAGGAAACACTACAAAGCTTTTGGTAATTTATAGGATATAGCACAATCCGACTGTGACATGTGTGGCCATCTTAGGGTATGATTACATAAGCGCTGGATGCAAAATCATAACTGCCAGGAGTTCAAATGCCCTCTGCCAGTGGAAGTGATGTAACAAGCATAGCTTAAACAGTAATATGACATTGCTTGCTTACAAACTTCAGAAATGTGTCCTAAACTATCCTGAGGTTGGGGGGATGCTTGATGGAAAACAATACACATTCAGCACAACATTTTATACCTCAAATACCTTAGATTGCAAGCTCCTTGAGGGTAGGGAATGATGTGAATGTACAATGTATATGTAAAGAGCTGCGTAAATTGACGGCGCTATATAATACCTTAGATCTCTCTCTCTTTTTCTTTCTTGCGGGTCAGAAATCTTGTACTTGTTGTGGCTCAAGGAGCCAGATAGTATCTAAGGGCTTATTCATATACAGTATGTGTAAAACTTTTTGCATGTGTTTTAGGTAAGTTACCACTGAACTGTATAGAATGTGTGTTTTTGATGCTCCAAGCGTATCAAAGATACATGACAGCCAGCCACCTAGCATTTTCAGAATGTAATGTAACAAATGGCAGCAAGGAAGCTTCCATCTGGTTACCTTCAAGATAAAAAAAACACATTTAATTTGGTTTTTACATTTGTTCCAGAAGCAGTGTCACTGTCTGACTTGGTAGTGCTGTTTACCCATATTATGTTATATTGCCCAAACCGACAAAAGAAGGCTGCTGGAGCTTATACAGGTAATTATTTGTACATCTCCCTTTACATTTTTATTTTTTAGTAAAGTATGTGTACCATGTTTGTGTATATTACTCTTTATACTAATAAAATATAATATATATAATATTCCTTTAAACCTATACATTTGCTTCATGAATTAAGACTTCCAAACCTATTTTTATTTTTCTGTATGTGGATTGGCCTTCTGGATCTTAATATAATGTAGGGTCTCTAGAGATGAGATTTCTTCTGTGTAGAAAGCAGAGCCTGGTAGAAGGGCCCAACAGATCCATCCACCACAGTCTGCCCATACAACACACAGAGGCAAAGTATTACACAAGATTACTGCACAGATCTTAAAGAAATACACCAAGCACACCAAGATTCAAGGAAGAATAGACATGGATCTTGTATTTGGGAAATTTTGCTTATTGTGGAGTTTAGCTTTAACACCAAATTTTGGATGTAGAACTAAATGTTTTAAACATTTTCTCTGCTTAATATATTGTAGTGAAACAGAAAGGTCAGTTTGTAGATAACATAAATTAATGTTCCTTAACCACTTCAGCCCCGGAAGGCTTTATTTACCCCCTAATGACCAGGCTATTTTTTTTGCAATACGGTACTGCGTTACTTTAGCTGACAATTGTGCGCAGAAGCAAACGCATACATAGGTCGCGCCCACATATGTAAACTGCATCCAAACCACACATATGAGGTATGATACGATAGAGCGAGAGCAATAATTCTAGCACAAGACCTCCTCTGTAACTACGGTATATGAGGGGAAATTTTGTTTTGGGTGTGTTTTTTTTTCTTTTTATTGCATAAAGGGGTTTATTTTTAAGTTAACATGACAGGTTCCACTCAGAACAGGCCTCGCCATGGTCAACCAAAGAAGTTGAGTGCAGTTGAGCTCCGCGTCATATCCAGAGATTGTCTTTGGGAAATAGACGTATGAGTGCTGCCAGCATTGCTGCAGAGATTGAAGGGGTGGAAGGTCAGCCTGTCAGTGCTCAGACCATACGCCACACACTGCATCAAATTGGTCTGCATGGCTGTCATCCCAGAAGGAAGCCTCTTCTAAAGATGATGCACAAAAAAGTCTGCAAACAGTTTTCTGAAGACAAGCAGACTAAGGACATGGATTACTGGAACCATGTCCTGTGGTCTGATGAGACCAAGATAAACTTATTTGGTTCAGATTGTGTCAAGCGTTTGTGGCGGAAATCAGGTGAAGACTACAAAGAAAAGTGTGTCTTCCCAAGAGTCAAGCATGGTGGTGGGAGTGTCATGGTCTGAGGCTGCATGAGTGCTGCCGGCACTGGTGAGCTACAGTTCATTGAGGGAACCATGAATGCCAATATGTACTGTGACATACTGAAGCAGAGCATGATCCCCTCCCTTCGGAGACTGGGCCACAGGGCAGTATTACGACATGATAATGACCCCAAACACACCTCCAAGACAACCACTGCCTTGCTCAAGAAGCTGAGGGTAAAGGTTATGGACTGGCCAAGCATGTCTCCAGACCTAAACCCTATTGAGCATCTGTAAGGCATCCTCAAACAAAAGGTGGAGGAGTGCAAGGTCTCTAACCTCCACCAGCTCCGTGATTGTCATCATGGAGGAGTGGAATAGGACTCCAGTGGCAACCTGTGAAGCTCTGGTGAACTCCATGCCCAAGAGCATTAAGGCAATGCTGTAAAATAATGGTGGCCACACAAAATATTGACACTTTGGGCCCAATTTAGACATTTTCACTTAGGGGTGTACTCACATTTGTTGCCAGCGGTTTATACATTAATGGCTGTGTGCTGAGTTATTTTGAGGGGACAGCAAATTTACACTATTATACAAGCTGTACACTCACTACTTTACATTGTAGCAAAATGTAATTTCTTCAGTGTTGTCACATGAAAAGATATAATAAAATATTTACAAAAATGTGAGGGGTGTACTCACTTTTGTGAGATACTGTATATATAATGTTTGGGGGTTCTGAGTGATTTTGTAGAAAGAAAATGATTTTTATATGTAGGAGAGGAATGGCAGAATTGGCTTAGGCTGGAATTGGTTAAATAATGAACTTCTACTGCTAAGTGTGGAGCAGTTAAATGACAGGAGTTCCCTTGCCCATTCACAGAATGCGGGAGTGTAATGTTATGAGGTCTGTGAATGGAGGTGAGGCCAGAGGAGGGTGGACCAGTGGCACAACTTTTCTCAGAAGCAGCAGCTGCAGAAATTCAAACCATGTATGGCTGGCTTAACTCTCATATCACTAGAGGACAGATACACAGTATCTGGTGGCTGTGATGAGGCTCTGCTGGGATGATTTTTGCAAGATGCAGCAGCTTTCTAGTAATGGGATAATACCATTACACATACTATGTAATACCATTACCATTATGTAATACCATTACCATTATGTAATACCATTACACACACTATGTCTATGGTGATGTATCGCAAAAGAAAAAAAAAAGCTTCAGATTTAAACATGTATATGAATATTTTGTTTTTACAAGGACTCATTTGGTTCACAGGCAATACATTTTATTTATTATGAATATCTTTCTCCATAGAAGGTGCAAATTATTACTTTATCAGCATTCCCCAATACATAAATTAATTGTACTGTCTCAAAGCTCATTAACATATGTATTGATGTTTTTATTTCATAGGCAGTTATGCTCCTGCAAGCTTGGCTATGGAAGTCCTCAGAATGCTTTGTGACCGCAAAGAATGTGCCATTGAATGTTTGTACACTGGGGTTGTTATAGACAGCCTCCTTTCACCAATACAAAAATTACTGAAAGGAAAAAAGGTTAGTAACAGAGAGTTATTAAGGGTTTTTTCCCCCATCTAAGGACTTGTTTGTAAATTACTAAAGTTTTGATGTTCAGAACTATCTTATGGGATTTAATTATTATAATGTAAATAAACATAAGGCTCAATCAACAAAGCTGATATGCCAGGATAAGGATCCTTATTAACCGCTTGCCGACCAGCCGTCGCAGTTGTACTGCGGCAACATGGCTCGGCTGCACAAATCGCCATTATGTTACATCGGTAACATAAACAGCCACTAGGGGCGCGTGCACACCCCGCTTGCCACCTGAGCTGATGCGAGTGCCCGGCGGTCTCGATCGCGCCGGGCTCCCGCGATCGCTTGGGGCACACAGAGAACCCGGAGCTGTGTGTGTAAACACACAGTTTCCGGTTCTCTGAGGGTTGAACTGACAGATCGTCTGTTCATACAGAGTATGAACAGCGATCTGTTAGTTTCCCTGCACAGTCCCATCCCCCCTTCAGTTAGAACACACAATAGGACACACAATAACCTATTCCCTGCCCCCTAGTGGTTAACCCCTTCACTGCCAGTAACATTTTTACAGTAATCAATGCTTTTTAATCGCACTTATTGCTGTATTAATGCCAATGGTCCTAAAAATGTGTCAAAATTGTCCGACGTGTCCGCCATAATGTCACAGTCATGATAAAAATCGCTGATCGCCGCCATTACTAGTAAAAAAAAAGATTAATAAAAAAGTCTTAAAACTATCCCCTATTTTGTAGACGCTATAAGTTTTGCGCAAACCAATCAATATACGCTTATTGCGATTTTTTTTTTTTTAACCAAAAATAGGTAGAAGAATACGTATCGGCCTAAATTGAGGAAAAACAAGAGTTTTTTTATATATTTTTTGGGGACATTTATTATAGCAAAAAGTAAAAACTAATGCATTTTTTTTCAAAATTGTTGCTCTTTTTTTGTTTATAGCGCAAAAAATAAAAACCGCAGAGGGATCAAATACCACCAAAAGAAAGCTCTATTTGTGGGAAAAAAGGTTGTCAGTTTTGTTTCAGGAGCCATGTCGCACGACCGCGCAATTGTCAGTTAAAGCGACGCAGTGCCAAATCGCAAAAAATGCTCTGGTCTTTGGCCAGCCAAATGGTCCAGGGCTTAAGCGGTTAAAAAAAAATGACAGTAGTTTTCAGTTGAGTTCAATGAGATTTGAAAACTACAGTATTATGGCTAAAATAAAGATCCTTATCTCTGTGAACGCAATCTAAACAATGTAGCAACCTACTAAAGTTCAGGTTAAGCAAGGTTTGGATGATATTGGGCTAGCAGTTGGGATTCAGACCTGCTGTACTTGCAAATTGCACTTCTTTGTTTTAGTTCCGTTTTTTTTTTTTTTTGTTGTCATTCTGCATTTTATTTGTTAATCATTTTATTCATTTCAGTGTCATTTGTGCGGGAAACATAATCCGAATGCTTTTTATAAAGAGAAAAAAAATGCAGATTAAAAAATGTTGGTGGGTCTCCATGCTATCAGAATACACCAATCAGTAGCTGCAGCCGCTGATCAAAAAAAAGCTCTCCAGCATGTCCCTTTGACTTCTGTTGAGAAGGGACAGCCACACACTGAATGCGATTCAGCTGGTACCTGCTGAACTAGCCAAATTTCGATCAGTCTGTGGCCAGCTTAACATAAGTAAAATTGTACAAAAATGCAATTGTACAATTGTAAAACTGTACAAAACTAATGCTACAGATCATTGCAGCTTGTAATGAAATGCGTATCAACTAAAGGTAAGCCTTTAAATGTTAGATAGTTGAAAAGTTAGCCATTTACCACAATGAGTTACAGTAGCAGGACAAGGACCTCTAGCAACCAAGGGGATGGTGTCAAAGCACACGACCACAGTGAACAGAGGCTCATGATGAGGAGGTAGGGATGGTACTACATGTAATTAAGGGTGGTAGAATTGTGCCTACATGTTGATATGTACAGCCAACAGACCACTGCAGTGCACAGAAATGAGAGCTTTGTGCTGGCCTCAAGGGTGACCACTTGAGGCATTATTTTGAAGTAGCCCCTGACACTCCCCTTTTCTTCATTACTTTATGGCCAGCTTTAGGCAGAGCCAATTGTCAGACCTCTAGACTTCCTTTACATTTGAAAGCAAAATTAAGCATAGGACTAGTCTGGTTAAGGGTTGATGAATAACTCAGGAGGAGTTGATGGCAATGTATGATTGATCTAATCTGTAATGAAATAACATCTTTGTTGTAAGTGCAATGTATTGTGTGTGTGTGTGTGTGTGTATATATTTTATAACTATAAAATGGTTTTTGTTCTTCTAAGTAAAGATTCAACTTTTATCAGTATTCTCTACTAAAAATTCTTTCACGGAGGGGCTTTAAGCAAATAGGGGTGGTACTTTCTTAATCATCCTTTTACCATATGCAAGTTATCTGACCTGGAGCTCTATAAAAGATGCATCAGACTGCCAAGATTTTTACAGCTACTTTCTCAACATTGCGCAGCTCCAGCCTGGAAAACCCCATCCAATGGGTCTTCTGAACTTGAAGCTGTGTCATAAAAGCTCTCTGTTTTCTGTCTTCTCTGACTTTGGTACTGCCATAGTATGAGAGAAATATTGGCATCTTTGATTCTGTAGTATTGTAGCTCTTATATTTGTTCTTTTCTTACAAAGCCTTGGTGTGACAAAAGCCCACTGTTGAAAGGAAACTTGTTCCATTGTGACAGAATGACATCCCTTTACATATCAAATTTAGAATGCTACACTGATGCTGAGTGTCAAGGGGTTTATGTACCTGTGCTCTACTTTACGGCTAACAAAACACCTCTGTGCTTGGAGAGGGCATGGTAGCATGCTGACATTAAAGTCAGGATTTTGTGATGAATAACCAGCCATAAAAAAGAGAGGAAGTGAAATATGGGATCTCAAACACACACTTTAATGTCCAGTACCGATCTGTTCACACACTTCTATTTACACCTTTATTAACCACTTTTGGACAGCCGCATGCCGATATACATCCTTACTTTGAAGGAGGATATCGTATCTCATATTTAAGAGGTCCTTTCATGCTTTTTTTTTTCTATTACAAGGGAGGTTTACATTCCTTGTAATAGGAATAAAAGTGACACAATTAAAAAAAAAAAAAAAACAGTGTAAAAATAAAAGATATAAAATAAATAGGAAAAAAAAAATTTTAAACGTGCCCCGCCCACCGAGCCCGCGTGCAGAAGCGAACTCATATGTGAGTAGCGCCCGCATATGAAAACGGTGTTCAAACCACACATGTGAGGTATTGCCCCAATCTGTAGAGCGAGAGCAATAATTATAGCCCAAGACCTCCTCTGTTACTCAAAACATGCAACCTGTAGTATTTCCTAAACGTCACCTATGGAGATTTTTAAGGGTAAAAGTTTGTCGCCATTCCACGAGCGGGAGCAATTTTGAAGCGTGACATGTTGGGTATCAATTTACTCGGCGTAACATTATCTTTCGCAATATTTCAAAAAATTGGGCTAACTTTACTGTTGTCTTATTTTTTAATTAAAATAAGTGTATTTTTTCCAAAAAAAGTGCGCTTGTAAGACCGCTGTGCAAATACGGTGTGACAGAAAGTATTACAACAACTGCCATTTTATTCTCTAGGGTGTTAGAAAAAAAATGTATAATGTTTGGGGGTTCTAAGTAATTTTCTAGCAAAAAAACCCTGTTTTTAACTAGTAAACAACGCCTCTAAAAAAGAGGCCCTGTCCTTAAGTGGTTAATAAAAATAGATTTCAGGAGTCCATCAGGCAGTTTGTTATAGTTATTTTTTTGCAAGCCAACAACTGCATGACAATCAGTTGGAAAATTAGTTTATAGAATATTGCATTTGAAAGTATTCTAAGTTATTGCAAGAGTTTTTTCTTTATAGATTTCTCTTTATAGCCCAACAACAGTGAAAACGTTTTTTGTTTGCATAGTTTCCTTTGACTTTGTTGTCACTGTAACAGGAAGTGAGCAAAACGAGTACACAGATTGCAAACACAACCGTTTCTGTAGTAGAGTGAGGAAGAATGTCTTTTTGTTATACTTAAAACCAAAATTATAGTGTAGCTTAACCTACATAAAATTCAAACAAATAATATCTATAACACATATAGTCCATTAGAAATATCTTCAATCACCACTGTGTATAAAGTGCATACAGTTCTCCAAATTCACAGTAGAAACATTGTCTTGTGTGCCTCCACCAAATGTAACAGACAGCAGCTCACCTCCAAATTTGACCTCTAAATGAAAAATGAGGTCAAAATGTGCTCATTCCCTCAGAGGGTCATGCCGGTAAGGGCTACATTTCCAACTCTCCTCCACTAGAAGTAGCGCTCAGACTCATAAAATATGCAAAGATAAAAAGGGGGACCAATGGTGTTCTCCGTATACTATGTTTAATGATGCTTAGAAAGGGTTAAAAACCCTTACAAGACAAAAGCATGTAAAGTTCTATCAATAGCTCTGTTATAACCACATTATTCAAGCCAAACTCCACATTGTATTATTTGCGCCTCAAAATGGGTGTGCGCTGATGAGGCTGCGCTGTTGGGCACTGATAGGCGGCACTGATAAGCACTGATGAGGCAGCACTGATGGGTGGCACTGATGGCCACTGGTAGGCACTGGTAGGTGACACTGATAGGCAGCACTGGTCTGTGGCACTGATTATGAGACACTGATGGGCATTGATTGGCAGCACTGGTGTTATTGTTCTCATTATTATTAGATCCAAACAGTGGATATTTTTGTGGCTAAATTCTCATGATAGTGTGATGTTTTTACTATTATTGTTCATACCCAATACAAATGTGTTTAGGTCATCCTCATTGCCTTCCCAGAACAATATTAGGTCATCTATAAATCTATTGTATAGTTTCAACTGATAGGGTGGATTGTGTAATATTCCCTCTTTTTCCCATTTGTCCATATATAAGTTGACTATGCTTGGGGCAAATCTAGCCCCATAGCAACCCCCTTAATTTGTAAATAATATTTGTTCTGGTACCAAAAATAGTTGTGCCCTAAACAAAATTCAAGGCAGTTCACTATGATTTTTTTATGCTATCTAAATCCCTATTTTTAATCAGGGCCCACCTTGCTGCATTGATGGCGCCATTGTGGCTGATATTAGTGTTAAGGGATGCCACATCCGCAGTGTCCATAATGTTATGTTCCGTGACTTTGATGTTATTAAGGATCTGTAATATATATTTTGTATCCTTGAGATACACTTTTGTGTTTTTTACTAAGGGCTGTAGATAACAATCTATATATTGTCCCAACCTGGATGATAGGGATTCTATTCCATTTATGATTGGATGACCGGGGGGGGGGGGTTTGTACTGTTTTTGTGAATCTTGGGGATGGCATATTTAACAGTTATTCTGAATGTTTCTGATATGAAATATTTTTCTTCCTTATCATTTATTACTTCTTTTGTCTTCTCCTCCTTGATAAGTTTCTCCAGTTCCTTTTTGAATAGTTTAGTTGGATCCCGTTTAGTACTTTGTAGGTGTCTTTGTCATGATTAAGTCAATTTTTAATATAATGGTTTTATTCACACCATATGTGTGATGGTGGGAATAACACACGTGTGAATACACCTAAGTGCATATATCCGGAGGATGGTTATGATGCCGGATAGTATGGCGTGTTTTTCTATTTCTGTTTCTGTTTTAGATTATTCTTATATCCCATTTGTATTTACATGATCAGCTTGTAATAGCTGAGGCTAAAAAGAGCACAGCTGGAAAACTCTGGTATATCTATTGAATAAACCAAGGAAAAATGACCACTCTTCTAAATCAGGGAGGCTACAACAAAATGGCAGTAATTGTTTTTATATGTATACCAGGATTTATACCCTGGCATATAAGATTATTAGGGGAACTGCTGCTGGAGTGAATTAAAAAGGTTTGAGATCTATATTCACTTCATAAGCCAGTCATTTAAATGAGTGCAGGAGACCAACAACTGCAAACAGACTAATACACATAACACGACTAAGGGAAAATGGCCACCACTCAAAACGAGGTAGACTACAACAAAATGGTGGCAATCGTCTGTATAAATAGAATGGGTAACACGTCAGCCAACCATATCTCCCAGAGGAAGTCACGAAGAGTGACAAAACTAGTAGGAGGGGCTTGGAAAGCTGACGTGGAAGGAACCAGGAAGTGACAGAAGGAAAACAGAGCCAGTGTAAAAGACGGGGAACGCTGATAACCGGGGCTGCAGATCCGGCTGTGAAGTGATACCTTGTCCCAGCACTTGTGGATACATATATCAAGGCTTGGTTTTTATTTGAAAAATGTGAGTGGAGCGTATTTTATGTTTTGTATAAATAAATTCTTTTAAAATGGTAAAGCTTTGTACTTTACATCTGGGCGATGTGAGTGGAGGCCAATGGTAAACAATAAGGAAGAAGTACAAGTAAAATGGATGAGCTATATGAAGGAAGAAAATCTAAGGAGGCCAATCAGAGGAGTGATTGTGATCTAAGGCGCTATTAATAAGCCTATAAGACCGGTGGCGGTGACACGAGGATATTTGTAGATGCACAGAGGTGGATAAATGTGAAGATATCTCCATGTATAGTGATATCACAAATCAACAAAAGGACTGTTTGTTTTTTTGCACCATATATTGGAATTTATAAGGACACTGAGTGGAATATGGCGCACATTGCACTTTATTGTTAAAATTTTTTTTTGATTATTGAATTCTATAGAGGATTGCACTTTACATTACATATACATTTTTATGCACTTTTTGATATTTGTAATAGCGCTGCCCTTATTTAAAATATTCTGCGTATCTTTACAAGCTTTCATTTTTCTATCTTGGACAGCTACCATTGCTGCAGCTTTTGACTGGTAACTGTGTGTCTCTTTATCAAATAACGGTAATAATATTTGAAGCTCAACAAAACTAGGCATGAGACCTGGGTTTGTGTTCCCTCTGGAGTAGACTTTCTGCGTGGTGAATGCTTTGCTCCAGGCTATTAATTGTTTAAATGTGTCACACGGTACCCATAGGTTTCATAACAGACGGTATTGGTGAGAAGTTGTCAGTGCTTGGGAACATTGCACAGCTGCAGTAGCAGCAAAATGTGTTTCATAGATAAACAGATTTATTTTAAGAATTGTTTTAGCCATGTAATTGTTTTTTGTTTGTTTGTTTGTTTTAGACGTTGATTCATTTTATTTAAAAAAAGGTTACATTTTAATTGAGTACATTGCTGTTTCTATAAAGGCATATGAGCATGCACAAATCAAGCCTTTGCATTTGTTTTTTTAACAGACTTCTTTATAAAAGCTGTACTCCTTTGTTAATTACTCAGTTTTGTCTTTTTTACGTTCATATAATAGCACATGTTAAGCAAGGTGTATTCACATATGCTGTTTTTTCTATGTGTCAGCCCAGTTCCTAATGAATGCTCTGCTCTACAAACAGTGTGCCTGTTTCAATTTTTTTCTAATACACTTTCAATTAAGATCTTACAAGATTTACTGTTTTGTTTTCCAGGTTCATGTTAACTGTGATGAAACCACTCTTACATTTATTGCTGATGTTTTAGCAAGAATTGCTTCGAATGAAGCAGGCCTTTCGCTTCTGCTCTATGGTGAAAAGGAGTACACCAAAAACAGGTATTGTGGTATAGGTGTATTAAGGATAAAAAAGTGAGTTTATTTTATAACGGGAAAATGGGGGGGGGGGGGGGGACTCTTTACAGCGATGGCTTATTCAAACACATTGCAGACTGAAGTACATATGTTAAAATACAGTATAATAATTATTAGAGACAATTCAGTAGAGTTGTAGTAACAGCTTGTTGTCATTTCTTATTTTAAAACCCAGTTATTGCCCCTGGCAAGCTATACGTATTTGCAGCCACATGGTGTTCGCCAGCTCCTGATGAATGATATATTACCATGAAACACGTGGATTGCAGGGAATGCTGATTGTGTTCCTTATCTTTTATGTTGGCATGCTCCCCACATAATTCGTTAAATTAAATTTAATATGTACTTTGACCTGTTATCTCTAACAACCCGCTTAACACTGTTTCATTTTTGGCACCTTTAATATTTCTTGCACACTGCATTTTCTTTCTCGAACATCACGGGACACAGAGCCTCAGTAATTACTGATGGGTTATATAGGTATCACTGGTGATTGGACACTGGCACACCCTATCAGGAAGTTCAACCCCCTATATAATCCCTTGCAGGGATACCTCAGGTTTTACGCTAGTGTCTTAGGTGATGGACGTGTAAAGATGTCCTGTGCTGAGCTCCAAAGGGAATATCCTAAGATCCTATACTGGGGCAAGCCAGGCGAACCGGATCCATTCAAAGTGTCTTTTCATGGCCGAATTGAATGGTACCCGGGCCTCGTGTCCGAAGAAACAAGGTTTTACCCGTAATGCTTCTCTTTTTAGAGAGCTGGACCCAGCAGATCAGAAAATGGCTTTAAACTTCCTAATTTCTGGCGAGGTGCTTTACGGTCCCAGAACTGTTGGATCCCCCTATTCGTAGGGGGCCCCAGTCTCTGACGTTTTTTTCAAACGGAGCCCACCGTGAGAGGTGAAGATTGGGTCTGTGTAAACAGCACCCTGCAGCTGGATAAGGTAAGAGGAGATTCCACAGAATTTTTGAGTTCTAGTGGCTTTTCTCCTTTAAGGTAAATGCATGCTATGCCTTTTGTGACCACCGGGGGCTGCCAAGAGCACAAACCTGCACATGCTGACTGTTTGTCTCAGTGTTTTTTCATCGCTGTCTATGTCCCAGCGTCTCAAGCCGGCTGCAAGGTAAGATGGAAGGGGGGATTTCTCATGTTTGAATGTTCCCCCCCCCAGGCTAGAGAGGGGCCACAGGGGTCTAGAAAGTGGTTATACCACCCGGGCTCTGTGGCCTAATGGCCACCATCTCTGAAGATAGCCGTTCAGGCAGATCTTGTTACCAGGCTCCCTCCCCCCCCCCCATCCCCAGCCTTTCTCCAGAAGCATGACAGGAGAGTCGGCCAGCGCGGGAAGCACTCGTTTTTTTCAAAACTCGAGGGGGGGGGCGGTAGAGGAGGGGGCGGGACGTCAGCACAGGTGCTTAGACTCCCACTCAGGCCAGCTGCAGGCTATTAAGGTACTCTGTACAGGTGCACACAGCCTTCTGAGAGACACAGAGCTGACGGTCGCATGTAAGGTGGGACACAGGCATTTTCCTAGGCAGCATTTACTGAAGTAACACCAGACTGAGCATTGGGTAGCAAGGCTTTTAGCCAGACTACATCGCTCAGCGGGCAGTGTTCATTTGTATACCTCACACCTTGTTGCTTTGCACTATGGGTAGAAGAGGTTCAAGCACCCCAGGAACCAGAGACACTAGGGGATCTCGTTCAGGTTCTGAGGGCCCCCTGTCGGCAGCATCCTCCCCCCCTAAAGATGGGCCAGGGAGAGACATCGGGGTCAGGGGCTACACCTGCTTCTGGCACTTCAGCCCCTGTATATATTACACAAGAGGTTTTTTCCTCAACCATTAATGGTCTAGAGGAAAGATTAATGGCCGTGATTACGTCTTCACTCAGTGGAAGAAAACGCACTAGGCTTTCCTCTGTTCCCCAAGACCCTCAGACAGAGGAGCTCTGGGATAAAGGAGATGAATCCCTTTCAGAGGATACCGAGGGACTCTCCGCGACTTCCCAAGAGGAGAAAGTCTTAGTGCAGATCCTTACTGGATTGGTCCGCTCCACATTTAAGTGGCCCATACCTGAAACTGCTAAAGAATCCTCTTCTGCTTTGGGGTCACTGAAACCTTTCCAAGCAGCACATGCTTTTCCTGTTCATACTTTACTTGAAAAGCTCATTTATTCAGAGTGGGATCACCCAGACAAACGTTTTTTTCCACCAAGAAAGTTTTCAACACTTTATCCGATGGAAGAAAAGTTTATTAAAATGTGGGGAATACCGGCTATTGATGCCGCCATTTCCTCCGTAAATAATAGCCTGACTTGTCCTGTAGACAATGCTCAGATGCTCAGGGATCCTGTAGATAAAAGGATGGAATCCCTATTGAAGGATGTTTTCTCCTTAGCAGGATCAGTGGCCCAACCTGCAGTAGCAGCGATTGGAGTCTGTCAATACTTAAGAGACCATGTTAAGCAGGTCATCAAAGTATTACCTGAACAGCAGGCCCAGGGGTTTGCTAACCTTCCAGCGGCCTTATGCTTTGTGGTTGACGCCATTAGAGATTCTATCGTGCAAACCTCCCGTCTTTCACTGGGGTTGGTGCATATACGTAGAATCCTATGGTTGAAAAATTGGTCAGCCGAAGCACCATGTAAGAAGCTACTGGCTGGGTTTCCATTTTGTGGTGCAAGGTTGTTTGGAGAGGACTTGAATAACTATATCAAGAGAATCTCTTGTGGGAAAAGCACTCTCTTACCTGTCAAGAAGAAGAGTAAGCGTCCCTCTTTCAAACGGATTTTTTCCCCAGCGCCGGGGGCTTCAGCCTCCAGGCAGTCTCAACGGCCGCCTCCATCGGGGTCCAGAGACAAGAGTCAACCCCAGGGACAAAAGAAGTCCTGGGGAAAGAAGCCTACTAGGCAAAACACTAAGACCTCTGCATGAGGGGGCGCCCCCGCTCACTCGAGTGGGGGGAAGACTGCGACAGTTCTCAGAGCTCTGGCAGGAGGACTTCCAGGACAGATGGGTAATCTCCACGGTAACCTTAGGGTACAAGCTGGAGTTTCAGGAATTCCCCTCTCCTCGGTTCCTCAGATCAAGTGTTCCCAGAGACCCAGAGAAAAAGCAGTCGCTCCTTCTAGCGTTAGAGCGACTTTTGTCGCAGGAGGTCATTATGATAGTTCCCGCAAAGGACCAGGGATTGGGCTTCTATTCCAACCTTTTTACGGTCCAAAAGCCAAATGGGGATGTCAGGCCCATTCTGGACTTAAGGGATCTGAACCGATTCCTAAGGATTCAATCCTTCCGCATGGAATCAATTCGAACAGTAGTTCCCACGCTGCAGGGAGGAGAATTTCTGGCATCAATAGACATCAGAGATGCATATCTGCATGTGCCCATTTTTCCTGCTCATCAGAAGTTTCTGCGCTTCGAGGTAGGAGGGCGCCATTTCCAGTTTGTGGCTCTGCCTTTCGGGATAGCCACTGCACCTCGAGTGTTCACAAAGATCTTGGCTCCTCCTCTGGCCAGATTAAGGGCTCAGGGTATAGCTGTCATAGCATACCTAGACGACCTGCTCTTGAATGACCGGTCGGTAGCCTCTTTGAATGGAAACTTGAGGACCACAGTCAGGTATCTAGAACACCTGGGTTGGATCCTCAACTTAGAAAAGTCTTTCCTAAAACCAGTAAGAAGACTGGAGTATTTAGGTCTGATTATAGATACAGGCCAGGAGAAAATATTTCTACCCCAGGCAAAGATCACTGCTTTGAGAGAGCTGATTCTGACAGTAAGGACCAAGAAGGGTCCCTCAGTCCGCCTTTGTATGAGGCTACTAGGGAAGATGGTGTCTTCATTCGAAGCAGTTCCCTATGCTCAGTTTCACTCAAGAATGCTGCAACACAGTATTCTGTCGACCTGGAACAGGAAAGTTCAGGCATTAGACTTTCCGATGCACCTGTCGCATGCGGTGCGTCAGAGCCTCAATTGGTGGCTCATACCCGAAAACCTGCAGAAGGGGAAATCCTTTCTACCGGTTACCTGGACGGTGGTAACAACAGATGCCAGTCTGTCAGGTTGGGGAGCAGTTCTGGAACAGGCTGCGGTCCAAGGGGTATGGTCCAAGACAGAGAGGACCTTACCCATCAACATTCTGGAGATCCGGGCGATACATCTAGCTCTAAAGGCCTGGACTATCAGGATACAGGGTTGTCCGGTCAGGATCCAGTCCGACAATGCCACAGCAGTGGCTTATGTCAATCATCAGGGAGGCACCCGGAGCCGAGCTGCTCAAAAAGAGGTGAACCAGATCTTAGTCTGGGCAGAGATGCATGTGCCATGCATATCGGCAGTTTTCATCCCGGGAATAGAGAATTGGCAGGCGGACTATCTAAGTCGCCAGCAGTTACTTCCAGGGGAATGGTCTCTGCATCCCGACGTCTTTTGGGCCATATGCCAAAGATGGGGGGTTCCAGATGTAGATCTCTTTGCATCCCGATTCAACAAAAAGATAGACAGATTTGTGGCAAGGACAAAAGATCCTCTTGCATGCGGGACGGATGCGTTGGTGATTCCGTGGCATCGGTTCTCACTGATTTACGCATTCCCGCCTATTCTGCTATTACCACGACTCCTTCGCAGGATCAGGCAGGAAAGAAAGTCGGTACTTCTGGTGGCCCCCGCTTGGCCCAAAAGGACTTGGTATGCAGAAATAGTAAGGATGACAGTAGGTTCCCCGTGGACACTACCGGAACGCCCAGACCTGTTATCTCAAGGTCCAGTGTTCCATCCTGCCTTACAAACGCTAAATTTGACGGTTTGGCTATTGAGACCCACGTTCTGAAGAGTCGTGGGCTCTCAGGTCCTGTCATATCTACCTTGATTAATGCAAGGAAGCCAGCTTCCAGGATGATTTATCATAGAGTTTGGAAAGCTTATATAACCTGGTGTGAATCCAGAGGTTGGCATCCCAGGAAATATGTCATAGGTAGAATTCTTGATTTTCTACAATTAGGATTAGAGATGAAGCTGGCCTTGAGTACCATCAAGGGCCAGGTCTCTGCTTTATCAGTATTATTTCAGCGGCCACTTGCTTCGCATTCTTTGGTCCGAAACTTTATGCAGGGGGTGATGCGTCTTAATCCTCCGGTAAACCGCCCCTAAACCCCTGGGACTTGAACTTGGTCCTGGCTGTGTTACAGAAACAGCCTTTTGAACCAATAAGTCAGATTCCTTTGGTCTTGTTGACAAGGAAGTTAATTTTTCTGGTGGCCATCTCTTCTGCTAGAAGAGTATCAGAATTAGCAGCTCTTTCCTGTAAGGAGCCTTATTTGATTATACACAAGGATAGAGTGGTACTACGCCCTCATCCTAGTTTTTTACCGAAGGTGGTTTCTGATTTTCATTTAAACCAAGACATTGTTCTACCTTCCTTTTTTCCAGATCCCTGTTCTCCAGAAGAGAGATCTCTACATTCGTTGGATGTAGTAAGAGCAGTTAAGGCCTATCTAGGGGCAACTGCTCAGATCCGCAGGACGGATGTTTTGTTTGTGCTGCCAGAGGGTCCCAATAGAGGACAGGCAGCGTCAAAAGCTACCATTTCTAAATGGATTCGACAGTTGATCATTCAAGCTTACGGTTTGAAACAGAAGATTCCTCCGTTTCAGATCAGGGCACATTCCACAAGGGCTATTGGTGCTTCTTGGGCAGTGCATCACCAGGCCTCTATGGCTCAAATCTGCAAGGCCGCAACCTGGTCTTCAGTTCATACATTCACCAGATTCTATCAGGTGGATGTGAGAAGGCATGAGGATATCGCCTTTGGGCGTAGTGTGCTGCAGGCAGCGGTACAGGGTCCTCAGGTCTGATTGCACCCTTGGTCGTGGTCCCCCCCCCTCAGGTAGCATTGCTCTGGGACATCCCATCAGTAATTACTGAGGCTCTGTGTCCCGTGATGTTCGAGAAAGAAAATAGGATTTTTTAAAACAGCTTACCTGTAAAATCCTTTTCTTTCGAAGGACATCACGGGACACAGAGGTCCCGCCCCTCTTTTAATACACTATATTGCTTGGCTACAAAACTGAGGTATCCCTGCAAGGGGGAGGGATTATATAGGGGGTTGAACTTCCGGATAGGGTGTGCCAGTGTCCAATCACCAGTGATACCTATATAACCCATCAGTAATTACTGAGGCTCTGTGTCCCGTGATGTCCTTCGAAAGAAAAGGATTTTACAGGTAAGCTGTTTTAAAAAATCCTATTTTTTTCTCTTATCAATACATATCAAGACTTACTAATTAAAGTAGATATGCACAACTGGGAATCCTGCTTTGTATCATCGTTAGGGCAGTTCTACATCTGTTAGTGGCCTAGTAAGTCTTCCCTATCATTTTGGGCGTTTGTTTAGAAAAAGCTTGCAATTCTTCTTTTCATGCTATTGTTACACTATTACATAGCAGCTTTGCTTTTTTGTCATGTCTTGCTCACCAAATAAAACTGTTTATTGCATTTTAAAAAATGAAAAGGGATTCTTAAATACGTATGTAAGAGTTTAATTGCGGAGAAGGCTAATATTGGCTATACCAATTATTATAATGTAATTTGTTTGACCCCATTGAGATTTATCAACAGCTGTGCAGTGCTAGAGCCTACCTTCTTGGATGCAAATTAAATGGGTTTAGGTAGGGTATCACTCCTTGTAGTTGCTGGTGAATGTAAGGGAGATTGTACAGAAAATGCACAATTAAATTGTAATATACAGTATATGGCCTTAAGATAGAGAGGGAAACATCATGTTAAAGTGGTTGTACAGTCTTATTTTTGTTTTCTCTAAAATAACAAACAGATGTATACCTACCTGCTCTGTGCAATAGAATTTCACAGAGCTACCCTGATCCTCTTCTTCTGGTGGTCCCCAACTGGTGCTCCTGGCTCCTCCTCTTCTCGATGGGCCCCCATAGGGAGCCACTTCCAGCCCTGTTCCCTCGTTAAACAGGATTTGACTGACTGCAGTGGGAGCCAATGACTCCTGTTGCCTCAGCCAAGCCTGAGAGAGCAGAAAGAGCCACTACAGATGGCACAGCGCTGGATCGAGTGAGGACTCAGGTATGTAGGCAGTTCACGAGACTGCTCTGTTGGACACTGAGGTTTATGTTTCCAACATACTTTACAGTGTGTGTATATCTGGATGTTGCAGAATATTCAGGTTCTATAGAAATACTGTTTAAAGACAGCAGTATTTTCTTAGAAATAGAAACAAATTGCTAAATAAAAAGATCTTTATCAGTGCCAATTATTAGAAACTGCCGACATGTTGTAGAAACTGTCACAGACCAGAAAATGTCATAGACTACTGGCATGTTACTAGAGTCTAATAAAGAGAGAGAAAAAAGTAACTAAGCAGAGAAAGACCAAAAACAATCTTATAAAATATGAGACCAAAAGAAAGAAGGCGATGCTGCCTTAACCTTGTTATTTTTAGTGCTTCAGATTCTACAGCACATGTTACTCAACCAGCACTGCCACCTTTCTTCTCTACAAAGCTCTGAAGATATCAGGCTCTTATAAGCCAGCAGTGACACCTCGACAGACACCGTCCTTGTTAAAAGTTTTTTCTGGGTTTACAAATCATAACAGAGATGAGAAGTATGCAAACATGAACTAAGAAAATGAAGCTCAGTACAGCGACGTCAGCTAGATGACCAGAGCTTACTATGTATAACAAGAGATCCCCATATAATCGTGTATTAGGTCATTGTACTCGGTAACAGTGGAAATACAGGCAAAACACATGTATTGAGCAGTAATCAAAGGGGCTGTATCTGGAGAGAGGGAGTCTGTGTTACTGAAGAAGGGGAGAGCTTCATTGCTAGGGGAGAGAAATGAAAAGAAAGGAGAAAAGAGGGAAAAGGAGAGGGAATCCACAAGGGTGACCCAAGCCCGCCAGAGGAACATTCAGTAGGGACAGTGTGAAGTGCGCTACCATGGCAAGAGGACTATTTGATCAAAAGTCGGCAGTAAGCCATGAGTGACCCAGGGTTGCCATAGTGAGTCAAATTTGGAGACCTGATCTTTTTCAATGGCTTCCATTTTGGCATGTATCATTGCGTGATTTACCCTGTGTTTAGCCTCAACTACCATCAATGAGGGGGATTTCAAAGCTTTAGCTATCGCTTGTTTCGCTGCTGTGAGGAGACAAAAAGCTTAAATTGTTTGCGTGATAGGGAGTCTGGTTTTAGACAGAAGTGCCGTGGCTGGGTCTGGTTGTATTGATGTGTCGAACATTTTGGAGGTGAGGGCAAAGATATCATTCCAGAATGTTTGGGCTATTGGACAAGTCCACCATATATGCATATGCGTGCCTTGTTCCGTAAAGCCACGAAAACAGAGAGCTGAATAGGAAGGGACAAATTTAGCTATTCTGGTGGGTACTATGTACCAGCGGGTTAGTACTTTATAATTAGCTTCCACCTCTAATACATTGGGTGAGGAAGATTTGGTTGTTGACCAGATCTGGGACCAGTTTGCAATGTCTAGAGAGCGCCCAAGATCCTCCGCCCATTTCAGTGTGTACTGTGGCCTTCCAGAGTCTGGCTTAGCTAGGAGGTGGGAGTAGAGAGATGAAATTGACCCCCTAGCATGCAAGTCACATTTACATGTGGATTCAAAGCTAGAAAATTGATTGAAGAGGGTATCAGTTTTAGTGTTGGGTGTGTAAAAGCTTTTTCCCACCCAGGATCATTGTCATTCATGTCCAGGCTAGCTGCCAGCACCAAAGCAACAAATGACACCATGGGGTTGATATACTAAAACTGGAGAGTGCAAAATCTGGTGCAGCTCTGCATAGAAACCAGTCAGCTTCCAAGTTGTTTTTTTATTTGAACAAGCTGAAGTTAGAAGCTGATTGACAACCATGCACAGCTGCACCACATTTTGCACTCTGCAGTTTTAGTAAATCAACCCCCATGTGCCCTAGTCCACGCCCTTGAACCATGTAAACTAATGATGCTGAGCAGCAGATACGGGCAGGGCACTGTGATGCCATGCCGAGTCATGGGGGTGATGACTGAATTAGGGGGAGTGGGTTCAACCCTCCCCAGTACCCCCTGACATCTGGCCCTGTTCCTCATTGTCCTGATGCTCCTTGGAATTCAGAGAAATTCATGGGATCCAGAACCTACACTGCTATTACTCTTACAAAGAACACATTAAAACAGCTTCCTAGAGCAGGGGTAGCAACTTACCTGCACCCACAAAAAATAGGTATTTCCACAAAACCCTTTCCCTGAAGCCAGAACTTCCTTCTAAGGTTATGAAGGTGTCAATGAACCTACTGACTACCTTCACAGGGCTGACTTTTTTTTTTTAATGGGCCTCCTTGTAGCATCTCTAGTGCTGAAATGCATTTGAATTTGTGCCAGCAAATTGGGTTGCCTGCATGTGTGTGCCTGCAGGTATTGCTGTATCAATTTCTATCTCTGGTGTGGCAGATTAGTATCATTCTGTCAGGAACCATAAACCAGGCAGAGACAGAAAATGCACTTAAAATCACACCTTTAATTTAACAGCAAAAATAACAGGATAACAGGAATGTAGTCAAAAACATAAGCCAGGGTTTGGAAGCCAGAGTGGGTAATCAGATGAGCCAGGATCAGGGAACCAGAAGTCAGCAGTGTCAGGAGCCAGTGTCAGGTAACCAGGTGAGTCACTGTGGAAACAATGAATGGCTGGTAATTAACCGACGGCTGAGCAGGCTCTGGGCAATCAAAAAAAGAGCTGCTAGTAAATAGGAGCCCAAACCTGATACATTCAGATTGGGGAAACTTTCATTTTGATTGTTAAATAGGAAGTTTCAAAAACAAAAACAAACAACAAAGAGAAACAGCCTAAAACCCTAAGGTGCTCTATCAAATATGCTGCTGCCTGCCTTTCCATACCATATACAGTTAACCAGGTAGAAATATAAAATCACATATAAAAATATTTTTAATATTATTATTTTCCTAGCTCTCTCATTTCAGTCAAAATACATAAAGACACATGGGAAAATCAAAGTGGTAATTTACAGCTATACATTTGATTATTTACATTTTAGTTGCAACATTTTAAATGATCTGTATACTCTTTATGCTCATTTTTATTGAAAGTCCCTTACACACAGCTCCTGGCTATAATCACATTATAATGCATTGGGGGAATCTAAAGCCAATATAATATAGTAATAGTAAGGTTTTAAAAAGATTAATTACTTTTACCTTTCAATACTGTTTTTGTTGGTAGAAATATTTGCCCATAGACCGTTTAATTCTCTTTATCTCTTTTTAGTACCATGGGTGCCCATGTGATCACCCAGTTTTCCATGAAACTTCTCAGTGAAGAAATTACTGCCTTATCTGAGTCAGACATGCTGCCTGTAGTGAAAGGGTCCTTCATATTCGTGTGTCGCCAAATGTACCATACATGTGAAGGACTTCAAGTGCTGGCACCTTATCAGTTGCATGAATGCATTGCTGCGGCTTGGAAAAAGGTAAGTTCTGAACAAAAAATGATAAAAAAATCCAAAGTTATGCTGAAACAGCTTTCCAGTGTCTGCACGTGAAAGTAGTGTACATTTCCCTTTTTAGAACTAATTCTTATAAATGGTTAAAGTTGCTTATTTGTTTACTGCTTGCTGAAGTATAATAGAAAGGAAGAGGTGAGCAGCATTCACTTGATAGCAATTCTATTTCTGTTCCAACCACATTGTAACACGTGCTGCATGAAAAAGAGAGGAATCTTTTCATTACAACGAGCATAGAAAACTGTATTTCAATAGTCGTGCATTCTTTTATACCTTCATTTTTTTTCTAGTTGTTTATCAGAACATTACAAGCTTCTCTTGACCTTTAGTATTATATATGCTAACCTTGAGATTTACTTCTAGCGTCATTTGTCAAACGATATCACGTGCAGTCTACATTGCACAGATACATTTGTAAGTTGAGATGTATGTAGAGGTGGATTTATGTTAATCGCATGACACATATCACCCTTCCATACTTACTTACATACTTAAATTGTCACTTTAACAAAAATAATAATAAGCTTCTGACAGGTATAAAGTATACATAGAAATGCATGTGTATAGTTGCAGCAACTTTCAATCTTTCCCCTCTGCCATAGTTGCCAACATTGCAAAAAAAATATGTGGGACACTTTTTTGGCTGTAGGCAGAGCCTTATAATTAGGGGGCGGGGCATGCATTTGTAGGCGTGACATAGCAATAAAAAATAAAACTGCCACGGCAAAAAATGGGCGTGGTTTACGTGAAATAGTGGGCATGGCTTAAATGGGCATGGCTCGAAGGGGGTGTGGTTAGAGTCGGAGATGAATGAGGGATGGAGAGGGAAAGGGGGAGAGAGGAATGAAGGGACAGCGGTCCCAGATCCTACACAACAATGGAAATATGTGTATTCTAGAAAGTTTAACAATCAGCAGATAAAGATTCTGCAAACACCTGGTGTTAGCACTTCAATCATCCCGGCACCATGATTGTTATGGTGTCAGGATGATTGAAGCGCATTATTTCTATTATTACATTGTAATATAAAATTAAATCATTCAACTCACCATAATGCCGAATCAGTGGGATCCCTGAGCGTGTCACCTGCCACGTCGCCTTCCACCAGCAGAGTCCACCCTTGCATCAGGGGTCCCCAGCAGAGTCTGTCCTTGCATCAGGTGCCCCCAGCAGAGGCCGTCCTTGCATCAGGTGTCCCCAGTAGAGTCCATCCTCGCATCAGGTGCCCCCAGCAGAGTCCGTCCTTACATCAGGTGCCCCCCAGCAGAGTTAGTATAGATCCCCTCAGTGCAGACCCCCCTCCATCAGTGCAGACCCCCCTTCATCAGTGCAGACCCCCCTCCATCAGTGCAGACCCCCTCAATCAATGCAGACCCCTCAGTGCAGACGCCCTCAGCAGACCACCCTCAGTGCAGACCCCCCTCAGTGAAGACCCTCCCCTCCCATAACGCCCCCAAGGCCCCGGCAGCACATATCCATTACAGCATGAGCGACACCTGTTGTAAAAATTCCTGCGACCTATGCAGTCTCTCGACCCACGCCACTTCCTGTGCGGCTACGTCATAACACAGCTGACGGCGGGGCTTTACTGCGCATGTGCGACTGCACTGTGGCTTTACCGCGCGTGCGCAGCCTTTCCTTTCAGTTCAAGAAAATTTTAGATTTGAGCGGGCGGGCGGAGGCGGTGCGAGTACATTATCATCACATTACATTATCGTCAGCCCTGCCCCCGCCCCTAATACGCCCCTAGCCTGCTCTGGAGAAGGAGGGCGGGCATGGGACAAGGTTGAGATAAAATATAGAGCTGCCCCACACCTAGCCTGCTCTGCTGAAGGGGGGCGTGCCCATTTCCCGCATAGCACAGTCTATATGAATGGGGCAAGAAAATATAAAGCTGCCCCGCCCCCGCCCCGAGCCTGCTCTGGTGAAGTGTGTTCAGTGGAGAAGGGAGGGGCCAATCCGTGCGAGAGGAGAAGCTGATTCATTGGCTGCACGGATCGAGCCCCCTTCCTCTCCACTGAACACAAGGGGGAGCGATCTAGCGGCGGCGGCTCCGGCGCCCATTTTGCTGAAGCCAGCTGCAAAAAAAGGTAAAATGCAAACATTCCCGATTTCCCTGGGAAAATCCCGATTCAGCACAGCCGAGGGTCCCAAAATCGGGATTGTCCCGGGAAAATCGGGACTGTTGGCAACTATGCCTCTGCCCAAACATGCTGATTGATAAAGCTCTTTTGAAGTTTGCCTGCTCTCTGCAACCCTTAATGTGTTCCTGTTGGCCCGTCACTGTGATGGCCAATAGGAATGTGTAGGAGATGGAAGTGGAAAGTAAGTTTTGAGATTTGAGAAGAAAGTACCAAAGCTTTGCCTGGCCACAGCAGTCTGGCAATTAGGCAGGGCAGGGCTGCTGCAGATGTTTGAAGCTACAGCTAGGTGCTTACAGCAGGCATGTCCAAAGTCCTGCCTGCGGGCCCTTTGCGGCCCGCGTTCCGGTTTGATATGGGCCCCACTTGGAATTTACATATACATCCATCTGTTATGTTTTTTTTGCTGTAAATATATCTTATTTAGCTGAACAAATCCCTGAGCGCCGCGCTCATTGTTAATGAGCCGGGGGGGGGGGGGTTGTGGCTCGGCGTGTTCAGAAGTCAATGTGCCCGAGCCGCTATGAAGCTGACAGCGCAAAGAGCCAGTCACAAGCACTGTGACTATTCCCAATCTCTGCATCTGCAGTCCGCAGATCGGGGAAATGTCACAGTGCCTGTGATTGGCGGTGGCGCTGCGCGCTGTCAGCTTTCTTCCTTGCAGGCTCGGGCACATCGACTTTTAACAATGAGCGCGGCGCTCAGGGATTTGTTCAGCTCAAGAAGATAGGTATATTCACAGCAAAAAAAACCATAACATGCTCGAGCTTGGGGGCCACAGATGGATATACTTGGGGGGGGCACAGATGGATATATATGTAAATTCCAAGTGGGGGCCACATCAAACTGGAACGCGGTTCCTTTCAGTCAGTGCGAGGCACTGGTGGATTAGGCTGGCTAAAGAAAAGATTATTATTTAAAAAAATAATAAACGCTCAATTCATCCTTACCCCGAAAAGTGCTTGGGGATTGGTCAGAGGCTAAAGAAGAGATATGTATAAATTTTTTTTTTAAACATGACACGCCTGAGCTCATTATTCCCCTGAGAAGAGAAGATATATATATATATTATATATCATCATATATTGACATCAATGTTATGACATGAATAGTATTCCATTTGCAATAATCTTTGCATAAAATATTTCATTTGCATTTAATTTTAATGGTTCGAAAGAAGTCAGGCAAAATGGTCGGCCCTCACACATGTTCACTTCATGAAATCTGGCCCTCTTTGAAAAAAGTTTGGACACCCCTGGCTTACAGTTTTTACCTCTAAACATCAGTCTCGTTTGTTTGTTTGCATTGTATTTTTCTAAAAATGGTCATTTATCAAGTCCCAGGAGAATATGCTCGACTGGAGCAATAACACTGAAGTGCTCTATACGTAAGGAAGGGCCAGAGCTGCCTCTATTTTTTTGAGGAGGCTGAGGTCTTTGGACATCTTCCGGATGGTGCTGAAAATGTTGTAAGAGTCTGTGGTGGCCAGTCCTCTCCTGTATGTGGTTGCATGCTGGTTAAGCAGACTTAGTGTAGCGGACACCAGCAGACTCAATAAACTGATTTGCAAGGCCAGTGATGTTGTTGGATTGGAGCTGGAGTCTTTAACAACAGTGTCAGAGAGGAGAATGTTGTCCAAGGTACGTTCAATGTTGGACAACTCCTCCCACCCACTCCACAATACGCTGGTCAGTCTGAGGAATACCTTCAGAGATGGATTGTTACAACAACGATTCACCACAGAGTCACACAGGAAATCATTTATGCCTGTGACTATCAAATTGTATAACTCTTCTCTGTGAGAGCTGAATGTGAGGATTTAATCTGGTTTATGATCCAGATTTTTATGTAGTTTTTATATTATGTTGGCATTAGGTTAACTATGTGTAATGATTTTTGAGTGATGTTAGAGAAAGTGACGTAATCTGCATGTTGGTAGTTTGATTTTCTGTTATTTTTTGAATAGGTGTTATTCTATGTAGTATTTTAACCACTTGCTTACTGGGCACATATACCCCCTTCTTGCCCAGGGCAATTTTCAGCTTTCAGCGATGTCAGTCTTTGAATGAGAATTGCGCGGTCATGCTACACTGTACCTATATGAAATGTTTTATCATTTTTTTCACACAAATAGAGCTTTCTTTTGGCAGTATTTAACCACTTGCCGCCCGCCAGATAACAAAATGACGTCGGCAAAGTGGTTGCGATATTCTGTCCGAGCGTCATATGACATCTTTCAGGATATCAAGCCGCTGCGTGCCCCCTGGGGCACGCATCGCGGTGGTCGTTATTGCGGTGTATCAGTCCGACACACCGCAACTCCATTCTAGGTAAAGAGTCTCCGACAAAAACTCTTTACCACGTGATCAGCCGTGTCCAATCACAGGAAGAGCCATTGATCGGCTTGCTTCTCTCCTGATGGGGGGGGGGTCTGTGTTGATTGTTTATCAGCGCAGCCCCCCTCGGATGCCCACCCAGGACCACCAGGGATGGCCACCACACTGGACCACCAGGTATGCCACCCTAGACCATCAGGGAAATGCCAATCAGTGCCCAGGCAGCTGCAAATCAGTGCCCAGGCAGCTGCAAATCAGTGCCCAGGGAGCTGTCAATCAGTGCCAAAGAAAAATGCCTGCCAGTGCCACCAGTGATGCCTATCAGTTAAATCTATCATTGCCAGCCATTAGTGCCCATCAATGCCCATCAGTGCCGTCTTTCAGTGCCCATCAGTGTCGCCTATCATTGCCCACCAGTGCCACCTATGAGTGCCTATCAGTGCCACCTATCAGTGCTCCCCGTCAGTGCCACCTCATTGGTGCCGCCTTATCAGTGCCCATCAGGGCAGCTTATCAGTGCCCATCAGTGAAGGAGAAAACTTAGTTATTTACAAAATTTTATAACAAAAACAAAGAAAAACTTTTTTTTTTAAACATTTTCGGCCTTTTTTTTCGTTTAACAAAAAATAAAAACCGCAGAGGTGATCAAATACCACCAAAAGCTCTATTTGTGGGAACAAAATGATAAAAATTTAGTTTGGTTACAGTGTAACATGATTGCGCAATTGTCATTTAAAAAGTGACATCGCTGAAAGCTGAAAATTTGCCTGGGCAGGAAGGTGCGATAGTGCCCTGTATTGAAGTGGTTAATCACCACTGGGGTTTTTTTTTTTTTTTTTATATAATCTTTATTTATCAACATTTTAGTAGAAAAATACATACATTTTAGAAATGCAGGATAGAACACACATATAATTCTTCCATACATCTGCTAGTGCAAATAAGGATTTCGGACCTACGGCGGCGGCCCTATCTGTAATCTACAGTATACATCCTGAATCAGGATGAACATGCGGCGTCGTGTTGGTTGAACCAACCTTGGCCGCATTCAAAGTGCTCAATGATCAGGAGAGCCAGTGGACGCGCCCTCCCTGTCAACGGCTCGAACCGAGGGGGGTAAATACCTCCAACAACCTCATCCGTCTCGCCGTGTCCAGGAAGGGCACACCCTTCCCGTCCCCCCACCCACCAGAGGCGGGCAACGAAAAAAGGTCCACCTCCTAGTGGGGGGCCTGTGCTCCCCTTTGTTGTCAGCCGCCGCCCACGTCCAGGTAGTGCAACTTCTGTATCTTATGACCGCAGCCTGATAATTGGCAACTGGTCTGCAGTCTAAGAAGTAAAATTAGAAGGTAGAGAAGAATAAGAAATAGTTAGAGTCAGGGGGGGAACAAGTATGAAAGGATGGGGAGGTGGGAAAAGGGTAAGAAGGGGAGGGGGAAGTGGTGTGGAGCATACCTCAGAGTCTGAGAAGGTCCTGTAGATCTGCGCCGAGCGAGTTCTGCCGTCGGTTGGTTATCATCCTGGAGGGAGTCTATGAAAAATGTCTATCAGTGGGCCCTGTTACTGTTGCCCAGGCGGGATCTCAGGGTTGGTTCTGCTAATTCCAGCAGGGCCAGATCTAGGCTTGAGGGTATGAGATTCGGGTCGAACATAAAGTCTCTCCAAGGTCCCCATATGGCCTCAAAGCGTTCCAATTTACCTTTACAGGATGCTATCCAGTGTTCAGCTTCTCTAATATCATTGACTTTTTTAATCCAGTCATCTCTAGAAGGTACCCTGGATTGTTTCCAATAAATTGGAAGGAGGCGTCGAGCTGCGTTTAAGAGATGTGGTAGTATGCATTTTCTGTATCTACTAATCGGCATCTGAGGGACATGCAGGAGAAAGTAGACTGGGTTCAAAGGAAGATCCAAGTCTAGAATTTCTTTTATTAGGGATTTGACATCTGCCCAGTATGGCTGTATCAGAGGACATTCCCACCAAATGTGGAGGAGCGTGCCTCTCTGTCCACATCCCCTCCAGCACTGGTCTGATACCGAGGGGTAGATACGAGCTAAATCAGTTGGTACTCTGTACCAGCGCGACAGAAGCTTGTAATTTGTTTCTTGGGTTCTGGATTCAATAGAGCTTGAGTGGGTGAGCTGATATAGGTGTGTTAGTTGGGATGTGGAGAAGTCTAGTTGTAAGTCTCTCTCCCATGTCCGTATATAGGTCGGTCTGAGATTGTCATTAGCACTGTTTAATAAGCGATACATTTCAGATATTAAATGTGGGGTCGGATCTTCCTCTACAAAAAGTTGCTCGAAAGGAGTAAGAGTGGAAATATCTCTTATGGATTGTCTGTGAGTTTCGAAAAAGTGATGGAGCTGTCTGTAGCGCCAAAAGTTTATTTTGGATTCCCTGTGTCTACTTTGTAGGGATTCGAAACTCATCAGCTTACCGTTGCTCATCAGTTTCCCACAGCTGGCATTACCATAATCCACCCAAGGGGCGAAAAAGGCCATTTGCTCTCCTGGCAAGAACCAAAGAAATCCCCCTAACGGGGCTAGTGGGGACATGGGCGGTGATAGGTTTAAGATCGAGTTTAGTTTGTCCCAAGTGGAGAGAGTGTGTCTCGTCAGTGGGGAAGTTGAGTCTGAGAGCCCTCGGTATTCATTTGGTAGCCAGGGAGCGAAGGCCAGATTCCTGCCAGCTAGCCATTTCTCAAGAGAGACCCAAATTTTGGATTGGGTGTGGAAGCGCCAGTTGAGGATCCTCTGAAGAGCAATTGCTTTGTGATATTTCAATATGTCTGGGATCCCAAGGCCACCTGCTAGTTTTGGGCGTTTTAATGTCCTCATGGCTATTCTAGGGCTACGTGCATTCCACACAAATCCCGTTATGATGCTATTAATCTGGGAAAAGAATTTGGTAGGCAGTGGGATTGGTATCATTTGAAGAAAGAAGAGTATACGGGGTAGAACATTCATTTTTATGATGTTAATACGGCCTATCCAAGTGAACGCAGTCTTGGTCCAGAGGGAGAGATCTTTTTTAACTGAATGGAGTAGTGGGGGGAAATTTGCATCATATAAGGAATTAAAGCTGTCTGTCAATTGAATCCCTAGGTATCGGATGGAGGATTTAGCCCAGGTGAAGGGAAAGGAGGCTTGTAGGTTACTCATCATTGCAGGGGTTAAGAGAATAGGTAAAATTTCAGATTTGGAGTAATTAATTTTGAAATTTGAGAGTGATCCGAATAATTTCAGTTCCTTCATCAGGACTGGCAATGATAACAAGGGTTCTGAGAGGTGGAATAACACATCATCAGCGTAGGCGGATAGCTTGTGTTCAGTGTTTCCTACCCGTAGACCCCTTATGTCTGCATTCGCCCTAACCGTGCATAGTAATGGTTCAAGGACTAGAGCGAAGAGAAGGGGGGACAGGGGGCACCCTTGTCTCGTGCCATTCCTAATCGGGAATTTAGAGGAAAGCACTCCATTCACCTTGACCTGTGCACAGGGCGTAGAGTAAAGCGCCAGGATGGAGGTCAACATGCGTGTTTTAACCCCTAGTGTCTCCAACACCGCCTTGAGGTACGACCAGTTGACCCGGTCGAAGGCCTTTTCAGCGTCCGTGGAGAGAATGATGTAAGGTTTGGAGTCAGGGTTTGATCGGGCCCAGTGGATGAGTTGTATGGCCCTAATGGAGTTGTCCCTCGCCTCCCGCCCCTTAATAAACCCAGTTTGGTCGGGGTGGATGATATTGGGCAGGAGATTCCCGATCCTATTCGCTAAAATCTTGGTTAGTATCTTAACGTCCACGTTAAGGAGGGAGATCGGGCGGTAGCTCTGGGGGAGCGTCGGGTCTTTACCGTCTTTTGGCAACACTGTGATGTGAGCCAGGAGTGCCTCAGAGGGCATGGGGGCCCCTTCCGCTATGGAATTAAAGTAGGCGCACATGTGGGGTTTAAGGAGGGGTAGGAAGGTTTTGTAGTACAAACCCGAGTATCCATCCGGTCCCGGGCTCTTTCCTGTGGGGAGGGACTTCACTATCAGTTCAATCTCCCCAGGGGAGATCGGAAGTTCAAGGTCAGCACACTGGTCTGCACTCAAAGTTGGAGCGCCAGCAGCAGCCAAGTAGTCTCGTATGGCTGTGGACTTGGAGTGCTGTGTTTCTGGGGAGTTGTTAGGATGTAAATTGTATAGGTGTGTGTAGTAATCTTGAAACCCTGAGGCAATTTTGGAGGACCGAGCTGATACCTCCCCAGAAGGGGAACATAATTTTTGTATGTAAGTCTGCGCGTGCTTCTTACGAATGGCTCTAGCAAGCATACGACCACATTTGTTGCCGTGTTCGTAATATTTGTGTGATAGACGTCTGACTTGCCTACGAGTCTGCCGATCAAGCAGGCGCAAAAACAAATCTCTTAACTCAGTTAGCCTCTGCAATGCCTCAGGGCCTCCATTTCTTTTATGTTTGAGTTCCGCGTCTTGTAGGGCAGCCAACACTCTTTCAAAGTCTGCCTGAAGTATCTTTTTAAGTCTAGCCCCTTGTGATATTATCTCTCCTCTGATCACTGCCTTGTGGCCCTCCCACACTACGCCCATGCTGATATCGTCCGTCACATTTTCATTAAAATAATTTGAGATGGTCTCAGATACCTTGGCTACTGCCACTGTATCGTCCAACAGATTTTCATTCAGCCTCCACGTCCAGGCCCCTCGGGAGCCTGTAGGGAGTGTTAGGATCACCCCCACTGGTGCATGATCAGATAGAGTGATGTTCCCAATGAACGCGGACTGCACGAGCTCTAGTGTTGGGCGGTCCACATAGACGTGGTCTATGCGGGTGTAAACATCATGTACTGTCGAGTGATAGCTGAAGTCTCTCTCCTTTGGATGGAGGACCCTCCAGCTATCAAGCAGCAAGTTGGACTGAAATGACTTTCGGAAGTGTTTTAGGAAAGCATAAGAGTGTGAGTGTCTAGAGCTGGAGGTATCTAACAGGGGGTCCGTGCTAACGTTGAAGTCCCCTCCCAAGATAACATAGCCTTCTTTAAAGTCTGCTAGTAGGTCTAGAGTACTGTCGATGAAAGTAATTTGATTAGAATTGGGCGCATATAACGAGGCGAAAGTATATTTTCGTCCCGCTATGGTTCCTTTCAAAAATACATAACGGCCTAGTGGGTCTATTTTGCTGTCCGAGAGCTGGAAGGGGCAATTCCTGTGAATAGCAATCGTGGTGCCTTTAGATTTAGCTGTGGGGGAGGTGCTATGGAACCATTGGCTAAATAAATGGGTAGGTAATCTAGGCAGGGAGTGATGAGTAAAGTGGGTTTCCTGTAGGAAAACCACGTGAGCTTTTAATTTCTTAAGTTCCCACCAAAGTTTGTTTCTTTTCCCCGGGGAGCATAGGCCTTTTATGTTGTATGATATTACCTTAATAGTAGACATGTCTGAATAAGTGGTAGGGAGGATGTCGGATGGACTCACTCGCCCGGCGCAGCATCTGAAGTCCTTGGTTGCTCCTAGAAAGGAAGGAAAGAGGGGAACAGAACGGTGGGGGGGAGGAAAGTGAATAGAAAAATGAACAGAGAAAACAAACTGTTAAATTAACGTAAACAATACGACAAGACTTTCTCAAAGTCTGTAAATAGAACATCTATAGGTGGGAGGTCCCCCTCGGAAAGAAGGGGGCCTCAGACCTTACCTATTGCCCCAACTAGGGACTGTACCCAATATAGGGTGGCCTACGTGGGGGAACGTGTGCCTAAACACAGGGTGGAGAGCGGAGCCCCATCTCCACTCACCGCGTCTTAAAAGGTGTTTGGGGTTGGAGGTGGGAATAAACTACTGCGTTAAATTTTGGGGTTCACAGTTTCCCACCCAGTACCAGAACATCAGAAAATACATATATAAGGAAAAATTATTATTTACTACTAGTCATAACTCTTGAGTGATCTGCAATCACAGCCAACTGGATGTCAGCTAAAAGCGTTAAGGCTGATATTGGGGGGCCTAATCTCTACAGGAGAGAAAAGGGGGGGGGCCTTTTCTTAACTACTGGGGAAGTCTATGACCACTGTAAGAGTCCGGAGGGACTACACCCTCAGTCACGGGTATCTGAGGAGCCATGGAGGGTATCTTGATGCTGAAGCTGTCTGTCCCTTCTACGGTTCCTACGGGTAGTAGTTGACCATGGTGTTGGGACCTGGATCCCAGGAACGCCAGATGAAATTCTCCAATCCGGAAAGTCCACTGCGTCTAGGCCCAGAGAGGACAGGAACTGAGGGAGATCATCTTTGTTGCGGAGTGTGACTTGTCTTCCATCTTTAGTCGCCTGCAGAAAAAACGGGAACCCCCAGCGGTAAGGAAGGCCAGCATCTTGGATCGCCGTCAAGAGGGGCTTCAGGGCTCTGCGCTGCATGAGGGTGCGTCTAGATATGTCCTGATAAAAGAATAAACGTGCACCATCGAAGTCATAGTAGGGTTTGTTGCGCATTTTTTGCATGATGCTGTCTTTTAAAGTGAATTTGTGGAGTTTGCAGATTACATCCCTGGGGTTGTCCACTTCTTGGGAGGGGGGTCTTAGTGCCCTGTGAGCTCGGTCAATTTCTATCGGAGCCGTGGCCGGAAGGCCCAATATGTCTCTGAATATATCTGTCAGCATGGGGATAATATCCCTTGGGGCTGTGGCTTCTGGGAGACCCCGAATCCTAATGTTCGCTCTTCTGCTGCGATTTTCTGCATCGTCCAGCTGACATAATAGGGTTTCAATCTGCTGGTCTTGCTGCTGACATTTAGATTGCAGTAGAGCAATAGTGGGGAGAACCTCCTCTAGCTTCTCTTCTAATGCTTCTACCCTGTTACCCAGGTGGGAGGTGTCAGCTTTTAGTTGAGCAATGTCCTCTGTAAAAGCTTTCTCTACCCTGCTTGTAAAACGTTCAAGGTCCTCCTTAGTGGGTAAAGACATAATATGGCGCTTGATATCCTCTTCACAGAGGTAGTCAGATTGTTCAGAGCGGCCATCTAAAGAGGCAGGGGAGGCACAGGGGGCTGAATCACTGACCGACCCTGGGGATGGCACCGGAGATGCTGCTGAAGCTGAGGCTGTCCCTTTCAGGGTTCGGGTTGAGGCCGTTGCTGGCTGAGTGGATTTTGTGGCTTTCTGGGCCTTCCCGGTCGGCGCCATCTTGGAGGCTTCCAGGCCTAGTCCTCGGGTCCCGGAAAAGTATAAATCCAGCTGTCCCTGCCGCGATCTGTCGGTCCTGGTCGGTTGGGAGCTCTGCCGAGATCGTTGTGACATGGGGGGATCTTGTAAAAGTGAGTATCCCCCTATGTAAAGCTGATATTGTGCTGCGGTGTAGCGGAGCTGAGGCAAAGCACGTCCTCACTCCTCCATGTCCAGGACACGCCCCACCACTGGGGTTTTTATTTTTTCCTTAACAAATAAAAAAAAGCAAACATTTTGAAAAAAAAAAAACAGTTTCCATAGTTATAAAATTTTGCAAACAGGTAATTTTTCTCCTTCATTGATGTGGACTGATAGGTGGCACTAATGGCCACTGAGTGAGGCAGCACTGATCAGGAGGCACTGATGAGGCTGCACTGATAGGTAGCACTGATGGGCACTGAAAAGTCACACTGGTAGGTGGCGCTGATATGTGGCACTCATAGGCAGCACTGATAGGTGGCACTGACGATGAGGCACTGATGAGTGGCACTGGTAGGTGGCACTGGTTAGCAGTACCGATGGGCACTGGTAGGTGGCACTGGTGGGCACTGGTTAACAGCACTTGTGTTTACTGAGTGTTACAGAAGCCGGCAATCTGCTTTATTTTTTTCTCCTTTGTGAGGAAAAAAAATCCGGCTTCTGTTTGCATCATGTGATCAGCTGTCATTGGCTGACAGCTGATCACGTGGTAAAGGGCCGGGCTGTTATTGGTTATTTAATTGTTGTGCCTTTTGTGATTTTTGTGTTGTCTTGTTGAATATGGGGATCATGTCACAAACCATTTATTGCTACCCCAAATCCCATCTATAAATACACCATTTTTTCTCATCTACATCTATAATTGTCTGGGTGAGAAGATGGTGTTAAACGTTAAACAATTTCACACATTCTTTAATGCAGTAGTTAATAATACTTTGAGTTTCCATTATGTCAAGTTTGCTTTAACCCCTCAGCGTTTTTTTAGCTTAACCTATTGAACACAAAAAAGTAAACATTCCCCAGTAAACTATTTGTTAAAATTCCTACCCCACCAATTGCCATTTACAGCTTTCAATCCTGCTATCTCAGTGCTTCTTCCCTGAATTTTAGGTCTTGACATTGATATTGGTTACAGGTTTATTTCCTATTGGCGAACACTAAAATAACAAAATGGCTATTTCACCACTTGGCATAATTGATGGCATAAAAGTTTATTCTTTTGAGAACTGTTATATTATGTTTACATTGCAACAGCTTTGGGGTAACTAGTAAACTACAGACCGGATTTTGACTTTTCATCCAAATGATTAGAAGCAATGTTGCTGTTATGGAAGTGATTTGGAGTAACAGTAAGTAGTTTGTGACATGATCTCTATGTACTCCTGGGGCCCGGTTGCCTGACGCCCTGCCACACCATCTCCTGTAATAAATTATTTCAATAGATCACTGTTTTAGAAAAATGCATTGCAAATAGGCATTAAGCAAATGATTTGACAGTCTAAATGATCTTTCTGACATAATTTTAGGTGTAATAAAAATGCAGAATATTTTAGTATTCATTCAAGCATCAGTTTTACTAATTGCGATTAATCTTCTTGAAGAGCAGTCTGATATATCTGAAAGCAAATTTCCACTTTCACAAATATGGGTCTGGACAAAATAAGTCTAGTGGTGCTTAAAACACTCAGTATACCGCACAGATTCAAGTGCTCCAGTAGTTAACAGCTACAATTTGACTGTCGGAAAGGCATTCATTAGAAGAAAATAATTCCTGTTTAGAAGCAGCAGAGAACTTCCATACACTCTGTTCTTCTAGCCGCACAGGTGCCTGCCAGGACTTTGACACCATCAGAGGCATATCCTGCCCAGTCCGGCCTCTGATTACTGGTTTAAACTGGTGGTGTCATCGCTGGCATCAGACCTAGAAAAAAGAATTTCCTGATGATAGCTTGCACCTTTAATTCTATTGTGGGAGCCTCACTGCAACATAGCATTGTAGAATGAATGAGAGTGGGCCTGGCAACTGAACAGCTGCAGAACGCCTACTGTAACTACTGTAATCATTCACAACTGACTTGCCTCAAGCTGCTTCAAGGATAATGTTGCCTAGGTTTACTTTCTTCCACTTCTGGCTCATAGTTATCGTTTAAAAAAAAAAAAAAAGTGTGCTAAACCTTGTCAATGCCTATATAGTTTTAACAGCCATTTTTAAGCATTTCTTATGGCAGAACAAAGCCTAAGGTAGTAAGGGCTGCTGATATTGCAGATAATGTAGAAGAGAATGTCTTATGGGCATTTTCTGGGATTTTATTTAGTGTTTTATTAAACTTGCATCATCAGCACCAACAAAGCCAACAAAGCCATTTTAAAACAAAGTGATGCTGGAACTGTAGTAAGCATAATTGTATACACATATGAACACTAACATTAATAAAAGTTTTTTTTGGTTAACCACTAGGCGTCCACGCTATAGCCGAAAGACGGCTACAGCGCGGACTCCAATTGCCGGGAGGGCGTCCCTGGACGTCCTCCTGTTTACTTCCGCATTGCGCGCACCCGCGGGCGCGCATTGGGGAAGTTTTGTGCTGCCCGTGTCCCTTGGACACAGCCAGTCACAGATTGCTGAAAACGGACAATCATAGCGGCCGTTTTCAGCGCGATCGGCGGTGCCAATGAGAGACGATCTCATATGTAAACATATGAGATCATCTCTCATCGCCGGTTCTTCCTCCTCACACAGAGACAGCGTGTGAGGAGGGAGAGTGAACCGCTGCGGTGGTAAGTGAAAAGAAAAAAAAAAAACGAAAAAAAAATGTCCCCACTGCCATCTGTCCCTGCCATCTGTCCCTGCTGTCATGTCCCTGCCATCTGTCCCCAGTGCCACGTATAAGTGCCATCTGTCATCAGTGCCACATAGTGCCATCTGTCATCAGTACCACCTGTCAGTGTCACGTGCCACGTGTCATCAGTGCCACGTATCAGTGCCATCTGTCATTAGTGTCATCAGTGCCATGTATCAGTGCCATCTGTCATCAGTGTCATCAGTGCCACGTATTAGTGCCATCTGTCATCAGTGCCACGTATTAGTGCCATCTTTCATCAGTGTCACGTGTCATCAGTGCCACGTATTAATGCCATCTGTCATCAGTGCAACGTATTAGTGCCATCTTTTATCAGTGCCACGTGTCATCAGTGCCATGTATTAGTGTCATCTGTCATCAGTGCCATGTGTCATCAGTGCCACATATTAGTGCCATCTGTCATCAGTGTCACGTGTCATCAGTGCCACGTATTAGTGCCATCTGTCAGTGCCACGTATTAGTGCCATCTGTCATCAGTGCCACATATTAGTGCCATCTGTCATCAGTGCCATGTATTAGTGCCATCTGTCATCAGTGCCACATCAGTGTCAGTGCCACGTATCAGTGCCATCTGTCATCAGTGCCACGTATCAGTGCCATTTGTCATTAGTGCCACGTCAGTGTCACATGTCATTGTCCTGGTTCTCCAGGGCCTTCAAAAGTGTAATAGGTAGTCAACAAATTAGATGTGTAATTTATGTCCCTAGAACACGTGACGGTGCTCCCTGCATGTTGGGCCTCTCTATGTGGCCAGGCTGTGAAAAAGTCCCACACATGTGGGTATTGTAATACTCAGGAGGAGTAGCAGAATGTATTTTGGGGCATTATTTGTGGTATACACATGCCATGTGAGAGAAATAACCTATTACAGTGACAATTTTGTGGGGGGGGGGGAATCTTCATTTTGCAAAGAATTGTGGGAAAAAATTACAACATCAAAAAGCTCACCATGCATCTTACTAAATACCTTGGAATGTCTACTTTCAAAAAAGGGGTCATTTGGGGGGTATTTGTACTTTCCTGAATTGTTCGGGTCGCAAGAAATGAGATAGGCCGTCAGTACATCAGGTGTGATCAATTTTTTGTGATTTAAACCATAACTTGTAGACTCTCTAAAATAATACCAAATAATAATACCAAATAATATCCACTAATTTGGGTTATTTTTACCAAAGATATGTAGCATTATAAATTGTGGCCAAAATTTATGAAGAAAAATTACTAATTTGCAAAATTTTATCACAGAAACAAAGAAAAATGCGTTTTTTTCCAAAATTTTCGGTCTTTTTTCATTTATAGCGCAAAAAATAAAAAACCCAGAGGTGATCAAATATCACCAAAAGAAAGCTCTATTTGTATGAAAAAAAGGACAAAAAATTCATTTGGGTACAGTATTACATGACTGAGTAATTGTCATTCAAAGTGTGAGAGCGCTGAAAGCTGAAAATTGGTCTGGTCACGAGGGGGGTTTAAGTGCCCAGTTGTCAAGTGGTTAACATTGCTGAAGCTTAAAAGAGAAGTATGGGGTTTGGGTTTTTTCAGATTTATACTTCTGATGCAGCATCTGTCCCCCTCCGGCCCTAACACTGAGAACCAAGCAATCAAACACAGCCGATCGCTCGGTTCTCAGAGCTCCCTGAGCAGAGAGCTGGCGACTGTCGGTCACCGCTGTCTGCTCTGCCCCCCCACGCTCACTGGAACGATGGGCTGTGGAGAGGGCCGGAGCAGTTTACTGAGAGGCTGAGCCGCATACCAGTCCAGGCATATGGTCGTGATCCATATGCCTGGACGCTCGGTGGCTTCAGCCTGCTGTCTGCTGAAAACGGTTCACAGGTGTGCAGAATGAACTGAACTGATCCACAGGATCCACAGAAGAAGTACAGTCAAATGAGCTTTGGCTGTACTTCTCCTTTAAAAAAAATCTGTGAATTGATGCCTGCATGTGTTAGCCCTCCCTGATTTGTATCTGACCTATTTCCAAGATGAAACTAACTGCCTTTGCATTCCCATTGATGTCATGAATCTGCAGTAATACTTTCATGCCCTGTTTGCTTACCTCTGGTCTATGTATCAGCCTTAGGGCCTGCACTCCCACACCTGCATGGCTCCACCCTAGCCTCTACAGGATACACTATTTAACACTGTGCTCTCCAAGCCTGCCTTGCCCGAGCAACATTGTGTGTTTGGCTTCCTGTGTGTGTCTTGCCGTGTGCTCCACATCTGATTTTGTTTGCTGACCTTGGCTTGTTCTTGACTATCCCTGACTGCTTCATACCCTGACCTTTGGCGTGCTCTTGACTATCTCTGTCTGCTCATTGACCCGACCATTTGGCTTATCTCCTAACTATCCTTTGTTGTCCCAGTCTGCTTCCTCTCTATCCTCCAGTAGCCTACCGTGAGCGTGAGCTGGGAGACCATGGGGGCCGCAACCTGGAAACAGTTGCAGCAAAGTCCATCCCCACAATTAGGGGTCCGGGTGAACACCTGCTGGCTCACCCCTGTGATTGGTGAGACAGAGAATGAATGCGACAGTTTACCATAGAGCTGACCGTGGACCAGATGGTCACTGGCCATCTCTATGACCCTCGGAGGCTGGAAGCAACATCAATACTTCACTTCCGGCACTGGCAGATGTAAATGCCTTTTTTTTTTTTTGCTGGGAAGCCTGTGTTTGATTTTTCTTTTTTTATCTTAGGCTTTCCAGCATAGAGGAGAGATATGGGGACTTATATCCCTCAGATCTCTCCGTAAAGAGGACATGTCATGCCCTAATCCCATTTAAAAGGGATGTTTACATTCCTTGTAATAGGAAAAAAAATGATCAAAAAAATAAATTAAGAAAAAAAAAAAAAAAAAAGTAATACATTTTAAAGTGCCCCTATCCCCTCGTGCTCGCACGCAGAAGCGAACGCATGCATAGGTCTCACATGCATATGTAAACAGCGTTTAAACCACACATTTAAGTTATCGCCATGAACGGTAGAGAGAGAGAGCAATAATTCTATCGCAAGACCTCCTCTGTAACTCTGTAAACTGGTAACCTATAAAAATGTTCAAATCATAGCCCATGGAAATTTTTAAGCACTGAAGTTATCGCCATTCCACGAGTGTGCACAGATTTAAAGCTAGACATGTTATGTATCTAGTTATTCGGCATAACATCATCTTTCACATTATGCAATATAAATTAGGCTTGCTTTGGTGTTTTTTTTCAAAAAAAGTCACGTTTGAAAAATTGCTGCGCAAATACTGTATGACATAAAAAATTGCAATGACCACCATTTTATTCCCTAGGGTCTCTGCTAAAAAAAAAAAAAATATATATATATATACACAGTATCTCACAAAAGTGAGTACACCCCTCACATTTTTGTAAATATTTTATTATACCTTTTCATGTGACAACACTTAAGAAATTACAATTTGCTACAATGTAAAGTAGTGAGTGTACAGCTTGTATAACAGTGTAAATGTCCTGTCCCCTCAAAATAACTCAACACACAACCATTAATGTCTAAACCGCTGGCAACAAAAGTGAGTACACCCCTAAGTGAAAATGTCCAAATTGGGCCCAAATAGCCATTTTCCCTCCCCAGTGTCATGTGACGTGTTACAAGGTCTTAGGTGTGAATGGGGAGCAGGTGTGTTAAATTTGGTGTTATCACTCTCACTCTCTCACTCTCTCATACTGGTCACTGGACGTTCAACATGGCACCTCATGGCAAAGAACTCTCTGAGGATCTGAAAAAAAGAATTGTTGCTCTACATAAAGATGGCCTAGGCTATAAGAAGATTGCCAAGATCCTGAAACTGAGCTGCAGCAAGGTGGCCAGGACCATACAGCGGTTTAACAGGACAGATTCAACGCAGAACAGATCTAGCCATGGTCGACCAAAGAGGTTGAGTGCACATGCTCGGCGTCATATCCAGAGGTTGTCTTTGGGAAATAGACATATGAGTGCTACCAGCATTGCTGCAGAGGTTGAAAGGCTGGGGGGTCAGCCTGTCAGTGCTCAGACCATATACCACAAACTGCATCAAATTGGTCTGCATGTCGTCCCAGACGGAAGCCTAATGAGGATGCACAAGAAAACCTGCAAACCGTTTGCTGAAGACAAGCAGACTAAGGACATGGATTACTGGAACCATGTCCTGTGGTCTGATGAGACCAAGATAACCTTTTTTGGTTCAGATGGTGTCAAGTGTGTGTGGCAGCAACCAGGTGAGGAGTACAAAGACAAGTGTATCTTACCTACAGTCAAGCATGGTTGTGGGAGTGTCATGGTCTGGGGCTGCATGAGTGCTGCCGGCACTAGGAAGCTACAGTTCATTGAGGGAGCCATGAATGCCAACATGTACTGTGACATACTGAAGCAGAGCATGATCCCCCTCCCTTCAGAGACTGGGCCGCAGGGCATTATTCCAACATAACGACCCCAAACACACCTCCAAGATGACCACTGCCTTGCTAAAGAAGCTGAGGGTAAAGGTGATGGACTGGCTAAGCATATCTCCAGACCTAAACACTATTGACCATCTGCGGGGCATCCTGAAATACAAGGTGGAGGAGTACAAGGTCTCTAACTTCCACCAGCTCCGTGATGTCGTCATGGAGGAGTGGAAGAGAACTCCAGTGGCAACCTGTGAAGCTCTGGTGAACTCCATGCCCAAGAGGGTTAAGGCAGTGCTAGAAAATAATGGTGGCCACACAAAATATTGACACTTTGGACCCAATTTGGACATTTTCACTTAGGGGTATACTCACTTTTGTTGCCAGTGGTTTATACATTCATGGCTGTGTGTTGAGTTATTTTGAGGAGACAGAAAATTTGCACTGTTATACGAGCTGTACACTCACTACTTTACATTGTAGCAAAGTGTAATTTCTTCAGTGTTGTCACATGAAAAGATATAATAAAATATTTACAAAAATGTGAGGGATGTACTCACTTTTGTGAGATACTGTATATATTTAATGTTTAAGGGTTTTGAGTAATTTTCTAGCAAAAAAAATTATGACATCACATGTAGGAGAGGAGTGCCAGACTAGGCCTGGGCTGGAAGTGGTTAATCGACTCTATAAGACCCCTTTCGCACTGTCAGTGTTTTTCAGGCGCTACAGCGCTAAAAATAGCGCCTGTATAGTGCCTGAAAAAAGCGGCTCCATTCACTCCAGTGTAAAAGCCCGAGGACTTTCACATTGGAGCCGTATGCTGGCAGGGCATCATAAAAAGTCCTGCCAGCAGCTTCTTTGGAGCGGTGAAGGAGAGGTGAACTCACCGCTCCTCCACCGCTGCTCCCCATTGAAATCAATGGGGCAGCGCTGCGATACAGCAGGCAAAACGCGCTCCGGCGGTGTTTTGTGGGTGGATTTAACCCTTTTAGGCCGCTAGCGGGGGGGTTAAATCCGCCCTGCTAGCGGGCGAATAGCGCCGCTAAAATGACGGTAAATAGCGTCCCTGCGGCATGGTGTGAAAGCCATCTAATTGTAGCCAATAAAATCACATAATAAGCAATCTAGGTATAGGCTTGGAAAATCCAGCTACAGGTTCAATGTCTGATTCAAGAGATTTGGCAAGGCAATGCCTTTCCTTCTTCATTAATAACTGCACTGGGTTTTGTAAATCATTCCTTGAAATAGTATGGCTTAAAATACCTTTTCTAGTAAATGAATTGATTACTAATAACTCAGTATTAGGCACTAAATATTGATGTGCTATAAATAAATTGGTACAATGAATTATGAGTTGGCTAATTTGCTGTAGTAATGAGGAAAGCGTTTAAATCACCAAATGGGCCAGCATTTTACACATCTAATTTACGGTAAAAGAAGAATTATTATTTGGCATAAAACACACATTGCATAATTAAATAGCATTTTTCTTTCTGTGTTCGAAAATGATAAATTCATTTTGTAATGGAAAAAATTTGAAGATATTTCTTGAGTGCGGATATAATTATGGATACAACCATAGTATAGAAAGACATGATTGCTCTATGGCTTTCAAGCGTGATTGCTCTCCTAAGACGTAAACACCTTGATTTTCAAGATCTAAGTGGGAAAAGGGGAAGTCAGGATTGCGTACTGTACATTTCTTAATAGTAATTTGTAAGTAATTGAAATGTCTCTTGGGGGCCTCGTCATAATCTATGTAATTTTAGTTTCCTGCTCACCACTATTTTCCAAGTCTGCAGTCTCGAAGTTTGCAGTTATGTATTAAGTTTGCAAAATAAGAGGATTTCTCTTCATATTCAATTAGTGGGTAGAAGCATGCAAATGATTTGCTTTTGCCCCAGTCTAACAATGCTTCTTGTGCTAACTCCATAAATTCCAGCATTGTGCTACTGTACACAGTTAGTTAGGATACTGGTTAGCTACAGCTGTTTTATGATTACTTGTGAAAGTGTGTGTGTGAGACCTTTTTGAATCGGAGAAGTTCTGGAAGATTTCAGATTGATTTGCAGTTACTGACATGACTATAAATTGCCTTTGTACACATCCAAACCAGCCAGTGGAGGCCTAGGAACGGTAGGACATATGCCCTCTGGGTCAGTTTGAAATTATTATTATTATTATTATTATTATCATTATAATATAGGATTTTATTTGCCCTCTGGGTCAGTTCAAAATTATTATAATTATAATACAGGATTTATATAGTGCTATCAGTTTGAGCAGCACATTACAACATGGGGTTACAATACAATTTAGTACAGGAGGAATCAGAGGGCCCTTCTCATTGGAGCTTTCAATCTAAAAGTGAGGATCAAACGATACAAAAGGTAATAACTGTGGGGGATGAGCTGATGGAGAAAATACAATTACAATTGTTAGGTGGAGGAAGGATAGGCTTCTCTGAAAGGGAGAGTTTGGAGGAGGGTTTTCAGAGATTGCCTAAAAGTGGACAGAGTAGGAGATAATCAGAAAAATTGGGGTAGGGTGGGGGTGGCTCAGGAGAAGTCCAGGAGGCGAGCATGGGAGGACATGACATGGAAGCTAGAGAGAAAAAAGTCTTGGGAGGAATGAAGAGAATGATTTGGTTGGTATTTTGAAACTAGGTTAGTAATGTAGCTGGAAGCAGAGTTGTGGATTTCTTTGTAAGTTGTTTTTACTATTTTGAATTTAATTTGTTGGGTGAGCGGAAGCCAGTGGAAGGATTGGCAGATAGGGGTAACAGACACTAAACAATTGATAAGGTGGATGAGTCTGGCAGCAGCATTCAGGGTGGACTGAAGGGGAGATAACCTATGTAAAGGTATTACAATGGGGAGGAAGTTGCAGTAGTCAAGGCAAGAGATAACCAGGGAGTGAATTAGAAGCTTTGTGGTGTTATTGGTTAAGAAGATGCACATTTTGGAGATGTTGCAGAGGTTGAGGTGGCAAGCTTTAGACAGTGCTTGGATGTGGGGTCGAAAAGGAAAGTTTAGAGTCCAGGATTATACCTAGCACTCTGACATGTGGGGAGGCTTGATACTTGTGCCATCAATCTCAACAGAGAAGTTAAGGGAGGTGGCATGTGGGGGAGGAAGTATTATGAGCTTGGTTTTGGATAGATTCAGTTTGAGGAAGTGGTGCGACATCCAGACTGATATGTCTGTTAGTAAATGAGTGATGCATGAGGAGACTGATGGAGTAAGCTGGGGGATAGAGAGATAGATTTGGGTGTCATCATTGTAGACATGGTATTGAAAACCATGGGAAGCTATCAGCTGATCCAGGGAGGAGGTGTAGATCGAGAATAGTAGTGGCCCAAGAACAGAACCTTGGAGCACCCTGACAGAAAAAGAAAGGGGTACAGGTAGAATTGTAAGTGGCAGTGAAGGTGCAGAGGAATGGGTAGGATGAGAACCAACAAAGATCGCTGTCATGGAGACCAAAGTAGTTAAGTCTTTTGAGGAGGAAGGGTGGTCAACCATATCAAAGGCAGCAGGGGAGGTCCAGAAGTGCGAGTACAGAATAGTAACCATTGGTTTTAGCCACTGGTAAATCGTTTGAGCGTTTTAGGAAAGCAGTTTGTGTAGGGTTTTGAAGGCGAAATCTAGACTGAAGGGGATCAAGAAGGTTATACTCAGTGGGGTGATAGCTCAGTTGGTTGTAGATCAGGTGTTCAAGGAGTTTGAAGGTAAAGGGGATCAAGGAGATGGGACATAAAATGTTAAGGATGGAATCCAATGAGGACTTTTTAAATTTGGAGGTGACTAATGCATGTTTTAGAGAGTTGGGAGAGATTGAAGATGTGAGTTAGAGAGTGTATGATAAAGCCAGAGGGTGAACACAGTATTTTTGAGGGAAGAGGATCTAGGGGGCAGTTGGTTAGGTGGGCATTAGAAAAAGTTTATCAACCTCAACTATAGTAACAGAGTTAAATGAGGGAATCTAAAGTAACAGAGTTAAATGAGGGAAGTATTTATTGTACCTCTGGACATAGAAAGTTACGTGGAGGAGATATCTGTACAGTGGAGCTCTCATCACAAATTGTATCACTCTTATGTTTTAAGTGATTGGCAGTGAGTGAGTTAATAGTTGGTGGCAGTGGAGGATGAAGTAGAGTTAAAGGTAGGGTGGGGGCAGTGGAGGAGGAAGTAGAGTTAAAGGATAAGTTTACCTTTACTGGCAGAATTTTACTTTTCATGATAAATAGACGCGTCTTCCAATGCCATTTCTGGCCCAGCCATCCCAATGTGCTTTTCTCTCACCTTAGCCAATGGAGGTTTAAAATCTTGTCAGTTTATTTAAATTATTAAAATGATTTTTCAATTCCATCTCTTCCTGTAGATTGTCTTTCAACATTTACTTCCTGTAGGCCATCCCCCAGGAGCCTAAACTTCCTTGTTGCATCACAGAGGAGGGTGTGATAGGGTACGCTCACCACTCTGGACCACACCTTCCTCGTTACAATACTAACTTCTACCCACTGTCTATACAACCTGATTGTACAGCCTTCTTTAGATCTCCTATAAGCTGTGCAGTACAATGGCCTGTCTGATTCCATAGTTCTGGTAAATCTAAAGGAAATTGTACAGAGATTGCACAATCGAATTGCGTAGTGTATGGCCATCCTTATACAAGTACGTAGGAGGAAGTGGACAGAGACACTCAGTTATCAGGCCCCATTCACATATCTACATAGCGAAAAATCACGTTCCCACATGTGTTTTTTTTGGGTGTTTTGGAGCGTTTTCCCCCTTCACACAACAATCTCCTCAGAAAAGCTCCAAAACTTTGGTGCGTTTCTTACACTTGGGAAGCCTTTAACATGTAATGACAACACAAACACAATGCACTTTTGCAGCACTTCTGAAAGGCATGGCAAAACTCGCATTTTCTGTGCAGTTTGCCATGCATTTGGAAAAACACAGATGTGAATGGAGCCTCATTGTTCTTGTGTAAATGCACCAATTTCACTTTCAGGCCCCATTCACACCTAGGGTAGTGGGAGTGCATATTTTTTGGCTCATTTTTCCAGTGACACACATAGGGCAGCCCGTTGATTTCAATGGGCTGCGCTACACGTGGCAAAGTAGCTTATAGGACATTTTGACATGGTGAGAGTTGCACATTTTTACCCATTTATTCATGTGGCAAAATGTGTGTTTGCTTCTGTGTTTGGTATGCCTTTATTAATGACACTGAAAGTGCAACTAGGTCATTTTAGGTGTATAAATGTGGCCATACACTATACAATCTGACTGTACAATCTCTGTACAATACACTTTAGATTTACCAAACTATATATAAGGAGGACACACCATCTATCCAATCACTCTGTATCCAATCAAGCAGGCCCTTGCACTACATCAGGGGTGTCCCATGGGCTGCATGCCGCCCCAGGGAGTTTAACATGTAGCCTGAGCTTGTCTGGAGAGATGCTGGGTAAGCCAGCAAATGCACACGTGGAGGTTTTCCGGGGATGCTGTACAAACATAGTTGATGGGTGAAGGGTGTGTGCTAATGAGGTCGGCTGGTAAACTCCTCCCTGTGTCTTACTGATTTCTCTGTTCCAAATCTACATACCAGCAAGTGATGAAGCTTTCTAAGAAATACAGCAAGGGCTAAGGCAAGGCTTTGTCCTCAAAATTAAAGAAAGCTTTTATTTTTCTGCAACCGAGGTACATTAAAGTAGAACTATAGGTAAGGGGAGGGTTTTCCACTATCTGTGTCCCATTGCCGAGATTTCCCTTCACTTCCTGTTCCATAGTCAAACAGGAAGTGAGAGGAAATCCCTGCAAATTAAGGGAATTCCTTGGGGACCCCCAGGTCCCAATTGGAAGATTTCTCATCGATTACTTTTCTGGGGACAACCCAAAATTTGGGATTTCTCTTACTTTCACTTTCAATGATGATGGTAAACGGGAAAAAATAGAGGGTGAATCTCCTTAATGGGGACACCGACAGCAAAAAAAACTGACAAGCATTCTAATCTTTCTGCCCTCTATCCAAAACTAAAAAAAAAAAAAAAAAAAAAAAAGCTTTGCCTTTAGTTATACTTTATTGACATTTTGGTACATAGAGGAGCTGGATTTTAGAAAAAAAAAGCGAAAGAGAGTGATAAAATAGGTCTGCTTGGCAATGTGGATAAATTTTTTGGGCTGATGGCTTTTAGCAAAGAAACCCCACTATTAATACATCAATCAGTGATACATGGCTTATATAGCTGCCTAATTCAAACCAGTGATCACAGCATTGTGGCTCTAAGATGTCATATGACCAAATGCGAGGGCCATAAATTAAGCTAACTCTGGAAGTTGTAGAAAGGTATATCACATATAATCCCTGATCTTAAAGTGTCATTAAACCCACATCATTAAAAACTATTATCAAATGCTGTATTACATGCTGTTCATACTCAGTCACTATGGGATTCTTTTCTGTAGTCTGCAAAAAACCTGCTTGATTCTGCTGTTCTCTGTCTCCCCCATCTGTCCATGTTGGGTTTTGTAGTGCATGTGGTCGGTTTATAGGGTATTTCTACCCTGAGCATTTCTCCATATCACATCTGAGCAGCCCATGTGACTCTAGAGCCACACACGTGGGCGTATTCACAGTGGTAAATGATAGCCCACTCCCACCCTTCTCCTCCATGCCCACTAACCAGCTAAACACAATGGAGGTGGGATATTACATCTTGATTGATGGAGGCTTCACCTCCCTGTTATTTGAAGACACAAACTTGAGAGGAGTGACACAGCCTGTGACTAGCAGAAATCATCCACACCATGTTATACACCATGATATTGCCAAAAAATAAAGATTTGATTTCATATATCTATTTCTATATCTATTGAGTTTATTGATATTAATTATTTATTTTGAATCAGTCTCCCAAAGGCTGTTTTTGAACATATGACCAGCAGCAGGGGACTAGAAGCTTCTCCTGCACGTGTTTCCCTACAGACAGGCTGGGAAAGAGCTGGGTCATGTGACAGATGTGTATCGATTAGGTAAAAGGGTAGATTTTTTTTATTATTAAAATAATTACAGTACCATCATCCACATACAGAAAGAGAAGAAATAATGTAAATTAAAAAGTATTTACTTGGTGTCAATGAATGTTTCTATCCCTACCATGGGACCAGAGCTAGCTGCTGGTGTTTGCTTCCACAGGCAAAAAGTTCCAAATCCCTCTCTGAAGCCAGCACATAAAATGAGACTTGAGACATTTATGCAAAATGCTTGCTCTCCCTGTTATGTAACAGATGCCAGTAAATAAAATATAAAATGAGACCTGAGACATTTAAGCAAAATGCTTGCGCTCCCTGTTATGTAACAGGGAGCATAGCTATATACTCCCTGTTACATAACATATATATATATATATCTATCTATCTAGATATCATATATATATCTAGATAGATAGATATATATATAGATATCTATATCTATATATATCTATATAGATATATAATATCTATATATAATATATATATAATATATATAGATATATATATATATATCTATATATATAGATAGATAGATAGATAGATAGATAGATAGATAGATAGATACATAGATAGATAGATATAGCTATAGATATATTACAGTGGGGATAGAAAGTATTCAGACCCCCTTACATTTTTCATTCTTTGTTATATTGCAGCCATTTGATAAAATCATTTAAGTTCATTTTTTTCCTCTTTAATGTACACACAGCACCCCATATTGACAGAAAAACACAGAATTGTTGACATTTTTGCATTTATTAAAAAAGAAAAACTGAAATATCACATGGTCCTAAGTATTCAGACCCTTTGCTGTGACACTCATATATTTAACTCAGGTGCTGTCCATTTCTTCTGATCATCCTTGAGATGGTTCTACACCTTCATTTGAGTCCAGCTGTGTTTGATTATACTGATTGGACTTGATTAGGAAAGCCACACACCTGTCTATATAAGACCTCACAGCTCACAGTGCATGTCAGAGCAAATGAGAACCATGAGGTCAAAGGAACTGCCTGAAGAGCTCAGAGACAGAATTGTGGCAAGGCACAGATCTGGCCAAGGTTACAAAAAAAATTCTGCTGCACTTAAGGTTCCTAAGAGCACAGTGGCCTCCATAATCCTTAAATGGAAGACGTTTGGGACGACCAGAACCCTTCCTAGAGCTGGCGTCCGGCCAAACTGAGCTATCGGGGAAGAAGAACCTTGGTGAGAGAGGTAAAGAAGAACCCAAAGATCACTGTGGCTGAGCTCCAGAGATGCAGTTGGGAGATGGGAGAAAGTTGTAGAAAGTCAATCACCACTGCACCACTGCAATGAACTTAAATGATTTTAGCAAATGGCTCCAATATAACAAAGAGTGAAAAATTTAAGGGGGTCTTAATACTTTCGCCGCCTTTGAGAATGTCCACTGACGAAACGCGTAAGGTGGGGCTACGCTTTGATGTCATCTCTGTCACGGAAGTAGGAAGCCTGGAACGCAGGTGGGACGCACACCGCGGACTGGCTTCTCCTACATAGCACGTCTGCTTGTTTTAAGCTATCCCATATTGTGGATGGGAAGCTATTGATTTCAATCTACTTATTTTTTAATAAAACTTTATTTTAACTACTACACAATGGGAGCTCTTTTCTTCCTCCCTCTGAGGACCCATGCCTGATAAAGCTGTGGAGTGACCCCCAGGAGAAGCTGATCGGTACCTAACACCCCTAGTGTGTGGAAACAGCTACAGCAACCTATAAGCTGGGAGAGCTGAGGAGGTAGTCCATCCACGGTACCCACATATGCCTAATACAACTGCAGGGGTAACAACTTCTCGTAAGTGGGGACCCAACAGCGGGAGCACTACAAATCACTTGGTTTGCTGAGTATCGAAGTCACTTTAAGAGCTGGAATTAGCCACCCTGGAATCATAATTTTACCCACGTTTCACATTCACCAGTTTTTTGTACTTTTTATGCTGTACTTATATACACAGTATATGGGACCATTTATATATATTTCTAAGTTATACGTTTATTTATGGGACTTTAAAATGTAAGATTGGTTTATTTTTTCACGTCACCTATATTACAGATTGGTAATTTTTCATCCTTTTTATTATTGTCATTTTGGCCTTTTTAGGTCACACTACTATTGGATTTTGCATTGTGTGTTTAGGCTGACACTCCACTACATCTGTTTGAAACTTACTGTACAAATATGGGCTTACTGTAGACATATATGCACTAGCACACATTTTTTTTCACTATTTAATGTGTACACTTACATATATCTAGCCTTACTGGGATAGGCTCTCCCCTTCTTTCTATAGGGTGGGCTTATAGCTAACTATCCCCTTACCTTACAGGGTAGCACCATTCACCCCTCTCTTTATTCATTTATTCTCTGTAAGTTCCTCTGGGAACCCAATGGGGGGGGCTGCAACCCGCAGTTATCCTGAGCGCAGAGTATACTAATCTGAATACTTTCCGTCCCCACTGTGTATGTATATGTATATATATATATATATATATATATATATATATATATATATATATATATATATATATATATATATATATATATATATATATATATATTCAATTCAAGGAGGGAGTATCTTAAAGGAAAAGTATGACCAAAAACTTTTTTTGGTCATTCTTCTCATGTGGGTCGCAGAGTACACCTTTTTCTGCACTCCTGTGACCCATATTCAGCCAACAGCGGGCTAAAGTCTACAGTTGGCTGACATCACAGAAGCCAGGCCAGGCTCTGCAGGGATCCCGGTCCAGGTTCTTGGACCACAAATCTGCCTTCAAAGTATTACAAATCCTTAAGCAAGTAAAATAGTTCTCGTATATACAGTATATAGCTGGGTTTTTTTGGGGAGTTTATCTATAATAGGTGAATATTCCTGTGCCACTTTACAATGTACAAATATGCTAAATGTTATTGATCCCAGTATTTAATATACCTTTTCTGTTCTTGTTTTTTCTGTATCAGTCAATTTTGCAAATATAACCAAATTGCAATATTGCAGTTTAATTTTCAAAGATATCAGTATTTTTTATTTATTTATATTAAATCAAATCTTTCACACAATGCAAGAATAGGGGTTTTAGAACAACTGTGACAATGTTGAATTATTGCTAATTAACTAACTGTGGAAAGTCAGTTTTTGGCAAATTCTTAAATACATACTCACACAGCTCAAAGGTGAGCCTGGCAAAGGCAGTATGATCTCTGTGTAATCTGAGGTGCTCGCCCAGTCGCAGCTGCAGTACTCAAGGAAAAGAAATCCAGATGGCTGCACCGCCACCAATGAGATCCAAAAAGCCTTTATTGAATAAAATCCATAAAAAGCACACAGATATACGGGCAGGGGAGGGAAGGGGTTAACGCGTTTCACACTTACATTATGCTAAATCAAAAGTGGATTTATTTTCTTTGGCAAATTCTTGTTAACCAACAGTCCAGAAAACCATAGTGTACACATCTGATACATACATACATACTTTGCTTTTGCACATATTTTACAAGCTCCCAAGTGAATCATGTTTTTTTCCCTTAGTCATGTGACATCAGTCATAAAGGAGACAAACCTTTTAGATTTTTTTCCTTTGGTAGTTCATTTTTTGGACTTAAAATACTTAAATCCCACTTTCAAACTCACTTTATTTGCATCGCTTACATAGTAAAAGTAGTCCAGTAACTCAATTTTCTTTTCTTGTATTTCCACTTTTGTAGTCAGATTGGGATAACGCCTACTTTATACAAACTAATGAAAACTGCTGCCTACCTTTTTTTGTTTTGGATGTTGTGTTCTGAAAATTCCAGCACTGTAAAATTCTACTAGTTCTCTTTATTTATGAGGGGGTTGGGCAGCTGTGTTTGCCATAATTAACCCTGTCTGTACTGTGCAGGCAGATCTCATTATCAGTTGTAAACTAGATTTGAACACTGTCAAAGGTTGAAATGTTTAGAAACTGCATGTTAATGGGAGGAGACTCAGCCTGCTCTTAGGACATATCTCTGACATTGTTCCAAAATCCCCGAAATCAGCCATGAGGCTTGAAAAAACATCTAAAACCACCTTTCACAACTTTTCTTTACCCTGGAGGAACCTTTAAAAAATAATTTTGATGTCCCAGGAAAGCCCTGCTAAAATTAAGCTGTTGAAAGCTTTAGAAGAAAGAATAAGGGTCCTTTCACACTGGGGCGGTTTGCAGGCGCTATTGCGCTAATAATAGCACCTGCAAACCGACCCGAAAGTGCCGCTGCTTTCATTCCAGTGTGAAAGCCCCGAGGGCTTTCACACTGGAGCGATGTGCTGGCAGGACGGTAAAAAAAGTCCTGCTAGCAACATCTTCGGAGTGGTGAAGGAGCGGAGTGTATACCGCTCCTTCACCGCTCCTGCCCATTGAAATCAATGGGACGGCGCGGCTATACCACCGGCAAAGCGCCTCTGCAGAGGTGCTTTGCGGTGGTTTTTAACCATTTCTCGGCCGCTAGCGGGGGGTAAAACCGCCCCGCTAGTGGCCGCATACCGACGGTAAAGCACCGCTTACAATAGCGGCGCTTTACCGCCGCCCGCCCCAGTGTGAAAGGGCCCTAAGGATTTTGGCATACCTAGAATATTTAACACCTAGAAATGATTATTTTACAACACTCCCCTGCTCCACACCTGAATAATAAACATTACAATCAATGAACAATAATGCAAAAAGGGTCCTTTTATGTGCTTGTCAATGAAAAAGTGTCCCCTTGCATTAATTAGTAATGTAATTAAAATTTGTGGTCAGTGGAGCAATGCCTGCCTATATAGGTGGTCAGTGGGAAAATGCCTCCTTTATATTAGTGGTTAATGGAGAAATGTCTCTTTAGGTTGGTCAGTGGAGAAATGTTCCCTTATATTAGCATAACTCCCGACTGTCCTTGATTTTGAGTTACAAAATCCCTCTGTCCCTCTTTCCTCTTCATTCGTCCTTCATTTTGGTCTGATCTATATAGTTGTATAAAAATGCACTACTTCTCTATAAAAACGTGTTTTACAGGACTAAACCTTTTATCCATTTCTAAATTGCAGCATTTGTAAATTCCAAAAGCCATTATAAAGTAATAATAGTGGTAAAAAAGAACTTGTGGGTTTAACCAATCATTTTTTTGTACAATTCTCCTTTAAGGGGGCATGGCAGGGATGTGTCCTATGCCTGCATACTTTTGCTAATAGGTGTCCCTCATTCCCATCTCAGAACGTTGGGAGGTATGCATTAGTAGTCAGTGGAAAATGCCTCCTTATATTGGTGATGAGTGGAGAAATGTCCCATTACACTGTTGGTTAGTGGAGACATGCCTCTTTATATTGGTTGTCAGTGGAGAAATGCTCATTCGCATTGGGAATCATTGAGAAAATTCCTCTTTGAATTGGAGGTCAATGTAGAAGTGACCCTTTACATCAAATGTCAGTGGGAAATTGCCCCTTACAATTGTTGTCATTGTAGAGATCAGTTTGTCACTGCTCAACAATCCATGGAGCAGCCCTAGTTGAGAAAGCCTGACCTAAAGAGTGAGAAATTTAAAAAAAATCTTTACGGGAAATGTGACAACCTGCATCACTCAGCCCCTTCCTCTCTAGAACAACTGTCATGGCCATACCCCCCTGTAGTCCACCATTACAAGTAGCTAAACCCCCTTGATAATCCAGACCTGTGGTACATCTACACAGTCCATTTTTGCTTGCTTTAGTTGCTGAAAAATTGATCTTCATCTTTGGACATGCAGTCCCAGAACAGAGGCACACATCAACTTCCCATGGCCAGATCTGAATAGGAATATGGAGGACACTACAGCATATGACTGGTGCTCAATTTTCAAGATGAAAGCTCCAAACTGAGACAACAGAAAATAGAGCAGTCGCCCAGTGTGAACGGGAAAACATTTTGAATGCTGAAGTTGGGCTTTTTTTTTAAAAAAAGAAGCTGTACTACTGAACAATGTATACCAGTTAATTACCAGTCATTATTTGCATGGAAAAAAACAACCTCTTTTTTGCTTAGAGAAACAACCATTTTTGGATTGAAAATGGAACAATATGACATTGACTTATCACAAATGACATAATGCAGGTCCATTAAATACACTCCTTTGCCAAAGCTTCCATAAAATGTTGGCCTTTTTAACATCACATTACTTAGACACAGATAAATGGTTTTATATTATATTTTGGGTTTTTCAGCTTGTTCTTTTGATGAGGGGATGGCATCACTTTACTGTGTGGGTTAACAGCTGCCAAGACAAATAGGTCAGCCGAGTGTTTTAATTAAGAATGGCTAAGCTCCAAGAGTGTGTTTTAAACCGACAATGAATAGTGAGCTCCTGGCATTATCAGGAGTTCATAGTATTAATAAAATTGCTATTTAAATGAAACTTTTCTAGAATTACTTTATTGAATTGAAATCTATTAATTGTTTTAGGCTCAAGTCACTCAAGCATGAATCACTGCTTGCTGACCAGCATAAATAGTATTAGCCGTGTTATATACTTTCAGCTGATGTAAGCCAGGGGCTGTCTGGTTGTGCTACCCCTCCCTGCTCTATAGGCATAAACATACACATTCAGGATTTGTAAGTCACCATCTTTATGTAAATAAAAGATGGCATAATGAGACCCCTTCTAAGGTATGAAGATATTTCAAGTTAATGGTGTATTTTTCTTTGTTTTACTTTACAGTCTTGTTTTATACCATTTACTTTTCCTCATTTCTAAGCTCTCATTCTAAAATGCTAGTTACTTGGATGTCATTTTACTCTCTTGCTTTGAAACTGTAAAGCAAGACAGTGAAGCTGGCCATACACCATTAGAATTTTGTTGACAAACTTTTCATTTTGAGTACGTTCGTTTCATTTTCTTATGGGTAGTGGGGTTCATTCAACAATCTTTGTATGTATTATTTTTTTTTGTCTTTTGTTCAGGTTAATCTTGCTTTGCTTTTAAAAGTCATGTACAAAGCTATTTTTTTTCTTCTATTTTTTTCAATTTTTTAAAGCTGTTCAGCTCCAACCCAGGGTAAGAAAAGGTGTCGGGATAATCTGAAGACAATAGGTAAAGAGAACAGTGGCAAGATAAAAGACTTGTATAAAGCAGGACAGAAGAAGACATAGGTTGAAAGGACAACTGGGAAAGAGTTGCAGAGACTGTTGCTATGATAGGGGGAATTGGAGTTAGAACAGATGATAATGGGGCTCCTAGTGGTACTCCCAGAATCCACGTGCTCAGGTTGCCCCATAGGAACATAGGTGGATTCTTGTCCCCACAGTGTGTTGTATGAGGGGTTAACCCACTCACACAATTGTGAGAGTATAGTGGCGTTGTAATAGCCGCCGACATTGATATATCCAGATCCTCCTCCATTTTATGAGTTTAAAATGTGCGCATCAAAGGTATATCCCTCTTCTATTCCCTATTAACTGACAACCCATCAATTTCTCAAACCCCCACATTATGCAAATGGGCTTCCGATCTGGGAAAAACATTTACTGACATTATGTGGCAGAAGGCATTTCATATTACCAGCTCTGCATCCCACTGCTCCAATCGCTGGGAGCGCTACCAAAAAACGATTCACTGTTGGTATCTCACCCCTTATAAACTATCTAGAATGTATCCTGGGTGAGATTTACCATGTTGGAGAGGCTGTGGAGAAACAGGCTCACTGCTTTATATATTGTGGTCTTGTAAGTCCCTCTGGTCTTTCTGGCGTCAAGTATTTAGTCTTATCTCTGCCACCCCCCCCCCCCCCCCCCCCCCAAGACCTCACATTCAATTCATGCTGGGGTTGACAAATTTCCTCCCCAGACTAGAAAGATAGTGGTCCATCTACTGTTGGCTGCAAAAGTAAATATAACCAGACTGTGGAACTCTCTCATACAACCCTCCCTTAACCAGTTAAGGACAGCCGCCGCAGTTATACTGTGGCAGGTTGGCTCCCCTGGGCGAATCGACGTAGCTGTATGTCGGCCACTTTAAGACCACTAGGGTGTGTGACAATAGAGCCGATGCATGTGCCCGGGGGCCGCGATGTGTCGGGCACCCGCGATCGCTCCTGAGAGAGACAGAACGGAGATCTCTCAATGTAAACAGACAGATCTCTGTTCTGTCAGGAGAGAAGAGACAGATCTGTTCTTCATACTGCTTATGAACAGCAATCGGTCTCCTGCTCCAGGTAGTCCCATCCCCCCACAGTTAGAAACACTCAATAGGACACACATTTAACCCCTTGATCGCCCCCTAGTGTTAACGCCTCCCCTGCCAATGAAATTTATACAGTAATCAGTGGCTATTTTTAGCTCTGATAGCTGTATAAATGTCAATGGTCCCAAAAGTGTCTGATCTGTCCGCCGCAATGTCGTGCTAAAAATCGCAGATCGCCTCCATGACTAGTAAAAAAATTAGTAAAAATGCGCAAACTAATCAATTTACGCTTATTGTGATTTTTTTTTTTTTTTTTTTAACACAAATATGTAGAAGAATATGTATCGGCCTAAACCGATATATATTGGGATATTTATTATAGCAAAAAGTAAAACATATTGTTTTTTTAAATTGTCAGTATTTTTTTGTTATAGCGCAAAAAATAAAAACCGCAGAGGTGATCAAATACCACCAAAAGAAAGCTCTATTTGTGGGAAAAAAGGACATCAATTTTGTTTGGGTACAGTGTTGCACAACCGTGCAATTGTCAGTTAAAGCGATGCAGTGCCATATCACAAAAAATGGCCTGGTCATTAAGGGATCAAATGCTCCTGGTCCTTAAGTGGTTAACACATTCTAGACAACCTTAGTTATCAATGCGAGATGGAAAGATTGTTTGCCTGGAATCTGCTAAATCTTCCCAAATTTTCCTCCTATGGGAACTATGACTTTCACACCCTAACTGCACAGCTGTAATGTAATTTCTTGTTTAATTTATACAGCTGTCTTACTGTAACAAGTAGTGTTTCCCTCACCTTTCCCGTGCCCTGAACCCCCCACCCCCTCTCTTCTACCCTCCTTCCCTCCATTTCCTTCCCATGTAACCTCTCCTACTCCTTTCCTTTATGTTGGAGCAGCCCTACACTGGCCTGTACTGTTTGCGTCTGTTCATGATCTTTGTAGTGGCTGCCTCCCTATGGTTCATTTGTATGTATGTTTTTGTTTTCTTTGTAAAACTTCAATAAAGAAATATGGAACATAAAATGCGTGCATCTGGGTTTCTTTTCCTGTCATATGTAAGTGTTAAGGGAGGTTTGCAGTGATTTAAAGTATGTTCGGGAATGAGAATAGGAAGGGTTCTAAATAAATAAAGCAGCTGGGGAAGAATGGACACGAGAAATTATGTTTTTGAAGCGATTGTAGATCATGTTGCATTTTAGAGAGGAATGGAGTATAGTTGGCCAGGAATAAACCTTTTACCTATTTTGTCAGTTGAATTCCTAGTTAGGAAATACAATTTTTTGGCCCAAGCAAACAAAAATTGTTGTTGCCAGATATTTCTATAAATACCATCTATTAATGCCATCTAGACCTAGATCTAAAATAACTGATTTAACCTCATTAAGCTTATAATACGATACCTTACTAAAACATTTTAGAGTGTGATATACCAGGGAAGCCAGTGAAGAAGTCAGGTTAGTAATTATAAGAATGACATAATCTACAAACAAGCTAATTTTATGTGTTGAATCGCCAACTGGAAATCCTGAGGTATGAGGGTTGGAGATTGAAAATCAATGGTGATCGGGGACACCCTTGTGCCGTATCTGGAAAGGAAGTGAGAGAATGTTGGAAGGCGTATACTTTAGCTGACGGTGTAGTGTACAAGGCGAGGATTTCCCTGGGGATTTGGCCTTGGAAATCAAATTTAATCAGTACCCTGTGAAGATAGGTCCAATGCACTCTATTGAACGTCTTCTTTGCATCCAGAGAGGGGAGCAGAGAAGACGTTCAAGAGATCTCTGAATGATGTAAAAGATTTATTAATAGTCTAGTTGCATCAGATGTTTGGCAATATTTTGTGAAACCAGATTTATCCCAGTGTATTAGGTTTGTTTGGTAGGATTAATTTAGTAGCTATTAGTTTGGCATATATTTTTAAATTGAGATTTAGTAAAGAGATTGGCCTGAAATTTTGTGAGGAGGTAGGCACCTTCCCTGGCTTCGGTTGGGTTATTATCTGTGGTGGAACGGTGAGGAGGCAGTGTTATTGTACACCCAGCACAAATGGAAAAAGGGGAGGTGTCGTCCCAGTAGGCGTTGTAATATTTTAGAGGTGACCCCCCATCCCAATTTTTGCAAAACACAAGCACCCCCTATCGGAGTGCAATTCCTCTAACGGGACTTTTATCATAGGGTCACCTCTAATGAAAGTAGAAGATAGTAGAATTTTGTATAAAAGTATTGAAATTTATTAATTTACCATCTAAAAATCATTGACATGACCTAACAGAACATACATTAAAATAGATGCATGTAAATGAGGAGAAAATAAGTCTATGAAACAATGACCAATTGCAATGATACAGGTAGATAGAACACCAATAATCATAGAAACCCGACGTTTCGAGGTAAGCAAAGGGTTGACCTCTTCTTCAGGGGTAACGACAATTGGTCAGGATGAATATTTCATCTAAAAAGGTTAACAAAAGCAGAGCAAAAATGAATGGACAGACATCTCAAATATTCACAGCAAGAGACAACAGAGAATCTATGGTTTACGTTACATAGGTCAATTGACATTAACATTGATTACATCATTTGTTGGTTCTAGGTATTGTACAGGACGCCGTGGCTGGGTCCTGGAAGGACGCTATGTTTCCCCTCTGTTTGGACTGTGGTCCCTTTAAGGGAACAAAAAGGGTTAACTCACCTGTCAGAGGAAGTGGGTTTAAAACAAGACAGGAAGTTGGAGAGGGTGTGGAGGAGTGTAAAGGAGAATGTGGATGGTGGATGGTGTTTGTTGTGCAGCAACAAAAGTGAATAGCAGTGTCCTGCCTGGAAGTCTCCTGCCAGGGGAAGCTACCTGCAACAGAAATTAAGGATTGTTTAACTGCGATAGCAGTTCTGGACTTTGCAAGTCGGTGAGACTAAAACCTTTTTCTTTTGTTTTTGCTGCTGTAAAGCTATTTAAGTTCAATAAATCTCCTTTTGAGTGAAAAGCCTGTGTCCTGCGATCTAGCTGGTCCCCCAAACATTACAAGTGGTGGAGAATGCGGGCAGGACAGAGTAACAGGCATTTTTCTTGCTGTTTTTTTTTTTTTTTTTTTTGTGTATTGGACTTAAAACTGACATTTAAAGGGACAGTACAGTGGATTTATGTCCTGGGTTAAAGCCGCACAAACCCTGAAAGCTGAAGCAATGGAGGAGCTAATTAAACAGCTGTCCTTGGCTAATATACAAGCGCAGACTCGCCATGAGGTACAGCAAGAAAACACTCGCCTGTTGGTGGCCCAGTTGGCAGCCCAGCAAGCGACCCAGCAAGAGGTTATGCAGGCTCAAGTGACTGCCTTAAAAGAAGTAGTGCAGCAGCTTTCTCAGGGCCGTGAGCAAGCGGCTGTTGCCCCTGGCAACCAGGTGACCGTGAGGGCAAGCCATTTTTTGCAGAAATTGTCCCTGAGTGATGATGTAGAGGCATTTCTTGCTACATTTGAGAGGACGGCAGAGAGAGAAGGGTGGCCCCAGGACCAGTGGGCCGGCCTAATTGCTCCTTTCCTAACCGGAGATCCGCAAAAAGCCTACTTCGACCTGCCACCAGATCACGCTAAAGACTATCAAAAATTAAAGGCAGAAATATTGGCTCGTTTGGGGGTAACTACAGCTGTTCGGGCCCAACGAGTGCACCAATGGAAGTATCGTCCAGATCGTCCACCACGGTCTCAAATGCATGACCTGGTGCAACTGGTAAAAAAATGGCTGCAGCCCGAAATGTTGTCTGGCCTCCAAATCGTGGAGCGGGTCGTGCTGGACCGATACCTAAGGTCACTGCCAGACGACCTTCAACGGTGGGTCAGCCATGGAGACCCCAAAACAGTGAACCTCCTTGTCGAGATGGTAGAACGATACACAGTGGTGGAGGATCTGCTTGGCCCTACCAAGCGCCAAGGACCCAGTCTGCCACGGCCTATTCGTTCGACTGCTGCCCTTCGAAAGGACGTTCCCCGGAGCCCTGGAACCAACACCCCAGAAGGTCAAGAGTCACTCCCGATACCTTCTCAGCGACCTGTTCCTGTTCGGAGAGGAGGGGATGTACAATGTTGGCGATGTCATTCCTGGGGCCATACCCGGGCCCACTGTCCACTGCAAGAGGAGCCCATGGAATGCGGGGTTCTTCGGAGGGGGTCTTTTTATGCCCATAAAGCATGTACAACACATATCGATCTTGGAGAAGAGAAATTCGAGTGTGAAGTCCAAGTGAACCACCTCCCTGCCCGGGCTTTGCTGGACTCCGGAAGCATGGTAACCCTGATCCATCCTAGAGTAATTGGGAAGATCGGTCCAGTAAGAAAAACTTTACGGGTGGTGTGCATTCACGGGGACACTAGAGAGTACCCTCTCATCTCGGTGACCATCTCCGCAGCATGTGGCACTGGTACTCAAGAGGTGGGGGTGGTAAAAAACTTGGTACATGATGTTATCATAGGACGAGACTGTCCGTTATTTGCAAAACTGTGGGGACAAGGAGAACTACCTGAACGGTCCAGAGACTGGGGAGAAACTAGTCCCTCTGTTCCTGCGGTTGAGAGAAATAACCCTGAAATGCCGAATGTTCTTGAAAATGCTAATGATTTGGTTAATGGTGATGAAAGTAGTGCTGATGTTATTAAGGGTGTCAAAATGTGTGGTTCACAGACCTACCTGAACACTGAAGAGGGGGGGGAACCTTTCCCACTTCAGGTAATGCTGGGGGAAGAGGATGAGGAAGTGGCCGTTACCCCTGCCCTGCCGGATTTGGGTGTTCCGCAGGGGGCATTTGGTACTGCCCAGATGCAGGACCCCACTTTGGCCCATGCACGGGAACAGGTGGTAGTATTAAATGGGGTTCCCCAAGAGCCAGGTGCGAATGAGCGGTGGCCACACTTTGCAATATGTAATGAATTGCTTTATCGGGTTACCAAAGTGAGAGAAAATGTGGTAGAGCAATTATTGGTACCCCAACAGTATAGACGCAAGGTCCTGGACCTGGCCCATGATGATGTTTTAGGGGGACACCTGGGAGTTGAAAAGACGGAGGCACGGATCACCGACCGGTTTTACTGGCCAGGTCTGAAAGCAGAGGTAAGGAGATACTGTACCTCTTGTCCCACCTGTCAGTTGACCGCTCCGGTGACCCACTTCCGGAATCCTTTGGTCCCTCTGCCCATAATTGAGGTCCCATTTGAAAGGATAGCCATGGATATAGTAGGTCCCTTGGTGAAGTCGGCTCGAGGTCACTCCTACATACTGGTGATTCTCGACTATGCCACCCGATATCCTGAGGCGCTACCCCTGCGAAATACCTCCTCTAAGGCTATTGCCCGGGAATTATTCCAGTTGTTTACACGGACTGGTTTTCCCAAGGAAATACTAACGGACCAGGGCACCCCGTTTATGTCGAGAGTTATGGCCGACGTGTGTAAGCTCTTCCGGATTAAACAGCTGCGCACATCGGTCTACCATCCCCAAACGGATGGGTTAGTGGAACGCTTTAATAAGACCCTTAAATCTATGCTTAAGAGAGTTGTACAAAGGGATGGGAAAGACTGGGACTGTCTGTTACCAGCTCTCCTGTTTGCTATCCGGGAAGTGCCCCAGGCCTCCACTGGGTTTTCGCCCTTCGAGTTGGTATATGGGCGGAGACCTCGCGGACTACTGGATTTTGTTAAGGAGGAATGGGAAAGTGAACCTAGTCAGCATAAGAGTGTTCTTGAATATGTTTCCCAAATGCAGGAGAGGATCCGAACTGTGTTGCCACTAGTCAAGGAACATTTACAAAAAGCTCAGGAGGCTCAACGACGAGTCTATAATAGGGCTGCTAAAATAAGGAATTTCCAAGTGGGGGATCGAGTAGCGGTGTTGATTCCCACTGTGGAAAGTAAATTCTTAGCCAGGTGGCAAGGCCCCTTTGAAGTTGTAGAAAAAGTGGGAGAGGTGAATTATAAAATCCACCAACCGGGTAAGAGGAAACCCTATCAAATATATCATGTAAACTTGTTAAAGCCCTGGACAGAGAGGGAACCAGTGACCTCCCTGACTAGTGCAAGATTGGAGCCTCGGGTTGGGGTGGAGAGTGTCCAAGTAGCAAATACCCTGTCTAAAACCCAAAGCCAGCAGGCAAAGGAGTTCTTGCAGAGAAATAAAGAAAAATTTTCAGACTTGCCAGGGCTCACGAGTACCATAGAGCATGATATCATCACGGAACCAGGAGTCAAAGTTTTTGTCCGGCCCTACCGCATCCCAGAGGCCCAAAGGAAGGCTGTTTCAGAGGAAGTGAAGAAGATGTTAGACCTGGAGATTATTGAGGAATCGCAGAGTGAGTGGTCGAGCCCGATTGTGTTGGTACCGAAGCCCAACGGGACTCTGCGATTCTGCAATGATTTTCGGAAACTTAATGAAGTTTCACGGTTTGATGCCTACCCCATGCCCCGGGTAGATGAGCTTATTGAGAGACTAGGTCCAGCCAGGTATATCACTACATTAGACCTTACCAAGGGATATTGGCAAATCCCGTTGACTAAGGCTGCTAGAGAGAAAACTGCTTTTTCTACCCCAGAGGGGAGTTTTCAGTACAAAAGGATGCCTTTTGGATTGCAAACTGCTCCAGCCACATTCCAGCGAGCAATGGATAGGATTTTACGACCTCACCAGAAATATGCCTCAGTGTACTTGGACGACATAGTCATTTTTAGCAGAGACTGGGAATCACACTTGCCCAAAGTCCAGGCAGTGCTGGACTCTCTTTGGAAGGAGGGGTTTACAATAAACCCTGAAAAATGTGCTTTGGGAATGGAGGAGGTGAAATACCTGGGCTATATCGTGGGTAGAGGGGTGGTGAAACCTCAGGTCAGCAAGGTAGAGGCTATACAGAGTTGGCCCCGTCCCCTCACAAAAAAGCAGGTACGTGCATTCTTGGGCATGGTGGGATACTACAGGAGGTTTGTACCCAACTTTGCCACGTTGGCGGCTCCATTGACCGATCTGACTAAGGGTCGGAAATCGGTCATGGTGGAGTGGAATGCAGACGCTGAGAAGGCCTTTTTGGAGCTCAAGTCGGCACTGTGCCAACACCCTGTCCTGGTAGCACCCAATTTTTCAAAAGAGTTTGTTGTCCAAACTGATGCTTCTGATGTAGGATTGGGAGCGGTGTTGTCACAGGTTATTAATGGAGAGGAGCACCCGGTAGTCTTCCTCAGTAGGAAGTTAACACCAGCGGAAAAAAACTACGCTATAATTGAACGAGAGTGTCTGGCCATTAAGTGGGCTCTGGAATCCCTCAGATATTACCTTTTGGGGAGGAAGTTTAGGCTGATTTCTGACCATGCCCCTTTAACATGGTTGAGACAGGGTAAAGGGAATAATGCCAGGGTTACTCGGTGGTTCCTGGCACTCCAGGAATTTAAATTTGTAGTGGAGCATAGGCCCGGGAGACTGCATCAAAATGCAGATGCCCTCTCCCGAGTCCATTGTTTGAGCTCCACTGTTGCCTCCACCTCCATGGCGTTGGGGCACAGGGGGGGGATATGTACAGGACGCCGTGGCTGGGTCCTGGAAGGACGCTATGTTTCCCCTCTGTTTGGACTGTGGTCCCTTTAAGGGAACAAAAAGGGTTAACTCACCTGTCAGAGGAAGTGGGTTTAAAACAAGACAGGAAGTTGGAGAGGGTGTGGAGGAGTGTAAAGGAGAATGTGGATGGTGGATGGTGTTTGTTGTGCAGCAACAAAAGTGAATAGCAGTGTCCTGCCTGGAAGTCTCCTGCCAGGGGAAGCTACCTGCAACAGAAATTAAGGATTGTTTAACTGCGATAGCAGTTCTGGACTTTGCAAGTCGGTGAGACTAAAACCTTTTTCTTTTGTTTTTGCTGCTGTAAAGCTATTTAAGTTCAATAAATCTCCTTTTGAGTGAAAAGCCTGTGTCCTGCGATCTAGCTGGTCCCCCAAACATTACAGTATACATACAGGAATTTCATACTGACCCCTTAGATTTCATATGAGAATTCCCATGGACATTTTCAGCATCCAGTGCAAAACAGAGGGTTGCCGTCCGTCACGGCCACACAGGGATCACAGACCCAAGGTCCAAAGAGAGAGAGGGAAGGCCAAGTAGATCACAGAAAAAAGAAGAAGCCAGGGTGGGCTATGGTTGCTTCACAAAGGATATCCCCAAAAGGAACAGATACCATCACCCCTTCAATAAGAGGCTTGTCAATGCCTGCTTGGTGGGGTTAGAGGATAGGGGGTACAGTCCCACTGGAATATAAATGATAAAAAGCATTTAATGAGAATCTTAAAGGAAAAACCTAGTATGAATGCAATACTATTCTGAAGGAGGTGAAGGGTATTTTAGGTTAACGGATATAACCCACCAGGGATTGTAAGTATAAAAGATCTCAGACACGTACCTAAAAAAGTGAGAATGAGTGGAATCAAATCCTAGATCCCAGTTCATACAGCAAAGCGCCCAAGAGGAAGGAGGATATTTTTATAATACCCAGAGTCAGAGTGGGCAGGAATCCAAGAAAGCATACAGGTTCCCTGGTTGGGTGCAAGCCCACATTGGTCTGCAAATTATAAAGCACATCAGGGAAGTATTGTAAAGAAGTGACAAGTAACCATCTAAATAGTTCCCAAAAAGCATCCCAACCAGAGGGGGTCCATCAGTTTACCTGCCTGTCTTTCTTCCTCCAAACACGTCTGTGTGGTGTCAGTAACAGCTTATGAGTGCAGCGTCTTGGGAGTTTAAATGTGTATTTACTGCAGTGGGCGAGGGTGTCCAATCAGTGACCTGATTGGATAAGCACAGTAAGGGGCGGTCTAAGGAAGGGAGAACGTGAGGTATCTGTAATAGATATCCCCCGGGCAGAGCGACGCACAGCGTCATCTCCACTGCACACTCCCTGGTGTGAAGCCGTCCACAACAGGGCAGAGGTGGGCGTGTGTGACAGCGCAGAGCTCGGCAGGGGGTAGAGCCAGCGCGACGTGGAGGATTCCCCCATGCGTCTGGAAGTCCCGCAGCGCAGAGCTGGTGTATCCGTTGTCATGGAAATCCATGACACAGACTGCCAGAGAGAGGGGGGGGCCGAGCGCGCTCAGATGAGAGCGCTCTTCGGTCTCCCCCGGGTGCGCCGAGTGAGCTGACACACAGCCCAGACCTGGAGGAGATAAAGAAAGAAAGGAGTGACAGTGAATAGCTAGATAGTAACAAAGGATAAAGAGAGATGAACAGAAAAGAGACACAGTCATGCAGGAGGAGATGAAGAAAGAAAGGAGTGACAGTGAATGGGTGGAAGATCACAGAGGATAAGGGGAGATAAACAGAGAAGAGACACAGTCATACAGGAAGGGGGAGGGATCCTCCTGAGAAGAGGGAGGGAATAGGCAAAGGGAGGAAAGGAGAAGAAAAGAGAATTAACATCCTCAACTTAAGCTATTGTCTTGTTTGTTTCTATGTCCTGTAAGTTCTATAAAACATCCCAGGGACCAGGGGCATGTTATCAAGATATAAGAATTTTCACTGCCCCGTAATGATAAGAGATTGCTGTGTTGTTGATAAAAAGTACAGATGGTCCAGACTGAAAGTTGAACCACCACAATTTGATCCAAGAGATGATTTTATTTAGAGGATTCCCATTCAGATCCTCCTGAGGAGAAACCCTCCAGGAAGGGTCTGAAGGAGGTAGTTCCATTGAGGCCCGGTGGCATAGTCGCATTCAAGCAAATAATCCACCTTTGTTCGGCCTGCATTAATATTTTGTTCGTGTCACCCCCTCTTATACCAGGGTGCACTCTGTCTAGGATCAAGAAGGAAATCTTCGGGGTGATTCCTTCATGTAAATCTCTCACATGTCTCCCCAATGGGAGGCTTGGATTACTGGTCTGCATGGATAAAATGTATCGATAGGCGCGTCGCCAAAAAGGCTGAATGGTTTTGTCCACATAGAAGCAGAAACAATTGCATAGAAGGAGGTAGACTACATTGGTTGTTTGGCAGTTTGCATAGTGTTTTGGACGATAGCGTTCGCCATTAGGGAGTGTTATATTGCGCATGGTGTTCATAAAGCGGCAGTAGTTACACACCCCACAGGTAAATGTACCTGGGTATTTGCAAGGATCCTGAGGTCCAGAATCATGGTATTCACTGGACACCAGGTAGTCTTTGAGGGATCTAGCTCTTCTGAACGTAAAGACAGGGTGTTTACTCACATATGGACCTAGAGTAGGGTCCATTGAAAGAAGGTGCCAGTATTTATTGGCGATTTTTTTGAAAGTTTCGTGTTGGTTGCAATATTTTATGATCGAAATCGGATTTTTCTTAGTATTTTTTGAAGATGGATTATAAAGCAATTCTTTCCTAGGTTTCAATACTGCCCGGTTATAGGCCTTTTTAAGACATGATTTAGAGTAACCCCGCAGTAATAATCTCTTTCTCAGGAGATCTGCCTCTTTCCTGAAGGTTGTATCATCTGTGCAGTTTCTGTGTGTCCTCAAATACTGACTAAAAGGAATAGATGCAATTAAGGGTGTGGGATGAAAACTGCTGTAGTATAGTATTGCCTGCTGTTGGCTTCCTGTATAAACTACTGCTGATGCGCCCTCTGTCATCCTTATGGATAGTTACATCCAAGAAGGTTATGGAAGAATTGTCAAAGGTCATTGTAAAACTCAGATTGAAGTTATTTGTGTTTAAACATTTTAGAAAAGGTTCCATTTGGTCTTGTGGACCGTCCCATACAAGGAAGACATCATCGATGAATCTGGGCTCACATTCATCATGAAAGGGGCCAGGTCCTCAGATTGATTAATCATGAGCTCCCACTCCCCCAGGTACAGGTTGGCATACGATGGGGCACAAGAGGTCCCCATCGCTACCCCCTGCACCTGGAGGAAGTGGGAGCCATTGAAAGTGAAGTGGTTATGCTGGAGAATGTAATCCAATGAGTCCAACAAGAACTCACCCATTTTGGGGTTAAATCTATTGTCTTGTAAGATAATCTGTCCAATACAGCTTAAGCCCTTGCTGTGGGGGATCGAGCTGTATAAAGCCTCCACGTCGATTGCCACCAAGGTCGACGTGGGGGGGATGGTCATTCCGTCCAAGATCTGAAGTAAGTGGGGAGTATCACGGAGGTAACTGGGAAGATTAATCACAAATAGGCGGAGATGCCCATCAATGAAGGAACTGAGATTCTCTGTTATTGAGCCATTCCCAGACACTATGGGTCTGCCCGTTGGTCGTTTGACACATTTATGCAATTTCGGTAGAGCGTAAAATGTTGGGATCTTGGGTTGTTTGATTCTAATAAATTCCCATTCTGATTTGCTAATCACCTGTTTTTCAAAGGCGAGATCTACTAGGGAATAGAATTCCTGGTTAAATTTAGTAATTTTGTTGGCTTGGATTTTACAATACCATTTTTTATTTTCAAGGATTTTCATACACATCTCCACGTATTGTGTATTATCCATAATAACAATATTGCCCCCCTTATCAGAGGGCTTTATTGTTATATGTGGATGATCGTGTAGTGTTTTGAGAGCAGCCCTTTCTTCGTTCGATAAATTATCACAATCAGAATTATTAGTTCTGATCTTACAGATTTCCTTGCCTACCAATTTAACAAACACTAGAACGTTAGAATTGGTATTCAAAGAAGGAAATTTATCGGATTTCTTTTTAAATTTAGGCGTGGGGGGAAGTTCCGTATGGTCAAAACGACCCAGCAGGTGTTCTAGATCGATCTGGTCAATCAAGTCAGGGGGTTCGTTCTCTTCCAGTAGGCTGACCAGAGTGTCTAAGGCTTTCAATTCCTGTGACTCAAAGTTAGGTTGAACCGGTATTGACTTAGAGTACATCTGTTTAAGGATCAATTTGCGTGCAAACAATTGGAGGTCTTTTATAGCTTCGAATTTGTTGATGTTTTGATTGGGACAAAAACTTAGTCCCCGTGAGAGGACTTGTAGTTCAAAATGAGAAAGTTCATATGTGGATAAATTTACCACATTTAAATCTTGATCAGGCGTCTCCGAGGGCCTATCATCTCCATTCCCGTATCATAGTGGGTCGGTATTGTTACCGCCCATTGCTCCACTGCGCTCATGTGTTGTACTTGGCAGTGTTGCAGTGGCACCTGTAGTCGTTAATTTAGGAAAAAGGGAGGTGATCTCTTGTTGAGAAGTTGAAGGTGCCACATTTCTAATTACTGGATTCCTATTGTGGGTTCCCGGGGGGCCCTGATATTGGGAAGAAGTATTTTGGGTTTCCGTAATACGTTTTTTGGGATGTTTTCCATTAGACCCGCTTCCGTTTGAGCCACGTTTAGATGTTTTGGATCTGTAGGATCCACTTTGCCCTCCCACTGAGTATGAAGATACTGAGGAAGCATCTGATAGGTCGGACTCCGTTGAAGCGCGACTTGGTTTTAAAATTAGATTTAGGTCTAGCTTGATTGGTCTTCCAATTGTATGCTTTGTGTTCAGAAAAAGCTGTTCGATCTCGCAGGAATTTACTTTCCTTTTTTATCAGTATATTTCTATTGAACTGTTCCAGACGTGCATTCAAATCATTGTCCAGTTGGACAAAAGAGGTATGAGTTTTAAATGGTGTCAGAAGAGCATAGAGGGACTCCAATTCTTTATCGGTTTGTTTGATAATCCCCCTATACTCCTCCATTAGGAGGACCATCATTTCCTGTGAGCAAGCTGATAACTTGCTTTCCCAGGCTTGTTTGAAGGATGGATCCACATGTTCCATTGTAGGGAAGATCTGGATCCGTAGACCAAATGGGTTAATATTGTTCCTTATGTAAAGCTGAAAGAAGTGTATGTGCCAATGGTTTGTTGATTTTTTTTCCAGGAGTCTTCTAAGATTTGTGAAAATCTGAGATAGCTCCGAGTCTTTTTGTTCCTTTTCAGAGAAATTTTTATAAAGGCCAGACATGGTATTGTCCCAGTTTTTCCCAGCATAGTTAGTCATGATGAAAATTATAAGGTAAGGTAAAGTAATTTTAGAGTAGAACAACGTCTATGGGAGGACTACCAAGCGAGGAGATGGGTGTTTTCTACCTTGTTAACCTTTTTATATGAAATATTCATCCTGACCAATTGTCGTTACCCCTGAAGAAGAGGTCAACCCTTTGCTTACCTCGAAACATCGGGTTTCTATGATTATTGGTGTTCTATCTACCTGTATCATTGCAATTGGTCATTGTTTCATAGGCTTATTTTCTCCTCATTTACATGCATCCATTTTAATGTACGTTCTGTTAGGTCATGTCAATGATTTTTAGATGGTAAATTAAGCAATTTCAATACTTTTATACAAAATTCTACTATCTTCTACTTTCATTAGAGGTGACCCTATGATAAAAGTCCCGTTAGAGGAATTGCACTCCGATAGGGGGTGCTTGTGTTTTACCCAGCACAAATGGGGCGTGAGAACAGAGTGAAATTGTTTGCAGTATTTGCCCGTCAGGCCCAGGAGATTTGCTGGTTGGGAGAGCCAGAATTATAGAGGTTAATTCTTGTTCAGTGAATGGAGCATTGAGGGAGGTTAGCTGTGCTTCTGATGAGGTTGGTAGTTTAATTTGGTCAAGAAAAGTGTTCATTTCGGCTAGGGAAGGTTGTTGAGTTGAATCATCAAGTTTGATGATCTATAATGAGCCGTAATAGGTGCTGAAGCCATCTGCAGTGCTTTGAGGGTTGTGGACTTTTTCTTTGGAAGTGGGGGTGATATAAAATTGCTATTTTTTGACTTAGTTCTCTGGCCTTTGATTTGACAAGCTAAGGCTTTCCTTGCTTTGTTAGAAGTTGAGTAAGAGGTGGCTTGTAGTTTGCATTGCATAAATTCTAAGGATTCTAAAAAGAGAGATCTGAGTTCCTGACACATTGCTACTAGTTTGGTCTTAATTTGGGTGGGCTGGAATTTATTTTGATTTTCAAGGTCTTTGATAGATTCCAGTTCAATATTATTATTATTATACAGGATTTATATAGCGTCGACAGTTTATGCAGCGCTTTACAACATTAGGGCAGACAGTACAATTCCATACAGGGGGAAATCAGAGGGCCCTGCTTGTTAGAGCTTACAATCTAGGAGGGAGGGTCAAGTTATACAAAAGGGTAATAGCTGTGGGGGATGAGCTAATGGAGAAAATAGTGCAGTTGTTAGATGGAGGCAGGATAGGCTTCTGTGAAGAGGAAAGTGTTCAGGGATCGCCTAAAAGTGGATACATTTGGAGACTGGGGTATCGAATTCCAGAGGATGGGCGAGGATGGGCGAGGCTTGGGAGAAGTCCTGGAGGCGGATATGGGAGGAGGTGATGAGGGAGCTAGAGAGCAGGAGGTCTTGGGTGGAATGAAGAGGGCGATTAGGTTGGTATTTTGAGACTAGGCTAGTGATGTAGCTGGGGGCAGAGTTGTGGATGGCTTTGTAACTTAATGTTAGTATTTTGAATTTAATTCGTTGGACAAGTGGCAGCCAATGGAGGGAATGGCAGAGAAGGGTAGGAGACACTGTGCGGTTTGTAAGGTGGATGAGTCTGGCAGCAGCATTCCTGATGGACTGAAGGGGGGATAGTCTATTTAAAGGTAAGCCAATGAGGAGGGAGTTGCAGTAGTCAAGGCGAGAGATAACCAAGGAGTGAATCAGGAGCTTTGTGGTTTCCTTGGTTAGAAAAGGACGTAGTTTGGAGATGTTGCGGAGGTTGAGGCGGTGAGCTTTGTAAAGTGATTGGATGTGGGGCCGAAAGACGAGTTCAGAGTCCAGGATAACACCTAGCACGCTGACATGTGGGGATGGGTGGATGGTTGTTCCATTGCTCTTGACAGATAAGTCAGGGGAAGAGGCACGTGGGGGAGGAAATATTAGAAGCTCAGTTTTGGACAAGTTGAGTTTGAGGAAGTGGTGTGACATCCATACAGATTATATGTCTGTTAGTAAGTTAGTAATAGTCAATAGATAGTCTAAACGCTACATCCTCCTCCACCTCTCACGAGATCCTAATTGGATGAACATTCCTCTGATAAATGCTTTGTGTGAGTTCTACACCACAAAGGGGTCAGAGACCAAGCCTTCATTACGAGAAAAAAACTTGGAAAGATGCTTGGAGAGTGTTGCTGCATGCTCAGGATGTTGTAATAGGTAGTTGTTGGCTTGCCACACATAGGTGTTCGATTGCGGGGGGAACTTTGAAAGAGTAATGCTGATTGGCACGTGATCTGACCACCATTTGTCAAGAAGTAACCATTTGTCAAGAAGAAAGATCGATCCTGGAGTTAGAGTTGAGGCAAGGAGAAAAATATGTGTAGTTGCACTCACTAGATAACACCTCCATGAATCAAAGGTCGTGGGTGTGCAGGAATGTTTTTAGAAATTAGTCTTGGCATCTGGAGGCAGAGGTGGAGTCCATATGGTTGTCAGGGACAATTTTAAAGTTCTCACAGAGGATCAGATGACCCTGTTACACATTTCTGGCTTTTCTAAGGGTCCTGGTGAGAAAGGCAATTGGTCGCTTGTTGTGGGTTTAGCAAACATTGTTAATGGTTCAGATCAGAATAAGAAAGCACCCATTGGGGTCTACGATTTGATGGTGGAGCTGGAAGTGTCCTTAATCGCAATCATGACCCACCATTTTTTTTAGCTGTGAAGCATACATGAAGGATGTGGGGGAAGTGCTTGTTTTGGTCATACGGCTTGGCTTATTGGGAAAAATATGTCTCTTGCACACATAATATATCACATTGGTGGGATTGCGCAGACTTCCATAGGGAGTTCTGTTTAGCAGGATGGTTCCACCCCCTGGCATTGATAGATAAATCTAAGAGGGGCATAATAGCGTAAGATATGGGGAAAGGGACAGAGTCCCAAGGCACTCAGTTTAGAAGCTCTGGTAAAAAAAAGGTACTGGTGAAAGTGGAGTATGACTTGGACACGGCTTCTCTGGCCGAAAAGAAACTCTGGACGCTGGCACACTGGAATGAGACTAAAATCTGAAATAAAAAGTTGTAAGTTGACCTGTTACTAACCCCAGAACCCTGCATTCACTATATCTGGTCTCCCACAGTACACAGAACATGGGAATTCAAATTCTTTTGTAAATATAAACTGCTAAAATACTTTTTCTCATCAGCTATCTTGTGACTACCGGTATCAGTGCCTGGTAATTTTCCCACGATTGTCCTATCAGGCTTCAGGACCTCTGACCCTCTGTATGGACAGTGCTGATTGGCCATGTGCTGATCACATGCACTCTCTCAAGAAAAAAAAATAAAATCTCTAGTAATACACACCAAACTGAGCATGTGCAGCCTGACTCCAGTAACTCTGTCTTATCTGGACATGTTCTGGAGTCAGTGGAAGAAGGAGGATCTCTGCATACAAGATCAAACAGCCTTTTTACAGATGATTAACCCCTTAGGTTCCACAGTGAGTATAACAAGCATGTTTTACTGCATATATACACTGATTTTACTGTTGTGGGTTTAGTAACACTTTAAGTGTGTATGAAGGAACAACTGTCCATAGACAAACAAAAAGAACAAAGTAGCAGGGACTTGCACTAAAAGTTTGCTGAAGCAACAGAAGTGAGCATTGGAATGGAGAGAAGTCTTCTTGGTAGCCTCTGCATAGGCCAGGGGTCATGGATGGTTTCTGCATCTTCCCAACGTGAGATGGCAGGAGTGTGATGTTGTGACTTATATGGCAAGAAACACTTATAATCAGATTAAAGTGCATGCGTACCCAAAATGTTTTCTTAATATGAATAGCATAGAGAAGAGTTAGAACCCCTTTCAGATTTTTGTCACTTCCTGTGTAACTGCTTTTTAGATGCATCTTTTCTCATTGTCTTAGTGGCCAATGTAACAGGGACTGAATGTAATGGAAAGTCCAACATTTGTCACCATAACAAGAAGTTAGGGAAATTCTTCCAATCCGTACATCTGGTTTGGTGACAACTGCCGCGTACACACGACCGTTCTTTCCATCAGAATAAACTCTGACGGTTTTTCTGATGGAGTTCCGATGGAGTTCCGACGGAGTTCCGCTGGAACAGACTTGCGTACACACGATCACACCAAAGTCAGGTCGTTTAGAACGCGGTTACGTACAACATGTACGACGGGACTAGAAAAAGGAAGTTAAATAGCCAGTAGCCAATAGCTGCCCTTGTGTCATTTTTGGTCTGTCGGAATAGCATACAGACGAATGGTTTTCCCGATAGGAATTGATTCGTCGGAAAGATTTAAAACATGTTCTATTTCTAGGTCCATCAGAATTTTCGAAAGAGAAAGTCCGCTGAAGCCCACACACGATCGGAATATCCGATGAAATGATTCCGTCGGACCTTTTCTGCCGGAAAGTCCGGTCGTGTGTACGCGGCATAAGAGGGAAAAATCCCCCCACTTTGTAGAGATTCCATTTTTTTACATCCTGTTGCATCTCTAGGAAATCTCCCCAACGTGAACCCTTCCCGACTCTATCAAAACTGAAAATAAAAAAAGTTTGGCTGTACATACACTTGGAAAGTAATTTGTCTGTGTGTTCAATTTAAATCACTGTATTGATAGACTGGTATATTTTTCATTATTTCTCTGCATTGAGATAACCTTAGAAGGCAGGAATAACGAGGAGATAACATGGCATGCATAGAATCGTTGATGTAAATATCTAACGAATACAAATCCCTATGGCAGGTAAAACAGCTATCATATATGTATTTCATCTATGTAATTAGTTATTCCATGGTGCATGGGTAACTCGTCTAATGGATGGAAAAAATTAAAAGGTAAATAAATAAATCATGTGCTGCGCTTTCCTCTCTAAAAAACAAAATTGTTAACTAAAGTGATGTGCCTATAAATTTCAAGAATAAAAAAAAAAAAAATATATATATATATATATATATATATATATATATATATATATATATATATATATATATATATATATATATATAGCGACTGTTGTCGTCATACAGCTTACAACATCATATAGCCTGAATATTATTCACAAAATATAAATATTGATACAAAAAGTGATCCATAAAGTGCTCAGGTGCATATAGGTCCGTGATACTCTGACCATCCAGGGTCAGTTTTCAGCATCCTTAACCACTTGCCGCCCGCCATATAGCAGAA